>NC_058518.1:379274580-379874580 GCF_904849725.1 Hordeum vulgare subsp. vulgare
GTCAGCCATACTCCAAGAGGCCTAAGTTTGAGAAGGAAAGGTTACGATGAGCATCATTTCTTCATTGGTGCGAAGCCATATGAACAACTTCGCATCAGGCGCAACAAGTTCTGGACCAGAACACAACTCAACTACTATGATGTTGTGCTTGTAGACAAGAAGAAAATCTTCCATCACACGAATATTCCTCATGGTGATATGGAAGAAATTCCTTGCTTTACCCCAATTCTGAGTGTTCTTCAAGATGCAGGGCTACTTCAATTCTGCACTGATATCAGTGACTGAAATCAAGAGCTTATTCTTCAATTCTATGCCACTCTAAACATCTCTGGTGACCCCAAAGACATCAACACCTAGGTCTTGGACTGGATGACCGAAAACATTCACTTTACTGCTCCAGCCACCGAATTGCATCATTCTGTGCTAGTTCCAATTCCTTCACAAGAAGCAAGAAGTTTATATGATGAAAAAGAGCTGCCAAATCATCTCATGGAAGTCCTCATGGAGCCCTTTGCTCTTGGCAAGCCTCAAAGGACTCAATTCTTCCTGAAGGAATTGAAATATGTGCCAAGGGCACTCTATAGAATCTTGTCTTACTCCTTCACTCCTATCAAATGACATGACTCTGAAGAAGATGTTGTGGGGATCATGAAGAACATGTTGTTTAACATCGTCCACGACATCCCGATAAATCTTCAAGATTTCTTCTTGAGGACATTGGCCAACAATTCCTCGTCACCATTTGAGCTCAATATATATGCACCATGGCTTATGAGATTCATTAGGAACAGATCCTCAATCCATTATCAGGCTGATTTTCAGAATCACCTCAGTTATCTGCCTCCTCTTAAAGTCGTCAAGAAATCTTCTGCACAGATCGAGGGCAAAGGCAAGTCTGTGATTGATGAAGGAACTCGACCACTGGATGGTCAATTTCGCAAGGTTGTATCATATTCTACCAATGATGACACTGCCTCACAAGAGTCTGAAGGGTGAGCAAAACCACCAAGTACAACTATTCCTTGGGTGATGACTAACTGAGAGCGTCTCCTCAGTCTTCATCAGAAAGTTGATCGAAACCATAAGTGGGTTAAGCGTCAGTTTGGCTCCATTGTGAAAACCATCACTGCAACTCATAATGCTGTGAAGAAAAACAACTACTATGTTCACGAAGTATTAGATTGCACTTGGGACATACTGTCACACTTCAAGACTCCCGAGGAACTGAAGGAAATGGAGTTCACTCCAGACTTCGACTGGTCATGGCCACCGAAGAATAAATTCAAGAGGATCCCAGTTCCTGACTTGGTGGACAATTCATTTTCTTCATTTCGCTCTGCTGATGAAGATGGAGATCTAGATGACACAGTTGTTGGCCCAACAAAGCAGATTGACCCAAAGAATTCTGGCGCTCCTCCACCATCAACAAGTTGAAATTCTTCAGGGGCTTTAGTCCTTAGTTTTTGTCCCTTTTCATCACTTGATGACAAAGGGGGGTTCTGAGTTAGTCTTCAAATGGGTCTATTTTATGTTCTATTATAAACTTTATTAAGTTACAAACTCTTGTTCTTCTGAAGCTTTTTTGTAATGAGTTGCAACTTGAGCCCGGTGGTGGTCTGACACTTTTGATCATTTTTCCTCACATGCTTATTCCTCAAAGTTGATTAAATGAACGCATGCTGAAATTCGTCACACACCATTTTTTACCATGCATTTCAAATTCTTCATACTATAAGTCAAATGCATGCATGAATAACAAGATATAGGGGGAGATCTCCATGATATAAATCATTAATGTGCATTTGCAGTCCAAAGCAAATTCCTCAAACATGCACATCTTCAGGGGGAGTTTCTCTATATCTTGCAATTAAATTCCTCAAACTCTGTACTTACAATTCATATTTTTATTCCCACTAAAAACGTAACCTATTTGTCATCAATCACCAAAAAGGGGGAGATTGTAAGTGCATCTAGTGCCCCTTAGTGATTTTGGTGGATTGAAGACCTATATGTTAAGAGGCTGATATGTTTGTGAGTGTACACATGCTCTATAAGTCGCTGAGGAGTTTGAGTTATTCAATGAATATCGACCCCTAAAAATGAATGTCTTCGAGTGAAGACTTTGATAGTGAATAAATTGCCATTAATCATGAAGACATTGAAGATGAGGAATTCGGTGTATCCCGAAGAAAATGCTTTGAAGACTTTGAAGCTTGAAGATTTACTCTTTCTGTTTCAGTTTCTTCTTTCTTGAGTCATAGGAACACCATACTATTAAATGTCGTCGAGGTAATACTAAGGAAAGATTTCCTCATGATGCTCAACTAAAACCTACACATACCAAATCCTTCACGTGAGTAACATGAGAGACATGAGGACTTCCACAGTTGAAAGTTCCGACCGTTGCCGCGCCGCGCGCCACCTGTCCCCTATCTTATCCACCCAACAGTCATATCATTGGGGGCATTAAATATCATGTCGGGACGCTCCTAGGCTATAAATAGCCACCCCCACAACTACTATGGTTGTCTACTCCGAGAGAAACTGACACTTGTCATTTAGAGCAACCCAATTCCTCGAGGACTTTGAGCGAAAATCATCAAGTGAGGAAAAACCCTAAACACCCAAACCAAAACCCAAAACCCAAAGTAATTGAGCATCACTTAAGAGATTGTTCATGTGTGGAATCGACACTTGTTACCTTTGAGGACTGTCCATCCTCCATACGGTTAGGCGTCATGGTCTAGAGCATCCAACTGTCAATTGTGGATCGTCGGGTGACCGATTTTGTGAGGGTTTGGAAGTCTGCCCTAAAGACTTACCACAAGTGTTGGGCGAGGACTGTGTTTCCTTAGCTCAAGGAGAATACGGTAGGGACTGTGTGTCCTTTGGTTTGAATACCAAGTCGCTCCAAACCAGACGTACGACTGTCAGAGTAGTTGGAACTGGGTCATCAAACCATTGTCTTCATCGAGCTACGGGTTCTATTTCTTCAACTATTTCATTTCCTCAATTGCATGTTGATGACTTTGATCTGTAGTGTTTGAAGAATTTGACTGAAGACTTTCTCTGATTTCCTCACCTGAGTTATTCATCATCTGCTTATCCTGTTCACGTGACATGTGCAGCCCGATTACTGCAACTCACTCTGAGTACTTAGCTTTAGTCGTTTTTGAGTATCTCTTTAAGTACTATTTCTGCTGCACTCGGTTCATGAGTGAGGACTTTTTCCACTAGGAATTTCTCAATGATGAATTTTTAAAAATCACCTATTCACCCCCATCTAGTCCATATAACACACTTTCAGATACCTATCACCAATACCATTCTGAGATACACCTTGATGCCTAAATCAGGTAATGAGAAAATGGTTAGAGGTCACTCCATCACCATGCTGCACCATTTGGACTCTCACACTAGATTCAAAGTGACGAACTTGATAGTAAAGACTATCAGGAGGACGCTGCTCATCAGAAAAGATCTTGTGGATATGTCACATACATTCAGATGCTTATCAATGCCAAGCTAGGCAAGCATGCATATCTACTTGACCGTGCCCATTTACCATTCAACCAGAATTTGAAGACAATGAAGTGGTGATGGATGACAATGATCCTAGCTCAGTCGCAGCTAGAATGGAAGCAGATGCAGCAGAAGCTGAGGCTGCTAGAAATGTGCCACCACCAGTTCCATAGCTGAGAACTCCAACTGAGCAAATGACATTTCTAGTAAGCTCTGTCCAAGGAATGGAGAAGAACATTTCAGAGATTCTACAAAATCAGAAGAGTTTGGAAAGAATCGTGGAAACAAAGTTCCATGATTTGGATGTCAAAGTGACAGACATGGTTACTACTGTAGACAATCTTCAACATGAATTTGATAGGGTGAGGACACCCAGTTCTACCAGTGATGATGAAGATTTTCATCCTCGCACTACCACTCAGTTCTCGACCAGGCCTAGGTCAACTGATGTGCCAGTTCAGGAGACAAGACAGACTTCATCAGCTCAGACATCTGCTCCAGCACGAGCTCCAGCTCAAGCATCTCCAGTATCAACTCCTCCAGCTCCAGGAACCTCAGCATAAGCCTTCGTGGACGCTCTTATGTCAACTCCTTCATCAACTGCCCACAGAGACGATTAGATCTATACTTTTGAACGTTTGGTAACTTGTTGCCAAAGGGGGAGAAATGTATAGATCATAGGGCTTCGAGAGAGAGAGAGAGCTTTTGACTTTATTTGCTCTCATTTTGGTTTTACAAACCTTTGGTATTTTGGATGACCTTATATTTGTTCCTATGTTTGATCATATGCTTTGCTTGGTTGATGCTACATTATTATCTTTAAGCTATCTATGTGATAAGGATTCACTTATCTTTTTGGTGTCATGTGCATTACTATTCATTTTTATCATGTATGCGCACCACGAAGATGTATGTGACATGGAAGAGTTACCCATGATCCTAATTGATTGTGCATTTGCGTTCAAATGCAAATTATAAATAATGCACAAATTTAGGGGGAGCTCTTGCTTTTCGCATACTTCTCAAAGTGTCGATGCTAATCATTGATTATATCTTTTGTCGAAGCTTTGATCTATATGTTTTCATCAATTACAAAAAAGTGAGATTGAAAGCACAATTGCCCCCTAAGGTGGTTTTGATAATTGATCACAACATATGCATAATTGGACTAATATGTTTATCCAAGTATATTTTAGAAAAGTTCAAAAGATGGATTGGCTAAAGGCTTATGTGGAGATGCCCCTTCATGCAAAAAATGAATAAGATTGGCCCAAGCTTCAAGCTAGAAGACTCTTCATTTTATATTTGTGAGAAATCACTTTTGAGTCCATATGAAAGCCAATACTATTAAAAGGGGGTGAAGTATTAAAATGAACTGGTTGCGCAAGTTCTCAGAGATAGCCACCAAAAGTACTCAATCATTTTCCCACATAACCAGTCTGTCCAAAGCCACATACACAAAATCGGTGCCACCAAGTTTCTCAATTCGGCCTTACCGACTTTCATCCCAGAAAAAACCCTAGCCAAAGCTACCAAATCGGTGCAACCAAAACTGTGTCGGTGCTACCGAGTTTAGGTGACCAACTTTCTGTTGCCTCGATACACAAAATCGGAATTTCCGAGTTTGGGTATTGGTGTCGGCGAGTTGTGTCATCTAATTGTTAGCCACCTTTTCGGTGTCACCGAGTTGTGTATGTCGGTTCCACCGAGATTCAAAAGTTGCTACCTTTAGTGCATGTCGGCACCACCGAGTTCATGACTTCGGTGTCACTGGGTTGGTCACTTTAGGTGTAACGGTTGGATTTTAGTGACTGCCAATATATACCCCCTCCACCCATCTCTCATTCGAGGGAGAAGCACTCAGAACACACACTTCATTGCGAGATCCATTTTTCTGAGAGACAGCTACCTACTCATGTGTTGGGATCAAGATATTCCAATCCAATCAGTTGAAACTTGATCTCTTGCCAACCCAAGTTGCTTTCCCCCAAATCAACCTCTCCTACCCATGCCTATTCTGTGAGAGAGTGATTGTGCGTTGAGAAGACTATCTTTAGAAGCACAAGAGAAAGGAGTTCATCGTTCTACCACATCTATTACCTTTTGGAAGGTGGTGCCTCCTAGATTGGTTAGGTGTCGCTTAGGAGCCTCCTACTTCATGTTGTGGAGTTGAACCAAGATGTTTGTAAGGGCAAGGAGATCGCCTACTTCGTGAAGATCTACCGTGATGAGGCTAGTCCTTCGTGGACGGAAGCCGTGGTGGAATGGACAAGGCCACTTCTTCGTGGACCCCTTGTGGGTGGAGCCCTCCATGGACTCTCACAGCCATTACCCTCCGTGGGTTGAAGGCTCCACTAACATGGACGTATGATAGCGCCACCTATCTGAACCATGCCAAAAATTGCCATGTCAACCTCATGTGTTTGATCTCCCTACCTTACTCCTTTACTTTACACTTGCATGTTTTACATTCCACTGCTATACTCTTAGAACTGCATGTGTAGGGTGTACTTGACTTGCCATAATTGCTAAAACTGGCCCACAACTAAAATTGGGAAAATGCTAAGTTTTCATCTTGTCAAGTAGTCTAATCACCCCCCTCTAAACATACTTTCGATCCTACATCGGGTGGTGTTTACCATCCAAGCCTTTGGTCTATGATCGATAGCACTTTAGCATGTGTAAGGAGTAATTTTGACCTGACAGCACCGGTAAGCATAAAATGCGTGTATACGGAAGTACTTGGAATAAAGTGCGCACTGAGTTTTGATAACTCGTAGCACCAAGGCAGCTTGTTACGGGAAACTTTGGATACAAGTATTTTGAAGCAACTTTTCAAGCGACCTTACATGGGTGATTTGATGTCCGCCATGTGTTCAGCCGCACTCTATCTATTGCCCCTGAACGGGTTGGAGGTACTATCCTTTACATGAAGTTGCTATCAGCAAGCGGACCTTGAGTAGAGGGTCTTGAGAAGTTGTTGATGAACAGAGAAGCTTGACGCTTGGGCTCTTCATGATGCCTTGTCTTTGGTTCATAGGAGTGTGTTGGACCATAGCTCGGTTGACCTAATTACATAATCCCTGGTGGGTTGCTCCTACGGCTGCCCATGGAATTTGAAGGATGAAATTGTGTTGTCGAGGGACATACCTTGACGGTGTTCGGGCCATGCTGTGAGAGACGTAACCCTATGTACTCTCAGCCAAAGAAGTATTCGGTTAGTCGGATTGAGCTCGGGCCCGTTTGCCTCCCTTCCATGCCTTTGTTGTCGGCCTATGGCTTGAAGTGTCGCTGTTGTGTTGACACTCAGCTGCTTGTGGAGCCGTGTGCTCCTCAGTCCGGAGAGAACGCTCTATGTTTTCGTTTACCGTGATGACTCCCGTGGGTCCAGGCATTTCGGGCTTCATGTAGGCGTAGTGGGGTACGACATTAATCGGGAGAAAGTTGTGCGGCCGATCAGTGCATGGTATCCACTATGAAAGGGGACGATATCAAAGATCAAGTCCTCGCTATGGAAGTTGTCGGGAGAACTGAACACGACTCCCAGTGTTATCGTGCCCGAGCAGCGTGCTTCAACACCTGGAATCACTCCTTTAAAGGTAGTGCGACTTGGCTTGATAAGATTAAGGCTACTTCCTCCGTCCATGAGGACTCAAGTGAGGTGGAAACCATCGACGATGCGGTCGAGGACTAGGGTGGTCGACCCTCCATGACAGATACTGGTCGGATGATACCTGTGGTCGAAAGTGATCGGGTAGGCCGACCATGGGTTGTCTTTAGGTGCTACAGGCTCTAGAGCGTATACCTCCCGCAGTGCCCGTGTCGTGGTATTTCTGGGACAGATGCCATAGGGTGGCTTAACTCATGGATTGGGGCTGATGGGCGCCGGCGGCGTCTAGGAACGGTTTTGGGCGTAAGACACATGACACCGGTGTATCCAGGTTCAGGGCCCTTCGGTGAGGTAATACCCCTACGTCCTTCTTGTGCGACTATGTGGAATCACAGTACAATGATGCTCCTAGAGCTGTATCGGTGTAGTATATGTGTGTGCTAATGCGAAGGGAGCCAGCCCCTCTCTTGAGGGGCTGGGGCAGGCTTTATAGTGCAGCCCAAGCTATACAGTATTGGGGATAAGATCGCCGGTGGGAACCGGCCATCAGCCTCTGGCCGGCTTGGGGGGCCACCGGCTTCCGGGTCTTGTCATGGGGCCCGCCGGCCTACACAACCAGCGGTTTATGCGTCGGGCCACCACGACACGTGTGCGGGAGGAACTAGGGCTACACGGCCGCGCCGTCTGATACGTCTCAAATGTATCTATAATTTTTGATGGTTTCATGTTGTTATATTGTCATCTTTGCATGTTTTATGTACCTTTTATATCTTTTTTGGGACTAACTTATTAATTCAGTGCCAAGTGTCAGTTCCTGTTTTTTCTGTGTTTTTGGCTCTTTTCAGATCTAATTTTGGAACGGAGTCCAAACGGAATAAAATCCCGGAAATATTTTTTTCCGAATGGAAGTAGATCAAGGGGCATGAGGGCCAAGCCAGGAGGGCTACAGTGGCCCACAAGCCCCCTATCCGCCACCAGGGGGCGGCGGCTAGTAGGCTTGTGGCCTCCCTGGCGCCCCCGTGACCTAGCTCCTTCGCCTATATCTTCCCTAAAATACATAAAAAAATCAAGGGATCCACGAAAATACTTTTTCGCCGCCGCAAGCTTCCGTTTTTGCGATATCTCATCTGGAGACCCTTCCCGGTGCCCTGCCGGAGGGGACTTTGGAGTTGGAGGGCTTCTACATCAACATCATCGCCCCTCCAATGACTCGTGAGTAGTTCACTTCAGACCTACGGGTCCGTAGTTCGTATCTAGATGGCTTCTTCTCTCACTTGGATCTTCAATACAATGTTCTCCATGATCTTCATGGAGATCTATCCGATGTAATCCTCTTTGGCGGTGTGTTTGTCGAGATCCGATGAATTGTGGATTTGTCATCAAATTATCTATGATATATATTTGAGTCTTTTCTGATTTCTTATATGCATGATTTGATATACTTGTAAGTCTCTCTGAGTCTTGGGTTTTGTTTGGCCAACAAGATCTATGATTCTTGTAATGGGAGAAGTGCTTGGTTTTGGGTTCTTACCGTGTGGTGACCTTTCCAAGTGACAGTAGGGGCAGCAAGGCACACATCGTGTAGTTGCCATCAAGGGTAACAAGGCGGGCTTTGTCGTAGATATGAGATTGTCCATCTACATCATGTCATCTTGCTTAAGGCGTTACTCTCTTCTTTTGGACTTAATACACTAGATGCATGCTGGATAGCGGTCGGCGTGTGGAGTAATAGCAGTAGATGCAGAAAGTAGCGGTCTACTTGTTTTGGACATGATGCCTATAGAAATAATCATTGCCATAGATGACGTCACGACTTTTCACGGTTCTATCAATTGCTCGACAGTAATTTGTTCACCCACCGTCTACTTGATTTCATGAGAGAAGCCACTAGTAAACACTACGACCCCCGGGTCTATTCACATCTATCGTTTCCACTTTCACTTTTACTTTGCTTTGTTACTTTGTTGCTTTCAGTTCTCACTTGGCAAACAATCTATAAGGGATTGACAACCCCTTCATAGCGTTGGGAGCAAGCTTTTGTGTTTGTGTAGGCACTTGTGATACCCCTTCACTGGATCGATACCTTGGTTCTCAAACTGAGGGAAATACTTACCACCGCTGCCCTACATCACCCTTTCTGCTTCGAGGAAACACCAACGCAAGGCTCCAAGGCCACGGGGGAAATCCTTTGCATATTTGCCTAGGAGGTCCCTTAAGGCGTAGCCGTAGCAGAAGGATTCCTGGTGCCATAGCACATTTCTAGCGCCATTGGAAGGTGTTTTGTTGCAGTAGGAGAAGTATTTCTGGCGCGGTTGCCGGGGAAGGAGAGATATATCCAAGTAGGTCTCACAAACTCGTCTCATGCATTTACTTTTTTGCCAGTTTCCTCTCGTTTTCCTCTCCCCCACTTCAAATTTGCCGTTTTCATTTGCCTTTCTCCTTTGCCGTTTTCTTTTGTCTTTTTCACTTTCGCCCGTTTTCCTTGCCTGCTCTTAGGCTTGTTCGTGAGAGACCTTTCCTCATGGCCAAACCAAACTATTTCAGAAAATTAGAGGAGATTGAAACTAATGTCAAAGGTTTCATGTCTTCTCAGTTTGACCAAAATAGTTACTTCCGTAGAGAACTAAAAGAGCAAAATTCCTTTTTGGTCTGTTTGAATAAAGAAGTTGCTGATATGGCCAATGATTTCCTTGCACTTAATTCTCAGCTTGCTCACCTTGAAAAATTGGTGGGCCAAATTTCTCACAAGCAGGCTACCTTAGTCAATAAGATGGCAGCTAAACCTGAAATTTGTGATGCAAATCACGAAGATCTGAAAGTGCTTGGTGTGACTCCTCTTGAATCTTTGTTTTCGCGTGTCAAACCTATTGATGGAGGGGATTGATATGAATCCACTTTGGTTGAAAAATGCCCCAATGATTCGGAGTCCACCCATCTTGAAGATAAAGGTGTGGAGAGTGGAGTAGAAGAAATCAAAATTTTGGGTAGTAATGAAACTCCCACTTTGGATTTCAAGGAATTCAATTATGATAATTGCTCCTTGTTTGAATGCATTTCTTTGATGCAATCCATTGCAAACTCTCCACATGCTTATAGCCAAAGCAAAGCCTTTACCATGCATATCGTAGATGCTATGATGAAATCTCTTGAAGAGAAGCTCGAATTAGAAGTCTCTATACCTAGAAAACTTCATGATGAGTGGGAACCTACTATCAAAATCAAGATCGAAAACTATGAGTGCAATGCTTTGTGTGATTTGGGTGCTAGTGTTTCCGCGATTCCAAAGTCTTTATGTGATATTCTTGGTTTTCATGAGATTGAAGAGTGTTCTCTTAATTTGCATGTTGCGGATTCTACAGTCAAGAAACCCATGGGAAGGATCGATTATGTTCTTATTATTGCAAATAAGAACTATGTACCCGTGGATTTCATTGTACTTGACATTGTTCTTGGTAGACCTTTCCTAAGGACTATTGGTGCTATCATCAATATGAAGGAAGGGAATATTAGATTTCAATTTCCTTTAAAGAAGGGCATGGAGCACTT
The DNA here is from genome assembly GCF_904849725.1 of Hordeum vulgare subsp. vulgare. Classification (NCBI taxonomy): domain Eukaryota; kingdom Viridiplantae; phylum Streptophyta; class Magnoliopsida; order Poales; family Poaceae; genus Hordeum; species Hordeum vulgare. The sequence continues at coordinate 379,285,259 of NC_058518.1, forward strand.
TCCTAGAAAGAAAATAAGATTGCCTTATGAATCTATGATGAGGGCTACTTATGGTTTGCGCACCAAAGATGACTATACGTGATTCCATCACCTTATGCCTAGCTAAGGACGTTAAACAAAAGCGCTTGTTGGGAGGCAACCCAACGAATCAATCCTTTTTCTTTCTGTTTTGTGTTTTCCACACTTCCATAATTCTGTTATGATTGAGTTTTTTGTGTTTCTTTTTGCGTTTGTTCCAAGCAAAACCGTTATGATTAGTCTTGGGGATGATCGTTTGGTCATGCTGGAAAAGACAGAAACTTTCTGCTCACCAAAAGAATTTTCATTTTTTTCTGTAAGATCTTTTGAGTTGATTATTTTTTCTGCTGATTTCTAAGCAAATTATTAATACTGTCGTAATTTTTCATAATTTGTTAAGTAACAGAAGTATACGAAATATACAGATTGCTACAGACTGGTCTGCTGTTAACAGATTCTGTTTTTGTTGTGTTGGTTGCTTATTTTGATGAAACTATGGATAGTGTCGGGGGGTATTAGTCATGGAAGATTGAAAATACAGTAACCCAACATCAGCATAAGTATAATTTAAGTTTTCTACAGTACCTAAGGAAGTGGTGGTTTGCTTTCTTATACTAATGCTATCACGAGTTTCTGTTTAAGTTTCGTGTTGTGAAGTTTTCAAGTTTTGGGCGAAGTTATTATGGACAAAGAGATAAAGAGTGGCAAGAGATCATGCTTGGGGATGCCCAAGGAACCCCAAGAGATTAAAGGATGCCGTAAAAGCCTAATCTTGGGGATGCCCCGGGAAGGCATCCCCTCTCTCGTCTTCAATCCATCGGTAACGTTACTTGGGGCTATATTTTTATTCACCACATGTTATGTGTTTTTGCTTGGAGCATCTTGTATTGTAGGAGTCTTTTATTTTTGTTGTGTCACAATCATCCTTGCTGCACACCTAGAGAGAGAGACATGCACTCACCGTGATTTTGTCGAGCTTCACTTATATCTTTTGGTAGACAATTCAGCTCACATGTGCTTCACTTATATCTTTTGAGCTAGATAGTTTTGCTCTATCTGCTTCACTTATATCTTTTAGAGCACTGCGGTGCCTGGCTTGTTAGTTTATCTATGCTTTGAAACTAGTCTCAAAAGGGGTAGTTATCCAAAGGGATACGAAAACTTCCACCTTCATGTGCATTGAATAGTTAGAGAAGTTTGATTCATCTCAATTAGTTTTGAGTTGTGGTTTTGGTAATATTGAATTTATGCTAGTAAGGTGTTGTGGATCTAGAAATACTTGTGTTGAAGTTAGTGATTCCTGTAGCATGCACGTATGGTGAACCGCTATGTGATGAAGTCTGAGCATGATTAGTCTTTTGATTGTCATCCTTTGTGTGGCGGTCGGGATCGCGCGATGGTTTATACCTACCAACCCTTCCCCTAGGAGTATGTGTTGAATGCTTTGTTTCGATTACTAATAAAACTTTTCAACAATTATATGATTTCTTCATGACTAATGTTGAGTCCATGGTTTAGATGCACTTTCACCTTCCACCATCACTATCTTCTTAGTGTCGTGCAACTTTCGCCGGTGCACAAAACCCACCATTAGCCTCCCTCAAAAAAGCCACCATACCTACCTACTATGGCTTTTGCAAAGTCATTCCGAGATATATTTCCATGCAACTACCACCATGACATGTGCCACCACGTCTACATCTCTATTGCATGATCGTAAGATAGCCAGCATGACGTTTCCATTAATGTCTATGCCATGCTAGATCATTGTCACGGTACATTACCGAAGGCATTCCATATAGAGTCATCGTTGCTCTAAGTTTTGAGTTGAAAGTGTGATTATCATCATTGATGGAGCATTTTCCCATGTGAGGAAATAAAAGAGGTCAAAGATGCCCACCAAAATATATAAATAAATAAAAAGAGGCCAAAGAGCCCACCAAAAAAAATGAGAGAAAAAGAGAGAAGGGACAATGCTACCACCTTTCCACACTTGTGCATATTAAGCACCATGATCTTCATGATTGAGAGTCTCTCGTTTTGTCACCACCATATAGCTAGTAGGAAATTTTCATTATATAACTTGGCTTGTATATTCCAATGATAGGCTTCCTCCAAATTGCCTTAGGTCTTCGTGAGCAAGCAAGTTGGATGCACACCCACTAGTTTTCTTTAAGAGCTTTCACACACTCTTAGCTCTAGTGCATCATTTGTATGGCAATCCCTACTCATTCACATTGATATCTATTGATGAGCATCTCCATAGCTCATTGATATGCCTAGTTAATGTCATCATCTTCTCCTTATTTTGTCTTGCAACCTCCACCACACTCCACACCACTTATAGTGCTAAAACCATGGTTCACGCTCATGTATTGCGTGAGAGTTGAAAAGGTTTGAGAAAGTAAAGGTGTGAAGCAATTACTTGGCAAATACCGGGGTTGTGCATGATTTAAATTCGTTGTGCAATGATGATAGAGCATAGCCAGACTATATGCTTTTGTAGGGATAACTTTCTTTTGGCCTTGTTATTTTGAAAGTTTATGATTACCTTGCTAGTTTGCTTGAATCATTATTATTTCCACGTCAATAGAAAACTATTGTTTTGAATCTAATGGAACTGAACATTCACGTCACGTAAGAGGAGTTACAAAGGACATCTATTCTAGGTAGCATGAAACCATCAAAAATTCATTCTTTATCACTTCGCTACTCGAGGACGAGCAGGAGTTAAGCTTGGGGATGCTTGATACGTCTCAAACGTATCTATAATTTTTGATGGTTTCATGTTGTTATCTTGTCATCTTTGGATGTTTTATGTACCTTTTATATCTTTTTTGGGACTAACTTATTAATTCAGTGTCAAGTGCCAGTTCCTGTTTTTTCTGTGTTTTTGGCTCTTTTCAGATCTGATTTTGGAACGGAGTCCAAACGGAATAAAATCCGTGAAATAAATTTTTCCCGAACGGAAGAAGATCAGGGGGCTTGAGGGCCAAGCCAGGAGGGCTACAGGGGGCCCACAAGCCCCCTATCCGCCACCAGGGGGCGGCGGCCAGCAGGCTTGTGGCCTCCCTGGCGACCCCCTGACCTAGCTCCTTCGCCTATATATTCCCTAAAATACAGAAACAAATCAAGGGATCCACGAAAATACTTTTCCGCCGCCGCAAGCTTCCGTTTCCGAGAGATCTCATCAGGAGACCCTTCCCGGTGCCCTGCCGGAGGGGACTTTGGAGTTGGAGGGCTTCTACATCAACATCATCGCCCCTCCAATGACTCATGAGTAGTTCACTTCAGACCTACGGGTCCGTAGTTAGTAGCTAGATGGCTTCTTCTCTCTCTTGGATCTTCAATACAAAGTTCTCCATGATCTTCATGGAGATCTATCCCAAGTAATCCTCTTTGGCAGTGTGTTTGTCGAGGTCCGATGAATTGTGGATTTGTGATCAAATTATCTATGATATATATTTGAGTCTTTGCTGATTTCTTATATGCATGATTTGATATCCTTGTAAGTCTCTTTGAGTCTTGGGTTTTGTTTGGCCAACTAGATCTATGATTCTTGCAATGGGAGAAGTGCTTGGTTTTGGGTTCTTACCGTGTGGTGACCTTTCCCAGTGACAGTAGGGGCAGCAAGGCACACATCACGTAGTTGCCATCAAGGGTAACAAGGTGGGATTTGTGGTAGATATGAGCTTGTCCATCTACATCATGTCATCTTGCTTAAGGTGTTACTCTGTTCTTTTGGACTTAATACACTAGATGCATGTTGGATGGCGGTCGACGTGTGGAGTAATAGTAGTAGATGCAGAAAGTATCGGTCTACTTCTTTTGGACGTGATGCCTATAGAAATAATCATTGCCATTGATGACGTCACGACTTTGCGCGGTTCTATCAATTGCTCGACAGTAATTTGTTCACCCACCGTCTACTTGCTTTCATGAGAGAAGCCACTAGTAAACACTACGGCCCCCGGGTCTATTCACATCTATCGTTTCAACTTTCGCTTTTACTTTGCTTTTTTACTTTGTTGCTTTCAGTTCTCACTTGGCAAACAATCTATAAGGGATTGACAACCCCTTCATAGCATTGGGAGCAAGCTTTTGTGTTTGTGCAGGCACTTGTGATACTCCTTCACTGGATCGATACCTTGGTTCTCAAACTGAGGGAAATACTTACCACCGCTGCGCTACATCACCCTTTCTGCTTCGACGGAACACCAATGCAAGGCTCCAAAGCCATGGGGGAAATCCTTTGCATATTTGCCTAGGAAGTCCCTTAAGGCATAGCTGTCGCAGAAGGATTCCTGGTGTCGTAGCACGTTTCTGGCGCCATTGGAAGGTCTTTTGTTGCAGTAGCACCGTCTAACCAGTGTCCGTGTCGTCTAGGCCCCGTGTAGCCATGCTGATGGCGCCATCATCCCGCTACGCCCTAGCCTGCGCTAGGGGGTACTGTTCCCATGCGTGGGATCAGGAGTTGTCTTTTCTGTGTACCGCTATACGACCTGACGGGACGGGGTAGTCCGTCCGGCTGCCGACCGGCCAGCCGGCCGGCCGTACTGCATCCGACCGTTGGAGAGGTGCTGGAGGGAAGGTCCGGTTACCACCAGCCGACCGTGCATATGGCTTGATGGGACCGGCTACCGCCAGCCGGCCATGCAGGAGGGCCGGCTATCGCCAGCCAGCCTAGGGGACAGGCGCCCCCCTAATTGTCTTGGAGAAGGATAATCTCCACCTTTGGTACACCCCGGGGTAGTAACCCGACAATAGCCCTCGAAACCATTGGGGTCCGGAGGTTTCAGGCGATGAGGGCACCAGTTTCATCCCCCTGAACTGAAGGAACTTCTCAACTAGTCGGTTGCGCCGTGCAGGCGGCCTCGGACCTTCGTTCGGCCTGGGCGATGTTTTCCCGCGAGGTAGCCGACAGGAGCCGCAGCCGGCCAGGACGCAGCCAGCCCAAACGCCTCGGCTTCTACGCGGGCCGATCGGGCCATGTGGCGGCCAGAAGTGAGTGGCGGGCCCGCCACTACCCGCGCAACGGGACAACTTCCCAAGCCCAGCGAGACGTGCCTCAGCCTGTGCGCAGATTCATTGCGGTCGTTTCCGTCCGTTGGTGTCGTGTGCGCGGTTATTGCGCGTAGATCATGGGGGAGTGGAGGAGATCGTGGCGCAGTCGATCCACTCGCCCCTAGTCTTCCTGGGGCTTTAAAAGGGGGTGAGGGGGTGCAGTTGCGACCATTGCCTCGCCCACTCCCCTATCTCCCTCGAACTCTCCTCCTTCTTCCTCCTCGCGCCCGAAGTGCTTCCCTATCTCCAACCTCCCTCTGTGCGCCTGCAGCACTCGTCCTCCTCCGCTCCTTAGTCTCGTCGCCGGTGCCATCGGAGATGCCGGACCTCCCATCCGGATCATGGGAGGGCTTGCTCATCACCCCGGATCACATCGACTACCTCCGCCGGACGCGAAGGCTTCCTGCGAAGGATTTGGTCGAGGCCCGCGTACCGAAAGGCCTGGTCTCACCGCAGCCACGCGACGGCGAGCACGTGGTCTTTGAGGCGCACTTCATCGTCGGCTTAGGGCTGCCGGTGAGCGCCTTCTTCCGCAACTTCCTGGCTTTCTACGGCCTCCAAATGCATCATCTGGGGGTTAATGTCGTTCTGTACATCTCCTGCTACGTCGCGTTGTGCGAGGGGTACCTCGGCTTTCGCCCCTTCTCCTCCTTCTTTCAGCACTTCTTCTATTTCCACGCACAGAAGCACAAGAAGGACGGATCGCCCTACTCCTGCGATGGTGTGGTGGTTTACCGACAGAACGGTCCGCCGTTCCCATGGATGACCTTCAAAGAGTCCTGAAAGAAGTGGCAGCGGACGTTCTTCTACGTCCGCAACCTCGATGAGAAGCACGACTCGGTCGGCCTCCCGCCCTTCACCGATCGGCCGTCAGTTGAGCCAAACTGGAAGATCGAGCCCAACCTCGAGGAGATGTCGGCAATGATCACCCGGCTCGATAGCTTCATCGCGGCCGGCCTGACGGACGCAGACGTGATTGCCGCCTTCATTGCGTGTCGGTGGCGCATCTGAAGGCGGGGGCTCACCGGATCTGCGACATGGGCAGGCACAGAGACCCGTGCCGGCTGTCAACGGTGGTGCTACCGATGCGCAAGGTGGCCGCGTGTGTGAACAACATCACCAACTTCCAGCTGAATGAAGACACCTAGCAGTTCGGCGTGGTGCCGTACGGCCGCAACAACCCGACACCAAAGGTGAGCTTGTTGGCCGTCTGCTGCTGTTTTTCTTCTCTGCTACAAAATTTATGACGTGAGGCCACGTTTATTCTCAGATCTTCACCCACCAGAACACCCCAAACGTCCCGCTCCCTCAGGTGCTCCACCCAGACCGCTCGGAGTCTGACTCCACCGACTACGAGTTGGACAGCGGGGGACCCGTCGCCCCCGAGAACTCAGAGGTGTCGAAGGCCACGGGGGGGCATAGAGGTGAAGACGACAAGGAGGAGCCGGCAGGAGACCCTACTGACGAGGCGCTGTCAGCCCGCCGCAGCCCCGAGGGGCTCAAGGATTGGACGGACGACGACGACGATGATGATGAGTTGGTGGTGCTAGATGAGGCTCCGCCCTCCATGGTAGCTCTCCCGGGCCGTCGCCGTGCGAGAGGCGGGGATGCACCAATGGGGAGCCGGTTGACAATTACCCATACGGCGGAAGAACGACGCCGAGACAAGCGACCGACTGGTGGCTCGGCCAACAGCCCGATGGCGAAGAAGGCACGTTCGTTTGTCCTGCCGTCGGGTGCCAACCCGCTAGCGTGCAAGCGGCCGAAGCGTGGAGGCTGCCCGCTTCCCCTCTTAGACGCGTAAGTACTCCATCAAGGCTCGTGCCTTCATATTTTTCTTCCCGGTGGCCTCGTGGCCTCTGAGCTCGTGCCCCTTTTCTTTTTCTCCACACGGCTACTCTTGAGCTTCCCGATGCGGAGAAGTCGGTCCCCGAAGCCGCCGCGCGGGTCCCCTTGGCCGCCGAGCACGCGCAGACGGCGCGGCTCGAGCGAGAGCGCCGCGCGAGGGTTGCCGCGTGAGGCGAGGGAGCTGGCGCCAGTGGCCCTTGGGCGAGGTCGTAGAAGACGCCGCGACATTGGTGCCGCCTGCGGCCCCTCCAACGAGGCCTTCGCCTGCGCCGGCTGGCGCGCATGCCGAGCCGCCGCCGACGGTGTCCACTTCGATGGCTATCGAGCCAATCATCATGGAGACCACCGAACCGGCCGCCGACGAAGTTGTCCGCGTCGCGTCCAACCAAGGGAAGCGAGACGGAGTGACCCCTGAGGCCCCAGGGGGCGGCGACCGAACCATCGACGTGACGGGGGCAACGACAACAACGAGCACGTCGGCTCGTGGTAGCCGGACGCGGTGGCTGCCGACGGTGACGGACGCGTGGGCGTAGCTGCTCCGTGCCTCTCCCGAGGCCGGAGCAGCACCCTCACGCCTGTGCAACTGGTCGACGTGCTCCTTCAATGCCACAAGGGCGTGGTCGACTTCGCCATGTCCACGGCGGCCGACCTCAAGGCCCTGAACCAGGCGCTTGAGGTAAAAAAATCGTCTGAGCATTTTTCTCGTTTGTTGGCGGGGCGCGCGAGCGTATCCACTGTTGGAAATATTACCTGGAGGCAATGATAAATAGTTATTATTATATTCTTGTTTAAATATAATCGTTTATTATCCATGCTATAATTGTATTTAATGAAAACATATATACATGTGTGGATACATAGACAAAACAATGTCCCCAGCAAGCCTCTAGTTGGCTGGCCAGTTGATCAATGATAGTCAAGGTTTTCTGACTATATGCAAGTGTTGTCACTTGATAACTAGATCACATCATTAGGAGAATCATGTGATGGACTAGAACCAAACTATGAATGTAGCATATTGATCGTGTCGTTTTATTGCTATTGTTTTCTGCGTGTCAAGTATTTATTCCTATGACCATGAGATCATATAACTCACTGGCACCAGAGGAATACCTTCTATGCATCAAACGTCGCAACGTAACTGGGTGACTATAAAGGTGCTCTACAGGTATCTTCAAAGGTGTCCGTTGAGTTAGTATGGATCAAGACTGGGATTTGTCACTCCGTGTGACGGAGAGGTATCTCGACGCCCACTTGGTAATACAACGTCACACACAAGCCTTGCAAGCAATGTGACTAAGTGTAAGTCACGGGATCTTGTATTACGGAACGAGTAAAGAGACTTGCCGGTAACGAGATTGAAATAGGTATGTGGATACCGACGATCAAATCTCGGGCAAGTATCATACCGAAGAACAAAGGGAATGACATAAGGGATTATATGAATCCTTGACATTGAGGTTCAACCGATAAGATCTTCAGAGAATATGTAGGTTCCAATATGGGCATCCAGGTCCGGCTATTGGATCTTGACCGAGGAGTGCCTCGGGGCATGTCTACATAGTTCTCGAGCCCGCAGGGTCTGCACACTTAAGGTTCGATGATTTTTTAGTATAGTTGAGTTATATGTGTGGTTAAAGAATGTTGTTCGGAGTCCCGGATGAGATCACGGACGTCACGAGGGTTTCCGGAATGGTCCGGAAACGAAGATTGATATATAGGATGGATTCATTTGTTTACCGAAAAGTTTCGGGCAATTGCGGCTGTGTACCGGGAGTGACGAATGGGTTCCGGGAGTTCACCGGGAGGGGCCCACCAACCCGGGAGTGAGCCCAATGCTCTAGGGTGGCGCCACAAGTCCTTAGTGGGCTGGTGGAGTCTGCCCAAGGAGCCCATGGCGCCACATAAAGAAAATACCAAAAGAAAAGAAAAAGAAAAAGGAAAGAGGGAGGTGGGAAGGAAGAGGAGGACTCCTCCTTCCCAAACCGAATTGGAGGAATCCTCCTCCTCCCTGGCGGTCGACGCACCCTTGAGGCCTTGTGCCTCAAGGTTAGCCCCTCCCCCTCCCTCCAATATATAGTGGTGATTTAGGGCTTTTTGAGACACAACATTGCCACATGCAACTCTAGCCTAAACCACACAGTTTCACCTCTAGATCGGATTTCTGCGGAGCTCGGGCGGAGCCCTGCAGGAGTAGATCATCACCACCACCGGTGCACCATCACACTATCGGAGAACTCATCTACTTCTCCGTCTTGCTTGCTGGAGCAAGAAGGTCGAGGTCATCGTCGAGTTGTACGGGTGTTGAACGCGGAGGTGCCGTACGTTCGGCGCTAGATCGGAACGGATCGTGGGACGGATCGCGGGATGGTTCATGGGACGGTTCGAGGGACGTGAAGACGTTCCACTACATCAACCACGTTTCTTAACGCTTCCTATTTTGCGATCTACAAGGGTACATAGATGCAAATCTCCACTCGTAGATGGACATCACCATGATAGGTCTTCGTGTGCGTAGGAAATTTTTTGTTTCCCATGCAATGTTCCCCAACACCCACTGGGTATAGTCCCCAAGATTCGGGCAGGCTATGTGGCTTCGTGGCAGTCGGGCTAAATCTTATTTTCCTTCATGTTTTGTTTCAGCGCGAGCGATCGCAGCGCGACGCCATCTTCCGGGATGCCATTGACGTGGGCCGTTTTGCCAAAGCTAGCTACCGCCAGGCTCTGGAGGAGATTACGACTCGGACAGCTGAGCTGGCGGTCGCCAAGGCCGAGCTAGAGGCAACCAAAGGTACTTTCTTCTTCCCCGGTGGTGGGTGCATGCGAGCGCACCCACTGGGTGTAGTTCCCGAGATTCAGGCCGGCTGCACGGCTTCTGGCAGCCGGGCCAAATCTTTATTCTTTTTTCATCTGTTGAATCTATTGTATGTTCGTTGTGTAGCAGCGGCTGCATCCGCCACCAAGCTAGAGTCGTTGCGCAAGTCCCTCGAGGCGTTCTGGGGCAAGCATGACGAGATCGCCCGCGAGCACGATCGGCTGGTCCAGGAGCTGGCGACGCAGACGGTCGAGGTGACGCGGCTCGTCAGTGCCCTGCAGGCGGCCGAGGCAGAGAAGGCGACGACGTTGCATGCGGCGACCAAGAGTGAAGAGGCGGCCACGGGCTCTGCTACGAGGTGACTCGGCTCGACGAGCTTAAGTAGACGGCTGACCGGCAGGCGGACAACGCGGTCGGCCTTGTTAAGGGGGTGGACACCATCTTTGCTGCTAAGTACTTTTACTCCTCAGCCGGCTGCCCCTTTCTTGAATCTTGTCTTACTTCTTTCTATGGGGTAGCCCACTCTCCAGAAACGCAGGCTCGAGCCGAACGCGCGGTGACGGCCCTCCAGGGAGAGCAGGACCTGGCAGGCACTGAGGTTGGTGAACGAGCCGACTGGTCGGCCGCAGAGATGGCGCACGCCTGTGAAGCTCGGATTGTCCATCTTCGAGCTCTCTAGCGCCGGCTGCTGTCGGCCATCCAGGACGTTGTTTGGCTCCTTTGGGCTGATCGCGTTGAGGAGGTGCGGGAGGACCGAGTCTCGACGTGTCTGGAACACGTCATCGAACAGTTCGACGCATGGAGAGCTTCGGCCGCCCGGGCCGGTGCCTGACTCGCCTTGTCCTTCACACTCTTCTGGTATCCCGACGTCAAACTAGCCAGGCTAGCCACCCTGCGGGCGGCCGCGCAGCCGGATCTGGCGTGACACGAGGAGGAGATTGTATTCCGTGCCCACAATCTCACCAACTACGCCACACTAGATACCTACTTCCCCGAGCTCAATGACGATGGCGTGCCCCTCCCTGAGGACGACTACGGTATCCCCATCGGCAAGGATGAGGAGGAGGTTGGGTCCAGCTCGGACGAGCCCGCTCCAGCTGACGCCCGTGCTGCCGCAAAGGATGGTGGCGGAGCGTCCACGTCGTTTGCCCCAGATGTGCACCCACCTCAAGGTGTCGACGCGGAGGCGCATCCGGCTGGCGAGACGGAGGCGCCACCGACTGGCGAGACGGAGGCCCGCCAGGACGCCCCGCCGACTCCTGATGCTTAGACGGGCCGACCATCCGTGTCAGCTGGTTCAGGAGGCGGTGCTGCCGTAGTCCGCCTTACTTTGCCCGCTTTCTTTCCTTTGCACTTTAAACTGTTAAGAACAAGTCCACCCACCGGGGGTGTATTGTATCTGTACTCTTGGTCGTGGGCCCTTATCTTGCATATTGCATGTTTTTTGTTTTATTTATCTGTCGTCTGCCCTTTGGCTGGTCGTCATCCCATGTTTGAAATTATTTTCCCATCCGCCCCACTCCTTGGCCTTTTTTTCCCGTCGACTAGTCGGCTAGCGGACTGGGGCTGAGCAAGGAGTGGGCTGCCGGAGGTAGGGAGCTAGTACTTCGAAATTTTTACAAGTTAGATTTTGAGACCGTTTGGGCGAAACGGACGAACGGTCCCACCCTTACTCAATTTTTTCCTATATGCCCCGCCTCCCTTTGCTTGTGCGCCTGCCGGCCCGACAGCCACGTAGTGGTCTGTAACCGGCTAGGGTTAGGCCATCTAGGAGAAGGAGGTATAGTACTTCGTCGATTTTGGGGCGGGGGTTGGGTGAGCCGGCAGTCCCGGGTCGGCTCGACCGACCTGGGGGCAGCCGACACGGAAGAAAGAATACTCCATGTCTTGCAATAAAACGGCGGTCCCTGAGACCTGCTCTGGGGGATCGGTTGCTTTATTTATTGAAAGTAATACAGATACATACGTGCATACTTTAGCTGTAAAATGGACGGAGAAGCTGTGCATTCCATGGCCTCTCCGACTCGGAGCCGGAGGCGTCCTACTTGTTCTTGCTGGCCTTTCGGGCTTCGACCAGATAGTAGGCGTTGTTGCTCAAGGCCTTGCTGATGATGAAGGGGCCCTCCCATGGGGCGGATAGTTTTTTTTGGCCGCCTGTCTGTTGGATCAGCCGGAGCACTAGGTCGCCCTCTCTGAACGAGAGTGGCTTGACCCGCCGGCTGTGGTAGCGGCGTAGAGCCTGCTGATAGATAGCTGTTCTGGACAGCGCTAGCTCGCGTGCCTTCTCGAGGAGGTCGGCACCATCTTCTCTTGCCTCCTTGGCATCTGCCTCAGTGTATAGGGTGACCCGAGGTGAGTCAAACTCGACGTCGATGGGGATGATCGCCTCGGCCCCATACACTAAGAAGAATGGTGTGTAGCCTGTCGATCGGTTCGGCGTCATACGCAAACTCCATAGCACACTCGGCAGCTCCTCGATCTAGGCGCCGGCCAAGCGCTCGAGCGGCTCAACCAGCCTGGGCTTCAGGCCGGCGAGGATGAGGCCGTTTTCCCGCTCCGCCTGGCCGTTCGACTCCGGGTGGGCAACGAACGCAAGGTCCAACTAGATGCCATGTGCGCTGATGACCCACAAGTATATGGGATCAACTGTAGTCCTTTCAATAAGTAAGAGTGTCGAACCCAACGAGGAGCAGAAGGCTCTGATAAATGGATTTCAGCAAGGTAATAACTGCAAGCACTGAAAGTAGCGGTAACAAGTGATGGTGTAGCGAGGTGAAACGTAGCAAGCAAAAAGTAACAAGTTACAAGTAGTAGCAACAGTGCAGCAAGTGGCCCAATCCCTTTTGTAGCAAGGGACAAGACTGAACAAAGTCTTATAGGAGGAAAAACTATCCCGAGGACACACGGGAATTTCTGTCATGCTAGTTTCATCATGTTCATATGATTCGCGTTCGTTACTTTGATAGTTTGATATGTGGGTGGACCGGTGCTTGGGTACTGCCCTTACTTGGACAAGCATCCCACTTATGATTAACCTCTCTCGCAAGCATCCTCAACTACAAAAGAAGAATTAAGACAATGTCTAAGCATAGCATTAAAGTAGTGGATCCAAACCAGCCCCTTACGAAGCAACGCATAGACTGGGGTTTAAGCTTCTGTCACTCCAGCAACCCATCATCTACTTACTACTCCCCAATGCCTTCCTCTAGGCCCAAGTATGGTGAAGTGTTATTTAGTCGACGTTCACATAACACCACTAGAGGAAAAGACAACATACAACATATCAAAATACCGATCAAATATCAAATTCACATGACTATTATTAACATGACTTATCCCATGTCCTCAGGAACAAAAGTAACTACTCACAAAACATAATCATAATCATGATCAGAGGTGTAATGAATAGCATCAAGGATCTGAACATAAACTCTTCCACCAAATAATCCAACTAGCATCAACTACAAAGAGTAATCAACACTACTAGCAACCTTACAAGTACCAATCGGAGTCGCGAGACGAAGATTGGTTACAAGAGATGAACTAGGGATTGGAGAGGAGATGGTGTTGATGAAGATGTTGATGAAGATTCCTCCCCTTCGACGAGAGGAGTGTTGGTGATGAAGATGGCGACGATTCCCCCTCCAGGAGGGAAGTTTCCCCGGCAGGATCGTCCTGCCGGAGCTCTAGATTGGATCTGCTCAAGTTCCGCCTCGTGGCGGCGGCAAAACCACGAAAAAGCTCCTGAATGATTTTTTCTAGAACGAAACCCTTCCTATAGCAAAAGAGGGGGGCTAGTGGGCCGTCAGGGAGCCCACAAGCTTGCCCTCCGCCACCAGGGGGTGGCGGTGGCAGGGCTTGTGGTGCCCTGGCAGCCCCCCTCTGGTACTTCTTTCACCCATTATTTTTTATATAATCCCAAAAAATTCCACGTAACTTTTCAGGGCATTTGGATATGTACAGAATAGTGGACTAAGATTTGCTCCTTTTCCAGTACAGAATTCGAGCTGCCTGAATTCTCCCTCTTCAAATAAACCTTGCAAAATAAGAGAGAAAAGGCATAAATATGGTACCACAAAGTAATATAACATCCCATAAAGCAATAGATATCAACATGAAAGCATGATGCAAAATGGACGTATCAACTCCCCCAAGCTTAGATCTCGTTTGTCCTCAAGCGAAAAACAAGTTCCATAAACATGTCCACATGTTGAGGGACGAGGGTGTCGATAAAACATAATACGGACATGAGGGCAACATGATCACACATAGAACAGCAATACATCATAAAGATTATTATGGGAAAGTGACAATTCCTTCACAAAGCAAAGCATGAAGCAAAAACCTTACCGAGAAGTAACCAACAAGAGTCCATAGTCATTGTAGCAATTGCAATTTATCACAACGTCAAAAAGAGTGAAATAAGAGCTTGTAAGGCAAACCCACATACTCAATCATCTCTTTTGTTTTCCACAATTGTTACAACTCACGTGGTACTCATGGTGTCAAAGTTTCAGCTGGACATAGAGGAAGATAGGGGCTTATAGTTTTGCCTCCTAACGATTTACCTCAAGGGTAAAGTCAACAATAATAAAGCATAAGTACTCAACTCCAAGTTGATATATGAATATAGATCTTTCCCAAGCATGTGACGGTAGCCAAGACAAAGGAAAAAATAGGGAATTGGTGAAGATCACCACGACTCTTACAAGGGCAAAAAGTAAAGGTACAAGACAGGCCCTTCGCAAAGGGAAGCAGAGGTTGTCATGCGCTTTTGAGGTTTGAATGCGTGTCCTCTTAGTGCGGAGGAACGTCACTTTATATTGCCTCCTGCTATAAAGAACTTTATTATGCAGTATGTCGCTTTTATGTCTTCCTCATCACAGGTTCGTATAAAGCTTATTTCCCACACACTAATAGATCATACATATTAGAGAGCAATTTTTATTGCTTGCGCCGATGGCAACTTACTTGAAGGATCTTATTCAATTCATAGGTAGGTATGGTGGACTCTCATGGCAAAATTGGGTTGAAGGTTTATGGATGCACAAGTAGTATCTCTACTTGGCGCGGGAGTTTTGGCTAATATGAGGTGGAAGCAATCGTCACATGCTAAGGGATCTATCATCTTATAACATTGTTTGGAACCAAGCAAACACAATTCATTATGTTGTCTTCCTTGTCCAACATCTACTCCTAAGCATGTAATAGTTTGGTGAATGCTCACAATTGTCAAAAGTGTCTAAGATGATATATTTATATGTGAACCTCTCTATCCTAATTACTTCTTATTAATTGCAACAATGACTGAGGTCTATGTTGATTTATTCTCAACAACTTTCAATCATCATACGTGTCATATGTGAAGCTATCACTTTCCATAAGATCATCTCATGATCTTTCATGCTATCGTTCTTTTCATACTTTTGATCATGGCACAAAGCAAAGCCCTTGACTAAGATACTCTTTATTATATAGCTCGCGAGCTCGAATACATCAAGGGAGAGACAAAGCAAAAGACTCAAACTAAACACTAAAGACTTATTCCTCTAAGAGAAGAAATAAAAACTGAAAAGGAAAGAACTAAAACAAAGGTAAAAGCAAAAGATATAAAGGTGATACGATACCATGGCAACTCCCCTAAGCTTGGCAGAAGCCAAGGGGATTGCCCATACCAATGCTTAATTGTCTTCCTTTGGTGGTGATGGTGGTGGAGTTGTTGCCTTTGATTCCAAGAGAGCTATCAATCTTTGATTTATACCTTTGAGATCTGTGACATGGTTTTCCAACAAAACAACTTCACGAGAAAGGGAAATATTGCGAGCACGAGTTGTTTTGCAAAACCTCAAGAGTTCAATCAAGGATGGAGACAGCACGTGGAGGACGGGTTGGAGAAAATCTACTCCATCAACGTCTTCAATGTTGAACATAGGTTGAACTTCCTCCCTAGCTTGGGTTTTCTCCTTAGCTTGGTCCCTGGATTCCGTGACTTCTACTCTTTTCAGATCAGCATCTACTTCTTCATGAACTTGGTGAATATCATTCTCCCCCAACAGATTCCTGAGACATCTTTGCTCTAAATCTGCGGCAGACAACAAGCTCGAAACGAAAACACAGGAAAACTGCGCGATACGGAGATCAAAACCTCCGGGCGAATATATATTGATTTTTTCTGGACCAGAAGGAGTGCTCCGCAAAAAAAACAGAGTCCGGGACGCACACGCGGTGCCCACAAGCCCTCCCTACGCCACCAGGGGGGTAGGGGGCGGTGTCCAAGCTTGTGGCCGCCTCGTGCGCTCTCCGGACTGCTTTTTATTTTTCTAATTTTCCAAAAATTCCAAAACGGGGGAAATTTCCTATTAGAAAAGCATCGGAGTCCAATTTCTTACCGAAACAGATACCTCTTCGTTTTTAGGGTCTGAAATAGGCTGATAAACATCCCTTATGTACTCCTCTGGAGTTATGACATTGATGATATTGGTCTCAACATTTATGGGAGTACCAGAGATGTAATGCTTGATTCTTTGCCCATTTACCACTCTAGGAAAATTTCCTTCCGCGTTATTGATTTTGATGGCACCAGAACGATATACTTCCTCGATAACATAAGGACCTTCCCATTTAGAGAGAAGCTTGCCTACAAAGAATCTCAAACGAGAATTGTATAGCAGGACATAATCACCTACATTGAACTCTCGTTTCTGTATTCGTTTATCGTGCCATCTCTTAACATTTTCCTTGAACAGCTTGGCATTCTCGTATGCCTGGGCCCTCCATTCATCTAACGAGCTGATATCAAACAACCGCTGCTCACCGGCAAATTTGAAATCAAAGTTGAGCTCTTTGATTGCCCAATAAGCTTTGTGTTCCAGCTCAAGAGGTAGATGACAGGCCTTACCGTAAACCATTTTATACGGCGACATGCCCATTGGATTCTTATAAGCAGTCCTATAAGCCCATAGTGCATCGTCAAGTTTGCTAGGCCAATTCTTTCGAGATCTATTGACGGTCTTTTGTAGGATCAATTTGATATCCCTATTACTCAACTCCACTTGACCACTAGACTGAGGATGATAAGGAGATGCAACTCTATGGTTGACATCATACTTAGTGAGCATCTTGCGGAAAACACCATGAATGAAGTGTGAACCGCCATCAGTCATCAAATATCTAGGGACTCCAAATCTTGGGAAAATGACTTCTTTAAGCATCTTAATAGAGGTGTGGTGATTAGCATTTTTAGCGGGAATAGCTTCTACCCACTTAGTGACGTAATCCACAGCAACTAAGATGTGAGTGTACCCATTGGAACACGGGAAAGGTCCCATATAATCAAAGCCCCAAACATCAAATGGTTCAATGACAAGTGAATAGTTCATAGGCATTTCCTGACGCTTACTGATATTCCCTATTCTTTGGCATTCGTCACAAGACAAAAGAAACTTACGAGCATCCTTGAAGAGAATGGGCCAATAGAAACCTGATTGCAATACCTTGTGGGCAGTTCTATCTCCAGCGTGGTGTCCTCCGTAGGCTTCGGAATGACACTTCTGCAAGATCTGTCCCTGTTCATGTTCAGGAACACAACGTCTAATAACACAATCTACTCCTTCCTTATAAAGGTGAGGATCATCCCAAAAGTAGTGTCTCAAATCAAAGAAGAATTTCTTCTTTTGCTGATAGGTGAAATTGGGTGGTATGTATTTGGCTACGATATAGTTTGCGTTATCGGCATACCACAATGCACTATGTGAAGTGCGGATGACATTCAGTTGCTCATCAGGAAAGCTGTCATCAATAGGTCGTGGGTCATCAAGGACATTCTCTAGCTTGGACAAGTTATCTGCTACAGGATTATTAGCACCCTTTCGGTCAACGACGTGCAAATCAAATTCCTGTAGCAGGAGAACCCATTTGATCAGCCTAGGCTTTGCGTCCTTCTTCTCCATAAGGTACTTAATAGCAGCATGATCAGAGTGAATAGTGACTTTGGAGTCAACTATATAAGATCTGAACTTTTCACATGCAAACACGACTGCTAAAAGTTCCTTCTCCGTAGTGGCATAGTTTCTTTGGGCACTGTCTAGAGTTTTACTAGCGTAGTGAATAACATTCAACTTCTTGTCAACTCTTTGTCCTAGAACAGCACCAACAGCATAATCACTAGCATCGCACATGATTTCAAGGGGCAAGTTCCAGTCAGGTGGTTGAACAATAGGTGCGGTTATCAAAGCCTTCTTAAGTATTTCAAAGGCTTCCTCACAATCCTCATCAAAAACAAAAGGAACATCCTTCTGCAAGAGGTTGGTAAGAGGCCTAGAAATCTTAGAGAAGTCTTTAATGAACCTTCTATAAAAACCAGCATGACCTAGGAAACTTTATATACCTCTAATATCTGTGGGGCAAGGCATTTTCTCAATTGCATCAACCTTAGCCTTATCAACTTCAATGCCTCTTTCAGAAATTTCGTGTCCTAAGACGATACCTTTATTAACCATAAAGTGACACTTCTCCCAGTTCAAGACGAGATTGGCATCTTCGCATCTCTATAAGACTCGATCAAGGTTGTTGAGGCAATCATCAAAGGAAGACCCATAAATGGAGAAGTCATCCATGAAAACCTCGATAATCTTTTCACAAACGTCGGAGAATATAGCCATCATACATCTTTGAAAGGTGGCAGGTGCATTGCATAAGCCAAAAGGCATACGTCTATAAGCAAAGGTACCGAACGGGCACGTGAAAGTGGTTTTCTCCTGATCAGATTGTGCAATAGGTATTTGCGAGAAACCTGAATAACCATCTAGATAGCCTTTCTAGCAAAGGTACCAAAGTGTGTGTGTGTGTTTGGATAGCCTTTCTAGCATTTGGTCAATAAACGGCAAAGGATAATGGTCTTTCCTGGTTGCCTTGTTCAGTTTCCGGAAGTCTATCACCATCCTATAGCCGGTAATAATCCTTTGTGGGATTAGTTCATCCTTATCATTAGGAACAACGGTGATACCTCCCTTCTTAGGTACGCAATGTACTGGACTTACCCAATCACTATGAGCAACAGGATAAATGATTCCTGCTTCCAGAAGCTTTAATATTTCTTTTCTAACGACCTCTTTCATCTTAGGATTTAATCTCCTTTGATGATCAGCAACTGGTTTGAAATCAGGATCAGTTTTAATCTTGTGCTGGCATAGAGTAGGACTAATACCCTTAAGATCATCAAGAGTATATCCAATAGCAGCACGGTGCTTCCTCAGAGTTTTTAGTAACTTCTTCTCTTCTTGCTCTGAGAGGAGAGCACTAATAATGACAGGATATATCTCCTTCTCATCAAGATAGGCATACTTAAGAGTATCAGGCAACTGTTTAAGCTCGAACACAGAATCACCCTTTGGTGGGGGAGGATCCCCAAGCAGTTCAACAGGCAAATTATTCTTGAGAAT
Organism: Hordeum vulgare subsp. vulgare; assembly: GCF_904849725.1. Classification (NCBI taxonomy): domain Eukaryota; kingdom Viridiplantae; phylum Streptophyta; class Magnoliopsida; order Poales; family Poaceae; genus Hordeum; species Hordeum vulgare. The sequence continues at coordinate 379,304,444 of NC_058518.1, forward strand.
AGGATATTGTTCTAAGACAATTTTATCTATCTCATCTCTCTCCTCCATATGCATATCATTTTCATGCTCAAGAAGATATTGCTCTAAAGGATCCGTAGGAGGTACGGCAATAGATGCAAGAACAATGATTTCATCCGTACCAGACGACTCTCTTTCATGGGGTTGTCTTCCAAACTTGGAGAAGTTAAATTCATGAGACACACCCTCGAGACTAACAGTGACGGTCTGCTTAGTGCAATCAATGTGAGCATTGACAGTGTTGAGAAAGGGTCTACCAAATATGATGGGACAAAAGCTATCTTGTGCAGTACCAAGGATGAGGAAATCAGTAGCATACTTCGTCTTACCACACAAGACTTCTACGTCTCTCACAATTCCCAGAGGGCAGATAGTATCTCTATTAGCTAGCGTAAGGAACGGGTGCAATCTCATCTTTTATTTCACCATATAAGGAACGGGGTATTGCACAACACTAGCTCCCATATCACATAAACCATGGTAACTGTGATCTCCTATCTTGACAGAAACAACGGGCAGGCCAACTACACGTCTGTGTTTGTCTTTCGCGTGAGGTTTAGCAATTCTAGCAGAGTCCTCACAGAATTTGATAACATGCCCGTCTACGTCTTCGGCTAAGATATCTTTGATAATAGCAACACTAGGTTCAACTCTAATCTCCTCAGGGGGTGCAAGTGGTCTAATGTAACCCCTACGTATCACAGTTGGAGCTTTAGAATAATCCTTTATCCTAGCAGGGTATGGTGGTTTCTCAGTGTAAGCACAAGGAACAACAGGATCACTAAAAGCAATGGCTTTGTCCTCAACTAGATTGGTTTTGGCTATGTTGCTTTCTACAGGAGGATGATATTTAAACCACTTCTCTTAAGGAAGATCAACATGAGCAGCAAAAGATTCACAAAGAGAAGCTACTATCTCAGAGTCAAGTCCATACTTAGCGCTAAAATCTCTAAAATTGTTTGTCTCAACAAAAGATTTAACGCAATCAAACTGGAAATTCATACCTGACTCCTTACCTTCCTCCAGCTCCCAATCTTCAGAGTTGCGTTTGATTCTTTCCAATAAATTCCACTTGTGATCAATATCCTTCTTCATAAAAGAACTGGTACAAGAAGTGTCAAGCATGGTACGATCTTCATGAGAAAGCCGAGCATAAAAGTTTTGAGTGATGATTTCTCTCGAGAGCTCATGATTGGGGCATGAATATAGCATTGATTTAAGCCTCCCCCAAGCTTGAGCTATGCTTTCCCTGTCACGAGGCCAAAAGTTATAAATAAAGTTCCGATCACGATGTACTAAATGCATAGGATAAAACTTTTGACGAAATTCCAATTTCAACCGATTGTAGTCCCATGATCCAGTATCATCACATAGCATATACCATGTGAATGCCTTATCCTTCAAAGATAAAGGAAAGACTTTCTTATTTACCTCATCCTCGGGCAAACCTGCAAGCTTAAATAAACCACAAACTTCATCTACATAGATCAGATGTAAGTCTGGATGTGAAGATCCATCTCCTGTGAAAGGATTAGCGAGCAGTTTCTCAAGCATACCCGAAGGAATTTCATAAAAGATATTTTCAGTAGGTACCTCAGGTCGAGGAACAACTCCTCGTGCTTCCTTCGTGGTGAAGATACCCCGAACAAACTCCTCAAAGGAATAGTTTCCATAGTGACCAGTGACAATAAATTTCAGCACAGTATATACATGTTTCCTTACCAATTTCCACTTACCAAAGGCGCTTCACTCCCCAGCAACGGCGCCAGAAAAGAGTCTTGATGACCCACAAGTATAGGGGATCAATCATAGTCCTTTCGATAAGTAAGAGTGTCGAACCCAACGAGGAGCAGAAGGCTGTGATAAACGGATTTCAGCAAGGTAATAACTACAAGCACTGAAAGTAGCGGTAAGAAGTGATGGTGTAGCGAGGTGAAACGTAGCAAGAAAAAAGTAACAAGTAACAAGTAGTAGCAACGGTGCAGCAAGTGGCCCAATCCCTTTCGTAGCAAGGGACAAGCCTGAACAAAGTCTTATAGGTGGAAAAACGCTCCCGAGGACACACGAGAATTTCTGTCATGCTAGTTTCATCATGTTCATATGATTCGCGTTCGTTACTTTGATAGTTTGATATGTGGGTGGACCGGCGCTTGGGTACTGCCCTTACTTGGAAAAGCATCCCACTTATGATTAACCTCTCTCGCAAGCATCCCCAACTACAAAAGAAAAATTAAGACAACGTCTAACCATAGCATTAAACTAGTGGATCCAAATCAGCCCCTTACGAAGCAACGCATAGACTCGGATTTAAGCTTCTGTCACTCCAGCAACCCATCATCTACTTACTACTCCCCAATGCCTTCCTCTAGGCCCAAGTATGGTGAAGTTTTATGTGGTCAACGTTCACATAACACCACTAGAGGAAAAGACAACATACAACATATCAAAATACCGAACGAATATCAAATTCACATGACTATTATTAACATGACTTATCTGATGTCCTCAGGAACAAAAGTAACTACTCACAAAACATAATCATAATCATGATCAGAGGTGTAATGAATAGCATCAAGGATCTGAATATAAACTCTTCCACCAAATAATCCAACTAGCATCAACTACAAAGAGTAATCAACACTACTAGCAACCTTACAAGTACCAATCGGAGTCGCGAGACGAAGATTGGTTACAAGAGATGAACTAGGGATTGGAGAGGAGATGGTGGTGATGAAGATGTTGATGAAGATGCCTCCCCTCCGACGAGAGGAGTGTTGGTGATGACGATGGCGACGATTTCCCCCTCCGGGAGGGAAGTTTCCCCGGCAGGATCGTCGTGCCGGAGCTCTAGATTGGATCTGCTCAAGTTCCGCCTCGTGGCGGCGGCGAAACCACGAAAAAGCTCCCGAATGATTTTTTTTCTGGAACGAAACCCTTCATATAGCAAAAGAGGGGGGCTAGTGGGCCGTCAGGGAGCCCACAAGCTTGCCCTCCGCCACCAGGGGGTGGCGGTGGCAGGGCTTGTGGCACCCTGGCAGCCCCCCTCTGGTACTTCTTTCGCCCAGTATTTTTTATATAATCCCGAAAAATTCCACGTAACTTTTCAGGGCATTTGGAGATGTGCAGAATAGTGGACTAAGATTTGCTCCTTTTCCAGTCCAGAATTCCAGCTGCCTGAATTCTCCCTCTTCAAATAAACATTGCAAAATAAGAGAGAAAAGGCATAAATATGGTACCACAAAGTAATATAACAGCCCATAAAGCAATAAATATCAACATGAAAGCATGATGCAAAATGGACGTAACATGATGCCCTTCATCGTTCGTGAGTAATCTCATCGTAGGCTTGCTGGACGGTGATGAGTTGGATGAGATCTATCATGTAATCTAGTTAGTTTTGATGGGGATTGATCCCTAGTATCCACTATGTTCTAGATTGATGTTGCTACTACTTGGCTATGCTTAATGCTTGTCACTAGGTCCCGATTGCCATGATTTCAGATCTGAACCTATTATGTTGTCGCCAATATATGTGTGTTTTAGATCCTATCTTGCAAGTTATAGTCACCTACTATGTGTTATGACCCGGCAACCCCGGAGTGACAATAGCCGGAACCACTCTCGGAGATGACCATAGTATGAGGAGTTCATGTATTCACCAAGTGTTAATGCGTTGGTCCGGTTCTTTATTAAAAGGAGAACCTTAATATCCCGTAGTTTCCATTAGGACCCCGCTGCCATGGGAGGGATGGACAATAGATGTCATGCAAGTTCTTTTCCCTAAGCACATATGACTACATACGGAATACATGCCTACATTAGATTGACGAACAGAAGCTAGTTACATATCTCTCCGTGTTATAGCTGTTACGTGATGAATCACATCCGTCATACTCATCCATCACCGATCCACTGCCTACGAGTCTTTTACTACTGGTCCCTGCTACGTTACTTTGTCGAGGCTTGTCCCTTGATACAAAAGGGATTGGGCCACTCTGGTACTACTGTTGCTACTGCTGTTACTCTGCTGCTGCTGCTACTGTTGTTCCTTGCTACTTCGCTGTTACTTTTTGCAAGACCTTTTCCGACACCGTTGTCGAGGAAGAATAGTTCCCCGTCCTCGTGCAACCTACTAGCGCCATTGATACAACAGTTAGGAATAGTCTGCCGTCAACAGATCTGTTTCTGACACTTTTGCTATCATACTACTTTGCTACTCATACTTTGCTTGCAGACACTAATCTTTCAGGTGTGGTTGAATCTGACAAACTCTGATGCTAATACTTGAGAATATTCTTTCGCTTCCCCTTGTGGCGAATCAACAAATTTGGGTTCAATACTCTACCCTCGAGAACTGTTGCGATCCCCTACACTTGTGGGTTATCAAGACCTTTTTGTGGCGCCGTTGCCGGGGAAGCACAGCTATATTCTCTGATTCACTTGGGATTGACGTCTGCTGGTCACTATGAGGAATCCCAAAAATCCAAGAACTAAAATGTTTCCTTCCACTACGAGGAGAGGTAAGGAACTGCCATCTAGCTCTGTGATACGTCTCCAACGTATCTATATTTTTTGTTGGTTTCATGCTATTATCTTGTCAAACTTTGGATGTTTTGCATGCCTTTTATATATTTTTGGGACTAACTTATTAACTTAGTGCCAAGTGCCAGTTCCTGTTTTTTCCATGTTTTTGAGCCCTTTCAGAGGATATTTTGAAACGAAGTCCAAACAGAAGAAAATCCCCGAAAAGATTTTTTCATAACGGAAGAAGATCGGGAAGCTTGAGAGCCAAGGCAGGGGAGCCTTAGGGGCCCCACAAGCCCCCACCCCGCAGCCAGGGGGGAGGTCGCGGCCCACAGGCTTGTGGGCCCCCTGAGCTCCCCCTGACCTAGGGGTTGCGCCTATAAATTCCCTAAAAATCCCAAAAAATCAAGAGATTATCGAAATTACTTTTCCGCCGCCGCAAGCTTCTGTATCCGCAATATCCCATCTGGGGCACGTTCCGGTGCCCTGCCGGAGGGGAGATTCAGATACGGAGGGCTTCTTCATCAACACCATGACCTCTCTGATGATGCGTGAGTAGTTCACCATACACCTATAGGTCCATAGCTAGTAACTAGATGGCTTCTTCTCTCTCTTGGATCTTCAATACAAAGTTCTCCACGATCTTCATGGAGATCTATCCGATGTAATCCTATTTTGTGGTGTGTTTGTCGAGATCCGATGAATTGTGGATTTATGATCAGATTATCTACGAATCTTGTTTGAGTTTCTCCTGATCTCTCTTATGCATGATTTCATATCCTTGTAATTCTCTTCGAGTTGTGGGTTTTGTCTGGCCAACTAGATCTATGATTCTTGCAATGGGAGAAGTGCTTGGTTTTGGGTTCATACCGTGCGGTGACCTTACCCAGTGACAGAAGGGGTAGAGAGGCACGCATCATGTTGTTTCCATCAAGGGTAAAAAGATGGGGTTTTCATCATTGGTTTGAGATTATCCCTCTACATCATGTCATCTTACTTAATGCGTTACTCTGTTCGTCATGAACTCAATACACTAGATGCATGCTGGATAGCGGTCGATGTATGGAGTAATAGTAGTAGATGCAGAAAGTATCGGTCTAATTGTCTCGGACGTGATGCATATATGTATGATCATTGCCTTAGATATCGTCATGACTTTGCGCGGTTCTATCAATTGCTCGACAGTAATTTGTTCACCCACCATGATATTTGCTATTTTGAGAGAAGCCTCTAGTGAACACTATGGCCCCAGGGTCTACTCCACACCATATTTTCATCTTTACACTTTTTACTTCGTTGCACTTTCCGCCTTCAGATCTCACTTTGCAAACAATCTTGAAGGGATTGACAACCCCTTTGAGGCATTGGGTGCAAGCTTCTTTGTGTTTGCGTAGGTACTCTGGATTTGACGAGACCCTCCTTCTGGATCGATACCTTGGTTCTCAAACTGAGGGAAATACTTACTGCTCTTGTGCTGCATCACCCTTTCCTCTTCAAGGGAAAACCCGACGCAAACAAGAGAAGTAGCAAGAAGAATTCCTAGCGCCAAGGAAGGAATGTTGTTACCGTATCAGAAGAATTTCTGGCGCCATTGCCGGGGAGGATCAAGTCAAGAACTCATCCAAGTAAGTGCCGCAAACTCATCTCTTGCATTTACTTTGTTTGCCAGTTGCCTCTTGTTTTCCTCTCCCCCACTTCACCAATTTGCCTTTTTTCGTTTGCCTTTTTCGTTCGCCCTTTTCTCTCTCTTTCTTTCTGTTTGCTTGTGTGCCATGTGCCTTCAATATGCTTGCATCTTCGCTTGCTGAAAATCTAGTGATATGGATCCTCATCCACTTGCTAATCTCTTTAAGAGATCCAATTATGTTGATCCAATTGCTAGTGTGTTGAGTGCACTTGACTATCTTTATGGAGTTTTGCTTGAGATGCGTGAATCTGAAAATTGTGAGGAAGAAATTTGTTTAAGCCTCATGATGAATATGATATTTGCAATATTATTGAACGTGGTTTTGGAGAAGTCATGACTTTAGTTGATGATAATCCCACTATTTTTGAAGAGCGTCAACTTTGCATGCATGTGGATCATGAAAATAATATCCTATGTGACAGTTACATTGTTGAATTCTAATATGATCCCACATGTAATTATTATGAGAGAGGAAAATATGGTGGTAGAAACTTTCATATCACTAAATCACCTCTCGTTATGTTGAGATTGCTATTGTCTCTTTCTTCTTCCTTGCATATGGCAACTATAGGTTGTCTTGTAATTTGTTTTCCTATAAAATGCCTATGCATAGGAAGTATGTTAGACTTAGATGTGATTTTCACATGCTTTATGATGCTCTCGTTGTGCTTCAATTCTTGTCTTTTGTGTGAGCATCATTGAATTATCAATGCCTAACTAAGGGTGTTAAACAATAGCGCTTGTTGAGAGGCAACCCAATGAATTTATGTTTTTCTTTCTGTTTTGTTGCTTCAACACCATCAAAATTCTGTTATTATAGTGTCTTTTGTGTTTCTTTTTGTCTTTGAGCCAAGCAAAACCTCTATGACTAGTCTTGGTTATGGTTGTTTGATCCTGATGGAAAAAGACATAAACTTTTCGCTCACGAGATGATTATTCATTTTTATTCAGAAAGCGATTTTGAGTTGATTCTTTTTGCTTCTGGTTGATATGCCTTTTGCCCAGGCAGTCGTAAGTTTTCAGAATTTTTGAGGTACCAGAAGTATAAGAAGTATACAGATTGCTACAGACTGGTCTTTTTTTGACAGATTCTGTTTTTGTTGAGTTGGTTGCTTGTTTTGATGAAACTATGGTTAGTATCGGGGGGTACTAGCCATGGAAAAGTGAGAATACAGTTTCCCAATGCCAATATACATATAACTCAGGTTTGCTACAGTACCAAAAGAAGAGGTAGTTTGTTTTCTTGTGCTAATGTTATCACGAGTTTCTGTTTAAGTTTTGTGTTGTGAAGTTTTCAAGTTTTGGGTGATGTTCTCATGGACGATGAGATAAGGAGTGGAAAGAGATCAATCTTGGGTATGCCCAAGGCATCCCAAGCCAAATTCAAGGACACCAAAAAGCCTAAGCTTGGGGATGCCCTGGGAAGGCATCCCCTCTTTCGTCTTCAATCCATCGGTAACATTACTAGGAGCAATATTTTTATTCACCACATGATGTGTGTTTTGCTTGGAGCGTCTTGTATCGTAGGAGTCTTTTCTTTTTGTTGTGTCACAATCATCCTTGCTGCACACCTTGTTGAGAGAGAGAGACATGCACTCATCGTGATTTTGCTAGAATGCTCATAGTGCTTCACTTATATCTTTTGAGCTAGATAGTTTTGCTCTATGTGCTTCACTTATATCTTTTAGAGCACGGCGGTGCGTGATTTGGTAGTTGGCTTATGCTATGAAAGTAGTACCAAAGGTGATAGATACCCAAAGAGGATGCAAAAACCTCCATCTTCATGTGCATTGAATAGAAATAGAAATTTTGATTCCTCTCAAATAGTTTGGAGACGTGGATTTGGTAATATTAAGAGTTATGTTAGTAGGGTGTTGTGAATCTAGAAATACTTGTGTTGAAGTTAGTGATTCCCATAGCATGCACGTATGGTGAACCACTATGTTAGGAAGTCGGAGCATAATTGATCTATTGATTGTCATCCTTTGTGTTGAGGTCGGGATCGCGCGATGGTTTACACCTACCAACCCTTCCCCCGGAGTATGCGTTTAGCACTTTGTTTCGATTACTAATTAATAAAAACTTTCGCAACAAGTATGTGAGTTCTTCATGACTAATGTGAGTCCATGGTATAGATTCACTTTCACCTTCCACCATTTCTAGCCACTCTAGTGCCACGCAATTCTCGCCGGTGCACAAACCCACCAAATTCCTTCCTCAAAACAGCCACTATACCTACCTACTATGGCATTTTCATAGCCATTCCGAAATATATTGCCATGCAACTCCCACCGCTCCGTCTCATGACTTGTGTCGTCACTATCATATTTCCATTGCATGATCATAAGATAGCTAGCGAGATGTTTCAACGTCATACGCCATGCTAGATCGTTGCACATCCCGGTACACTGCCGGAGGCATCTCCTATGGAGTCATCATCATTGTGAGCTTTGAGCTGTGAGTAAATAAAAGTGTGATGATCATCATTACTAGATCATTGTCCCATGTGAGGAAATAAATAAAAAAGAGGCCAAAGAGCCCAAAAAAGAGAAAAAAAAGAGGCCTAAGAGCCCAAATGAAAAAAAGAGAGAAAGAGAGAAGGGACAATGCTACTATCTTTTTCCACACGTGTGCTTCATAATAGCACCATGTTCTTCATGATTGAAAGCTTCTTGCTTTGTCACTACCATATGCTAGTGGGAATCTTCATTATATAACTTGGCTTGTATATTCCAATGATGGTCTTCCTCAAAATTTCCCTAGGTCTTCGTGAGCAAGCAAGTTGGATGCACACCCACTAGTTTTCCTTTTTGAGCTTTCACATACTTATAGCTCTAGTGCATCTATTGTATGGCAATCCCTACTCATTCACATTGATATCTATTAATGGGCATCTCCATAGCCTATTGATACACCGAGTCAATGTGACCATCTCCTCCTCTTTTGTCTCACAACCACCACCACACTCTATTCCACCTATAGGCTATATCCATGGCTCGCGCTCATGTATTGCATGATAGTTATAAAAAGTTTGAGAAAGTGAGAGTGCAAAAACAATTACTTGGCCAATACCGGGGTTGTGCAAGATTTACTTTAGTTGTGTGAGGATGATGGAGCATAGCCAGACTATATGATTTTGTAGGGATAACTTTCTTTGGCCTTGTTATTTTGAAAGTTCATGATTACTTTGCTAGTTTGCTTGAAGTTTTAATGCTTTCATGTCAATAGCAAACTATTGTTTCGAATCTTACGGATCTGAACATTCATGTCACGTGAAAGAATTGCAAAGGACAACTCTGCTTGGTAGCATTCCACATCAAAAATTCATTCTTTATCACTTCCCTACTCGAGGACGAGGAGGAGTTAAGCTTGGGGATGCTTGATACGTCTCCAACGTATATATAATTTTTGTTGGTTTCATGCTATTATCTTGTCAAACTTTGGATGTTTTGCATGCCTTTTATACATTTTTTGGGACTAACTTATTAACTCAGTGCCAAGTGCCAGTTCCTGTTTTTTCCATGTTTTTTACCCCTTTCAGAGGAGAAAATCCCCGAAAAGATTTTTTTCGTAACGGAAGAAGATCGGGAAGCTTCAGAGCCAAGGTAGGGGAGCCTCAGGGGCCCCACAAGCCCCCACCCCGCGGCCAGGGGGAGGCCGCGGCCCACAGGCTTGTGGGCCCCCTAAGCGCCCCCTGACCTAGGGGTTGCGCCTATAAATTCCCTAAAAATCCCAAAAAAAATCAAGAGATCATCGAAATTACTTTTCCACAAGCTTCTGTCTCCGCAAGATCCCATCTGGGGCACGTTCTGGTGCCCTGCCGGAGGGGAGATTCGGATACGGAGGGCTTCTTCATCAACACCATGACCTCTTCGATGATGCGTGGGTAGTTCACGATAGACCTACGGGTCCATAGCTAGTAACTAGATGGCTTCTTCTCTATCTTGGATCTTCAATACAAAGTTCTGCATGATCTTCATGGAGATCTATCCGATGTAATCTTATTTTGCGGTTTATTTGTCGAGATCCGATGAATTGTGGATTTATTATCAGATTATCTATGAATCTTATTTGAGTTTCTCCTGATCTCTCTTATGCATGATTTCATATCCTTGTAATTCTCTTTGAGTTGTGGGTTTTGTCTGGCCAACTAGATCTATGTTTCTTGCAATGGGAGAAGTGCTTGGTTTTGGATTCATACCGTGCAGTGACCTCACCCAGTGACATAAGGGGTAGAGAGGCACGCATCATGTTGTTGCCATCAAGGGTAAAAAGATGGGGTTTTCATCATTGGTTTGAGATTATCCCTCTACATCATGTCATCTTGCTTAAAGCGTTAGTCTGTTCGTCATGAACTCAATACACTAGATGCATGTTGGATAGCGGTCGATCTGTGGAGTAATAGTAGTAGATGCAGAAAGTATCGGTCTACTTGTCTCAGACATGATGCCTATATGTATGATCATTGCCTTAGATATCGTCATGACTTTGCGCGGTTCTATCAATTGCTCGACAGTAATTTGTTCACCCACCGTGATATTTGCTATTTTGAGAGAAGCCTCTAGTGAACACTATGGCCCCCGGGTCTACTCCACACCATATTTTCAGCTTTACACTTTTTACTTCGTTGCACTTTCCGCCTTCAGATCTCACTTTGCAAACAATCTTGAAGGGATTGACAACCCCTTTGAAGCGTTTGGTGCAAGCTTGTTTTTGTTTGCGCAGGTACTCCGGACTTGACAAGACCCTCCTTCTGGATTGATACCTTGGTTCTCAAACTGAGGGAACTGCTTACTGCTCCTGTGCTGCATCACCCTTTCCTCTTCAAGGGAAAAACCGACGCAAACAAGAGAAGTAGCAAGAAGAATTCCTAGCGCCAAGGAAGGACTTTTGTTACCGTAGCACTCTACACTTGATTCACCTTCAGTTTTGAGTAAGTTTGCGACATCGCCTCCTGCTAGAAATCTTGATATGTCGCGTGTCCTTGATGATGCTACTTCTGCTGCCCATGATGCTATGCTTGATACTATGCCTGATGATGCTATGATTGATACTATGCCTGATGATGCTATGCCTGATACTGCTATGCCACTTGGTGCATTCCTTGATGCACATATTGCTAGAGTTGCTGCTAGTCGTGATGATACTTCTGAAACTGGTGATACTATTGAAGTAGAATGTGCTATTTTGTCTACTAGAACTAGCTCTCCTATGCCTGTTATGCCTGATACGCGCTATGTTATGGAGGGAGAGATAGCTAGGATGAAATACGACCCGAAGTTTGCTACTTCGCCTATCTTTGTGACCGATAAGGATTATGAATTCTCTGTCGACCCTGATTTAATCACTCTGGTCGAATATGATCCTTTTCACGGTTATGAGTCTGAAACGGTTGTAGCCCATCTTACCAAACTGCACGATATAGCCGCCCTATTCACTAGTGAGGAAAAGATCTGCCACTACTACATGCTCAAGATGTTTCCTTTCTCGCTAAAGGATGATGCTAAGACTTAGTTCAGTTCTCTTGCTCGTGGTTGTGTGCGTAGCCCCCAGGATATGGTCTACTACTTCTTTGAAAAATATTTCCCTACCCATAAGAAGCAAGCTGCCTTGCAGGAAATATACAACTTTGCTCAAGCTGAGGAAGAGAGTCTCCCGCAATCTTGGGGGAGGCTCATCCAGCTACTGAATGCTTTGCCCGATCACCCTCTTGAGAAGAATGAAATACTTGATATCTTCTATAATGGACTTACTGATGCTTCCAAAGACCACCTAGATAGTTGTGCCGGTAGTGTTTTTAGGGAAAGAACTGTAGAACAAGCTGAGATTCTACTGAATAACATCTTGTGCAATGAGAATGCTTGGACTATTCCCGAACCACCTCCTAAGCCAACTCCGAAGAAAAGAGGTATTCTATTCCTCAGTCCTGAAGATATGACAGAAGCCAAGAAATCTATGCGAGAGAAAGGCATTAAATCTGAAGATGTCAAAAATCTACCACCTATCAAAGAGATACATGGTCTCGATAACCCGATACAGGTAGTAGAAGTAAATTATCTGCGTAGGTTTGATAAGAGTGATATTCCTTTTGATAAACTTGCTAGCCTATGCATGGATGAATTTGATAACTTTGTTGCCAAACAACAAAGTTTCAATGATTATGTTAGCAGGCAATTGGAACAGAGTGCTCGTATGCTTAGTCATTTAAGTGCTTGTGTGGACAGGAATGTCAATGATCTTAAGCTTTTGAGTAAACATGCCTCTATGGTTACTACTCATGTGGAACAAGTACGTAAAGCTCAGAATGACTTGCTCAATGAGTTGAATGACAATTCCGTTAGAGTCGTCACAAGAGGCGGTAGAATGACCCAGGAACCTTTGTATCCTGAGGGTCATCCGAAGAGAATTGAACAAGATTCTCAAGGACTTAGCACTGATGCACCTAGTCATCCTAGAAAGAAGAAGAAAGATGATAGGAACCTCCGTGCTAGCAACCCTGTTGCTGCTACACCTGAGTGTCCGAACGATGTCTCTATCTCTGATGTTGAAACACAATCTCGTGATGAACATGAGCCTAATGATAATATCAATAGTGATGTTCATGAAGATGCTCAACCTAGCAATGATAAGGATGTGGAGATTGAACCCGTTGATCTTGACAACCCACAGCCTAAGAATAAGAGATGTGATAAGAATGACTTCGCTGCTAGGAAGCATGGTAAAGAAAGGGAACCATGGGTTCAGAAACCCATGCCCTTTCCTCCTAAACCATCCAAGAAAAAGGATGATGAGGATTTTGAGCGATTCGTTGAAATGATAAGACCTATCTTTCTGCAAATGCGTTTGACAGATATGCTCAAGATGTCTCCATATGCTAAGTACATGAAAGATATTGTGACTAATAAGATGAGGATACCTAAGGTTGAGATTTCCACCATGCTTGCTAACTATACCTTCAAGGGTGGAACTCCTAGGAAACTAGGTGATCCCGGTGTGCCCACTATACCTTGCTCCATTAAAGGCAACTACGTTAGAACTGCTTTATGCGACCTTGGAGCCGGTGTTAGTGTTATGCCTCTCTCTCTCTCTCTTTATCGTAGACTTGAACTGGATAAGTTGACACCCACTGAAATCTCTCTGCAAATGGCCGACAAATCAACTTCTTTCCCTACCGGCATTTGCAAGGATGTGCCTGTTGTGGTTGCTAATGTCACTATCTTAACAGACTTTGTTATCTTGGATATTCCCGAGGACGATGCCATGGCTATCATCCTCGGAAGACCCTTTTTAAACACTGCAGGGTCTGTTATAGATTGCAACAAAGGCAATGTCACTTTCCATGTCAACAGTAATGAGCATACGGTGCACTTTCTGAAGAAACAATATCAAGTACATTGCATCAATGCTATCAAAAAACTTCATCGATTCTTATTGGGAGCTTTGAATGCCATATTCCTCGTGTCAAGATGAAGTATGATTTGCTTGTTGGGGAGATACACATCCCCATTGAGGTGACCTAGTGACTATTCAAAAATTCCCCGTTCTCTTTTGCGATACGAAAAGGTTTGTCGAGGAGACTTGATCAACCTCATTGATGGATTTTCTTTTGATGACTGATATGTCTCCAACGTATCTACTTTTCCGAACTCTTTTGCCCTTGTTTTGGACTCTAACTTGCATGATTTGAATGGAATAACCCGGACTAACGTTGTTTTCAGCAGAATTGCCATGGTGTTGTTTTTGTGCAGAAATAAAAGTTCTCGGAATGTCCTGAAAATTTACGAAGATTTTTTCTGGAATAAAAGAAAAATACCTGCGCAAAGATCCACCGGAGGGGGCGTGCCAATGGGCCACAAGCCCACAGGCCGCGGCCACCCCCCTAGGTCGCACCGTGAGTGCTTGTGGGGCCCACGTGGCACCACCGCCCCCAAACTCAGTTCTATATCTTCCGTCTCGCCCGGAAAAAAAGCATACAGAAGGTTTAATCTCGTTTTACGATATGGAGGCGCCGCCACCTCTTGTTCTTCATCTGGAGGGCAGATCTGGAGTCCGTTCCGGGCTCCGGAGAGGTGAAATCGTCGCCATCGTCATCATCAACATTCCTCCATCAACAATTCCATGATGCTCTTCATCGTTCGTGAGTAATCTCATCGTAGGCTTGCTGGACGGTGATGAGTTGGATGAGATCTATCATGTAATCGAGTTAGTTTTGACGGGGATTGATCCCTAGTACCCACTATGTTCTAGATTGATGTTGCTACTACTTGGCTATGCTTAATGCTTGTCACTAGGGCCCGAGTGCCATGATTTCAGATCTGAACCTATTATGTTGTCGCCAATATATGTGTGTTTTAGATCCTATCTTGCAAGTTGTAGTCACCTACTATGTGTTATGACCCGGCAACCCCGGAGTGACAATAGCCGGAACCACTCCCGGAGATGACCATAGTATGAGGAGTTCATGTATTCACCAAGTGTTAATGCGTTGGTCCGGTTCTTTATTAAAAGGAGAACCTTAATATCCCGTAGTTTCCATTAGGACCCCGCTGCCACGGGAGGGATGGACAATAGATTTCATGCAAGTTCTTTTCCCTAAGCACGTATGACTACATACGGAATACATGCCTACATTAAATTGATGAACGGGAGCTAGTTACATATCTCTCCGTGTTATAGTTGTTACATGATGAATCACATCCGTCATACTCATCCATCACCGATCCACAGTCTACGAGTCTTTTACTACTGGTCCTTGCTATGTTACTTTGTCCAGGCTTGTCCCTTGTTACAAAAGGGATTGGGCTACTTTGCTACTACTGTTGCTACTTCTGTTACTCTGTTGCTGCTGCTACTGTTGTTCATTGCTACTTCGATGTTACTTGTTGCAAGACCTTTTCCGACACCGTTGTCGGGGAAGAACAGTTCCCCGTCCACGTGCAACCTATTGGTGCCATTGATACAACGGTTAGGAATAGTCTGTCGTCAACAAATCTGTTTCTGACACCGTTGCTATCATACTACTTTGCTACTGATACTTTGCTTGCAGACACTAATCTTTCAGGTTTGGTTGAATCTGACAAACTCAGCTGCTAATACTTGAGAATATTCTTTCGCTTCCACTTGTGGCGAATCAACAAATTTGGGTTGAATACTCTACCCTCGAAAACTGTTGCGATCCCCTACACTTGTGGGTTATCAGTGTCGTTGTCGGTGATGATGTTGTTCGGCAGACCGTAGCGGATGGCTATATCCTTGATGAATGTGATGGATGTTGGGTCGTCCAGCTTTTTGATCGGCCACACCTGGATCCACTTTGTGAATTTGTCAACGGCCACCAAGAGGTGGGTCATGCCACCCCTGGCGGTTTTGAATGGACCCACCATGTCCAGACCCCAAATGGCAAACGGCCATGTGAGGAGGATAGTTTGCAGGGCTGCAGCCGGCTGGTGGATGCGCGCCTTGAAGCGCTGGCCGCCGTTGCACTTGTTGACCAGCAGCTTGGCTTCCTTGAGGGTAGTAGGCCAGTAGAACCCATGGCGGAATGCCTTGGCCACTAGGGAGCGGGAGGCGGCGTGGTGGCCGCACTCGCCCTGATGGATGTCGAGAAGGATCTCGTAGCCCTTTTCTGCCTCGACGCAGCGCTGGAAGACTCCAGACACGATGCGCTTGATGAGCTTGTTGTTGATGATAGTGTAAGCTCCGGCACGTCTTTGGATTCGTCGGGCCTCGACCTCGTCGGTTGGAAAAATGCCTCCTTCGAGGAAGTCGAGGATGGGCTGTCCCCAGGATGGTGTTGTGGCTATGGTGAGCACAACAACCATGATTGGATCTTCTGGGTTAGGGGCGGCAGACGGCTGGCCCGCTGCTGCAGCCCTTGAGTCGGGCGGGAGGGACCCCTGAAGGGGGGGCGGCAGCCCCCGGGCTATCAGGAGGCGTCGGTTAGTGAACTGCAGGCAACGTGTCGGCTGGAGTAGGCGGGTGAGTGGCTGCAAACGGTGCGCCGGCTCGGGCAGGAGGCTGGGAGCCGGCAGTCCCCGGGCCGGCCTTGGCAGTCCCGTGGACCGGTGGCGCGACCCCCAGGTCTGTCGGGATGAAGATGGACCCTGATTCTGTAGAATGTGTGATGGAGGGCTTGCGCAGATGCTCCAGGGATACGCCGGCTGGAATGGACTGCAGGTGGAGCCAATTTTTGCCAGTGTTTCGGCCGCCTCATTGCCGGCTCGGAGGATGTGATGGAACTCACAGCCCTTGAAGCCTTCGGTCAGCTGCTGGACCAGAAAATGGTAGCTGGCCATATTGGCATCTCTGGCGTCCCACTCGCCAGTGACTTGCTGCACCACCAGATCGGAGTCGCCGAAGCAGAGGATGCGCTGGACGCCGATCTCCTTGGCCAGCCGGAGACCGTGTAGGAGCACTTCGTACTCCGCCACGTTGTTGGATGCGGCGAAGTGTATCTGCAGGACGTACTGCAGCCGGTCTCCCTTTGGAGAGGAGAGGACAATGTCGGCCCCCACGCCGGAGCGCATCTTCGAGTCGTCGATGTGCATACACAAATGGGTGGAGTCGGGAGGCAGCGATAGGTACTGGGTCTCCGCCCAGTCGACGAGGAAGTCCGCCAAGGCTTGCGACTTGACGGCGGTACGGGATTCGTACCGGATGTCGTGGTCGGCCATCTCTAGTGTCCACTTGGCTATGCGGCCGGCTACGTCCCTGTTGCCCATGATCTCCTCGAGGGGGGCGGTGCTGACCACCATGACAGTGTGCTCCTGGAAGTAGGGTTTGAGCTTCCGGGCCGCCAGGAACACACCGTTGCACATCTTCTAATGGTGCGAGTAGTTTTGCTTGGAGGCTGACAACACTTCGCTCACGTAGTAGACCAGTCGCTAGACCGGCTACGCTCGGCCTGGCTCCGAGCGCTCGACAGCCATGACGATGCTGACTATGCGGCTAGTTGCCGCGATGTAGAGCACCATCGGCTCTCTGTCAGCCGGCGCAGCCAACACTGGCGCAGCACTGAGAGCGCGCTTGAGGTCGCGCAGGGCGTCGTCGGCTTCATCGCTCCAGACAAAGCCGTCTGCCTATTTGAGTAGGCGGTAGAGTGGGAGGGCCTTCTCTCCCAGACGGCTGATGAAAGGACTAAGGGAGGCTAGGAAGTCGTGAGCTTGTGGACATCGGCCAGGTTAGCCGGCTTGGCCATCTGCTCGATGGCCTGGATCTTCTCCGGGTTGGCCTCAATCCCTCGCTCGGAGACGAGGAAGCCGAGGAGCTAGCCGGCTGGCACGCCTAATACGCACTTCTCCGGGTTCAGTCGGATCTGAAACTCTCACAAGCTTGCGAACGGCTCCTTGAGATCGTCCAGGAGGGTGCGGGTTTCTTTCTCTTGACCACAACGTCGTGCACGTAGACGTGTACGTTGCGGCCGAGCTGCCTGTAGAGGCATCGCTCCATGCAGCGCTGGAACGTTGCACCGACATTTTTCAGCCGAACGTCATGGTGATGTAGCAGAATGCCCCGAAGGGTGTAATGAAAGTTGTTTTCAACCGGTCGGCCGGGTTTAGCTTGATCTGGTGGTAGCCTGAGTAGGCGGCCAGGAAGGACAACAGCTCGCAGCCGGCCATTGATTCGATCACTTGATCGATACGCGGCAGAGCGAATGGATCCCTAGGGCATGCCTTGTTCAGGCTGGTGTAATCGATACACATGCGCCAAGTCTTGTTCTTCTTTAGCACCAGGACAGTGTTCGACAACTAGTCCGGGTGGAAGATTTCCATGATGAAGCCGGCTGCTAGCAGCTGGGCGACTTCTTCATCAATGGTTCTCCTCTTTGCCTCTGAGAAGCGGCATAGGGGTTGCCTGACCGGTTTTAGCGTCTGGCCGAACGTGAAGGAAGTGCTCGACGAACTTCCTCGGGACACCCGACATGTATTTGGGGTACCATGCGAAGATATCCCGATTCTCACGGAATAAGTCGACGCACTCGCTTTCCTATTTGCTGCTGAGGTCTTCCCCCACCACGACGTACTTGCCGGTGGGATCAACCGGGGCCAGAGGGATCCTCATGGTGTTCTTGCCGGTGGCCGGCTGGAACTCGGCCTCCGTAGGCAGCTGCTTCAGCTTGGGCTCGGTCACAGCAGCCGGCTCGCGGGGAAGGGCCACGAGCCGCTCGAGCTGCTGCCGCTCCTCGGCGATGACGAGCGACTCAACCAACTTGGAGCCGGCCCGAGCACACTCGACCGACTTCTTGTAGTCGCCCGACACGGTAATGATCCCGTGCGGGCCTGGCGGCTTCATCTTCAGGTAGGCGTAGTGAGGAACTGCCATGAACTTGGCGAGGGCAGGCCGACCCAAGATGGCCTGGTAGGAGCTGGAGAAGTCGACGACCTCAAACCAGATTGGCTCGCGGAGGAAGTTCTTCACCGTGCTGAACAGCACGTCGAGCCGGACCCTGGCGATCGGCGAGTACGAGAGGTTGGGGACGATGTTGTGGAACACCGTTCGGGTCGGCTAGAGCTCGGACTCGAGGATGCCGAGATTCTGCATGGTGTCGCGATAGAGAATGTTGATGCTGCTGCCACCATCGACAAGCACCCGCGTGAAGTGGCAGGTGCTCAGTTGGGAGACGAAGGTGGGATCCAGATCCAGCGCGTATTCGCCTAGCATGGGCATCACAGTCGGATGGTCTTCGCGGCCCCAGGTGACAGGCTTGTCCGACCAATGCATGTACTGGGGGACCGGCGGGATGATAGCGTTGACCTCCTACACGCGCCGGTGCTGGTTGTGCTTGTCATCTAGCTCGCTGGTGAAGACGACATAGGTGGCGTCCTGTTGAGGAAACGCGTCGCGGTCCCCGTCGGCTCCCGGCCCAGGAGGCGGGGGCGCAGCCAGCAAGGCCTCGCCGCGTGCGATCTTGGTGAACCAGCTGCACTGTCGAGCAGTGTGCGTAGCCAGCTTGGCCCCGCTGTGGAACTTGCAGGGCCCGTCGAGCATGGCCTCGAAGGTGTACTTGGTCTTCCACGGCTACTTGCCTTCGTCGGTGCGCTGGCGCCGGCTGGGACCTGGACCGTCAGCCAGCCGGCCGTCTTTGATAGCTGCGACCTGCCGGGAGTCCTGGTGAGTGTCCGTCTGCTCGATCTTGCGCTTGCCTTAATCCGGCTGGGATCGGCTGGCTGCGAAGGCTGCAGCCGGCTTGGGCAGTATTGGCTTCCCTGCCGTGTCGACGAGTACGGGGAGTTTCATGGAAGACTTGGCCACAACGTACTGGTCGACAACGTCCATCAGCTGCGCGAGGGTGGAGGGTTCCTGGCGCATGAGCTTGTGCTTGAGGAGGGTGCCGTCTCGGCACCCGTTGATGAAGTACTGGATGTCCTGCACTTCATGGACGCCCTTGCAAGAGTTGCGGAGCTCGGACCACCTCGTAAGGTAGTCACGGAGCGGCTCGTCCGGACCCTGTACGCATAGGGCAAGCTGCTGAGGCCGGCTCGGGCGTTTGTACGTGCCGGTGAAGTTCCGGACGAATGCCTTCTGGAAGTCGAGCCACCCATTCACGCTGCAAGCCGGCAGGCTGTTAAGCCAGGTGCGAGCCGAGCCGAGCAGCATGAGGGGCGCGTTGCGCACAGCCACACGCTTGTTGCCGCCTGCGATGCCAACTGCAGTGGTGTAGTCGGTCAGCCAGTCTTCGGGATTGGTGGAGCCGTTGTACTTGGGGGTGTCGCGGGCCAAGGTGAACCCCTTAGGGAAAGGCTCGCTGAGGATGCGTGGCCCGAAGCACGACGGGCCGGCAGTGCCTTCCTCCTCTGCAACGCGGGTCTTGGCGATGCAATCCAGCTTGAGGCGTGCATCTTGATCATGCAGCTGGCGTGCACCGATGCGCTCGCCTACTAGGCCTCACGGTGCAGCCGACCGATCGCACTCCTCGCGCCAGCCAGTCCGAGCCGACTGGCGGTCTCCCTGACCAGCCTGGCTGTGAACAGCCAATGGGCTGCGATCCTGCTGGCCACGGCTTCCAGTCTGCCGGCTGCCGCAGCGGTTCTAGTTGTTACCAGGCGAAGAAGCCTGGTGTGTCTCCCGCCGGCCGGCTATGGGCCCGCCGGCGTCGTCATGGGTCCTTGAGCGGGAGCTGGACGGCACGGCCTACGCATGTTGCGTGTTGGCCGCCTCTACAAGGAGGCGGATATGGTCTACCTGCGCCTCGTGAGCCGAATCATCGAGGTCGTTCGGCTCGGCGATGGCAGCGTACGCCGCCCGCATGTTTTGGACGGGGGTGTCATAGAGGGGGCGGACGCCTGCTAGCTCGTGGCCGATGATGGCCCCTTTATGTCTCACGAAGGCGATCCGGCTCGGCCCGTGGTTAGCCAGCGTGATACAGTGGGCGGCGGTGAACTCGCGTCGCGCAACCTCGATGTCGCGATCGGTTGCCTCCAGCGCCTCCGCCTCACGAAGTAGTTGCTAATGGTGCTTCTCGAGATCTTGGGTGGCGACCGCTGGGTCGGCCACCTGCGGCACGGGGGTGCGGACTGCAGAGCGACTCCAGCGCCGCACGGATCGGGGTCCGGTGGCCGGATGCCCCAGCTGCCGAAGTGGCAGTGAGCACCTCAATGCGACAGCAAAGGTCGTCAACATCACTGGAGAGGCTGCCGCCGCCCGCCTGTGGCAGCACGTCGTCGTCAGCCATGTCAGCAGGGTAGCGCTCTGCCACCACCGCGACATAGACGTAGTGCGAGCCGAACGAGATGATGGTGCCTTCCACGGGGAAGGCCGCGTCCTCCAGACGACGGGCATTGTCGTTGGCACAGTCGAACGCGCCGTAGCACACGACCAGGCCGTGCACCACGCGTTCGCCAGAAGAAGTGTAGGGTCCCGCCCGGAACGTCACTCCGGCCGGCGTCACTGTCGGCCCCATGGTGGGCGCCAACTGTCGTGGTATTTCCGGGACGGATGCCATAGGGTGGCTTAACTCATGGAATGGCGACGATGGGCGCCGGCGGCGTCTGGGAACGGGTTTGGGTGTACGACACATGACTCCGGTGTATCCAGGTTCAGGGCCCTTCGGTGAGGTAATAGCCCCCTACGTCCTGTCTGTGCGACTATGTGGAATCACAGTACAATGGTGCTCCTGGAGCTGTATCGGTGTAGTATATGTGTGTGCTAATGCGAAGGGAGCCAGCCCCTCTCTCGGGGGGGCTGGGGGGAGGCTTTATAGTACAGCCCAAGCTATACAGTATTGGGGATAATATCGCCGGTGGGGCCCTACCGTCAGCCTCTGGCCGACTTGGGGGGCCCACCGGCTGCCGGGTCTTGCCATGGGGCCCGCTGGCCTATGCAAAGAGCGGTTTATGCACCCGGCCGCCAGGACGCATGCGCGGGAGGAACGAGGGCTATAGGGTCGCGCCGTCTAGCCGGCGTCGTTGTCGTCTAGGCCCCCTGTAGCCATGTTGACGGTGCCATCATCCCGCTACAGCCCTAGCCTCCGCCAGGGGCACTGTTGCCATGCCTGGGGTTAGGAGTTGTCTTGTCTGCGTACCGATGTACGACCTGACGAGACAGGGCAGTTCGTCCGACTAGCGACCGGCCAGCCGGCCAACCGTACCGCATCTGACCGTTGGAGAGGTGCTAGAGGGACGGGTCGGCTACCACTAGTCGGCCGTGCATATGGCTTGATGGGACCGGCTACCGCCAGCCGTCCTGGGGGGCAGGCGGCCCCTCTAATTTTCTTGGAGAAGGATAATCTCTGCCTTTGGTACACCCCGGGGTAGTATCCCCGACAACTCGTTTCCTCTCCTTTTGGGATATATGGGTGACATAGATCATGTTCATAGTCTTGACCTCATGAGGTAACTGCTTTTGGCCTCCACTATTTGGGCCACGGGGCTCCTCGTCGTCTTCACTTCGTGGGCCCCAATTTCGCTCATCGGTGGCAAGCTTGCCTGCCTGTTTGAACACCCAACAATTACGATTGGTGTGGGTTGTGGGCTTCTCTTCGGTGCCATGAATATCGCAGGGTCGTTCCATGATTTTATCCCATGGGGTTGGTCCATCCCTGTTCCCTTTGAAGGGTTTCTTCTGTTGTCCAGGTTTTGTACTGCGGAATCCAGCATTAGTTGTTGTATTGTCGATATCACCATTATTGTGGCGGCATTTGTTCTTGTTTTTCCTTGGCTTGCCGTTTACGTCCCGAACTTCAGAGGCTCCGGGGTCATCTGTGTTATGGCTGCGCCGAGCTATCCAATTATCCTCACCTGCGCCAAAACGGGTCATGAGGGAGGTAAGGGCGGACATAGTTCTCGACCTGGCCTGGTTGAGCTGTCTGGTTAGCCATTCGTACCGGATGTTGTGCCGAAAAGAAGCTATTGCTTCGGCATCCGGATAGTCTATGATTTTATTCTTCTTGGTGAGGAACCGCTTCTGGAATTCTCTCTCTAATTCCCCCGTCTTCTGGACGACATTGCTTAGATCAGATGAATCTGGTGGCCGAACATACGTTCCTTGAAAGTTAGATAGGAAAGCCTCCTCGAGGTCTTCCCAGCATCCAATGGAATCTTTGGGTAGGCTGTTTAGCTAAGTTGTGCCGGTCCTTTGAGTTTTAGCGGTAAGTATTTTATGGCGTGGAGATCATCTCCTATGGCGATATGTATGTAGAGAAGGAAATCCTCTATCCACACGGCGGGGTCTGTCATCCCGTCGTATTGTTGACTTTTTACGGGTTTAAACCCTTTCGAGAACTGGTGCTACATGACCTCATCCGTGAAACAAAGTGGGTGAGCAGCGCCTTTGATCGAGACAATGGTGTGTCGGAGATCGGCTCTGGGTTGAGCCTTGTAGGTTTCTCGGACTCTGCTCTTGTAAGCGATCCGAGGTGGTTCGTCATCCCATCGAGTTGGAGAGTACCTCCTGGATTCATAGATGAACCTATTGCGACTTGACTTGACGTATCATGGGTCGGGTCTGTCCCCATGGTGGATATGCTCTTTACTTTTTCTGCATGGAGGTTTGGGTCTATACCCGTTCTCTACGGTCGTTCTGTCGCACCCTCTGGGTGGGCGATCAGGCTGGTCATAGTTGATGTGTAGGGGGGACACGTGTTTTGGGCCTCATCGTCAAACTGTGGGAGCAGCCTTTGGTGCGGGTATGTTTTCTTTTGGTCCCACCGCTTTATGTCCTATCCTTCTTCGACCGCTAGGATTTTGGTCCACCTATTATTGATGGTATCATGTTCATCCTCGAGGCTTTGTTGCTTTTCTTTTAAGCTTTGGGCGGTGTCTATAAGCCGCTGCGAAAGTTGCTCCTTGGCGTCAGGGTTTTCGGGAATTACGAATTCTTCGGCTTCAAGACCATTGAGGTCATCAACGGGAGGGACGTAATCGTCGTCGTCTTCTGAATTCTTGCGGTCGTTGGGAACATCATTGGGCGGTTCCTCTAGTTGGTGCTTAGGAGCCTCAGGGTTGTCGTGCCCCTAAGGGGTCGCGTTCTCCCCTGTGGCTTGTGCGGAGCCCCTTCCCTTGTTTGCCTTGCAGCGCTTACGCGGCTTGTAGCATTTTGAGGGATCTTCTGTGGGCTTATCGCCATTCTACTTGGGTGTGACATTATCTGTATCACGAGGCATATCTACCATGTAAACATCGTAGGTAGATGTTGTGGTCCATTTCCCGGTGTTTATGGGGGTGGGGTAGTAGGCATCACCGTGCATATCATCGAGATGTTTGGAGGCATAGTCCAATACATCGGTTAGATCTTCGACAGTGGCAATCAAGTGGGTGGTGGGTGGGCTGTAAAAGTCCCCAAAATCCACCTCGGGGCCGTCCTTCGAACAAGTCGGATTTTGGGTAAGCGAGATTTGAAGCGATTGGATCTGGTAGAGCATCTCATTTAACATCGAGAGGCTGACGTGACCAATCCTTTGTAGGTTTTTGGAGTTAACCTCCTATCGTCGTTTTCTGACGACATATGCCATGGGTAGGCTAATCGAGGTGAGAGCAAGTCTGTCGTGGAAGATCCGGGACGGGATAGGGTAGTAGCACGCGGTGGTTTACCCAGGTTCGGGGCTCTCTGGAGACATAATACCCCTACTCCTGCATGTCTGTATATCAGGTATATTTGTAGTACAAGGTTGCTCTTGGAGCTGTATTGGAGAGGAGGGCCATGGGCTTCTGCCTCATACATGAGTGTACGTGGGATGGGAGAGAGAAAGGCCATGAGAGGATGAGAGAGCCGCCAAAGGGGGCCTCCCATACATGGTGGGCATGAGGCCCCTTGTATGGATGTGTGGCTTAGTATGCAAGCTACAGTGGGTAGCTTACATACCAAGCTGCTTGACATGTAAGCTATCATGGGTAGCTTACATGCCAAGCTATATGTAGCTTGGGAGTTGGCTATGCTTGTCCCCTGGGGCACTTTATAAACCAGCGCCTAGGGGACAAGTTACACTGTAGAAGATATCGCCTGACGCATGTACAGCGCACTGCTACCCCTCAACGGTGCACCGCCGAGGGGTATGGTCGTCCCATCTGCGCGTGTGCGATGGGACGCTGTAGCCGGCTCTCGCCATCCGGCCACGGGTGCGATTCGTAGTAGCTGGCCTGGGCAGGCGGGTACCCGGTCTGACTCGTTGCCTTTGCGGTACCCGGGGGTCATCCCCCCGACAGTAGTCTCCGAGCCTCCGCGCGACTCAAAGAGTTAGACGTAGGATTTTGCAGTTGTTGTTGTTGCAAAAGTTGTCGGTGATGGTCGATTGCACGCCGGGGACGGCGCGGCCTGCATCCAGCTGGGGCGCGCTAGCGCACCCGCTTGGTGTAGCCTCCGAGCCTCCGGGCGACTCGAAGAGTCGGGCGGAGGGTCTTTGTTATTGTTTAAGCACACTGTGGCGTCAAGGATATCGGGCGCTGACGCGGGGTCTGCCGACTGATGGGCGCGGGGCCCTGCTAGGCGCGGACGCGAGGTCCGCTGGCTGGTGCGTGCGAAACCCTGTCGGAAAAAAAACGCGGGGTCTGTCGACTGATGGGCGCGGGCCCTTCCGGGCGCGGACGTGGGGTCCGCTGACTGGTGGGCGCAAAGCCGTGCCGGAAACAAATGCGTGGTGTGCTGGTTGATGGGCGCGGGGCCCTATTGGGCGTGGATGCGGAGTCCGCCGGCTGACTGTTTCCAGTGGGGGCGCGCAAGTGCACCCGCTGGGTGTAGCCTCCGAACGACTCAAAGAGTCGTGTGGAGGCTTCTTGTTGTTGTTGTTGTTGTATCAAAAGTTGTTAATGTCGGCCGGCTACGGGCAGCAGCCGGCAAGGCTCCAGCCGGCGAGGCTCCAACCGGTAGGGCTCCAGCCGGACGGGAGTAGCTAGTAGCCGGAAGCCGGTCGGGTTCCAGCCAGCCGGGCGATGAGGGGTTCCCACGAAGATGATCATAGAAAAGACAAGTTTAGCTGATGCAGACATGTCAAATATTTGGTTTTGGGAGTGCAAGTTTATGCAGAGGGTGCCGACTCGGTTTCGTCCGAGCCCCCTTAATTCTTTTTCATGTTCTCTCCACTCTTTGGCTTTTGCTCTTGCTAGCCGTATAGGCGGGAGCTGGTTTGTAGCTGAGGCGAAGAGTGGGCCGTGGAATGGAGTGTACAGTACTCGGACTCTCGACGCAGACTCGATCGAGCATATACTCACAAATGAAACGACCATGTCACCGAAGCCATTTTCTCCCTGGACGCTTTTCGCGTGTGGTGACATCCAACCTTTGCTCTCGCTAGCCGAACAATCGCGGTGCGGTATGTAGCTGAGACAAAGAGTGGGCCTTCGGTACCGTACATACTACTAAGCCGTCCCGTGGGAACGAACGAATCGGGCCAAGCGGCCAACCCGGGCCGAGACTAGCTAGAAGTGGGGTGAACAGTAAAGTAGCTGAAACAAATACAAGGATGGCCCCCGAGGGTCTCTCGGGGTATCCTTTTTTGTGTGTGACATCAAGATATGTGGGTGAAGATCTCACCTTGCTTTTTTGGCGCTCACAAGGCGGTTGTTGTTGATGACGACTGGTGCGGCTTGCAGCCGTCGTGGCTTTTTGTCAACGGAGCGCGTCGGCGCACCTGCTGGGTGTAGTCGACGAGCCTTTGGCGGTCGGCGGGTGTGCTAGCCGGCCGGATCGGACCGACCGAACGACGAAGCAGATGGGCGGCTCGAGCCGGTCTGGTGTTAGAGTAGACGGGCAGGCCCGCCGGCAAGGCGGGGACGCGGGTCAGCCGACTGAATGAAGACGCGGGTAGTTGGGCACAGCTGGCCTCTTTTCTTTCTTTCTTTATTTTATGGCAACCGTATGCTCTGTTTTTTCTTTCTAGCCGACAGGCCAGTCGGCCCACACTCCTTTTTCATCTCCCGCAGCCGGCCACACGGGACAGTCAGAGCGGCGAGGGAGCCAGCCGGGGCGGAGTCGGCATTGGCCGAGGCGGAGCCAGCAGAAGCGAGGAGGCGGAGCCGGCCGTGGCTGAAGGTGGAGCCGGCCGCGGCTGAAGGCGGAGCCGGCGCGAGCGGGCGGGCGCGGCGGTGGGAGCCGGCCAGTGCTCGCTGGCGCTGGGAAGCGGAGCCTGCCGCGGGTGAGCCAGAGGCGGGGCGGAGCCGGATGAGGCGGGCCGGAGCCGGTCCGGGGCGAGGCGTGCAGTCGCATGGGGAGAAATGGTCGGGGTGCGCAGAGTCGGTGTTTGTGTGTGGGGGGCGCAGAGTCGACCGGGGAGCGTCTGAAGGCGGAGCCCGCGGCGTGTGGTGCTGCAGCATGGGTAGGAAGGGCGCGGCGGAGCCGCCGACGCACGCTGGGAGAGGCGCACGGCCGCGTGGGAGTCAGACCGGTGCATCGACATGGTAGTTCGTGCCGAGGAGGCCAGCGGCACGCCAGGCGAAGCCGACGGGTGGCTCAACTAGAGCCGGCGTGTGGGACGCGGCTGATGCGATGCGGGTGCACGGAGGTGGAGGCAAGGTGGAGCGCTGCACAGCGGGTCGAGCCCAGCGCGTGCGTGGACGAGTTGGAGCTGGCGAGGGAGCAGGGATGCGTAAGCGGGGCGTGGCAGAGCCGACGCATGGGAGACGTGGTCGCATGCCTGGCGGTGCGTTGAAGCGGATGACGGTGGAGTCGTACTTCCTGCCTGTTGCCGAGGAGAAGAACATAACGAGTTGTACTTCCTGCCCCATGCGGCTATGTTGAGGAGAGCTTACGCACAGTGTTGCCCTCGTCCAAGTGTTGACCATGGGGATTTTTGTGGAGAATGCCAGAACGAGCGAGCGGGAGCCTCAGGTTTATTTTCTTTTCTTGGGGGTCGCCGGCGCGCAACAGACGCAACATTGCGGCCGCGGATATCGGGTTGGCGAACTACTAGAATGGCGGCCACTCGAGCGGCAGCCGCAGCGGCCTGCGGGACGTGGACGGTGCCGGCGCAAGCGTGACGGCCGGGAGCGACACCGACGCAAGGAGGACACGGCGGTGACCTGTTGTGGCCGCAAGCCGCGGGGGGCGGCGCGCGCGGGGTTGGTGTAGTGATTGGCGAGGCAAGCACGCGGAGGATGGACATGGGCGAAGGAACGCTCACGGATGGCCAGCATCGTGGTGGTAATGACAAGGCCGGCGGCGAGGACACGGCGTCACATGCATTCGCCTTGGGGGCATGTTGATGTCGATCTCCGAACACCATCGGAGAGACTGCGACGACATCGCGGTGGGGATGAAGATAGTCCCACCCGGACCACGATTCCAGCAGCAGCTGGCCCCATGGTGGGCGCCAAATGTCGTCGTCTTCTCACGACATACCCCTCTCTTGCATGTCTGTATATGAGGTATATTTGCAGTATCAGGTTGCTCCTAGAGCTGTATTGGACAGGAGGGCCATGGGCTTCTGCCTCATACATGAGTGTATGTGGGATGAGAGAGAGTGAGGCCATGAGAGGATGAGAGGGCCGCCAAAGGGGGCCTCCCATACATGGTGGGCATGAGGCTCCTTGTATGGATGTGTGGCTTAGTATGCAAGGTACAGTGGGTAGCTTACATAACAAGCTGCTTGAGATCTAAGCTACCATGGGTAGCTTACATGTCAAGCTATATGTAGCTTGGGAGCTAGGCTATGCTTGTCCCCTCGGGCACTTTATAAACCAGCGCCTAGGGGACAAGTTACACTATAGAAGATATCGCGTGACGCGTGTACAGCACACTGCTACCCCTCAACGGTGCACCGCTGAGGGGTATGGTCGTCCCGTTTGCCCATGTGTGATGGGACGCCATAGTAGGCACTGGCCAGCCGACTGCGTGTGCGAGTCGGAGTAGCCGGCCCGAGTGGGCGGGCACCCCGTCCGACTCGTCGCCTTTTGGGTACCCGGGGGTCATCCCCCCGACACCTCCGCGACTTCTGGAGAGGAAGTCAATTTGGCAGTAGACATTTCCTGTTGTCCAGACACTATGGTCGGTTTCGATCTCGAAGCCTCCTCTTCGAAGAGGAGGGGACCAAGACCATGGTCGGATAGGGGACCCGGAGCCAAGGCTTCGGGATTTTGCAATTCATCGACCGAGGCCGTGAGGTTAGCCGGGATCAGATTGCCTCGTGAGTCGGTGAAGACTTCGAACTCCCCGAACCTTATCCGGTGACCAGGGACAAAATCTCCGATCTCGCGAGGATGGCCGGTTAGGTCCACGCTTGGCATGAAGCGGATGAGCGCGGAGACGTGTTCGCGGGCGAAGATGCCCTCGTCACGGACTCGATCATTGATGATCAAGGGAGCCATCGATCCTTTTGGTGATCCAACAATGGAACTCTCAATGAAAGCACCAATGTCAGCTTCAAAACCGACAGATCTTGGGTAGGGGGTCCCGAACTATGGAGCTTAGACCGATGGGTTGTACGAAAGAGGGGGAGATGATGTTTACCCAGGTTCAAGCCCTCTTGAGGAGGTAAAAACCTATGTCCTACTTTATTATATTAATGGGGAACGATGGTTACAGAGTTGATCTACCTCGAGATCGTACGAACTATACCCTAGATGAACTAACATGCCTCTACGCATAAGAGCCTCTGGTTTATATAGACACGAGGGCCCTTAGGGTTACATGTTACCAACATAGATCGGGGGTAGATGGCCCGAACTGGTCCTCCTGCCTTGGAGTGCACTCCTAGTCTTCGGAGCTTTCCATCTTGATTACGCAATCTTCAGATAATCCGGTCTTTAATGTGGCAGCCCGTATGATCGGCCCATGAGGGGCCGACTGCCCGACGACCCCTTAATCTGGAACTCCCTCACCTACCTCCAGAAAAAATTCTCTAGCTCTCTCTCTCTCTCTTGAGTTCTTCCTGTAGAAACTGAAATTTTCGATCTCATTGCTCGGAGCTCCATTTCTAAAACTGTTTTGAGGAATTGGTCCTTGGTATGTGACTCTCCCATTCCTCCAATTAGTTTTTGCTTTAATGCTTTATATATTGCATATTTTCCTACACTTGGTGCTACTGAAAATGAGCTTCCATGATTAATACTTTGAGTTCCAAGTAGTGGGCATGCTTGATATATCCTCTAGGCATCCATATGAATAGTTGCTATCAATCTTGGAAAGTTTTACTAACATAATTTTGTGGTCCAAAAATTTCAAAATTTTGTGTCTAGGAAAATGAACTTCTTCAGGAGGAGTTCCTCAAGGAGGCATTCTTCAAGTGAGTCATTGAGCGAGGGCTCAGTACGACAAGCTTATGTGGAACCCAGAGTCAGCCTGACAGTCATGTCACATGCTAAGTCATGCTATTGGCCATTCGACGCGTTCCTGAGCAGTGCAGTCATTAAGGAGGAGTTCAATGAGTACATTTACAATATCAGCCTCGCCGACTTCCTTACACATAAATGTGTCCAACACTATAATCATACCCGTACATTCACGCATGGATTTTGATAGCATCCTCATACTTCTAGAGTGTTGTTTAATCTCGATGATAAGTCTTTCAGTCTATCATTAGAAGAATTCCGCGACACATGCAAACTCCCCTATTGGGGATCGCTAGAAAAACTGTGAAAATCTGATTATAATTTGTTCCTAAAGAGTCTTTGCATTGGAGAAGATAGAGGTGTGAGACAAGCTAGAATAAAAAGTATTCAAGTTCCCTCTATTCGCTATTTTGCACTGTTTAATGGAAAAATGTGTAGTGGGTAAGTGATACTTGTGATCTGCGTTGGGTTTTTCGTGAAGAGGAACGGGTTATCGCAGCATAATGTGGGTAAGTATTTCCCTCAGTTATGAAACCAAGGTTTATTGAACCAATAGGAATATCAACCATAACCGTATTTAGCGGTTGCACACAAAAGAACAAACAACTTGCACCCAACGCGGACAAGAGGGTTGTCAATCCTCTTGTCTTGTTATTTGCAAGCAAGTGATGTTTGTGGATAATTGTAGATAGCAATATAAAATAAAAACAAGTAAATAACAGCGAAGTAATGAAGGTTTTATCAATATGTTGTGAATAGACCGAGGGGCCATAGCTTTCCCTAATGGCATCTCTCATGAAAAATAGCATATAGTGGGTGAAAAAATTACTGTTGGGCAATTGACAGAAAAGCGGATAGTTATGCAATATTCACGGCAATGATCATGTGTATATAGGCATCACGTCCATAAACAAATAGGCTGACTCCTGCGTGCACCTATTACTATTACTCCCCTCATCGACCGCTATCCAGCATGCATCTAGAGTATTAAGTAAAATAAAGTAATGCATGGAGACCAATGACATGTTGTAGTCAAAGTAAACTCAAGCAATATGAATAAAGCCCATCGTTTTATCCTTAGTAGCAGAAACACAAAGACACATATTGTCCCCTTGTGTCACTGGGATATAGAAATTCGCGAGGTTGAACCTACTATACAACACACCTCTCTCACCGAAGAAGTATCGATCTAGTTAGCCAAACTATTTCAATAGACCGGAGAGAATTATGAAGCTATCGTAATCATGCACATGAGAATCATATAAGTATTTAGAGGATACTCAAATATTTATCATGAATAATCTGAACATAAACCCACAATTCATTGCATCCCAACAAACACAACGCACAAAAGGAATTACATCATATCGATCAAAGCGAAGATGCGATGATCATTGTAGTAAAGATCGAAGAGAACGATTGCCATCTAGGTACTCACTATGGATCCATAGGTCTGTGGTGAACTACTCACAGATCATCGTGAGGGTGATACCCGTGATGTACGTTTAGTTTTCCATGGGGAGGAACGGGTATTGCAGCAGAAAGTGGGTAAGTATTACCCTCAGTGATGAAACCAAGGTTTATCGAACCAATAGGAATATCAACCACAACCATCTTCAGCGGCCGAACACAAAAGAACAAACAACTTGCACCCAACGCGGGCACGAGGTTGTCAATTCTCTTGTCTTGTTATTTGCAAGAAAGTGAGGTGTGTAGATAATTGTAGATGGCAAGATAAAATAAAAACATGTAAATAACAGCAAGGTGATGAAGGTTTTATTAATATGTT
Source organism: Hordeum vulgare subsp. vulgare (assembly GCF_904849725.1). Lineage (NCBI taxonomy): Eukaryota > Viridiplantae > Streptophyta > Magnoliopsida > Poales > Poaceae > Hordeum > Hordeum vulgare. The sequence continues at coordinate 379,336,155 of NC_058518.1, forward strand.
GTGAATAGACCCGAGGGCCACATAGATTTCCCTAATGGCATCTCTCATGGAAATATAGCATACCGTGGGTAAACAAATTACTATTGAGCAATTGGCAGAAAAGCACATAGTTATGCGATATTCACGACAATGATCATGTGTATATAGGCATCATGTCCATGAACAAATAGGCCGACTCCCGCGTGCACATATTACTGTTACTTCACTTCAAGAGCGCTTCTATGCTTGCCTCTCTACGTATTAACTTCATGAATAACGAAGTAATGCATGGAGTAAGATGACATGATGTATACAAAGTAAACTCAAGCAATTTGAATAAACCCCATCATTTCATCCTTAGTAATAGCAACACAAAGACGCATCTTGCCTCCTTTTGTCACTGGGATATAAAAAATCGCCAGGTTAAACCTACCACAACGCACCTCTCTCATCGAAGAAATACCGATCTAGTTGGCCAAACTATTTCAGCAGATCGGAGACATGCCCCCGATCTATGTCCCTTATAGACTAAACCCCCAGGCTTATATAGGTACCCATGGGGAGCTAGGTTACATGCTTAAGTTGGTCGGAGACATGCCGGGTATACAGATGTGCTTGGGGTACATGCCAAGTCTTCAGTGGGTTTCTTTCTTCACAAGGGCGAGTCTTAAAGCTTCCATCATTCTTGAGGAGGTAACTTAACGGGCCCCGAGTTCAACCCATAATAGCCAAACACCTCGGGTTGGGACCCCCTTATCGGGCTCGTGGGACTCGGGGTACCCAGGCTCGTCTGCCTGCGGCCCAAGACGCAACGCATGTCATGGGTCCAACACAGTCCATCATTGGATTAAATGGGAAAGGCCCTCATGAGGGCCCCTGCCTTGCGAGGCGCATGTCAGCAAGCATCGTCAGGAGCCACGTGAAGCCTCCCTTGGAGACTAATCAAGGCTGCCCCCGAGGCCCTTGTGGGGTGGACTAATCAAGGGTGGCCCGACAGGGTCACGCGGTTGTACATCTTCACGTGGGTGACGCGCACCATGCCGAGGGGCACCAAGAGTCGTGCGAGCAGGAACGGATGAGGATGCTTTCCTGTTTTGTGCTAAAGGAGCAGGGCCAGCTTGCCGGCTCCTGAAGCAATCTCCAAAGGTTTCCCGTTTGGTGCAAGAAGACCAAGGTTGGGGGCTCGCCAAGACGGAGGTCATCCCTGAGCCCAGCTGCGCGTCATGGCAGGAAGCTTTTGCACGCAAATACTACTTTTGTCAAGATAAGCTGCAGTCCTATCCCCCTTCAAACTGGACATTGTCGCAACCCTACCTGCCTTGTGTTTTCGGGGGAAGAGGACCGGAGTCAGTATAAGATAGGGCAGGCTGCCGTCGTAGAAGGAGATCGACCCGGAGGTAGACAGTACCCGCCTTTGTACTTGATACGTCTCCGTCGTATCTACTTTTCCAAACTCTTTTGCCCTTGTTTTGGACTCTAATTTGCATGATTTGAATGGAACTAACCTCGACTAACGCTGTTTTCAGCAGAATTGCCATGGTGTTGTTTTTGCCCAAAAATAAAAGTTCTCGGAATGACCTAGAAATTTACGAGGATTTTTCTGGAATATATAAAAAATACTGGCGCAAGAATCAACCAGAGAAGTGGACCGTGGAGCCCACAATCCCACCAGCCCCCCCCCCCCCCCCCCGTCGCGCCTAGCAGGCTTGTGGGGCACATGGAGCTCCACCACCTCCAATTCCAGCTCTATTTAGTCCCTTTAGTCCGGAAAAAAATCAAGGAGAAGAGTTCATCGTGTTTCACGATACGGAGGCGCCGGCACCTCCTGTTCTTCCTCGGGAGGGCATATCTGTAGTCCGTTCTGGGCTCCGGAGAGGGGAGATCATCGCCATCGTCATCACCAACCTTCCTTCATCGCCAATTCCATGATGCTCGTCAGCGTTCGTGAGTAATCTCATCGTAGGCTTGCTGGACGGTGATGGGTTGGATGAGATCTATCATGTAATCGAGTTAGTTTTGACGGGGATTGATCCCTAGTATCCACAATGTTCTCAGATGGATGTTGCTACTACTTTGCCATGCTTAATGCTTGTCACTAGGGCCCGAGTGCCATGATTTCATATCAGAACCTATTATGTTCTCGTCAATATATGTGTGTTCTTGATCCTATCTTGCTAGTTGTAGTCACCTACTATGTGGTATGACCCGGCAACCCCGGAATGACAATAGCCGGAACCACTCCTGAAGATGACCATAGTATGAGGAGTTCATGTATTCACTGAGTGCTAATGCTCTGTTCCAGTTCTCTATTAAAAGGAGAACCTTAATATCCCGTAGTTTCCATTAGGACCCCACTGCCACGGGAGGGATGGACAATAGATGTCATGCAAGTTCTTTTCCCTAAGCATGTATGACTATATACTGAATACATGCCTACATTACATTGACGAACTGGAGCTAGTTACATATCTCTCCGTGTTATATCTGTTGCATGATGAATACCATCCGGCATAATTATCCATCACCGATCCAATGCCTACGAGTTTTTCCTACTGGTCCTTTCTACGTTACTTTGCCGCTACTGCTGTCACTGCTACTATTGTTACTCTACCGCTACTGTTGTCACTGCTGCTACTATTACTCTATCGCTACTGCTGTCACTTCTGCTACTGTTACTCTGTCACTACTGCTGTTACCATTGCTATTGTTGCTATCATACCACTTTGCTACTAATACTTTGCTGCAGATACTAAGTCTTTCAGGTGTGGTTGAATTGACAACTCAACTGCTAATACTCGAGAATATTCTTTGGCTTCCCCTTGTGTCGAATCAACAAATTTGGGTTGAATACTCTACCCTCGAAAACTGTTGCGATCCCCTATACTTTTGGGTTATCAAGACTATTTTCTGGCGCCGTTGCCGGGGAGGCATAGCTCTATTCTGTGAGTCACTTGGGATTTACGTCTGCTGATCAATATGAGGAATCCAAGAGATCCAAACACTAAAGTCTTGCCCTCAACTACGAGGACAGGTAAGGAACATCCATCTAGCTCTGCACTTGATTCACCTTCAGTTATGAGTAAGTTTGCGACACCACCTCCTGCTAGAAATTTTGATATGTCGCATGTGCTTGATGATGCTACTTCTGTTGTTCATGATGCGTGTGATGATGCTTTGCTTGATACTGGTTTGCCAGTAGGTGCATTTCTTGACGAACAAATTGCTAGAGTTGTTGCTAGATGTGATGATACTTCTGAAACTGCTGAGATTATTGAAGTAGAACCTCTATTTCACCTGTTAGAACTAGCTCTCCTAGATATGAATTGCCTGATATGCATCAGGGTTATGTTATGGAGGGAGAGATAACTGAGGACTTCCTTGCTTGTAAGGATAGCTACGATGTTGAGAAATTACTGTGCAAGTGGAAAGAAAAATCTTTGAACGCTAGGATGAAATACGACCTGAAGTTTCGCCTATCTTTGTGACCGATAAGGATTATGAATTCTATGTCGACCCTGAGTTAATCACTCTGGTCGAATCTGATCCTTTTCATTGTTATGAGTCTGATAGAGTTGTAGCACATCTTACCAAACTGCACGATATAGCCACCGTATTCACGAGTGAGGAAAAGATCCGCCACTACTGTATCCTTAAGCTATTTCCTTTCTCGCTAAAGGATGATGCTAAGACTTGGTTCACTTCTCTTGCTCCTGGTTGTGTGCGTAGCCCCCAGGATATGATCTACTACTTCTCTGAAAAATATTTTCCTGCCCATAAGAAGCAAGTTGTCTTGCAGGAAATATACAACTTTGCGCAGTTGAAGAAGAGAGTCTCCCACAAGCTTGGGGGAGGCTCGTCCAGCTACTGAATGCTTTGCCTGATCACCCTCTTGAGAAGAATGAAATACTTGATATCTTCTATAATGGACTCACCGATGCTTCTATGGACCACCTAGATAGCTGTGTCGGTTGTGTTTTTAGGGAACAAACCGTAGAACAAGCTGAGATCCTATTGAATAATATCTTGTGCAATGAGAATGCTTGGACTATTCCCGAACCACCTCCAAAGCCAACTCCTAAGAAAAGAGGTATCCTATTCCTCAGTCCTGAAGATATACAAGAAGCTAAGAAATCTATGAAAGAGAAAGGCATTAAATCTGAAGATGTCAAAAATCTACCACCTATCGAAGAGATCCATGGTCTTGATAACCCGATACAGGTAGTAGAGGTAAATTCTCTTCATAGATTCAATGAGAGTGAGATTCCTTTTGATAAACCTGCTAGCTTATGCCTAGATGAATTGGATAACTTTGTTGTCAAACAACAAAGTTTCAATGATTATGTTAGCACACAATTAGAACAGAATGCTCGTATGCTTAGTCATTTAAGTGCTTGTGTGGACAGAAACGTCAATGATCTTAAGCTTTTGAGTAAACATGACTCTATGGTTACCACTCAAGTAGAACAAGTACTTAAGGCTCAAAATGACTTGCTCAATGAGTTGAATGACAATTCTGTCAGAGTCGTCACTAGAGGCGGTAGAATAACCCAGGAACCTTTGTATCCCAAGGGTCATCCTAAGAGAATTGAACAAGATTCTCAAGGAGTTAGCACTAATGCACCTAGTCATCCTAGAAACAAGAAGAAAGATGATAGGAACCTGCACATATAGCAACCCTATTGCTGTTACACCTGAGAGTCCAAACGATGTCTCTATTTCTTATGCCAAAACACAATCTGGTGATGAACATGAGCCTAATGATAATATTTATAGTGATGTTCATGTTGATGCTCAACCTAGCAATGATAAGGATGTGAAGATTGAACATGTTGGTCTTGATAACCCACAGCCTAAGAATAAGAGATACGATAAAAACGAATTCATTGCTAGGAAGCATGGTAAAGAAAGGGAACCATGGGTTCAGAAACCCATGCCCTTTCCTCCCAAACCATCCAAGAAAAAGGATGATGAGGATTTTGAGCGATTTGTTGAAATGATTAGACCTGTCTTTTGATGACCACAAGTATAGGGGATCAATCGTAGTCCTTTCGATAAGTAAGAGTGTCGAACCCAACGAGGAGCACAAGGATCTGACAAGTGGTTTTCGGCAAGGTAATATCTGCAAGCACTGAAATTATCGGTAACAAGTGATTGTATGGTGAGATGATTCGTAGCAAGCAACAAGTAACAAAACTAGAAATGGTGCAACAAAGTGTCCCAATCCCTTTTATAGCAAGGGACAAGCCTGGACAAAGTCTTATAGGAGGAAAAACGCTCCCGAGGACACATGGGAATTTCTGTCATGCTAGTTTTCATCATGTTCATATGATTCGCGTTTGTTACTTTGATAGTTTGATATGTGGGTGGACCGGCACTTGGGTACTGCCCTTACTTGGAAAAGCATCCCACTTATGATTAAACCCTCTCGCAAGCATCCGCAACTACAAAAGAAGAAGACAAAGTCTAACCATAGGATTAAACTAGTTGATCCAAATCAGCCCATTACGAAGCAACGCATAAACTAGGGTTTAAGCTTCTGTCACTCTAGCAACCCATCATCTACTTACTACTTCCCAATGCCTTCCTCTAGGCCCAAATAATGGTGAAGTGTTATGTAGTCGACGTTCACATAACACCACTAGAGGAAAAACAACATACAACACATCAAAATATCGAACGAATACCAAATTCACATGACTACTATTAGCATGACTTATCCCATGTCCTCGGGAACAAAAGTAACTACTCACAAAGAATAATCATATTCATGACTAGAGAGGTAATGAGTAGCATCAAGGATCTGAACATAAACTCTTCCACCAAATAATCCAACTAGCATCAACTACAAGGAGTAATTAACACTACTAGCAACCTTACAAGAACCAGTCGGAGTCGTGAGACGGAGATTGGTTACAAGTGATGAACTAGGGTGTGGAGATGAGATGGTGCTGATGAAGATGTTGATGGTTACAAGTCCCCTCCGATGAGAGGAGTGTTGGTGATGACGATGGCGACGATTTCCCCCTCCGGGCGGGATGTTTTTCCGGCAGGATCATCCTGTCGGAGCTCTAGATTGGTTCCACTCAAGTTCCGCCTCATGGCGGCGGCGAATCCATGAAAAAGCTCCCTTCTGATTTATTGTTTTCTGTACTAAACCCTTCATATAGCCAAAGATGAGCGCCGGAGGGGCAAAGGGGGGCCCACAAGCCCTCCAGCCCCGGCCAGGGGGTAGGCCGGGCCTGGCAGGCTTGTGGCCTCCAGGTGGCGCCCCTCTGGTACTTCTTCCGCCCAGTATTTTTTATATATTCCCAAAAAATTCCACGTTGATTTTCACGTCTTTTGGAGTTGCGCAGAATAGGCATCTCAAACTTGCTCCTTCTTCAGGCGAGAATTCCAGCTACCGGCATTTTCCCTCTTCATGTAAACCTTGAAAATAAGAGAGAAAAGGCATAAGTATTGTACCGTGAAGTGAAATAACAGCCCAAAAAGCAATAAATATCAACATGAAAGCATGATGCAAAATGGACGTATCATCTTTCTGCAAATGCGTTTGACAGATATGCTCAAAATGTCTCAGTATGCTAAGTACATGAAAGATATTGTGACTAATAAGAGGAGGATACCTGAGGTTGAGATTTCCACCATGCTCGCTAATTATACCTTCAAGGGTGGAACTCCTAAGAAACTAGGTGACCCCGGATTGCCCACTATAGCTTGCTCCATTAAAGGAAACTACGTTAGAACTGTTTTATGCGACCTTGGAGGTGTTAGTGTCATGCCTCTTTCTCTTTATCGTAGGCTTGAACTGGATAAGTTGACACCCACTGAAATCTCTCTGCAAATGGCCGACAAATCAACTGCTTTCCCTATTGGCATTTGCGAGGATGTGCCTGTTGTGGTTTCTAACGTTACTATCTTAACAGACTTTGTTATTCTGGATATTCCCGAGGATGATGCCATGGCGGTCATCCTTGGAAGACCCTTTTTAAACACTACAGGGGTTGTTATTGATTGCAACAAAGGCAATGTCACTTTCCATGTCAACGGTAATGAGCATACGGTGCACTTTCCGAAGAAACAATATCGAGTACATTGCATCAATGCTATTGAGAAAAATTCATCGATTCTTATTGGGAGCTTTGAATGCCATATACCTATTGTTAAGATGAAGTATGATTTGCTTGTTGGGAATATGCACATCCCATTGAGGTAACCTAGTGACTATTCAAAAATTCTCCGTTCTTTTTTCATGCGATTCAAAAAAGTTTGTCAAAGAGACTTGATCAACCTCACTGACAGATTTCTTTTGATGACCATGGGATGGATGAATCGAGGAGTCACAACCCTCTGTTCCAAGCATTACCTTCAGTTGCTTAGAAGAAAAATGATAGATTTAGCTTTAATTTTCCCTGTTTTCTGTTTTTGCATCCCGTAGAAAAGCGTCCCGAAACTAAAAGTTCTCCGAATACCATGAAAATCAAGTATGATTTTTTCTGGAATTTTTGAAAAATTCTGAGATGGAGAGCTACTCAGTGGGATGCACGATTGGGCCACAAGCCCTGGAGGCGCGGTAACCCCCCCTGGCCATGCCTACCAGGCTTGTGGGGCCCACGTGTCCCCCTCCACTTATTCTAGCTCCCATCTCCTTCTCCTACCTCGAGAAAAAATCGTTTCGCAGCTCAAACCCGTGCTCTTGCTCTTCTTGGTACGATTTTCGATCTCCGTGTGCAAAGCCGCATTCACCAAACTATTTTGGGGAAATTGCTCCTTGGTATGTGACTCCTCCATTGGTCCAATTAGTTTTTGCTCTAGTGCCTTATTCGTTGCATATTTTTGCTGCCTTGGTGACCCTATTCTTGAGCTTTGCATGCTAATTTTAGCTAGTCCCAAGTAGTTTTGATGTGTGATATGGCCTCTAGGCACTTGTCGGAGTAGTTGCTATGAGTTTCTTTGAGCCTTGTTCACTTTTCCTTAGAGTCACTAAAAATTTCAGAAATTTTCAGAGATAGAAAAAGGAAAAGATGAGGAGGTTCTTAAGAGGCTCTTCAAGCCGTGACCCCAAGGATGATGATAATGAGAAGAAGAAACCCAAGTATCCGGTCCCCCGAGTTGCAGAAGTTCGAGCGTGCGAGTGGCCAAGCGATGTGTTCTTACGCACCGCCGGACTTTATGAGGACTTTTACTACTTGGTGGAGAACGCGGGCCTTACCGCCTTCGTTAAAGATAAGTGTCCGCAATACCTCCTCCTCACTAATATTTTCGTGCAAAGCTTTAACTTCTATCCAAGGAAGAACCCTCCTATGGTTGAGTTCAAGTTATATGATATCCCCCAGCGCATGTCACTTCGGGATTTTTGCAAAGTTTGCAAACTACCTTATGTTGAACATATTCATGAACCTCGTCCACGGGACTTGGAGGCTTTCATAGAAACTATTGATGTAGGAGAGGAGAGAGGAGTGTCTTGCGCTAGAGCTGCTAGCATACATTTCCCGTGCTTCGGTACTTCTCATTATTCGTGGGAAAATGTTTGATTGGCCGTGGGAAAGATGGGGGCCTTAGCTCCCCAGATCTTGCGGTTTTGCACGAAGCCCTTTATAATGATAAAACTTATAGCTTGGGCGCTATAGTAGCTCAACGGTTGAACACGAACCATTCTAAAGGCGTTGTTTATGGAGGTATCTATGCTACCCGTCTTGCTAGACATTTTGAGATTACCATTAGACTCCACGAGGAAGAAGAGATTCTTCTTCCTGAGAGATATCTAGATTATGATAGCATGGTTCTCCATGACTTTCTTGATAAAGATATAAATAAGAGGATGATTTATAACCTGGTATTTAGTCAGGGTACTTGTGAGACTATTACCTTGCCTGCTCCTTCTTTGTTCAATCTTCATCTAGGCAGGTACATTAGTATGCCCTCGGACATCTATGCATATTTGGGCATAGCACCACCACAGGCGCCCGTGCCTGAGCTACCAGTCGAGTACCAGACGCCAGTTTATCAGTGGGAGCCAGAGGAGCTCACACAACAGTGGCACCCTCAGTACACTCCGGAGTACCCCGGAGACGGTTATTTCCCTCCTTGGGAGTAGACCAACTTAGGCCAAAAGCCTAAGTTTGGGGGAGTACGTGTTTCTCACCGACTTTATATTCATGCTCACACTTTCACTTTGTTAGTCGGTGTTCACACTTTGCCACTGTATCATCCATGCTAGTTTATTTCTTTTTCTTGTTTTCCTCTCATGTGTTTGTCTAGTTTGAGAAAACCCAAAAAGATTTCTCGTTCTTCTTTTGCTTGTTGGGAGCTTTCCCGTGTAAATAGTTTTCCTTTTCTTTGGATCAAGGTAGAAGACCATGGTTACAATGTTTAGTGGCTCTCGCATGCATATATGTTTATCTCTCAAAGAGCCATATTACCTTGTCTTCTCCTTTGTGTTTGCATGCAAATTCCATCTTAGTCCAATGCACGATCACTCTTATTATTGTTCACATCGTTCGGTCGTGCAAGTGAAAGACAATAAAGATGATATATGATGAAGTGACTGAGCCTGGAAAATCTGGTACGAACTCGATCTATTTTGTTTTTGTAAATATGACTAGCTCATCGTTCCTGATTCAGCTTTGTTGTGAGAGAAGCATGTTTGCAATGACAACTTAGAGATCATAGTTTTTGATGCCATGCTTAATTAGCTAGGAGCTTATAATGGTTGGTCTTGGATGCCAACATGAATTTCGAGATGCTTATGATGTAGTATGATAGGATGGTATCCTCCTTTGAATGATTCAAGTGGATGTAGTTGAAACAAAATCAACATAGCCTCTATGATATTCATGTTTATGGTGATTTATGTCCTACTCATGCTTGCACTCAATGTTGGTTAATCTCAATGCATTTTGATGACTGTTGTCACTCTCTAGTTGGTCGCTTCCCAGTCTTTTGCTAGCCTTCACTTGTACTAAGCGGGAATGCTGCTTGTGCATCCACTTCCATAAACCTAAAGTTGTTCCATATGAGTCCATGATACCTACCTATATGCGGTATCTACCTGCCATTCCAAGTAAATTTGCATGTGCCACTCTCTAAACCTTCAAGAAATAATATGTTTTGCATGCCCGAACCGCTCATGTGGTGACAAGGAGCGATTGGTATGTTCCATGCTAGGCGTGTTATCCTCGATATGTGTTTATTCACTATCACTCACGAGAAAGGGGCCGGTAATTGGAATGCCCAGTTCCATGCTCAAATCAAAAAGATAATTGCAAACAAAACTCCCCCTCGATTGTTGTTGGTATGGACGTCACCCGAGTATTCGGCTAGTTGTGGAGTGTGATTGATCGGTGGTGGGGGAGTCAAAACTTTACTTTTCTGTTTGGGAACCGCCTATAGTATGTGTAGCATGGAAGATGGTGAAAACTCTTGGGCATTGCATTGACAATGAAAGCATGCCACCCAAAATTATTTATCTCTGTCTTCAAAGCTTGAGCTCTTGCACCTATGCAAATCAATGCTTCCCTCTGCGAAGGGCCTGTCTATTTATGTTTCTGTTGAGTCATCTTGTTCTTATAAAAGCACCAATTAGAGAGCACCTCTGTCTTTTTTATGCTTTGCTTTTAACTGATATTGAGTATGACTGTGACTGGATCTTCTTTGTCACAAATTACAATGTTCAGTCAGCCCTTGGTCTTTGAAGGTGCTCTGCATTTATGTTTTGCGGTCTCGGAAAGAGCTAGCGAGATACCATCTATTCATATTGCTTCATGATTGTTTTGATTGAAGTGTTGACGTTTGAAACTTATCATTATTGCTCTCTAGTTGATTATGCCATTGATATGAGTTTACCCTGAGACCTAGATGTCATTGCTTATGTGTTTTGCTTATGATATTGCTGAGAATCTGAATATGAGTTAGACATAATTGCAACAACAAGATCAAACAGAGTTCATAAAAGTTTTTCTTTTGTCTCTTTCAGTTTGTCAACAGAATTGCTTGAGGACAAGCAAGGTTTTAAGCTTGGGGGAGTTGATACGTCTCCGTCATATCTACTTTTCCAAACTCTTTTGCCCTTGTTTTGGACTCTAATTTGCATAATTTGAATGGAACTAACCCGGACTAACGCCGTTTTCAGCAGAATTGCCATGGTGTTGTTCTTGCGCAGAAATAAAAGTTCTCGGAATGACCTGGAAATTTACGAGGATTTTTTGTGGAATATACAAAAAAATATTGGCGCAAGAATCAACCGGAGAAGTAGAGCGTGGAGCCCACAAGCCCACCAGGCACGGGCCCCCCTAGTTGCGCCTAGCATGCTTGTCGGGCCCATAGAACTCCACCGCCTCCAATTCCAGCTCTATTTAGTCCCTTTCGTCCGGAAAAAAATCAAGGAGAAGAGTTCCTCGTGTTTTACGATACGGAGGCGCCGCCACCTCCTCTTCTTCCTTTGGAGGGTAGATCTGGAGTCCGTTCTGGGCTCCGGAGAGGGGAGATCGTCGCCATCGTCATCACCAACCTTCCTTCATCGCCAATTCCATTATGCTCTTCACCGTTCGTGAGTAATTTCATCGTAGGCTAGCTGGACGGTGATGGGTTGGATGAGATCTATCATGTAATCGAGTAAGTTTTGACGGGGATTGATCCCTAGTATCCACTATGTTCTGAGATTGATGTTGCTACTACTTTTCCATGCTTAATGCTTGTCACTAGGGCCCGAGTGCCATGATTTCAGATCTGAACCTATTATGTTCTCGTCAATATATGTGTGTTCTTGATCCTATCTTGCAAGTTGTAGTCACCTACTATGTGTTATTGACCCGGCAACCTCGGAGTGACAATAGCCGGAACCACTCCCGGAGATGACCATAGTATGAGGAGTTCATGTATTCACTGAGTGCTAATGCTTTGTTCCAGTTCTCTATTAAAAGGAGAACCTTAATATCCCGTAGTTTCCATTAGGACCCCGCTGCCACGGGAGGGATGGACAATAGATGTCATGCAAGTTCTTTTCCCTAAGCACGTATGACTATATACGGAATACATGCCTACATTACATTGACGAACTGGAGCTAGTTACATATCTCTCCGTGTTATAATTGTTGCATGATGAATGCCTACGAATTTTTCCTACTGGTCCTTGCTACGTTACTTTGCCGCTACTATTGTCACTGCTGCTACTGTTACTTTGCCGCTACTGCTGTCATTGTTGCTACTGTTACTCTGTCGCTACTGCTGTCACTGCTGCTACTGTTACTCCGTCACTACTGTTGTCACTGCTGCTACCGTTACCATTGCTACTGTTGCTATCATACCACTTTTCTACTGATACTTTGCTGCAGATACTAAATCTTTCAGGTGTGGTTGTATTGACAACTCAACTGCTAATACTCGAGAATATTCTTTGGCTTCCCCTTGTGTCGAATCAACAAATTTGGGTTGAATACTCTACCCTCGAAAACTGTTGCGATCCCCTATACTTGTGGGTTATCAGTACTCTCTCTCACCCTCAAGCAATCCAGACAAGCAGGAGTAGGGTTTTACACCGCAAGGTGGACCAAACCTGGGTAAATTGTCGTGTCCATTGTTCTTCTTCCTTAGCTCGAGCATGTCGGAGTGTAACCGTGAGGTTGCAAGGTAGAGTAGAACGGGGGAACCATCACACCCCAGAGTTCGAACCTCTTTGGGTCCCTAGAACCCCGATTTCGACATTTCGCGCACTGCGTAGGGGTGCACCACTGTTCTCGAGCTCCATCTCGGCTCCAGCTCCGCTAAACCTATGGTTGATGCTCTTCGTGTGCGTGTCGTGCCCTTGTGACCCAGACTGCGCGTGCTAACTGATACGTCTCCATCGTTTCTACTTTTCCTAATGCTTTTGCTCTTGTTTTGGACTCTAATTTGCATGATTGGAATGAAACTAACCCGGACTAACGATGTTTTGAGTAGAACTACCATTGTGTTGTTTTTGTGCATAAATAGAAGTTCTTGGAATGGAACGAAACTTTTTGGAGATTTTTTTCTCGAATATATAAAAAATAGTGGAACCAAGATCCACCGGAGGGGAGGCCACACGCGCCCACTAGACATCAGGGTGCGCTAGGCCACCTGGCATGCCCTAATGTCTATTGGGGCCCACGTGGCTCTGCTGACCATAATTCTAGTGCTATAAATACCTATTTTCGAAGAAACAAATCAGAGAGGAAGTTTCATCATGTTTCACGGTACGGAGCTGCCCCCACCTCGTGTTCTTCATCGGGAGTCCTAATCTAAAGTCCGTTTGGGGCTCCACAGAGGGGAATCTTCGGTCTTCGTCATCACCAACCCTCCTCCATCGCTAATTCCATGATGCTCTTCATCGGCAGTGAGTAATCCCTTCATACACTTGCTGGTCGGTGAAGAGTTGGATGAGATTCATCATGTAATCGAGTTAGTTTTGTTAGGGCTTGATCCCTAGTATCCACTATGTTCGGAGATAGATGTTGCTATGACTTTGCTATTCTTAATTCTTGTCACTAGGGCCCGAGTTCCATGATTTCAGATCTGAATCCTTTATATTTTCACCATTATTTCTATGTTCCTGGTCCGATCTTACAAGTTATATGCACCTGCTATGTGTTAGGATCCGCATACGCCAAAGTGATAATAACTGGGATTCGTTCCAGTAGTTTGAGGAGTTCATGTATTCACTATGTGTTAATGCTTTGTTTCGGTTCTCTATTAAAAGTAGGCCTTAATATACCTTAGTTTCCTTATGGACCCCACTGCCACGGGAGGATATGGGAAAAGATGTCATGCAAGTTCTTTTCCATAAGCACGTATGACTATTTACGAAATACATGCCTACATTATATCGACGAACGAGAGCTAGTTCTGTGTTGTCATATGTTGTGACTGTTATATGATGAATATTATCCTACAATATCACCAATCTAGTGCCTACGAGTTTTCCAGATATTGTGCTTGCTAAGTTACTACTATTGCTACTACTTTTACAATTCCTACCACTCTTACCTTTACTGCTGCTACTCTTACCATTACTGCTGCTATTGTTACCACTCCTATCCAAACTACAATATTACTGTGCTATTGATCACTGTGATGCAGATACTAAATCTCCAAGTGTGGTTGAATTGACAACTCAGCTGCTAATACCTGCAAATATTCTTTGGCTCCCCTTGTGTCGAATCTATAAATTTGGGCTGAATACTCTATCCTCGAAAACTATCGCGATCCCATGTACTTCTGGGTTATCAAGAATGTTTGTTGGCGTCGTTGCCAGGGAGCATACCTATATTTGCTAAGTCACTTGGGATATCTATTTATTGATCACTATGAAGAATCTGAAAGATCCAAGAACCAATATCGTTTCCTCTAAGATGAGAGGACGTAAGGAGCTGCCATCTAGATCTGCACTTGATTCAACCTTTGTTTTGAATAGACTTGCAACACCACCACCACATGCTATTAATCCTAATATTTCACAAGTAATTGATGGTGCTACCTCTGCTATGAATGGTGCTTATGATGATGCTAGTACCTTGCTTGATGATATTGTGCCACTAGGTGAGTTTCTTGATGAACAACTTGCTAGACCTAAAGAAATTGAGCATGCTGAAATTGATGATACTATTGAAATTGGTGAAGTCCTTGCTACTGAAAATAATGAAATACCTTTAGCCATGACTATCCTAGAACTAAAAGGCCTCAAACACCTAAAGGTTATGTTATGGATGAAGAAATTGTTAGAGACTTTCTTGCTTGTAAGGATATAGATGATCTTAAGAAACTACTATGCAAGTTGAAAGAAAATTCCTTGAATGCTAGAATGAAATATGACCCTAAGTTTGCTACTTCACCTATATTTTTTACCGATAAGGATTATGAATTCTCTGTCGACCCACAGATAATCACTCTGGTTGAATCTGATCCTTTTCATGGCTATGAAAATGAAACTGTTGTGGCACATCACACTAAGCTAAATGATATAGCCACCTTATTTACTAATGATGAGAAAGTTTGCTACTACTATGTCCTCAAATCATTTATTTTCTCATCAAAGGGTGATGCTAAGATTTGGTGCAATAGTCTTGCTCTTGGTTGTGTGCGTAGTCCCCAGGATATGATCTACTACTTCTGTGAAAAATATTTTCCTGCTCATAAGAAACAAGCTGCCTTAGAGGAAATATTTAACTTTGTGCAAATTGAAGAAGAGAGTCTCCCACAAGCTTGGGGGAGGCTTCTCCAATTACTTAACGCTTTGCATGGTCATCCTCTTAAGAAAAATAAAATATTTGATATATTTTATAATGGACTAATCGATGCTTCTAGGGACCACCTAGATAGTTGTGTTGGTTGTGTTTTCAGGGAACAAACTATCGAACAAGCTCAGGAGTTATTGACTAATATATTGAAGAATTATGATGAATGGACACTTCCAAAACCACTGTCTCAGCCTACTCCAAATAAGAGAGGTGTTTTATTCCACTCATGAAGATAATAATGATGGTGCTCATGTAGATGCTCAACTTGACAATGATAAAGAACCAGATAATGATGTGGAGATAGAACCTGCTGATCTTGATAACCCACAACCTAAGAATAAATGTTATGATAAAATAGATTTTGTTGCTAGGAAGCATGGCAAATAAAGAGAGCCATGGGTTCAAAACCCATGCCTTATTCACCTAAACCAACTAAGAAGAAAGATGATGAAGAATTTGAATGATTTCCTAAAATGCTTAGGCCAGTCTTTCTACGTACTCGTTTAACTGATCTTTTAAAGATGGCTCCTTATGCTAAGTCCATGAAAGACATCATCACTAATAAAAGAAAAATACCTGAATCTGAAATCTCTACCATGCTTGCTAATTGTACCTTTAAGGATGGAGTACCTAAAAAACTAGGAGATCCAAGAATACCAACTATACTACGTTCCATAAAAAATAACTATGTGAAGACTGCTTTATGTGATCTAGGAGCTGGTGTTAGTGTTATGACTTTCTCTTTATACAAAAGACTTGACTTGAATAAACTCACACCTACTGAAATTTCATTGCAAATGGCTGACAAATCACCTGCCATACCTATCGGTATTTGTGAGGATGTACCCGTTGTTATTGCTAATGTTACTATCTTGACAAACTTTGTTATACTTGATGTGTCCGAGGATGACAACATGTCATATATCCTTGGTAGACCTTTATTTTATACTGGAGGGGCTATTATTGATTGCAACAAAAGCAATGTCCCTTTTGATGTCAATGGTAAAGAACATACGGTGCATTTTCCGAGGAAACAATTTCAAGTGAATGGTGTTAATGTTATTGGAAAATCTCCTACTACCACCAATGAAAGTTTTCAACTACCTCTAGCTACAGCCAAAAATAAATATGATATACTTATTGTTGGGGATATGCACATCCCCATGGAGGTAACTAAGTGTTTTATGGAAAAAAAATCATGATCATAATAATTGGAAGTGGTTGTCAATAAGACTTGATCAACCATTTTAATGAATCATTTTCAAGAAGTATGAGGTCGATGAATTCAGTAGGCGTAACTCTCTCTATACACCTTAATTTTCCTATTATTTTTATTTATTACAATGAAAGTCATGATTATCCTGTTTTATGATTTTCCCGTGCAATAAAAAAGTGCCCAAAAATAAAAGTTATCCAACTGACCTGAAATTTTTACATGATTTTTTTCTGAATACTTGAGAATTTCTAGCACTAGAAACCTACATGGGGTATCCCAGGTGGCCACTAGACACCAGGGCGCGCCAGGACCACCTGGCGCGGCCACGTGTCCAGTGGGCCCTCGGGGGTCCCCTCACTTATTCCTTCATCCCACTTCATCACTCACCTCTAGAAAAAAATATCCTTGTAGCTCTCTTTCTCGTGTTCTTGCTCTCAAACCCATGGATTTCGATCTCTTTGCTCCAAACTCCATTTCTGAGCTATTTTGGGGGATTACTCCTTGGTATGTAACTCCCCCACTAATCCAATTAGTGTTAGCTCTAGTGGTTTATCTTAGGAGTAATTAGCTACTCTAGGTGCTACTGTAGATGAGCTTGCATGTTGAATTCTTGGATTTCCAAGTAGTTTGAATGCTTGTTTTAGGCTCTAGGCATCCCTATGAGTAGTTGCTACCATTCTTGTGAAGTTTTGTTAACTTCAGTTTTGACCCAAAAATATTCAGACATTTATATGTAGGAGTAATGAGCTGATTCAAACGGAGTTCTTCGAGGAGGAAGTCCTCAGAGGCATCATCTAGTGAGACTCCAATACGATAGTCTTTTGCCAAGCCAAGTGAAAGTTCGATGCGAGAAGCCCACGCCAAATCGTGCCTTTGGCCAAGTGATGACTTCATGTTGGGTGTAGGCATTAAGGAAGAATCTAAGTGATACATTCATAATACTGAGCTCGCGCCCTTCATTGTAGATAAGTGCACGCAACATTATCACCTTACTGAAACTTTCACCAAGGGATTTAAATTTTATCCCCGACCATTTAGAGTCTCCTTTAAGCTCTACGAAAATGCCTTCACTATATATCTACATGATTTCTCTGATGCATGTAAATTTCCATGCTGGGGTTCATTAGACTAACCACCAAAATCTGAATATGAGACATTTTTAACTACTCTTTGCTTTGGCTAAGATAGGGGAGTAACTCAAGGCAGAATAAATAGTATACATTTTCCTTCTATTCGTTATTTAGCACTCTTTAATGGAAAATGAATAGTGGGCAAGCAAGATTGTAGTAATTTATGTGCCCCACTCTTGAGTCTCCTGCGTACTGCATTGACTGGAATTAAATGCTATAATCTAGGAGCAATCGTAGCAAGCAGATTGCAACACAATTCCGATAGTGGTTATTTTTATGGTGGGGCTTATGCCTCTTGTTTATCTAAGAAGTGTGGCGTGTCACCACGATCTAGTGACCCTATTCTTCCTACTCAGTATATAAACTTTGAGGCCATGAAGAGCCATAAGTTCATAAAGGCCACCCTTACTGACTATAACTACAACCTAATGTTTAATAAGAAATCTATTGTGCCTGTTATTTTGCCTGCACCTTCCCTCTTTGATTATCAGGAAAAAGGAAGATATCATGTCTATGAGAGGGAGGCGTGCTACTTCTCAAACAACAGCACCAGAAATTGACACGTTGGCGGAGACTGGACTTGCATTGGTTTTTTCCCTTGAGAAGGAAAGGGTGATGCAGCACAGGAGCAGTAAGTATTTCCCTCAGTTTGAGAACCAAGGTATCGATCCAGAAGGAGGGTCTCATCAAGTCCAGAGTACCTACACAAACACAAACAAGCTTGCACCCAACGCTTCAAAGGGGTTGTCAATCCCTTCAAGATTGTTTGCAAAGTGAGATCTGAAGGCGGAAAGTGCAACGAAGTAAAAAGTGTCAGGCTAAAAATATGGTGTGGAGTAGACCCGGGGGGCATAGTGTTCACTAGAGGCTTCTCTCAAAATAGCAAATATCATGGTGGGTGAACAAATTACTGTCGAGCAATTGACAGAACCGCGCAAAGTAATGACGATATCTAAGACAATGATCATACATATAGGCATCACGTCCGAGACAAGTAGACCGATACGTTCTCCATCTACTACTATTACTCCACACATCGAATGCTATCCAGCATGCATCTAGTGTATTGAGTTCATGACGAACAGAGTAACGCCTTAAGCAAGATGACATGATGTAGAGCGATAATCTCAAACCAATGATGAAAACCCCATCTTTTTACCCTTGATGGCAACAACATGATGCGTGCCTCGCTACCCCTTCTGTCACTTGGTGAGGTCACCACACGGTATGAACCCAAAACCAAGCACTTCTCCCGTTGCAAGAATCATAGATCTAGTTGGCCAGACAAAACCCACAACTCGAAGAGAATTACAAGGATATGAAATCATGCATAAGAGAGATCAGAAGAAACTCAAATAAGATTCATAGATAATCTGATCATAAATCCACAATTCATCGGATCTCGACAAACACACCGCAAAAGAAGATTACATCGGATAGATCTCCATGAAGATCATGGAGAACTTTGCATTGAAGATCCAAGAGAGAGAAGAAGCCATCTAGTTACTAGCTATG
The DNA here is from genome assembly GCF_904849725.1 of Hordeum vulgare subsp. vulgare. Classification (NCBI taxonomy): domain Eukaryota; kingdom Viridiplantae; phylum Streptophyta; class Magnoliopsida; order Poales; family Poaceae; genus Hordeum; species Hordeum vulgare. The sequence goes on from NC_058518.1 coordinate 379,355,243, forward strand.
GACCCGTAGGTCTATGGTGAACTACTCACGCATCATCGGAGAGGTCATGGTGTTGATGAAGAAGCCCTCCGTATCCGAATCTCCCCTCTGGTAGGGCACGAGAACGTGCCCCAAATAGGATCTTGCGGAGACAGAAGCTTGCAGCGGCGGAAAAGTAATTTCGATGATCTCTTGATTTTTTTGGGATTTTTAGGGAATTTATAGGCGCAACCCCTAGGGCAGAGGTCGCCCAGGGGGCCCACGAGCCTGTGGGCCACGGCCTCCCCCCTAGCCGCGGGGTGGGGGCTTGTGGGGCCCCTGAGGCTCCCCTGCTTTGGCTCTCAAACTTCTCGATCTTCTTACGTTTCGAAAAAAATCTTTTCGGGGATTTTCTTCCATTTGGACTCCATTTCAAAATCTCCTCTGAAAGGGGTCAAAATCATGAAAAAAACAGGAACTGGCACTTGCCACTGAGTTAATAAGTTAGTCCCAAAAAATATATAAAAGGCATGCATAACATCCAAAGTTTGACAAGATAATGGCATGAAACCATCAAAAATTATAGATACGTTGGAGACGTATCAAGCATCCCCAAGCTTAACTCCTGCTCGTCCTCGAGTAGGGAAGTGATAAAGAATGAATTTTTGATGTGGAATGCTACCTAGCATAGTTTTCCTTTGCAACTTCTTTCACGTGACATGAATGTTCCAATCCGTAAGATTCGAAACATTAGTTTGCTATTGACATGAAAACAATAATACTTCAAGCAAACTAGCAAGGTAATCATGAACTTTCAAAATAACAAGGCCAAGGAAAGTCATCCCTACAAAATCATATAGTCTAGCTATGCTCCATCATCCTCACACAGCTAATGTAAAGCATGCACAAACCCGGTATTGGCTAAGTAATTGTTTTCGCACTCTTACTTTCTCAAAAAATTTATAACTATCACGCAATACATGAGCGCGAGCCATGGATATAGCACTATAGGTGGAATAGAGTGTGGTGGTGGTTGTGAGACAAAAAGGAGGAGATGGTCACATTGACTCGGCATATCAAAGGGTTATGGAGATGCCCATTAATAGATATCAATGTGAATGAGTAGGGGTTGCCATACAAGAGATGCACCAGAGTTGTAAGTATGTGAAAGCTCAAAAGGGGAACTAGTGGGTGTGCATCCAACTTGCTTGCTCACGAAGACCTAGGGCAATTTTGAGGAAGCCCATCATTGGAATATACAAGCCAAGTTATATAATGAAAATTCCCACTAGCATATGGTAGTGACAAAGCAAGAAGCTCTCAATCATGAAGAGCATGGTACTATCATGAAGCACAGGTGTGGAAAAAGATAGTAGCATTGTCCCTTCTCTCTTTTCTTTTTTTCATTTGGGCTCTTAGACCTCTCTTTTTTTCTTTTTTTTCTTTTTGGCCTCTTTGGCCTCTCTTTTTTTTATTTATTTCCTCACATGGGACAATGCTCTAATAATGATGATCATCACACATTTATTTACTCACAGCTCAAAAATCAGAATGATGACTCCATAGGAAATGCCTCCGGCAGTGTACCGGGATGTGCAACGATCTAGCATGGCGTATGACGTTGAAACATCTCGCTAGCTATCTTACGATCATGCAATGGAAATATGAGAGTGACGGCACAAGTCATGAGATGGAACGGTCGGAGTTGTATGGCAATATATCTCGGAATGGCTATGAAAATGCCATAGTAGGTAGGTATGGTGGCTGTTTTGAGGAAGGAATTTGGTGGGTTTGTGCACCGGTGAGAATTGCGCGGCACTAGAGAGGCTAGCAATGGTGGAAGGTGAAAGTGCATTTATACCATGGACTCACATTAGTCATGAAGAACTCACATACTTGTTACGAAAGTTTTTATTTGTAATCAAAACAAAGTGCTAAACGCATACTCCTAGGGGAAGGGTTGGTAGGTGTATACCATCGCGCGATCCCGGCCTCAACACAAAGGATGACAATCAATAGATCAATTATGCTCCAACTTCCTAACATAGCGGTTCACCATACGTGCATGCTACGGGAATCACTAACTTCAACACAAGTATGTCTAGATTCACAACACCCTACTAACATAGCTCTTAATATTACCAAATCCACGTCTCAAAACTATTTGAGAGGAATCAAAACTTCTCCTTCTATTCAATGCACATGAGGATGGAGGTTTTTGCATCCTCTTTGAGTATCTATCACCTTTGGGACTACTTTCATAGCATAAGCCAACTACCAAATCACGCACCGCCGTGCTCTAAAAGATATAAGTGAAGCACATAGAGCAAAAGTATATAGCTCAAAAGAATAAGTGAAGTACTATGAACATTCTAGCAAAATCACGATGAGTGCATGTCTCTCTCTCTCAAAAAGGTGTGCAGCAAGGATGATTGTGACACAACAAAAAGAAAAGACTCCTAAGATACAAGACGCTCCAAGAAAAACACATATCATGTGGTGAATAAAAATATAGCTCCAAGTAATGTTACCGATGGATTGAAGACGAAAGAGGGGATGCCTTCCCGGGGCATCCTCAATCTAAGGCTTTTTGGTGTCCTTGAATTTGGCTTGGTATGCCTTGGGCATCCCCAAGCTTGAGCTCTTTCCACTCCTTATTTCATCGTCCATGAGAACATCACCCAAAACTTGAAAACTTCACAACACAAAACTTAAACAAAAACTCGTGATAACATTAGCAAAACAAAACAAACTACCACTTCTTTTGATACTATAGAAAACTTAAATTCTATCTATATTGATGTTGGGCTACTGTATTCTCACTTTTCCATGGCTAGTACCCCCCCCCCCCCCGATACTAACCATAGTTTCATCAAAACAAGCAACCAACTCAACAAAAACAGAATCTGCCAAAAACAGACCAGTCTGTAGCAATCTGTATACTTCGTATACTTCTGGTACCTCAAAAAATCTGAAACATTACGACGGCCTGGGAAAAAACCATATCTACCAGCAGAAAAAAGAATCAACTCAAACGCTCTTTCTGAATAAAAATGAAAAATCATCTCGTGAGCAAAAAGTTTCTGTCTTTTTCCAGCAGGATCAAACAACCATTAGCAAGACTAGTCATAAAGGTTTTGCTTGGCTCAAACACAAAAGGAAACACAAAAAACACAATCAAAACAGAATTGTGATGGTGTGGACGCAACAAAACAGAAAGAAAAAGATAAATTCATTGGGTTGCCTCCCAACAAGCGCTATTGTTTAACGCCCTTAGCTAGGCATAAAAGCGACAGAATCACGTATCGTCGTCTTTGGTGCTCAAACCATAAGTGGCCCTCATCATGGATTCATAAGGCAATCTTATTTTATTTCTAGGAAAGTGTTCCATGCCCTTCCTTAAAGGAAATTGAAATCTAATATTTCCTTCCTTCATATCGATGATAGCACCGATAGTCCTTAGGAAAGGTCTACCAAGAATAATAGGGCATGTAGGATTGCAATCAATGTCAAGCACAATGAAATACACGGGTACATAGTTCCTATTTGCAATAATAAGAACATCATTGATCCTTGCCATAGGTTTCTTGATAGTAGAATCAGCAAGATGCAAATTAAGAGAACACTCTCCAATCTCATTAAAACCTAGAACATCACATAAAGACTTTGGAATCGCAGAAACACTAGCACCCAAATCACACAAAGCATTGCACTCATAGTTTTTGATTTTGATTTTGATGGTAGGTTCCCATTCATCATGAAGCTTTCTAGGGATAGAGACTTCCAATTAAAGTTTCTCTTCAAGAGATTTTATCATAGCTTCGACGATATGATCGGTAAAGGCCTTGTTTTGGCTATAAGCGTGTGGAGAGTTCAACATGGATTGCATCAAAGAAATGCATTCAATCAAGGAGCAACTATCATAATTGAATTCCTTGAAATCCACGGTAGTAATTTCATTACTACTCAAAGTTTTAACATCTTCTACTCCACTTTTAATGCTTTTAGCATCAAGATAGATGGACTCCGAATCATTGGGGCACTTTTCAACCAAAGTGGATTCATATACGGCCCCATAATCATTAGGTTTGACACAAGAAAACAAAGATTCAACGGGAGTCACACCAAGCACTTTAAGATCTTCATGATTCTCATCACGAGAACACGCCTTTTTAAGCCATTCATGTCTAGCACGAATTTGGGTGGTTCTTTCTTGGCTCTCAATCATGGAACACGCATAGCTTTCAAAGTTTCATCCATGTTGATTTTGGGAGGAGCACATCTAACTTTCAAAGCATCAACATCACTAAACATTCTATCAACGCTCTTAGCCAAATCGTCAATTTTGAGTAGCTTTTCCTCTATGGACGGATTGAAATTATTTTGAGAGTTGATGAACTCTTTGATATTACTCTCTAGATCATAGGGTAATCTATTGTAATTTCCATGAGTATTGTTGTAGGAGTTGCCAAAGTTATTAGAGGAGTTACTAGGAAAAGGCCTAGGAACATAGTTTCCTCTAAAAGCATTGTTGTTGCCAAAGTTATTCCTACCAACAAAATTAACGTCCATGCTAGCATTGCTACTCTCAATCAAAGAAGACAAGGGCATATCATTAGGATCCAAAGGAGCACTTCTACTAGCAACCAAATTCATTAACTCGTCCATCTTAGCACTTAACGAGTTAATTTCTTCTATAGCATGTACCTTCTTACTAGTAGGTGACCTTTCAGTGTGCCGCTGAGAGTAGTTCGTCATGATGTTGTCTAAGAGCTTTGTGGTTTCCCCTAACATGATTTCCATGAAAGTTCCACCTGAGGCGGAGTCAAAGATATTTCTAGAAGCGAAATTCAAGCCAGCGTAAAAGATTTGAATAATCATCCAAAGACTCAAGCCATGAGCGGGACAATTTCTACTCATTAATTTCATTCTCTCCCAAGATTGTGCAACATGTTCATGATCAAGTTGCTTGAAATTCATGATATCATTACGGAGAGAGATGATCTTAGCCGGCGGAAAATACTTGTATATATAAGCATCTTTGCACTTGTCCCAAGAATCGATACTATTTTTGGGCAAAGAAGAAAACCAAGTTTTTTGCGCGATCTTGCAACGAGAAAGGAAAAAAGCTTCAATTTAATCACGTCATTATCCACATCTTTTTTATTTTGCATATTGCAAAGCTCAATGAAGGTATTGAGATGGGATGCGGCATCTTCACTAGGAAGGCTAGAGAATTGCTCTTTCATAACAAGATTCAGCAAAGCGGCATTGATTTCGTATGACTCCGCACTAGTGGCGGGAGCAATCAGAGTACTAATAAAATCATTATTATTAGTATTCGGGAAGTCACAAAGTTTGGTGTTTTCGTTCATGGTGACTTCAGTAAACAAGCAAGCACACAAGCAAACAAAGAGCAAGCAAAAAAAAAGGGCGAACGAAAAGGCAAACGAAAAAGGCAAATTGGTGAAGTGGGGGAGAGGAAAACGAGAGGCAACTCGCAAACAAAGTAAATGCAAGAGATGAGTTTGCGACACCTACTTGGATAAGTTCTTGACTTGATCTTCCTCCCCGGCAACGGCACCAGAAGTCCATCTGCTACTTCTGAAACAACAGCGCCAGAAATTGACACGTTGACGGAGACTAGGCTTGCGTTGGTTTTTTCCCTTGAAAAGGAAAGGGTGATGCACCACAGGAGCAGTAAGTATTTCCCTCAGTTTGAGAACCAAGGTATCGATCCAGAAGGAGGGTCTCATCAAGTCCAGAGTACCTACACAAACACAAACAAGCTTGCACCCAACGCTTCAAAGGGGTTGTCAATCCCTTCAAGATTGTTTGCAAAGTGAGATCTGAAGGCGGAAAGTGCAACGAAGTAAAAAGTGTCAGGCTAAAAATATGGTGTGGAGTAGACCCGGGGGGCAGAGTGTTCACTAGAGGCTTCTCCCAAACTAGAAAATATCACGGTGGGTGAACAAATTACTGTCGAGCAATTGACAGAACCGCGCAAAGTCATGACGATATCTAAGGCAATGATCATAGATATAGGCATCACGTCCGAGACAAGTAGACCAATACTTTGTGCATCTACTACTATTACTCCACACATCGACCACTATCCAGCATGCATCTAGTGTATTGAGTTCATGACGAACAGAGTAACGCCTTAAGCAAGATGACATGATGTAGAGGGATAATCTCAAACCAATGATGAAAACCCCATCTTTTTACCCTTGATGGAAACAACACAATGCGTGCCTCGCTACCCCTTCTGTCACTGGGTGAGGTCACCGCACGTTATGAACCCAAAACCAAGCACTTCTCCCATTGCAAGAATCATAGATCTAGTTGGCCAGACAAAACCCACAACTCGAAGAGAATTACAAATAAGATTCATAGATAATCTGATCATAAATCCACAATTCATCGGATCTTGACAAACACACCGCAAAAGAAGACTACATCGGATAGATCTCCATGAAGATCATGGAGAACTTTGTATTGAAGATCCAAGAGAGAGAAGAAGCCATCTAGTTACTAGCTATGGACCCGTAAGTCTATGGTGAACTACACACGCATCATCGGAGAGGTCATGGTGTTGATGAAGAAGCCCTCCGTATCCGAATCTCCCCTCCGGCAGGGCACGAGAACGTGCCCGAGATGGGATCTTGCGGAGACAGAAGCTTGCAGCGGCGGAAAAGTAATTTCGATGATCTCTTGATTTTTTTTGGGATTTTTAGGGAATTTATAGGCGCAACCCCTAGGGCAGAGGGCGCCCAGGGGGCCCACAAGCCTGTGGGCCGCGGCCTGCCCCTGGCCACGGGGTGGGGGCTTGTGGGGCCCCTGAGGCTCCCCTGCTTTGGCTCTCAAGCTTCCCGATCTTCTTACGTTTCGAAAAAATCTTTTCGGGGATTTTCTTCCGTTTGGACTTCGTTTCAAAATCTCCTCTGAAAGGGGTCAAAAACATGGAAAAAACAGGAACTCGCACTTGGCACTGAGTTAATAAGTTAGTCCCAAAAAATATATAAAAGGCATGCATAACATCCAAAGTTTGACAAGATAATAGCATGAAACCATCAAAAATTATAGATACGTTGGAGACGTATCAAGGCGCATGAGTACAACTCGGCAGTGGAGGCTGCACCAAGGGCATCCCTGAGTTACCACACTAACTATTACCCAGGCTACTACGAGTGGTGATTACCAAACTAGGACAAAAGACTAAACTTGTGGGAGTACGTGGTTACACCGACTTTACATTCATGCTTACACATTCTACTTGTCGGTGTTCACACTCTTGCATGGTTCTATCCTTGTTAGATTTATTCTCTTGCCTTCTTCTTGTGTGTTTGAAAACTTGCAGAAAATCTGACAATATTTCTTACTTCTTTTCGGTCTTCTTTCTAGCGTAATTTAGTTGTAGTATTAATAGAAAACCCAAAAAGATTTCTCTTTTCTTATTTTACCTGTTGGGAGCTTTCTCGTGTAAATAGTTTTTCGAATTTTAGTTTTTCCTTCTTTAATCTGCTTTCTTCTTGAGAAAACTAAAAACTCCAAAATTATTTTAGTGTGTTTCTCTGAATTTATTTTCCCTTCTTTGAGTTATACCCAAAGGGAAGACCACGATTAAAATGTTGAGTGGCTCTCATATGCATTGTTATTGATCTAATAAAGAGCCATATTACTTTGTCTTCTACTTTTAAATAAAATATTGCACATTCCAGCTTAGTCCACAACACTCTTGCACTATAATTATTTTCATATCATTCGGTCATGCAAGTGAAAGGTAATGATGACGATACTTGATGAAGTGACTGTGGCAAAGAAAAGCGGGTATGAACTCCACTTGTTTTTGTTTTCGTAAATATGTTTAGACCAGTATCCATGATTCAGCATATTATGATCAAACATGTTTGCAATGACAAATAGAGATTATAGTTGTTCATCCATGCTTAAGTAGCTAGGAGTGGATAATGATTTATCTTGGATGTCAACATGCATTAAAGTGGTTGTGATGTAGTATGATGATATGGTATCCTCCTCTGAATGCTCGAGTGGCTTGACTTGGCACATGTTCACGCATGTAGTTGAATCAAAACCAACATAGCCTCTACCATATTTACGTTCATGGTGTTTATATCCTACTCATTATAGTATGCAACAATGATTATTCATAAAGCATGTTCATGACTGTCTTCGCTCTCTAGCTGGTGGCTTCCCAACCTATTTGCTAGCCTTTGCCTGTACTAAGCGGGAATACTGCTTGTGCACCAAAATCCTTGAAACAAAGTTATTCTAGATGAGTCCACCATACCTACCTATATGCGGTATTACCCTGTCGTTCCAAGTAAATTTGCATGTGCCACCTCTAATATTTCAAATGAACTTCTGTTTTGTGTGCCTGGACCGCTCATGGAGCGACAGAGGGCGGTCAATATCTTCCATGCTAAGCGGGTTATTCTCATGATGAGTGTTTATTCACCCGTCCTTGCATGAGAGGGGCTGGTAAAAAGGGACTCCCAATCCCGAATCATGAATCACAAATAATTAAACAAAACTCCCCTTGGATTGTTGTTGGTATGGACGTCACTCGTGGATTCAGCTAGCCGTGGAGTGTATTTGATTGGTGGAGGGGGAGTAAACATTTACTTTTACTGCTTGAGAACCGCCGCTAATTTTTTTAGCATGGACGATATCGATAACTCTTGGTCGTAACGTTGACACGAAGGGTGCACCTCCCAAATAGTTTATCTATTATTTTCACTATGAGCTCTGGCACCTCTGCAAATCCATGCTTCCTTGTGCGAAGGGACGTTCTATTTAATTTCATGTTATTTTTACTTTGAGTCATCACCTTCTCAATTAAGCACCAGACATGAGAGCACTGCTGTCATCCTCATGCTTTGTGTCTAGTTAATCATTGTTTGTAGCATGACTGGATCTCTTTTACCATTTATTACAATGTCTAGTCATTGCTTGAACTTTAGAGGTGCTCTGCATTTATGTTTTGCAGTCTCAAAAAGGGTTAGCGAGATACCATTGTTGTCATATTATATCATAATTGTTTCGACAAAGTGTTGATGTTGAGCTATCTTATTATTGCTTGCTAGCTGATTATGCCATTGATATGAGCTAATAAAGTTCCTAAGGGTTATTGTCGATATGGTTAGTTATAATTTATGCTGAAAACCTGGGTGCTCTCTAAGCATGTATATGTAAACAAGAACAAAAGAGTTTGTAAAATATCACTTTTAGTTTGTCAACTGAATTGCTTCAGGACAAGCAATGGGTTAAGCTTGGGGGAGTTGATACATCTCCATCGTATCTACTTTTCCTAACGCTTTTGCTCTTGTTTTGGACTCTAATTTGCATGATTTGAATGAAACTAACCCGTACTAACGTTGTTTTTCAGCAGAACTACCATGGTGTTGTTTTTGTGAAGAAATAAAAGTTCTCGGAATGGAATGAAACATTTTGGAGATTTTTTCTAGAATATATAAAAAATACTGGAACCAAGATCCACCATAGGCGCCCAATAGACATTAGGGCACGCCAGGCCCCCCCTCGCGCGGCCTGGTGTCTAGTGGGGCCCACGTGGCTCAGCTGACCCTAATTCCAGTGCTATGAATTCCTATTTTTGGAGAAAAAATCAGAGAGGAAGTTTCACCGTGTTTCATGATACACAGCCGCCGCCACCTCCTGTTCTTCATCGGCAGGCCTAATCTAGAGTCCGTTTGGGGCTCTCGAGAGGGGAATCTTCGGTCTTCGTCATCACCAACCCTCCTCGATCGCCAATTCCATAATGCTCTCCATCGAGAGTGAGTAATCCCTTCGTAGGCTTGCTGGTCGGTGAAGTGTTGGATGAGATTCATCATGTAATCGAGTTAGTTTTGTTAGGGATTGATCCCTAGTATTCACTATGTTCGGAGATAGATGTTGCTATGACTTTGCTACGCTTAATGCATGTCACTAGGGCCTGAGTGCCATGATTTCAGATCTGAACCTTTTATCTTTTCGCCATTATATCTATGTTCCTGATCCGATCTTGCAACTTATATGCACCTGCTACGTATTAGGATCCGCATACCCCAAAGTAACAATAATTGGGATTCTTTCCGGTGATTACCGTAGTTTGAGGAGTTCATGTATTCACTATATGTTAATGCTTTGTTCCGGTTATCTATTAAAAGGAGGCCTTAATATCCCTTAGTTTTCTTATGGACCCTGCTGCCACGGGAGGATAGGACAAAAGATGTCATGCAAGTTCTTTTCCATAGGCACGTATGACTATTTACATAATACATGCCTACATTATATCGATGAACGGGAGCTAGTTCTGTGTTGTCCTATGTTGTGACTGTTATATGATGAATATTATCTAGCAATATCATTGTTCCAGTGCCTACGAGTTTTCCACATGTTGTGCTTGCTAAGTTACTACTGTTGCTACTGCTGTTACAACTGCTACAAAACTACTATCACTATTACCGTTACTGCTCCTACTGTAACCATTATTGCTGCTATTGTTTCCATTGCTATCAAAACTATCATATTACTGTGCTACTAATCACTGTGTTGCATATACTAAATCTCCAAGTGTGGTTGAATTGACAACTTAGCTGCAATACCTGCAAATATTCTTTGGCTCCCCTTGCATCGAATCTATAAATTTGGGTTGAATACTCTACCCTCGAAAACAATTACGATCCCATATACTTGTAGGTTATCATTGGCCGTAATGGTCACCAGCACTCCACTGACGCCGTGGATGCCGCCACCACCGACCGTGCTGCCCGCGAGTAGCACGACTCCTCCTTGCACCCTTCCAGGCAGCAGGATGGCCGCACCACCACATATCCCTCCTCCCATGATCGCCTTGGGCACGTGAATGTGCAAACCGTGCTGCTCATGGTGCGCCAGCTACTTTGCTACCGCTTGGTGGACGCTGGCTACAATGACTGGCTAGGCTACATCACCAAGATCGTCACCGCCACTGAAGAAGCCCCTGCACCCTCTCGCTTGCTTTGCCCTTCATCATCTCTGCCGCCTGTATGGTGAAACGACCCAATCCAGCCTCAGTGCGATGCGCGCTCGCGTGACCAGCCCGACTGAGCACCTTCACAGGCCCAAGATGAGGCCGGCTGCCACATCATCCGTCGTGCACCTCCATACGCGCACGTGATCCTCGACGAGCAGCGACAACACTAGGATTGGATCATCCATGACGTCGTGGTGGTCGGGCACCAAAACCGGATTGCCCTCACGCATGGCGTCCCTTCGAGCAGCGTTGGTTAATGGACCTTCACTCGCGAGTTGCGTCGGGTGGTTTGGCCCATCAAGTTCAAGCCTGGGATGCCCCTGCACTACGATGGCATCCCCGACCCCATGGAGTTCCTCCAGCTCTACGCGCTGAGCATCAAGGCGGTGAGCGGAGATGACAAGGTCATGGCGAACTGGTTCCCCGTGGACCTCAGGGTTGGCACACGCTCCTGGCTCATGAACCTGTCCGAGGAGTTGATATCTTCATGGAGTGAGCTTTGTGAGCAGTTCGTCACCAGCTTCAAGGGAATGCATGACCGCTCTCTTTCCATCCATGACCTGTGACGCGGGAAACAATGCCCTGGAGAGACCCTACGCAAGTACATCCAGCGCTTCAGCCAGGTGCGCAACAAGATCCCGCGTGCCTCGCAGAAAGCCATCATCATGGCGTTCACCAACAGCATCAAGGATGTCCAGATGTGCGAGAAGCTCGCCATCATCAACAGCCTGAGCTCAGCTCTGTAGTTGTTCAACATTGGTGACAAGTGTGCCAAGGCCAAAGAGGGCCGCGTGTTCATCCACAATGACCCGTACGTCGTGCCCGACGACGGCAAGGCAAAGGGCAAGGAGGCCAAGCGCAAGGGCCCTGCCATGATTGTGGTGGAGCCTGAGCAGGAACGCGATTGCGGACATGATGTGCCCGAGAAGGACTGTTGCCCGTTTTGTGTCTACGACAACGTGTGCGCCCACAGAACCTAAGACTGTCAAGAGTTCAAGCCCCTCGGCAACAAGCGCATCGGCCGATGTCCAGACCGCAATGACCGTGGCGCCGGCCATGGCGGTGGCCGTGGTGGAGGCATGTCGGACAACCGCAATGGCAACCCCTTCCAGGGCTAGTGCGAGCAGCCTCGCGAGGACGGCTGGTGCGATCAGCCTCGTGAGGGCGCATGGCATGAACAGCCTCGCAAGACGCGCCCTCAGGACAATGTTGCTCTTCGCCGTCGCCTCCGCTACCTAGGAGGAACAATAACAACCAGCATGACGAGGAGGTTGGGGGCTATCAGGAGCCCCGCACGATAGCATGTATCCTCATCGCAAGTCCAAAAGCCCCGACGTCTTTGAAGAAAGGCTCCTCAAGCCATGAGCTGTGCCGCTCTCCATCGACACAACGCTGCTGCACGAGGAGCTACCACCCACATGGCCAACACGCGCACCAGACTATGCTCCGCCCTCACGAGACTGTCTATTACTGGCATTGGAACCTCAAGAGAGCGGTTGGGCCACGGAATTCAAGGCTTACCTGCTTCATGGTGACCTCCCCATGGAGGAGGTGGAAGTGGAGTGCATCGTTTGACAAGCCACCGCTTACTGTTTACGAGACGGAGAGTTGTACCCCAAGCGGCCCAACGACATCTTGATGTAGTGCATCTCGGAGGAACAAGGGCGCGAGCTGCTCGTCGACATCGATGGAGAGGATTACGGGCACCACTGCTCGTCACGCACCCTTGCTCGTAAGGTGTTCCGTAGCGATTTCTATTGGCCTACTACGCTCTGCGACGCTGCCGAGCTGGTCCACTCCTGTGAAGTCTACGAGTACCATGCCAAGCCACCCATCAGCTCGCGGAGGGGCTTCAGATGATTCTGATCCCATGGCCCTTTGCGGTATGGGGGTTGGACGTACTAGGTACCTTCCCCCGCATGGCCGGCGGATACTGCTACCTCTCTATTGCCATCGACAAATACACCAAGTGGGTTGAGGTCGAGCCCGTGCGCACCATCCTGGCTAACAAGGATAGAACCTCGTGTGTCGATTCGGCGTCCCCAACCCCATCATCACGACAACTGCTCCCAATTTACAAGTAGCCTCTTCAGGTCATACTGTGCTAAGCTTGGTACACAGATATGCTACGCTTCCATCGCGCACCCGCGAAGTAACGACCATGCCGAGCGCGCCAACACTGAGGTCCTCAAGGGCCTGAAGACTAGGAGTTCAAGAAGAAGCTTGAGGCATGCAGGAAGGGTTGGCTGGATGTGTTGCAGTCTATGCTATGGTCCATCCGCACCACCACGACTAAGCCCACTGGCGAAACCCCCTTCTTCCTCATCTTCGGGGCTGAGGCGGTCCTTCCCATGGAGCTTAAGCATGGCTCCCCGTAGGTCTTGGTGTTCTATGAGGCGTGTCAGGATGACTCGTGAGAGATTGATATTTTGCTCCTCGAGGAGGCCCTCCGCCAGGCCGCCCTTCACGCCGTGAGGTACCAGCAGGCCTTGCAGTGTTACCAGAGTCGCAACATCCGCCCTCGTACCCTCGAGGTCAGGGATCTCATCCTATGGCGGATCCTTTCCAGAGAGGGCCTCCACAAGCTCTCTCCCATGTGGGAAGGCCCTTTTAGGGTTGCCCATGTCTCCAGTCCAGGTGTTGCCCGCCTTGAGACGGAGGATGGAGTACCCGTGCAGAACGCGTGAAACATCCAACACCTCCGCAAGTTCTACCCGTGAGCCTCTCACGTTAGAATGAGGTGGGGTTGTACACGCCCTGGAGCCTCCCGATATGCCACCCCTCGGCCTCGGGAGAACTCCCGCCCACACCCAAGTGGAATCCCCATGCTCTGCGCTTGCGGAACGGTTGAATCGCAACCATGCCCACGCCTAAGTGAAATCCCCATGCTCCATGTTGGCGAAATGGTTGAATCACAACCATGCCCATGCCCAAGTTGAATCCCCGTGCTCCGTGCTACCGGAGCGCTTGAATCATAACCATGCCAAGGCCCAATTGGAAGCCCCATGCTCCACGTTGGTGGTTAGTCAACTGAGAGCACCCCACGGGCCACACCGACCTCAGGGTGGATCGCGCCTAACACGGCATCCGCTAGCCTTCTTCCGCGGCACGCGCTCGCCGGCTTCCCCTTGAGCCTCACTTGAGTGGGGGATGGACACGGTGCGTGTGCTTGGGTTAGTCTTAGCACCATTGAAAAACTCAAGGGACTGGGTTCTGGCTCGCGGGCCACCTCCCACGCACGTCACCCCACCAAGGCCCTTGGTGTCTGGTCTCCTCGTGTGACACCCAAGGGCAAGCTAGCGAGAGCGCTCGTTCAAAATGAAGCTTTTGCGTGCAGGATTTTCCGCCGGACAGATCACTCGAGGGGTCTCACAAGGTGCGCCCAACAAGTGACAAACTATTTGCATTGCAAAGGACTAAGTATGAGAACCCCCCGGGGGTAGCCTCGCCATTGTCAACATTTTCCCTCACGTGGGCCGCTTGCATGTCAAGGGGAGACTCCTAAGCATCGCGACTCGGGAGCCTTCATTAGCTCTCGGAGCCCCTCACCTCCTGGCTTTGTCCATTCACCACGATCTGACATACGAGCGACAACTAAGGCTCGCTTGGGGGCTGGGTCCCTATGATGCACAACACCTAAGCAAGCAAGGGAAAAGGGGAGAACCCCACGAGGGGGCCTCGAAAGTGGGCGCATGGATCAAACTGCAAAGGCATTGGTTGCAAAGGGGAACAATTTTTCATGCACGCCTCATAGGGCTTACATTGATCCCTCACAGGATAGAAGATGGCATAAGGAAGTCAACATTGGGAAGACGCGCCCTCATGCCAAGTGAACCTCTCATAGGCTGTAGCCGCCTCACACGTGCTCCGGAAAGTTAAGTTAACAGCCCCACGTAGCTCGGTGATCTTAGGTAGTGGTCCTTCTTCCCGTAACATCGCTCTGGGCAGAAGCCTCTTCTCTCGCTGAGCCTCGTGTGTGTCAAGGGGTACCTCCTGAGCATCATGCGTCGGAGGCTCTTATCGGACTTTGGACCCCTCACCTCCTAGCCTTGTCCCATGCATCGTGACGTGACATACCAGTGACGAGTGAGTCCTGCTCGAGGGATGGGCCCTAGCGATGCACAACATTAAAGCGATCATAGAGAAGGGCACAAGCCTAACGAGAAGAACTAAGAACAATGTCATTTCGACTGCATTAAACTTAAGGCACGGGGGCCATAATTCTTCTTACACGCCCCCCCCCCCCCCCCCCGGGGCCAGTATGGTTCATTGCGGAAAAAAAACAAATGAGTAAGGACCGGGCCCGAGCAGCACCGCCTCCAGGACTCCAACTCTGACGTCGCCTGCGCCTAGTCACAGTCTTCCTTCTTCATGCGGATGCTCGGGGAATCGTCGCAGTCGTCGCTCCCGCTTCTCCTGGAAGAAGTGATGTTGCTCCCATCGTCATCGAAGGAGCTGTTGTCGCTCTCCATGAAGCAGCCCAGGTAGTCGTTGATGACGAGTTGATGGATATACGTCTCGCCCCTCGTTGGTTACCCCAAGTGGAAGGTGGAGATGTAGTCAGCAGCAAGTTTCCCTTACACGGAGACTGTAAGGTTTATCGAACCAAGAGGACACCAAGGATCAACAAGTAGGTGTCCGCTGCTCCGTCGCTAGCAGAAGACGTGGACCTGCACACACAACAAATAACTTTGCTCCCAACAAGCACAGAGAATTTGTCAATCTCTCCGGCCTTGTAGTTTGCAAAGGATCAAAACACAAGCGGGAATAGTGATAGTAATTTCAACGGAAAAGTAAATGAAAGGAGTAAATGATGGAGGTGTAAGAAATGGTCGTAATATGGACCGGAGTCATATAATGTTCACTAGTGATTTCTCTCTCCCAAAAGACGATAAACAACTATGCTTGGGTAAACAAATTACAGTTGGGCAATTAATAGAATTATAAACGCACCGCAATGCTAATTATGCTACTTGAAAGTTACAAGCTCGATAGTAATGGGTAGTACGCCAAGACAAGTAGACCGTTTATTCATCAGCATCTACTTACTAATCATCCACCTTGAGATATCTAT
Source organism: Hordeum vulgare subsp. vulgare (assembly GCF_904849725.1). Lineage (NCBI taxonomy): Eukaryota > Viridiplantae > Streptophyta > Magnoliopsida > Poales > Poaceae > Hordeum > Hordeum vulgare. Next base: position 379,371,310 of record NC_058518.1, read on the forward strand.
CCACAACATCTCGCTGGTATTAAGTTGCGAGCCCCACCAAAGTGTAAACTCAAAGCAACGAACAACTGCATTAACGAACTATGCATAAGGTAAACAATCCTTGCAACCATGGTCACAAGCACCGTTGTTTTCTCCCTGCTGACAATAGCACATCCCCTAGTCTCATGTTTTTGTCACTCAAGCTAGACATCAGGGGGCATGAACCCACAATCATGCATAACGCTCCCTCTTGGAGTTACAATCTACTACTCGGCCAAAGCAATACAAAGCAACGGAGAACATGCATGAATCACTAAAGAACATAATATAAAAGGATAATCAAATATATAACTCATATCAATCCGAACATAATCTCATAATCCATCGGATCCCAGCAAACCGAGCATAGCAATAGCAGGAAAATTACATAGATGCCTTGATCATGTAGGGCAGCTCACAAGGGCTAATCACTGAAGCACAAGATTGGAGAGAAGACATCACATAGCTACTGGTCATAGACTCATGGTCCAAGGAGGACTACTCACGGCACGTCCGAGAAGCGTCCATGGCGTTGGAGAAGCTCCCGGAGGTCAATCCTCCCTCCGGCAGGGTGCCGGAAGAGGTCTCCTAACGCTCCCGATCTCGGAAGCGTTGCGATGGCGGAACGATGGAGAAATTCGCGATTCTGGATATGATGGAAGGGTTTCCGATCGGAGGGGTAAATATAGGCCAAAGGAGGGCATCAGAGGAGGTGGGGCCCACCCATCCGACCTGTGGGCACGGCCAGGGGCCAGGCCTCGCTCGGAGGCCGCCTGGGCAGCCCCTGGCCCCCCTCTGGTCCATCTTCGGTGATCTGGAAGCTTCCGTCACGCTGATTTTTATATATTTTTCTCGGGATTTTTGGGGCTCTGGAAATTTGGGTAAAAGCCCTTGCAAAAAAAGGACATCAGCACAGACAAACTGGCACTGGGTGCACTGAGTTAGTAGGTTAGTCCAAACATGTGTAAAAAGATTAAAAGTGTAGCAAAACATATAACAATGTCTCCCAAAAGATCATGGAACAAGCAGAAATTATAGATACGTTTGGGACGTATCAGTCGTCGGCTTCCCCGAAGATCTTCATGAAGAGTGTGGCGCCCCCGTCGAACTTGAAGTGGAGTACATGCCCCTCCTTCAAGCCATGAGTGAGAGAGAACTACTTCCAACCCCACTTAGAGAGCATGAAGCCGGACGAAATGAACTCCGTCGCAACCCAGGAAGATCCATTGCAGCAGCCGTGTGGGTGCAGTCATAGGCCCGGGGGGCGCGCTCCGTCATCTCCTCCGTGAAAGAGTGTGAGAGCGGAAGCTAGGTACGGGGCTAGTTGTCCATCCCCATGATAAACTCGCAAACCGCGTTGGTGGAGTGGCTCCATGGCCAGGGTGGCCTGGTGGCTATGACATTCCTCTTACCCCGCTTGCGGTCGCCTCGCCCCCCGCATATGCTTCCATGGGTTGCTTCTTCCACGACTGCCTGAGTCGGCACAGGTCGCTAGCGGAGTGTGCCCGCGCGCCCTGGGAGGCGCCCCGGGGGTGGTGGAGGATGTGTGAGTTTGTCCTTTCCCCCTTGCCAGCTTCGACACTTCCACCTCATCCATCGCTGATTTTCCCTTCTCATCTGCAAAGAACCTCCTCACTGGCGCCATCACTACTACAATGACAAGCGGGAATGAAGAGCAAGAACGAGGAAGATGATCCAAGGGACCCTTCCCCTTGCCTATATATAGCATTCGGTGGATGGCCGTCCTGCACCTCCTCGCCTTCGCTAGACGAATGTAAGGCTAGGAAAAGCAATGATGGCCTCGCGCTGCATGCAGGCTTTATGTCAGTGTGGGCAGTTACCGGGCGTTGTGGGGAAGTGGGGGTGTCCCGCTTCCCATCATATGCCACTCGTCGCCCACACGCCATTTCGCCCCTCCAACTGGCGAAATTGTGCATGCAACCGACCAGGGGGATATTGTCGGGCCCGGGGGACTACGGGTACCTAGGCTCGTCTGACTGCGGCCCAAGACACGACGCATGCCATGGGTCCCGCACAGTCCACCATTGGACTTCATGTGCCAGGCCCTTGCGAGGGCTCCCGCCTTGCGAGGCACATGCCAGCAAGCATCATCATGAGCCACGCGAAGCCCCCCTCGCGAGGTCGCCTCCCGAGGCCCTCGCGAGGCGAACTAATTAAGGGTGGCCCAGCGGGGTCGTGAAGTCTCGTGTCTTCACGTGGGTGGCGTGTGCCATGTCAAACGGCGCCAGGAGCCGTGCGAGCAGGCACAGATGAGGAGGCTTTCCTCTTTTGTGCTAAGGGAGCAGGGCCAGCTCATCGGCTCCCAAAGAAATCTCCAAAGGCTTCCCGTTTTGTGCAAGAATACCAAGGTTGGGGGCTCCCCAGGACGGAGGTCATACCCAAGCCCACCAGCGCATCACAACAGGAGGCTTTTGCAGTTGAAGACTACTTTTGTTACGATAAGCTGCAGTCATGTCCTCCTTCAAATTCTCCATTGTTGCAACCCTTCCTATCTTGTGTTTTCGAGGAAAGAGTACCGGGGCCAGTATAAGATAGGGCAGGTTGCCGCCATAGAAGGAGATTGGCCCGGAGCTAGGTAGAACCCACCTTTGTACTCTCTCTTGCCCTCAAGCAATCCAGACAAGCTGGAGTAGGGTTTACACCGCAAGGTGGCCCGAACTTGGGTGAACTATTGTGTCCACTGTTCTTCTTCCTTAGCTCGAGAATGCCGGAGTGTCACCGTGAGGTTGAGAGGTAGAGCAGGGCGGGAAAAATAGCGCACCCCAGAGTTTGAACCTCTTTGGGTTCCTGGAGCCCCGATTCTGACACCCCTGGTCCATGTAACCCTCAACAGCAAACCAAAGAAACAATGCCAAGTACATATATCAGGCTATCCGTAATGGGAGTATCATAGGTAGTATCATGCATGCCAACTAGGCAATTTCGATGAGGTGGCATATAATTAAATGAAGAAAAAGAGGGTTGAGTATCATATCATGATACCGTATCATATTAAATGATGTGCTAATATGTGTCTTGCATGACAATAAATGAACTACCCTATGATACTAACATATGATACTATGCATTACGGATGTGGTATCATAGACTAGTATCATATGCATGATACTAGTATATGATACTACCCATTACAACCAGCCTCATGTGAGCACACAACTTCAAGCACAATGGTTGGTTTACGTTTGTGGCCGATGTATCGCCCTGCCCAAGCCATCAGGTAGTTCTTCCGCTTCCAATGCATGCAATCGACACTACCTAGCATGCATGGCCATCCCCTTCTTCGTTCATTGCATGAGCTTCTTTGTGCCTCCCTTGTTTGGAGCTTGAAGGTACTTTGGGCGAAAAACCCGGATCACTCTCTTTGCAAAGACACAAGCACACTTTATGGTGGTATCTTCTCCAATGTGAAGATATTCATCTGTGTAGTCGGTGAGAACATCACATGCAATGACTCTCATCACTGTTGATATTCTTTGATACACACTAAAGCCAAACAAACCGGCGACATTCCTACTCTGAGTGAAAAACGACAATTTTGCTTGCAAGCTTCCACGATGCGCATGAAAAGCGACCTACAGATTCGATATCGCCTAGAAAATAGGTGAGTCGGATATGTAGGTACCTCAGCGAATTAGTCCTTATGAACATCTTATCGCCCAGAGCTCGGTTGCGAGGAATGCATAGCCGTCAAACCGTGGATCTGCGGCCGCTTTTTTCTCCAAGCCCTTGTCAAATTCGTCCACGAGATGCAAAAAACTAGAGCGTTGACTTCGTTGTCGAGGATCATGTCTTCTATGTCTGAATCATCTCACGAAGACGACCTCCAATCCATCTAAAAAATGTATGCCCGTGAATTTCACCTGAACCTCATCTATCAAAATTGTATGAAAATCACCGGGAAATGCATAGGCAACCATTGAACATACCTTCCACAAAGAAAAGTCGGTCGGCCCTATCTTCTTCCCCTCCGACCGAAGCAAAACCGGCAAACCTTTCTTCTCCTCATACCGTCAAAGCAAAAAAGGTCAAAATCTCATCCCCCGGCGGACGCGGACGACCCCGACCGATTTCGAGGCTCGCTAACTAATGGGGAACGTTGCATGGGAAACAAAAATATTATTACGCACACGCAATACCTATCCATGGTGATGATCATCTACGAGAGGGGAGAATGAGTCTACATACCCTTGTAGATCGCTAAGCGGAAGCGTATATAACGCGGTTGATGTAGTGGAACATCTTCACGATCCAAATCGCAGCCCGTCCCATGATCTCATCACGATCCGTCCCGTGATCTCATCACGAACCGTCCCACAATTTCATCACGATCATTCTCGATCTAGCGCCGAACGGACGTCACCTCCGCGTTCGGCACACGTACGACTCGATGACGTCTCCTCCTTCTTTATCTAGCAAGAGAGGAAGGAGAAGTAGATGTGATCTCAACCAGCACGACGGCATAGTGGAGATGATGGTGGAGCAGTGCCAGTAGGGCTTTGCCAAGCGCTGTCGAAACTGATCTGAGGAGAAAACGAAGTTATGGGAGAGGTAGGGATGCCACCGGGGCGTGGGAATTGGTGTGTTCAGACCCTCCCTCTCCCTCATTATATATATGAGGCTAGGAGTAGGGTTGGTCGCAACCCTAGCCCCTCCTCCAAGGAGGGGGCGTGGGCCTACGGAGGTTTCCTCCCTCCCCAAGGCACCTAGGAGGTGCCTTCCCCTTTAGGGACTCGTCCCTCCCAACCGCATGGGCCCTTGGGGGCTGGCCCAACAAGGCTTGGACTCCCCATTACAGCCCATGCATGTCCTAGGGGCTGGAGGGACCCTTTCGGACTCCTCCGAAAACCACTGGAACATTCTCGAACCTTCCAGAAGCCTCCCGGTACAATACCGATAAAACCCAAAAAAAAATCAGTAGCCAAAATAGGACTTACCATATATAAATCTTTACCTCCGGACCATTCTGGAGCTTCTCGTGACTTCCAGAATCTCATCCGGGACTCTGAATAACATTCGGTCACCAACATACATATCCCAATACTACTCTAGCGTCACCGAACGTTAAGTGTGCACACCCTGCGGGTTCGAGAACTATGCACACATGACCGAGACACCTCTACGGTCAACAACAAATAGCGGGACCTGGATGCCCATCTTGGTTCCTACATATTCTACAAAGATCTGTATTGGTCGAACCACGATGTCAAGGATTCAATCAATCCCGTATGCAGTTCCCTTTGTCCATCGACATGTTACTTGCCCGAGATTCGATCGTCGGTATCTCCATATCTTGTTCAATCTCATTACTAGCAAGTCTCTTTACTCGTTCCATAATACAAGATCCCGTGAATAACTCCTTAGTCACATTGCTTTCAAGGCTTATTGTGATGTTGTATTACCGAGTGGGCCCCGAGATACCTCTCCGTCACACGGAGTGACAAATCCCAGTCTTGATCCATGCCAACCCAACAGACACCTTCGGAGATACCTGTAGAGCACCTTTATAGTCACCCAGTAACATTGCCACGTTTGATACACATAAGGTATTCTTTCGGTGTCCGGGAGGTACATGATCTCATGGTCATAGGAACAAATACATTGACATGTACAAAACAATAGCAATAAACTCACACGATCACATGCTACGTTCATTGTTTGGGTCATGTACATCACATCATTCTCCTAATGATGTGATCCCGTTGTTAATTGAAAAATCTTGTCTATGGAGAGGAAACCTTGACCATCTTTGATCAACGAGCTAGTCAACTAGAGGCTCACTAGGGACAGTGTGTTGTCTATGTATCCACGCATGTATCTGAGTTTCCAATCAATACAATTCTAGCATGGATAATAAATGATTATCATGAACAAGGAACTATAATAATAACCAATTTATTATTGCCTCTAGGGCATATTTCCAACAGTCTCCCACTTGCACTAGAGTCAATAATGTAGTTCACATTACTATGTGATTGTAACGAATCTAACACCCATACAGTTCTAGGGTTCGATCATGTCTTGCTTGTGAGAGAGGTTTTTAGTAAACGGGTCTGAACCTTTCAGATCCGTGTGTGCTTTACAAATCTCTATGTCATCCTATAGATGTTGCTACGACGCGCCATTTGGAATTATTCCAAATGACTACTCCACTATACAAATCCGCTTTACTACTTAGAGTCATCCGGATTAGTGTCAAAGCTTGCATCGACGTAACCCTTTACGACGAACTCTTTTATCACCTCCGTAATCGAGAAAATTCCTTAGTCCACTAGTTACTAAGGATAACTTTGATCGTTGTTCAGTGATTCAATCCTAGATCACTCTTTGTACCCCTTGACAGACTCATGGCAAGGCACACATCAGGTGCGGTACACGACATGTCATACTTTAGAGCCTACGGCTAAGGCACAGGGGACGACCTTCGTCATTTCTCTTTCTTCTGCCGTGGTCGAGTCTTGAGTCTTACTCAATACTCACACCTCATAACACAGCCAAGAACTCTTTCTTTGACTGATCTATTTTGAACTCCTTCAAAAACTTGTCACGCTATGCATTCATTTGAAAGTTCTCTTAAACGTTTTAATCTCTCTCCATAGATCTTGATGCTCAATGCTCAAGTAGCTCAATACAGGTTTTCCTTTGAAAAACTCCTTTCAAACAACCCTGTATGCTTTCCAGAAATTCTACATTACTTCCGATCAACAATATGTCAACCACATATACTTATCACAAATTCTATAGTGCTCCCACTCACTTCTTTGGAAATACAAGTTTCTCATAAACCTTGTATAAACCCAAAAGCTTTGATCATCTCATCAAAGCGTATATTCCAACTCCGAGATGCTTGCACCAGTCCATAGAAGGATCGCTGGAGCTTGCATACTTGTTAGCATCCTTAGGATCGACAAAACCTTCTGGTTGTATCACATACAACCTTTCCTCAAGGAAACCGTCGAGGAAACAATGTTTTGACATCCTATCTGCAACTGCTAACATAATTCCAACAAACTTTTAGTATCACCACGAGTGAGAAAGTCTCATTATAGTCAACACTTTGAACTTGTCGGAAACATCTTTGCGACAAGTCGAGCTTTCTTAATAGTGACTTTTCACCATCATCATTTGTCCTCCTTTTAAAGATCCACCTGTACTTAACAGTCTTACGACCATCAAGTAGTTCTTCCAAAGTCCACACTTTGTTTTCATACATGAATCCTCTCTCAGATTTCATGGCTTCCAGCCATTTGTCAGAATCTGGGCCCACCATCGCTTCTCCATAGCTCGTAGGTTCATTGTTGTTCAACAACATGTGACAGCCCGAGACCAACGTTCCAGAAGATTCCCCCTTTATTCTGTTTTCGTCGTGTGTGTATTTTAGTTGTCGCATCTTCATCGCATCATCCGCATCATCAGCATTGCATCGGCATCCCGTTGCCGCCAGTTTTCAAAACTTGCATCCGTTGTTAGTTGCCGGTTCTTGTCGTTGTACGTTCTCAGCCCGACCACACACGCACGCGCCCGCGGCATCGTCAAATCCTTTTTTTAAGTGTGTTGAAAACTTTCTCTGATTGGGTTGAGACTTGACGTGCGATCTTAATTAGTTGTAGCTAGGTCGCCTGTCAAATTTCGTCGCAATCGGAGTCTGTTTGGTACCCGAACGGTCGACCGTAGCGGCACCGTATTCGGTCTATCGTCGGACGTCTTTCGGTATTCTAAATCGCGCTGCCGGGTGCCGTTTTCCCTCTCATCTCCGACTAACCTACTCTACGCAGCCACTTAGCCCGTGCCGCGTTCAGAATTGTTCGAATCCGACCGCGCGGTTGAAACCGGGGAGAAATTCCGTTAAACCTAGCCCCCCTTGCCTATAAATAGACACCTCCCCTTCCATTTTTAGCCTCTCCCTAACCCTGCCTCGGGATCCATGCAACCCTAGCCTCTCTCTCTCTCTCCTCCCTCCCTCCTCAGCCGACAGGGCCCGCCCGAGCCCATCGCCGGCCCTCCGGGCCCATCCGGCGCGCCGCCGCCCGACCGAGCTCCACGTGCTTCTCCTCCTCGCATGGCAGCCTCCCGTGCTCCTCCTCCTCGTCTTCCCGTGGGAAGCCGGCCAAAGCCCTTGGTCCCGCCGGCCACGAGCTCGCCGGAGCAGTGCCATCCCGCTCCTCCTCCCGTCCAGATCCGGCCGCCCCATCGCCGGATCTCGCAGCCCTCACCGGTGCTAGCCCCGTCGCCGTGAAGCTCGCGCCGCCTCCCTATCACGCCGCCGCCTCCTACCTCAACCGACGCCGCCAGTGACCCCGCGCTGACCGGATCCCATAGAGCCCTTCGCCGGAGCGCCTCCACCAGAGATGGCCGCCGCCGGAAGCCCGAGGTTGCGCCAGTCATCGCCTCCCGATCGAGATCTGATCGAGGACAAGCGCCCCGTCCTCCGGCCGCGCGTTGACCCCTCCTGGGACGGCCTCCTCTCGTGGCGGCCCAGCTGGCCAGCACCGTCGGCCCAGCTTCTTCGGTCGCCTACAGGCCCGAGCAACTCCTCCCGCCTCGGCCCAGCTTCTCCTCCCACCAGACCGGCTCCGAGGCCCAAGGTAATCAACCCCCTGGCCCCTTTAATGGGCGCCCGAGCGGGACTTGTTATGTTGCGCCCGTGCGAGTTCCAGCCCGTAGATGGTTTAGGCCCAATAGTGTTTTTTTAGGAATTAGAATTTAATTCTATCTCAGGAATTATTAGTTATTTAAAACGCTCGTAGATTCTTAAGCGTAAGTCGGATCGAGGCAAGTTGTATATGGATCTTGTGTAGTTTTGCGTGTAGATTATGTTTTTGCAACTTGCATATATGTTTGAAGTAGTTTGACCCGCCAAATGCCTAGTTTTGCATGCTGTCCCAATAGGAATTGTTCCGTATTTATTTTCCGTGCGTGTCCGGATTGCTCAAACCCCGTAGATAAAATGTTCATGTTTTAGGAACCCTTTTTCCATGTATTTTAGGGTAGTCGTTGGTATTTTTGCATGTAGGATTCCGTAGCTAGTTTGATGTACCGTCTTTAGGACATTATCTCGCATATACGTGTGGCGATTTTCTTGTGTTGCAACCCCTCATATTATATATGTTTTCGGGGTAGAAAAATCCATAGAATTTAACTGTGCTTTTAGTTTTAGCTTTTGAGCAAGCTAGTGCGCGTGATATTTTGCGGTGATGCCCTTTTGTTTATTTTTGTGTGATTTAATCCGTGCGTGTTATGAAGGAGTTGTCAACTAGAGAGTTGCTCTTGGATGTTAGTCTAGCCCCTGGTATTTTTGGTTGCAATAGAAATCCATGTTTAGGTGTGGTTTGCTAGCTCTCAACTTGCTAGGAAATAGAGCTGATTTGGAGATGCTGAAATATTTCTAAGTCTGAATCTGTTATATTTTGTTGCTGTCTTTGCATGAGTTTATCTGGTGATCTGTAGCTCTTTTGAGATTGGTGCAATGGAGTTAGTTGCAGGCTTTAGGATTCTCTAGCATGATGTGAAGTTTCATGCCATTTGGAGTCCTTTAGCTTATGGTTTTGCTGCTGTCAATATGCCTTCAGATCGAAAATTGCATTTTCATAAACTGTTATTTTCACTAAGTCTGAAACAATGTGCGAGAAGCCATTTTGTGACTTCTTTTCCTAGTGATCCATGCTTCCATGCTAGGTGTTATTACTTGTATGTTGTAGTGCTTCTTGCCCTCTACCGTCTCATGTCTTGGTTGTGCATTTTAGATTTGTGTAGCTCGTAGTTGTGGGGTGTAGAAAATGCTATGTGGCTGATTTTGGCAGATTGTAGTGATTTCTTGTTTAGCTCGTAGTTGTTGAACCGTTGCTCCGTTTTGATCGTGTCCTATATGGAACTTTCTTAGAATCTCGTGTAGTTTCATATTATATTGCTGGTTGTGTGTTTTAAAATGCATGTGACTGTCGTTGCACACATTTTGCATTCATGCCATCATATCTTGCGGTGTTTGTATCTTTTGAACCGTAGCTCCGTTGGAGATGTTCTCTATGTGTAAATTGCTTGTAACGACGCGTAGAATCACGTGAACATATTTATTTTGCTGTTTAACAACTATTTAAAAGTGTTAGTTCAGATCTGGACAGAATTACAAATTAACATGTGAGGTCGTTTCGGAGATGCTATATGTCATTTCCGACCTCATTTAAAATGCCTAGATAGGTAGTTTAATTACGCTTCACCTCTTGCCATGTTTAACCACATCTAATATTGCCGTGTATCTAATAGGGATAGAACTAAATAATTAAATTTGGAGTTTCGTCAATATGCAACTCGTTGCATATTGAACTTCACTTAATGTGTAGTGTTTGAGTGTTGTGAATTGCCATGCCATGTCTTGCATATATTCTCCGTTCATGCATCATATGTGTTGTGCATCGTGTGGTGAATATCGTGTGTTGATTCTTGTTTCCGGTTTCCTTCGTCTCGATAGAGTTCCGCAAGCGTGTCGAAAAGTGAGGACCCGTTCGACTACATCGGTTCGTCTGCTTCATGGAGTCATTCTTCTTCCAAGCGGGATATCAGGCAAGATGACCATTTCCCCAGATACCATTACTATCATTGCCATGCTAGTATCATCGTTTCTGTCGCTATGTCTCGTTGCCTACCACATGTTAAATATCAGCCTTTCATCATTGCCATGAAAACCTTCAACCTGTTCACAACCTAGCAAACCACTGATTGGCTATGTTACCGCTTGCTTAACCATGTGTTAGCGTTGCTAGTTGCAGGTGCAGTTGCTTCCATGTGACAACATGGTTCCTTGTTATATCACCCTATTAAATGTTATTTAATTTAATGGACCTATATACTTGGTAACAGGTGGAAGGCTTGGCCTTTCTAGCCTGGTGTTTTGTTCCACCTTTGCCACCTTAGTTTCAGCTACCGGTGTTAATTTCCATAAATGAGCGCTCCTAACACGATCGGGGTTGTTATGGGGACCCCCTTGATAATTCGTTTTAGATTAAAGCTGGTCTGGCAAGGCCCAACTTTGGTACTACATTTGCCTAATAACTAATAAAATTGCATAGGGACCCGCCGGCACCCGCGGAGTAATTTAATCAACCGCCGGGCCAGTGCTCCGCATGAGTGTTGGTCCACCCATCTAACAGTCGGCGGTGCCACCTCGGGGCAACTCGAGCATTTGGCTACCGTACACTATGCATAGACGGTGTGTCATGAGAACGAGATACGCTGCTCCTATCGGGTTCGTCGACACACCGGGTGGCCTTGCTGGATTAGTTTTACCTTTTACGAGATATCTTGTGCATCGGGATTCCAGTGATGCTTTGGGTAATCTCAGAGTTGAGGTTTCCACTAAGGAGTCCGATGAGATCGCGAGCTTCGTGATCAAGGATTTCTATGCGGCTTGTGGTAATTTGTGATGGACTAGTTGGAGCACCCCCGCAGGGTTAAATCTTTTCGGAAAGCCGTGCCCATGGTTATGTGGCAACGTGGAAACTTTGTTTAACACTGGTTCTAGATAACTTGAAGTCAACTTAATTAAAATATGTCAACTGAATGCGTAACCGTGACTGTCTCTTTCGTGAGTTCCTTCTCCGATCGAGGACATGGTGGGTTTATGTTTGACGTAAGTAGGTGTTCAGGATCATTCATTTGATCATTAGTAGTCACGTCCGCTATGCGTAGATCTTCCCCCTCTTATTTCTTGTACTCGTAAGTTTAGCCACCAAATATATGCTTAGCCGTTGCTGCAGCCTCACCACTGAACCATACCTCACCTATTTGGCTTTGCTAGTCTTGATACCTTTGGAAATGAGATTATTGAGTCCCGTGTGGCTCACAGATTACTACAACACCAGTTACAGGTACAGGTAAAGGTTACTTGACGCGAGCGCGTTGATTGTTCATTTGGAGTTGCTTCTTCTTCTTCATCATCAATCTAGGATGGGTTCCAGGCCGGCAGCCTGGGATAGCAAGGATGGACGTCGTTCTTCTTTTCTCGTTTGTTTTCGTCTGTAGCCGGACCCTGCTCGTCTTCATGATGATTATGTATTATACTGATGTGACTATGATGTAGCTTGTGGCGAGTGTAAGCCAATTCCATATATCTCATTTTTTTCAGTACATGTACTTGTAACGATATCCATTCTTGCGAAACGACGAGATGCGCTTCTATCCCTGACGAGGCCCTCGTGCCAAATTAAGGATAGGATCGCATCTTGGGTGTGACAAGTTGGTATCAAAGCAGTACCGACCTAGGAGCCCCCTTGATTGATCGAACTTTGCCGAGTCGAGTCTAGTGAAAAACTACTTTGAGTCTAGTTATATATCGGAGTGTAGGATTCTTTTTTTCTCCTCTTCTATGCTCTGGTGAGGAATCTTTACGTAATAATTTTAATTCTACTGCTCTTCTCGCTCAAAAAAATTTCAGATCACGCGGATATTTTTGGAATCTATATGATGCCGATGTGACGGAGTTCTGTCTTGGTGCCTCCTGTCTGACTTGATTTCTTCCGGGGAGTTGAGCTCCAGGGGATTCTCGAGCACATTGCTATCATTCAGATTTCTTAGTATCTCAGAACGAAGGATGTTCGTAATTGCTTCAATACTAGTGGTGGCGAGATAACCCCGATGTCCCCAGTACTGGTGCAGATTGTTCGGGAGTACTGCCATACTTTGTATCGTTGTGATCACGAGGGTCTGTAGTAGATGAAGGTACGAGATTCTGGTTATGTGTTGACGGATGTGATACACTGGATGGGTTAGTATAGGAGTTGTGTGAAATATTACTCCTTGTATCCGTATACCAGATTGCATGACCAGTAATTTCGGGAGTTCTTAGGTGGGAATTCAAGTAGTTACTTATAGGAAAATCTTCCAACAAATGCATGATGTTCGGTTGGGGTTCGACATCTAGTGGATTCGTTTGTTCACGATCGACTTACAGCGGTTCTCGTTGTGTCTTAAAGAGTCCTTGTAGCTTGCTATGACTCGGGGACGCTTCGTATGTCGTGTGCACTACCTTGCACGGGATGGCTACTGTAAGGATCGATCCCGTGCGATCCTGTCCACGAAAATATCGGACGAAATCTTTCTCATGAATTTGTTCTGGCTTGTTTCATACGCCTCATCCCTTTGTTTTGTTGGAGTTTGGTAAATCGAGTTGCTTGGATGTCAAGTGGTGATTTTAGATCTTTCCTAATCTATGTTCTCATATTTTATGTGAGCGCTAATTCTTTTTCTCAATCAGATTGTCTTATCATTTCTTGTCGACTGGAGTCATCATGTTAATTCTTTTCCACCCGGTGTGTTTCTCTCCAAGTGAACTCAATCATCTCCAATATTTGCAAGATCAATCTCTCTATTCTTATTTCGGAGTTTGTCTCATCGGTCCCAAGTTGTCTTTGTTTTTCCCCGCCCTCCCGCCCTTTTTTCAGTAATTGGATTTCATCCAAGTGTATTCCATTTCATTGTTGCTTCCGCTATCTTTTCTTCTGTGTCCTATCCGGTGATTCGTTGTGAAGATTCTCAGGATTTCTAGTTCATCATTTCTTCATCTTGCTACCTTTTCCGGTGAATTCAATTCAGTTATCCGTGTTCATCATATCCTTGTCTTCCTTTAAATTCTTTCCCATGTTGGAAATTCTTATCAGTCTTCTTGTTGTCATTTCTCTCTATTCTATCCGGTGTGTTGAAGATATCTCAAAGTTCCTTGTTTTCAGATCTTTCTTTATTTCTAGGTTTTCAACCTCATCTAGTTTTCATTTGTACCGGTGCAATATCTCTCTTTCTAAGCAATCTTTCAACGGTGGTTTCTTTGAGTGGGCCCATAACCCACAGGTTTTTCCCAGGATCGTATCTCTCTCTTCTAATCCTTCCAGAGATCTTTAATTATTTTCAACTATGACATAAGTATGAATTTCATCAGTCATATCCCTTCTCCAAGATCAATTTGAATTAACTCTCGTCTTTGGATCAACCTTTCATTCTTCTTTATTCCGGAGTGTCTCATTATCCCTGATTTTGTTTCTCGTCATCATTTTCAGCTTGCAAATTCGAAGGAGTGTTCCTCGTAAATCTTGCTCCATTCTTGTGAAGATGTCATCTCAGCTTCGTGTTATCCTCTCATTATTCCCAATCATGAGTAATCCCTTTCTTCCTATCCGGTGCATTTCTGAATTGTTTCATTCCCGATCCTCCGAAGGCCATCATTTCAGAAGATTCTTCGTTCTCAGCTTTCAGCTTTCATCCTCAATTCTTCTCAAATGTTGTCTCTTCGTTCGTCTCTCGATTATCCGGTGCATTGTTCTAGTTTTCTCTAAGGTGGCTCATGATCTCTTCTTTGTCATGTATCTCCATTCATTCATGGTTGCCTCATTCATTTCAATTCTCACCAGTGTTTCTTTCAAGATTTCTTCTAGTTTGTGCTCATATCTCTCCTCAATAATTTTAAGAAGAATAAGTGGTATGCTAAATCCGTCGCTTTTCATCAATTAAACTTGATGAAGGATAAGCATAACATAATTCTTATTCTTGTTCATAGTGATCTGAATTCTTCTTCCGGACTGGCTCATCATATCAATTCTTATCCCATGTGCTTATCTTTCTTTTCCGGAGTTCCAAGTTCTTTTAAGTATCTCTTTGTGAAGCTTCATCTAAATCTTGGCAAAGTCATAATCTTATTATTTTCTACCTTCATATCTTTGCATCATTCATTTGTATACGGAGGTCCTTCATGGTGATTCATCAAGGTTTCAATCCATTCTCACGAGTTCTTCAAGATTCTTGTGAAAGTAGTTGTCATTCTCTTATTCTTTCTTTGTTCCCAATGATCTAGTTTTATTCTCTTGTTTCGGAGGCATTGTGATGTTGCTCTTTTAGGTCAATCATGTTCTTCTATCAAGATCATGGTGTTCCCTTGTTCTACTTAGTTGTTTGTTATGAATATTGTCTAATTCTCCCATCTTATCGAAATTTTTGTCCCATTTTCCTACCGAAGTGCTGCCGAAATTTTCCGTGAATTCTTGCTTGTTTCTCATATCATTCCTCATCGCTTAGCAAACTTCAAGGATCGTTGGTTTCACTCGTTTGTCAAAGAAGCGATTAAGTTTTACCTCTTGCTTTCTCATCATCTTCCCCTTTCATTCTTGGATCTCGGGTCGAGATCCTCTTGTAGTGTAGGAGAGTTGTGACAGCCCGAGACCGATGTTCCAGAAGATTCCCCCTTTATTTCATTTTCGTCGTGTGTTTATTTTAATTGTCGCATCTTCATCGCATCATTCGCATCATCAGCATTGCATCGGCATCCCGTTGCTGCCAGTTTTCAAAACTTGGATCCGTTGTTAGTTGTCGGTTCTCGTCGTTGTCCGTTCTGAGCCCGACCACACACGCACGCGCCCGCGGCATCGTCAAATCCTTGTTTTTTTAAAGTGTGTTGAAAACTTCCTCTGGTTGGGTTGAGACTTCACGTGCAGTCTTAATTAGTTGTAGCTAGGCTGCCTATCAAATTTTGTCGCAATCAGAGTCCGTCTGGTACCCGAACGGTCGACCGTAGCGGCACCATATTCGGTCTATCGTCGGACGTCTTTCGATATTCTAAATCACGCTACCGGGTGTCGTTTTCCCTCTCATCTTCGGCTAACCTACTCTACACGGCCAATTAGCCCATCCCGCGTTCAGAATTGTTCGAATCCGACCGCGTGGTTGAAACCGGGGAGAAATTCTCTTAAACCTAGCCCCCCTTGCCTATAAATAGACATCTCCCCTTCCATTTTTAGCCTCTCCCTAACCCTGCCTCGGGATCCGCGCAACCCTAGCCTCTCTCTCTCTCCTCCCTCCCTTCTCAGCCGACAGGGCCCGCCCGAGCCCATCGCCGGCCCTTCGGGACCATCCGGTGTGCCGCCGCCCGACCGAGCTGCCCGTGCTTCTCCTTCTCCCAAGGCAGCCTCCCGTGCTCCTCCTCCTCGTCTTCCCGTGGGAAGCTGGCCGAAGCCCTCGGTCCCGCCGGCCGCGAGCTCGCCGGAGCAGTGCCGTCCCACTCCTCCTCCCGTCCAGATCCGGCCGCCCCATCGCCGGATCTCACAGCCCTCACCAGCGCCAGCCCTGCCGCCGTGAAGCTCGCGTCGCCTCCCTGTCTTGCCGCCGCCTCCTGCCTCAACCGATGCCGCCGGTGACCCCGCGTTGACCGGATCCCGCAGAGCCCTTCCCTGGAGCGCCTCCACAGGAGACGGCCGCCGCCGGAAGCCCGAGGTTGCGCCAGTCGTCGCCTCCCAATCGAGATCCGATCGAGGACGAGCGCCCCGTCCTCCAGCCGTGCGTTGACCCCGCCTGGGCCGGCCTCCTCTCGCGGTGGCCGAGCTGGCCAGTGCCGTCGGCCTAGCTTCTTCGGTCACCTCCACGCCCGAGCAACTCCTCCCCATCGGCCCAACTTCTCCTCCCCATCAGACCGGTCCCGAGGCCCAAGGTAATCAACCCTGTGGCCCCTTTAATGTGCGCCCGAGCGGGACTTGGTTATGTTGCGCCCGTGCGAGTTCCAGCCCGTAGATGGTTTAGGCCCAATAGTGTTTTTTTAGGAATTAGAATTTATTTCTATCTCAGGAATTATTAGTTATTTAAAACGCTCGTAGATTCTTAAGCGTAAGTCGGATCGAGGCAAGTTGTATATGGATCTTGTGTAGTTTTGCGTGTAGATTATGTTTTTGCAACTTGCATATATGTTTGAAGTAGTTTGACCCGCCAAATGCCTAGTTTTGCATGCTGTCCCAATAGGAATTGTTCCGTATTTATTTTCCGTGCGTGTCCGGATTGCTCAAACCCCGTAGATAAAATGTTCATGTTTTAGGAACCCTTTTTCCATGTATTTTAGGGTAGTCGTTGGTATTTTTGCATGTAGGATTCCGTAGCTAGTTTGATGTACCGTCTTTAGGACATTATCGCGCATATACGTGTGGCGATATTCTTGTGTTGCAACCCCTCATATTATATATGTTTTCGGGGTAGAAAAATCCATTGAATTTAGCAGTTCTTTTAGTTTTAGCTTTTGACCAAGTTAGTGCACGTGATATTTTGCCGTGATGTCCTTTTGTTTATTTTGTGTGATTTAATCCGTGCGTGTTATGAAGGAGTTGTCAACAAGAGAGTTGCTCTTGGATGTTAGTCTAGCCCCTGGTATTTTTGGTTGCAATAGAAATCCATGTTTAGGTGTGGTTTGCTAGCTCTCAACTTGCTAGGAAATAGTGCTGATTTGGAGATGCTGAAATATTTCTAAGTCTGAATCTGTTATTTTTTTGTTGCTGTCTTTGCATGAGTTTATGTGGTGATCTGTAGCTCTTTTGGGGTTGGTGCAATGGAGTTAGTTGTAGACTTTAGGATTCTCTAGCATGATGTGAAGCTTCATGCCATTTGGAGTCCTGTAGCTTATGGTTTTGCTGTTGTCAATATGCCTTCAGATCGAAAACTGCAGTTTCATGAACTGTTATTTTCACTAAGTCTGAAACAGTGTGTGAGAAGCCATTTTGTGACTTCTTTTCCTAGTGATCCATGCTTCCATGCTAGGTGTTATTAGTTGTATGTTGTAGTGCTTCTTGCCCTCTACCGTCTCAGGCCTTGGTTGTGCATTGTAGATTTGTGTAGCTCGTAGTTGTGGGGTGTAGAAAATGCTATGTGGCTGATTTTGGCAGATTGTAGTGATTTCTTGTTTAGCTCGTAGTTGTTGAACCGTTGCTCCGTTTTGATCATGTCCTATATGGAACTTGCTTAGAATCTCGTTTAGTTTCATATTATCTTTCTGGTTGTGTGTTTTGAAATGCTTGTGACTGTCGTTGCACACATTTTGCATTCATGCCATCATATTTGTGGTGTTTGTATCTTTTGAACTGTAGCTCCGTTGGAGATGTTCTCTATGTGTAAATTGCTTCTAACAACACGTACAATCACGTGAACCTATTTCTTTTGTTGTTTAACAACTATTTAAAAGTGTTAGTGCAGATCTGGACAGAATTACAAATTAACATGTGAGGTCATTTCGGAGATGCTATATGTCATTTTCGACCTCATTTAAAATGCCTAGATAGGTAGTTTAATTACGCTCCACCTCTTGCCATGTTTAACCACATCTAATATTGTCGTGTATCTAATCGGGATTTAACTAAATAATTAAATGTGGAGTTTCGTCAATATGCAACTCGTTGCATATTGAACTTCACTTAATGTGTAGTGTTTGAGTGTTGTGAATTGCCATGCCATGTCTTGCATATATTCTCCATTCATGCATCATATGTGTTGTGCATCGTGTGATGAATATCGTGTGTTGATTCTTGTTTCCGGTTTTCTTCGTCTCGATAGAGTTCCGCAAGCGTGTCGGAAAGTGAGGACCCGTTCGACTACATCGGTTCGTCTGCTTCACGGAGTCATTCTTCTTCCAAGCGGGATCTCAGGCAAGATGACCATTTCCCCAGATACCATTACTATCATTGCCATGCTAGTATTATCGTTTCTGTCGCTATGTCTCGTTGCCTACCACATGTTAAATATCAGCCTCTCATCATTGCCATGAAAACCTTCAACCTGTTCACAACCTAGAAAACCACTGATTGGCTATGTTACCGCTTGCTTAACCATGTGTTAGTGTTGCTAGTTGCAGGTGCAGTTGCTTCCATGTGACAACATGGTTCCTTGTTATATCACCCTATTAAATGCTATTTAATTTAATGGACATATATACTTGGTAACAACTGGAAGGCTTGGCCTTTCTAGCCTGGTGTTTTGTTCCACCTTTGCCCCCTTAGTTTCGGCTACCGGTGTTATGTTCCATAAATGAGCGCTCCTAACACGATCGGGGTTGTTATGGGGACCCCCTTGATAATTCATTTTAGATTAAAGCTGGTCTGGCAAGGCCTTAACTTTGGTACTACATTTGCCTAATAACTAATAAAATTGCATAGAGATCCGCCGGCACCCGCGGAGTAATTTAATCAACCCCCGGGCCAGTGCTCCGCATGAGTGTTGGTCCACCCACCTAGCAGTCGGCGGTGCCACCTCGGGGCAACTCGAGCGTTTGGCTACCGTCCACTATGCATAGACGGTATGTCCTGAGAACGAGATACGCGGCTCCTATTGGGTTCGTCGACACACCGGGTGGCCTTGCTCAATTAGTTTTACCTTTTACGAGATATCTTGTGCATCGGGATTCCGGTGATGCTTTGGGTAATCTCAGAGTAGAGGTTTTCCACTAAGGAGTCCGACGAGATCGCGAGCTTCGTGATCGAGGATTTCTTTGCGGCTTGTGGTAATTTGTGATGGACTAGTTGGAGCACCCCTGCAGGGTTAAAATTTTCTCGGAAAGCCGTGCTCGCGGTTATGTGGCAATGTGGAAACTTTGTTTAACACTGGTTCTAGATAACTTGAAGTCAACTTAATTAAAATATGTCAACTGAGTGCGTAGCCGTGATTGTCTCTTTCGTGAGTTCCTTCTCCGATCGAGGACACGGTGGGGTTATGCCTGACGTAAGTAGGTGTTCAGGTTCATTCATTTGATCATCAGTAGTCACGTCCGCTATGCGTAGATCTTCCCCCTCTTATTTCTTGTACTCGTAAGTTTAGCCACCAAATATATGCTTAGCCGTTGCTGCAGCCTCACAACTTAACCATACCTCACCTATTAGGCTTTGCTAGTCTTGATACCTTTGGAAATGAGATTGCTGAGTCCCGTGTGGCTCACAGATTACTACAACACCAGTTGCACATACAGGTAAAGGTTACTTGACACGAGCGCGTTGATTGTTCATTTGGAGTTGCTTCTTCTTCTTCATCATCGATCTAGGATGGGTTCCAGGCCGGCAGCCTGGGATAGGA
Source organism: Hordeum vulgare subsp. vulgare (assembly GCF_904849725.1). Lineage (NCBI taxonomy): Eukaryota > Viridiplantae > Streptophyta > Magnoliopsida > Poales > Poaceae > Hordeum > Hordeum vulgare. Next base: position 379,391,194 of record NC_058518.1, read on the forward strand.
AGGATGGACGTCGTTCTTCTTTTCTCGTTTGTTTTCGTCCGTAGCCGGACCCCACTCTTCTTCATGATGATTATGTATTGTACTGATGTGACTCTGATGTAGCTTGTGGCGAGTGTAAGCCAATTCCATATATATCATCTTTTCAGTACATGTACTTGTAACGATATCCATTATCGCGAAACGACGAGATGCGCTTCTATCCCTGACGAGGCCCTCGTGCCAAATTAAGGATAGGATCGCATCTTGGGCGTTACACAACATGACCTCCAAGACAGGGTTATCGTACCACTCTAGAGAAATACGTGACCTTGTCGACCTACGAGGTTTGTAGTAACTTGATCCTGAAGCTTCATGATCACTATCATCAACTTCCAATTTAATTGGTGTAGGAACCACAGGAAAAACTTCATGTGCCCTACTACACACTGGTTGAAGTGACGGTTCGATAACCTCATCAAGTTTCCACCATCCTCCCACTCAATTCTTTCGAGTGAAACTTTTTCTCAAGACAGGACCCGTTTCTGGAAACGAACACTTTGATTCCGGATCTGAGATAGGAGGTATACCCAACTATTTTGGCTATCCTATGAAGATGCATTTATCCGCTTTGGGAGCTTATCAGACTGAAACTTTTTCTCATAAGCGTCGCAGCCCCAAACTTTTAAGAAATGACAGCTTAGGTTTCTCCAAACCATAGTTTATACGATGTCATCTCAGCGGAATTATGTGGTGCCCTATTTAAAGTGAATGCGGTTGTCTCTAATGCCTAACCCAAAAAGATAGTGGCAGTTCGATAAGAGACATCATAGTATGCACCATATCCAATAGGGCGCGGCTATGATGTTCGGACACACCATCACACCATGGTGTTCCAGGTGGCTTTAGTTGTGAAACAATTTCCACAATGTCTTACCAAACTCGCAACTCAGATTTTACCTCCACGATCACATCGTAGACATATTATCCTCTTGTCACGACGATCTTCATCTGAAATAGCTTGAACTTCTCAATATTTTAGACTTGTGATTCATCAAGCAAATACTCTTGTATCTACTCAAATCATCAGTGAAGTAAGAACATAACGATATCCACTACGTGCCTTAGCACTCATTAGATAGCACACATCAAAATGTATTACTTCCAACAAGTTACTTTCTCGTTCCATCTCACTGGAAAACGAGACCTTCAATCATATTGCTCATGTGGTATGATTTGCATGTCTCAAGTGAGTCAAAATCAAGCGAGTCCAAACGATCCATCTGCATGCAGTTTCTTCATGCGTTTATACCAATAGACATGGTTCGCATGTCTCAAATGTTTCAAAAATGAGTGAGTCCAAAGATCCATCAGCATGGAGCTTCTTCATGTGTTTTATATCAATATGACTCAAGTGGCACTGCCACAAGTAAGTGGTACTATCATTACTACTTTGTATCTTTCGGCATCAATATTATGAAGATGTGTATCACTACGATCGAGATTCAATAAACCATTTATTTTAGGTGCAATACCATTGAAGGTAATATTAAAGTAAATAGAATAACCATTATTATCTTTAAATTAATAATTGTACTGCAATAAACACAATCTAATCATGTCTATGCTCAACGCAAACACCAAATGACAATTATTTAGGTTTAGCACTAATCCCAATGGTAGAGGAAGCGTGCGATGGAGATCACATCAACCTTGGAAACACTTCCAACACACATCGTCACCTCGCCTTTAGCTAGTCTCAGTTTATTCTAATACCCTCGTGCTACTAGGAGTACTAGTAAAGTACACATCAATATTATGTATATCCAATATACTTTTGTCGACTTTGCCAGCCTTCTCATCTACCAAGTATCTAGGGTAGATCCGCTTTAGTGATTGTTCCCCTTATTACAGAAGTACTTAGTCTCGGGTTTGGGTTCAACCTTGGGTCTCTTCACTAGAGCAGCAACTTGTTTGTCGTTTCATGAAGTACCCCTTCTTGCCCTTGCCCTTCTTGAAACTAGTGGTTTTACTAACCAACAACAATTGATGCTCCTTTTTTATTTCTACTTTCGCGGTGTCAAACATCGCGAATAGCTCAAGGATCATCATATCTATCCCTGATATGTTATAGTTCATCACGAAGCTCTAGTAGCTTGGTGAAAGTGACTTTGGAGAACCATCACTATCTCATGTGGAAGATTCACTACCACTCGGTTCAAGCGATTGTAGCACTCAGACAATCTGAGTACATGCTCAATGATTGAGCTTTTCTCCCTTACTTTGTAGACAAAGAATCTTATCGGAGGTCTCATACCTCTCAACATGGGCACGAGCATGAAATCCCAATTTCATCTCTTGGAACATCTCGTATGTCCCGTGATGTTCGAAACGTCTTCAGCGCCTCAATTCTAAGTTGTTTAAGCATTACGCACTGAACTATCACGTGGTCATCAAAAACATGTATGTCACTTGTTCGCAACATCCACATACGATGCTCGAGGTTCAGCACATCGAGCGGTGCATTAAGGACATAAGCCTTCTGCGCAACAATGAGGACAATCCTCAGTTTACGGACCCAGTTCGCATAATTGCTACTATCATCTTTCGACTAAATTTTCTCTAGGAATATATTTAAAATAGTAGAGCTACAGCGCAAGCTACAACATAATTTGCAAAGACCTTTTGACTATGTTCATGATAATGACTTCAATTAATCATATTACTTAAGAACTCCCACTCAAATAGACATCCCTCTAGTCATTCGAGTGGCGCGTGATCCAAATCCACTAACTCAACTCTGATCATCACGTGAGTTGAGATTAGTTTCAATGGTGAACATCTCCATGATGATCATATCAACTATATTCATGCTCGATCTTTAGGTCTATTGTGTTTCGTGGCCATGTCTGTACATGCTAGACTCGTCAAGTTTAACCTGAGTGTTCCGTTGTGCAACTGTTTTGCACTCACTGTATGTGAACGTTGAGTCTATCACACTCGATCATCACGTGGTGTCTCGAAACGACGAACTGTCACAATGGTGCACAGTCGGGGAGAACACAATTTTATTATGCAATTTTAGTGAGGGATCACCTTATAATGCTACCGTCGTCCTAAGAAAAACAAGGTTCATAAAAGGAATAACATCACATGCAAATCATAAGTGACATGATATGGCCATGAACTTGTGCTTCTTGATCTCCATCATCAAACCACCGGCATGATCTCCATCGTCACCAGCGCCGCACCATGATATCCATCATCGTGCTGCTATCGAGGTTGCCGCGCTATCTATGTTGTTACTACTATAGCTACTGCCTAGCAATATAGCAAGAGCATCTGCAAGCGCAAAATAAATTTAAAGACAACCCTATGGCTCATGTCGGTTGTTGTAGCATCGACGTGCAAGTCGATATTTAAGTATTACAACATGATCATATCGTACATCCAATATATCATATCATGTCACTCGCCATATCACATCACATGCATACCCTGCAAAACCAAGTTAGACGTCCTCTAATTTGTTGTTGCATGTTTTACGTGGCTGCTATGGGTATCTAGTATGAACGCATCTTACTTACGCAAAACCACAACGGTGATATGCAAATTGCTATTTAACCTTCTCCAAGGACCGCCTCGGTCAAATCTGATTCAACTAAAGTTGAAGAAACATGCACCCGCCAGTCGTCTTTATGCAACAAGTTGCATGTTAGTCGATGAAACCGGTCTCTCATAAGCATACGAGTAATGTTGGTCCGGGCCACTTCAATCCAATAATACCGTCGAATCAAGAAAAGACTAAGGAGGGCAGTAAATTGAACATCAACGCCCACAAACTCTTTTGTGTTCTACTCGAGATATCATCTACGCATGAACCTAGCTCATGATGCCACTGATGGGGAACATTGCATGGGAAACAAAAAAATTCCTACGCAGACGCAATACCTATCCATGGTGATGATCATCTACGAGAGGGGAGAGTGAATCTACATACCCTCGTAGATCGCTAAGCGGGAGCATATATAACGCGGTTGATGTAGTGGAACATATTCATCATCCAAATCGCAGCCCGTCCCATGATCTCATCACGATCCGTCTCACGATCTCATCACGATCCGTCCCGCAATCTCATCACGATCCTTCCCGGTCTAGCGCCGAACGGACGACACCTCCGCGTCCGGCACACGTACGGCTCGCTGACGTCTCCTTCTTCTTGATCCAGCAAGAGACGAAGGAGAAGTAGATGGGATCTCAACCAGCACAACGGTATGGCGGAGATGATGGTGGAGCAGTGTCAGCACGGCTTCGCCAAGCGCTGCCGGAATCGATCTGAGGAGAAAACGGAGTTATGGGAGAGGTAGGGCTGCCACCGGGGCGTGGGAATTAGTGTGTTCAGCCCCTCCCTCTCCCCCACTATATATAGGAGGCTAGGAGGAAAGTTGGGTCGCAGCCCTAGCTCCTCCTCCAAGGAGGGGGCGTGGGCCTAGGGAGGTTTCCTCCCTCCCCAAGGCACCTAGCAAGTGCCTTCCCCTTTAGGGACTCTTCCCACCGAACTGCATGGGCCCTTGGGGGCTGGCCCAACATGGCTTGGGCGCCCGCTTCCAGCCCATTCACGTCCTAGGGGATGGAGGGACCCTTCCGGACACCTGCAGAACCCTCTGGAACATTCTGGAACCTTCTAGAAGCCTCTCGGTACAATACCGATAAAACCCAAAACTTTTCAGGTAGCCAAAATAGGACTTCCCATATATAAATCTTTACCTCCGGACCATTCCGGAGCTCCTCAAGACGTCCGGGATCTCATCCGGGACTCCGAATAACATTCGGTCACCAACATACATATCCCAATACTACTCTAGCGTCATCGAACGTTAAGTGTGCAGACCCTGCGAGTTCGAGAATTATGGAGACATGACCGAGACACCTCTACGGTCAATAACCAATAGCGGGTCTGGATGCCCATATTGGTTCCTACATATTCTACGAAGATCTTTATCAGTCGAACCACGATGTCAAGGATTCAATCAATCCTGTATGCAGTTCCCTTTGTCCATCGGTATGTTACTTGCCCGAGATTCGATCATCGGTATTGCCATACCTAGTTCAATCTCGTTACCGGCAAGTCTCTTTACTCGTTTCGTAATACAAGATCCCGTGACTAACTCCTTAGTCACATTGCTTGCAAGGCTTATTGTGATGTTGTATTACCGAGTGGGCCCCGAGATACCTCTCCGTCACACGGAGTGACAAATCCCAGTCTTGATCCATGCCAACCCAACACACACCTTCAGAGATACCTGTAGAGCACCTTTATAGTCACCCAGTAACGTTGCGACGTTTGATACACACAAGGTATTCCTCCGGTGTCCGGGAGTTGCATGGTCATAGGAACAGATACATTGACATGTAGAAAACAGTAGCAATAAACTGACACGATCATATGTTACGTTCATAGTATGGGTCTTGTCCATCACATCATTCTCCTAATGATGTGATACCGTTATCAAGTGGCAACACTTGTCTATGGCCAGAAAACCTTGACCATCTTTGATCAACGAGCTAGTCTACTAGAGGCTCACTAGGGACAGTGTGTTGTCTATGTATCCACACATGTATTTGAGTTTCCAATCAATATAATTCTAACATGGATAATAAACGATTATCATGAACAAGGATATATAATAATAACCAATTTATTATTGCCTCTAGGGCATATTTCCAACAGTAACGCCGGAACCAACCAGATCTGCCGGTTACAAGATCGCGCGCCAAGCTCTAGGGTGGATCGATGGCACCGACGATGGTCGTAGGCCCGCGAAGACAAATGGGCACGCCATGTTCTCAAACTTGGTGGAATAGATGCAACGCGGGGCTGAGGAGCTAACATATGGTGAGGTGAAGCCGGGGGTAGAAAGAACCGATGGGAGGTGCGGCGGCAAGGAGTGGGGCGGTAACACAAGCATATGGAAAGGAGCTTCATCCCAAGAAAAGGAGATCTGACAAAAGCAGGTGTTGATCCCGAAAAGGACCTTCATGTCAAGGAAAGGCGAAAATGGGTCGCGGTTTGTAGGATACCCGTAATTATTTTGGGATTAACGAATATACGAAATGTATTTGAGTCAAAAAATCGCCTTCATTGATTATTTTGTTAGATGACCCGATTTACACGATCCGTTAGACATGATATAACCACCTCCGAGCTATTCCAGTCGTCGATTCTAGGACAACCAAACGGCTTCCAAGAAATTCCCAGCATCGCTCCTTGCTCTGTTGATCGTTCTATATTTTATATTCTTTTTTGCGTGAGAAAAATCACTTTTTTGACCTTTTTGGACAAGTTCAACTCGATCTGACCCCGATCTAGAAAAAAATCAGATCTCACCCTTTTCCTACCGCCACCTCTTGTGGTGGTAGGGATGTACAGGCTACCGCCATGATCGCTGGCGGTAGGGTCCCGTGAAGTCAGACGACACCTCTGCCGTGCTGATGTGGATTAGGTGCCTACCGCCACAGGCGGTGGTGGTAGGGTGTGCCAGCCTGCCGCCACCAGCTCTGGCGGTAGGGTACTCACACCGGTTAATCCCCGTCGGGTTGCGGGCGGACCCCACCCACCCATCAGCCTAGTTCTTCCCCCTCTTCACGAAACAGAGGCGGCGATGCCTCTCTCCTCCTCTCGATCCCCCCTCTTCAATCTCCCTCTCTCGTTCACCATTTTAGGGGGGGGGGTTAGGGCAAAATGGAGAGGAGGGTATGCTCATCCAATCCCTCAAACTATTTTTTACAATACCATTGTATTTTTGAAGTATTATTTGGCACTAGGTGCCACCTAGGTCTTACTTTTTATAATTTTCTCTAGTTTTAAGATGTGCAGTTGTATATGATGGAGTATTATCGTTGTCTTGATGAATATATAAGAAGAATGTATGAATATTATGGGAGTATTATTAATCTTGGATGAATTATTTATATGGCATAGTCAAGTATTATTGTTCTATGTGTATCAAACGCGTGCCCCCGGTGATGAACCATGCAGCTCTCACGGCATTGCTTGATCGTTGGCGGTTGGAGACATGCAACTTTCATCTTCCTTGTGGCGAGATAAATGTGATGCTCAATGACTTTGCCATGATCACACGGCTTCCCATTGACGACGAGACTCTCATCGGACGAGTGGACAATCAGAACTGGCGTCAGAGGGTTACCGCTCTCATCGGTGACTGCTCTACCTCTCTTTTTGAACAGGGAAGGACTAACAATAGGACAAACGGCGTCCCATTCGCCTGGCTCGAGGCTAATAGGTCGGGATGCTCGGCCGCTGCCAACCTAGAGACAGTGGAGCAGTATGCACGAGCATACGTGTGGCATCTCCTAAGCGAGGTTGTTTTTAGAGATACATTCAAAGACGTTGCTTCTTGGATGTATATTGACTTCTTGGTCAACTAGGATCAGAATTACACCTGGGAGTCTGCTGGGCTCGCCTACTTGTACTGTCATGTAAGTGCAATTCTCAACAACCATGATAGTACATTATAATCTTTGTGAAGCTAACCAGGAAGGAAATGTTGGTTTACAGCTCGACGATGCTTGTAAGAAAACCACCCAGAGACCAGGCATGGGCGGATGTATTTGAGGCCTATCTATTTGGATGTATGAGCGTTTGCGGATTGGAAATTGACCTTAAAAATACGAAACCGTGGATAAGCCTTATTGATGAAGAACGATACCGTGGGAAGCCTAGATTTTCCTAGACTCATAAATTTTTTCACATCGGGTCAGATCCAACTGAACTTGATAAATTCAGCTGAATTTCTTGAGATAAAATCACTGTCGGACCCTTTTGACAATCTTTGTCACAAAGTGAATTCGACATGAAAGTATTTCACGATCTGATCTTTTTTGAAAACGTCAGAAAGCGTGGCATTTTTGCTCCATATGAAAACGCCGAGGTAGCTTGCGTTGCAGCTTCATATAGAAACACCTAGGTAGCTCGCGTTGCAGACCATATGGCAACGCCAGGGTATCTGGGCTACCCAGGCTAGAAACGCCATGGGGTTGACGTTGCTGGAGTAGAAATTGTCAGCAAGCAGGTTAGCACCACGAGGCGCTGAGGCAGAAACAGCAACGTCATGGGGGTTGGCGTTGCTGGAGAAGATATTGTCACTGGTTTGCAAAGTCGACCTGACAAGAAAGAGGAGAGCCAAGATTGTAAAATCAAGATCAACAACGCCCTGGGTAGAGACGTCAAATACTCTAGCGTTGCCATATGATCTACAACGCGAGCTACCTAGGTGTTTTTATATGGAGCTGCGACGCAAGCTACCTCGACGTTTCCATGTGAAGCAAAAACGACACAGATTCTGACCTTTTTAAAAAGGTTGAAATACTTTCATGTCGAATTCACTATGTGACAAAGATTATCAAAAAGTCGGAACAATGATTTTGTCCAATTTCTACACAAAGAGCATATATCAACATGGTCAACACAAAGAGCATAGCACGGCCAATTATCGACATGCGAGAGGTAGCTAGAAATTTCCGGGCTCATAAAGAACTGGAAGTGACCGAGAGCCCAGAAGTTACCACCACACGCCAGGCCCAGAGCACAAGGCAGGGATCCTTTGCGGCTCAAAGGAAGCAGCATCAGGTGCAAGAGGTCAGGCCGAAGGCTGGCACACATTCCCCTCCCCCTTTCTGCTTTTCTCCAGTTCTCCTCCTCCAGCGAAAAGGAGAACAGAGAGAACGATGCCCTCCTACTCCTAGAACACTCCAAGGATCCCCACCGAGATGTATATAGTCTCATGGCACCAATCCATTGGTTGCGACAGGAATTCCGCGGCGGATAATCAGTTAGCATCATCCTGTCCTGTCCTTCTGGTCTAGCTAGCTAGCCCGGTCCATGCAAATGCCGTTCTGCCCCAAGCTGTGGGATCGGAGCCCGGTCCCGCCGGCGAACGCCGTCGCCGTTAATGGCACCGTCGTCGTCGCCAACACCTTCGGCCTCTCCGCGCCCGGCAAGTCCACCACCCTGCGCCTCTTCAGCGGCACCCAGATCGACCACGGTGAGTGCACTGCCGAAGAACACTGTTGCTACTTGTGCGTTCGACTGTGACTGATGCCGAAAGGGTGCAGAGACGGGGAAGGGGAAGCTGAGCGCGGAGGCCCCGCTGAGGGGCGGCAAGAAGAGCAGGCACGGGAAGGCGAGCACGACGACGTACCACGTCACGTTCGTGGTGGACGCCGACTTCGGCACGCCGGGCGCCGTGTCCGTCAGGAACGGGAACCGCGCCGACCGCTTCTTCCTCCGCCACGTGCGGCTGGAGCTCGCCGAGGACCGGAGCATCCACTTCGAGTGCAACTCCTGGGTGTACCCCTACAGGAAGACCGCCTCCGACCGCCTCTTCTTCGTCAACACGGTCAGACCAGAGGCCATCCGTTCGTGTTTGTTCGATTGATATCGTGACCTGGGTGAACTCGTGCATGAAGGTTTCGTTCGTTCTTTCGTGGTGACCACCATTTCGCAGAGCTACTTGCCTTCCAAGACGCCGGAGGCGCTGGTGCTGCTGCGGGACGAGGAGCTGCGGAGCCTGCGAGGGGACGGCAAGGGAGAGCGCAAGGACTGGGAACGCGTCTACGACTACGACTGCTACAACGACCTCGGCAACCCCGACAACCCGGAGCACGTCCGTCCGGTCGTCGGCGGCACCCGGACGCACCCCTACCCGCGCCGCTGCCGGACAGGCCGCGCCATCAGCAAAACCGGTACTGCTAGACTCCAGCCGATTTCATTCCTAAATAACGAACCTTGCATCTCATGGCTGGTTGATTGATTGGAAGACGGCGTGACGGAGACGCGGAAGCACGTGATCAACCTGGACTTCTACATCCCGCCGGACGAGCGGTTCAGCCCGGGGAAGCTGGCGGAGGTGCTCAAGCTGGGGGTGCAGGCGGTGACGCACTTCGTGGTCCCGGAGGTGAGGACGCTGATCCACGGCAACGACTTCAAGTCCATGGAGCTGCTGAGGAAGGACCTGTACAGCAAGCCCGTGCAGCCGGCGGTGGACGGCCAGGTCATGGAGAAGCTCAAGTCCTCCGTGCCGTCCCACAAGACCTACAAGCAGGTGGCCAAGGCCGTCAAGGAGGAGCACCCCGCCAAGTTCCCCATCCCGCAAGTCATCCAGAGTGAGTGACGATCAGTTGGTCTTCCCTCTCTCCCAGTTTTGTCGCCCAATCGTGCATCAAGTTTCATCTTGGATGATGGATGGATGGATGCATGCTGCAGACGATCCTGAGGCGTGGAGGAGCGACGAGGAGTTCGCGAGGGAAATGCTCGCAGGGCTCAACCCTGTTGCCATCAAGAGATTACAAGTAAGTCATCTGATCGTCCTGAATTTTCTTGACCGATCGTAGACTTGCACCACGTGCATTGAGATTGACTGACTTTCAAATGTTCCACTCTCAGACATTTCCGCCGGTCAGCAGTGGCGGGAAGAGGAGCTCGATAACCGCCGAGCACATCAAGAGCCAGCTTGGGGATGTAACCATTGAAACGGTTAGGAAAACTGCTCCCTGTTCTATCCTTAATGTATGTTTCTCTGCTTGGTATGCATGATGCACATACAATATCACTGTAAAATGCAGGCAATGCATCAGAAGAGGCTGTACATCCTGGACCACCATGACTACCTGATGCCGTACCTGAGGCGCATAAACACGCTGGGCGTGTGCATCTACGCGTCGCGCACGCTGCTGTTCCTCAAGGGCGACGGGACCCTGAAGCCGGTGGTGATCGAGCTGAGCCTGCCCAGCGACGGCGAGGGCGACACCGAGCTGAGCCGGGTCTTCCTCCCGGCGAGCCACGGCACCGATGGGCATCTGTGGCAGCTCGCCAAGGCCCACGTCTCCGTCAACGACTCGGGGTACCATCAGCTCATCAGCCACTGGTGAGGATGCAAAGTTCCATTCTAGTCGTAGTAATCAGCAGCATCTGAACAGAAGTGAGGCAAACTGACACGCGCGGGTGGCCAAATGAAATGAAGGCTGTTCACGCACGCGGCGGTGGAGCCGTTCATCATCGCGACGAGGAGGCAGCTGAGCGCCATGCACCCCGTCCACAAGCTCCTGGAGCCGCACTTCAAGGACACGATGCAGATCAACACGCTGGCCAGGAGCATACTCCTCAACGCCGGCGGCATCCTGGAGCGGACCATGTACCCGGGGAAGTACGCCGTGGAGATGTCCTCCGCCATCTACGGGGACTGGAGGTTCACCGAGCAGTCCCTGCCAAATGATCTCCTCAAGCGGTACCCAAACCATTTCCTTCCATTTCGTTTTCAAAAAATTTAGGAGAACAAGTAACAATCTTACGAGCTGTACCTGTCATTCTTGTATCTGATGAAGGGGGATTGCCTCTAGCTCCAAGGAGCCCGGCGGCCTGACCCTGCACATCGAGGACTACCCGTACGCCGTCGACGGGCTCGACGTGTGGCACGCCATCGACGGGTGGGTGCGCAGCTACTGCGCCCACTTCTACCACGGCGACAAGGAGGTGGTCGGCGACGCGGAGCTGCAGGCGTGGTGGCACGACGTCCGCACCGTCGGCCACGGCGACCGGCAGGGCGACCAGGCGTGCTGGCTGGCGCTGGACAGCGTCGACCACCTCGCGCAGACGCTGTCGACGCTCATCTGGATCGCCTCCGCGCTGCACGCGGCGGTCAACTTCGGGCAGTACGCCTACGCGGGGTTCCCGCCGAACCGGCCCACCCGGTGCCGCCGGTTCGTGCCGCTGCCGGGGTCGCCGGAGATGACGCAGCTGGAGGCGGACCCGGAGAAGTTCTTCCTGGAGATGGTGCCAGACAGGTTCACGGCCACGCTGGGGCTGGCCCTCATCGAGGTGCTGTCCAACCACACCTCCGACGAGGTCTACCTCGGGCAGCGCGCGACGTCCACGTGGACGGACGACGGCCAGCTGCTGCGCCTGCTGGACCGGTTCCGGGAGGACCTCCGGCGGGTGGAGAAGCGGGTGGAGGAGAGGAACAAGGACCCGCGGCTCAAGAACCGGAGGGGGCCGGTCAAGGTGCCGTACACGCTCTTGTTCCCGGACGTCGCCGGCCAGGAGAAGGGGCTCACGGGGAAAGGGATACCCAACAGCGTCTCCATATGATCGATCCACGTGTATATGAGTGTGCAAATTTATCTCCATTTGGTTTTTGGGTGGGGTTCATGCGGATTTCTTTCGTTGTTGGCTTGAGTTTGAGTATTTGTTGCGTGAAATGGTGATCGGCTTGAGATTCAAAAACAAATTCAAACAAATTGTGGCTTCCTGTTTGGAAACCGACCACACAAGGGTCATTTACCTACGATTTTTGTACGACACTGCTCAGCCACCCTTGGATCAGATGTATGCATCAATGGTAATCGTAGGATCAGAACGTCGACGTGAATCGTAACTATCAGGTCGTACGCAGAGCAATTCCGTTTACCTTATCAAGACAAAACTGTTCAACACCTACGACGTACTTTGAAATAGGCTTTTGCTTCGGTACCCCCACAAAACATAAAAAAAGTCTCGAATCGTATACAATTATATATTACAGGAAGCCATACATGTACTGTAATCTCAATACAAAATGAATATACGTTCAGCCATACATGTACTGTAATGTCAGTTCAGCCATACATGTACTGTAATGTCAATATAAGATGAATATACGTTCTCCTTTTTGATAGGTCCGCCCGGACAAAGTCGGGATATCCAAAGTTCTCCTTTTTGATAGGTCCGCCCGGACAAAGTCGGGATATCCAAACCCAGATTTGAGAACAAACAATCACCACCCTGTCAAAGAACCAACTAAATAAATACTAGTATGATTCTATTCCTACAAACCAAAGGACTCTAGAATTTTTTTTCCTACACGAATCGTATCCTATAGAATTCCTAAAAAAAATCCTTCAACCCTAAACTGAATACTTGCGGCAAGAAAAAACAAAACAGATATAAACTATTACCACCTTGATAGTCCAAATCTACCACTGTGTTACCTTCTTTCCAATTGCTAACGCCAAAAAATCGTGAAGACATGCCCAATGTCAAACCACGCCAATATAAGAATGAATATTGCATTAAATATTTCAGTGTTTACAAGTAAATTCAGCATAAGCTACAGCTCCGGCATAGCAATGTTGTCGATAAAAAAATTACTCGGGTGTAGTCATAACACGACACAGTAGAATAACACACTTGGTGGCGCCATCAAAACTTTTCTCTCGTGAATTCGTGATAAGGGGGGGAGACCAGCATGTTCTGCATCAGCACTGAACTTTCCTCACTTGTATGTGGTGGGTAGACTCGTCTCTCCAGATCGACTGCGACCCACTCTGAACCAGGGTGACATAGTCCCCTTCATTCATGTATTTCGCATCCTGTCAAAATGTCCAACAAACCAACGGTTGGTCAGAAAGAAACTTAGGGCTTTAGAAAGCTAAACTTCATGACAAACTATCGTCGGAATAATGATAAAAGGTTGACTCTGTGAAGCACATGGTCTTACCAGCAGGCTGGTAATTGCTCTTGAGAAAGTCTCTTCCGCGTCATCTGAGAACTCCATGAGAATAGGAACCACGCCCTGATAGAGTGCCAGCCGTTGCTTCACTCGTACTCTGCAACAACAGTAGAATGCCATCATCAATACTCCAGAGCATCTATTTCCCATTCTGATTTTTAGTTGAGTAGATGCTAGGTATTACGGATCAATGCAAAACCTACCCCCATGGTAGATTTCACTAGAGGAAAGCACTGTGGTTATTCTTTGTCATGGCATGGTTAAAAGAAGAAAGAACTTACTCATTTGTGAATGCATATATGGTGGACGAGGGACGGTAGTGGCTCAGAAGGACAGCCATGGAGCCCACACGTGTAAACACAATGATCGGTGTGCGAAGGGTGTTCGCCATCATGGTAGCATGAGATCCAAACATTTTACTTAATTGGCTTTTGCAGAAGTCATCGTTGAGTAGCGCCTACAAGAATAATCATGAGAAAACATGGGTTAAAAACGAAAGGTGGTAAGATGGTTGGAGTCCAAGTAGTAAAGATCAAATAGAGTAGAAGGCACCATATATTGGGTTGAAAGTACAGCAACTGGAAAAGGGGGATCATACCTTTGGACGTGCAACAAGACTGGGAGCTTTAGTTGGGTCGTATAGGCTGGATTCTGTTCTAAGTGCCACGGTGTGCATCACCTTCACTGCCTTCAATGGGTACCTAAACACATGAAGAAGCACAGATGTAAGTCCAAGGCAATGCTATAGACCAATGTAGACCTGTAGCCTCTAGAAATGCTTCTGTGATTGCTTAATTGATACACACGATCACAAATAGAAGGCATTCAAAAGCGATGACAGGTTAAAACTTACTTCCCGTGGGCAGTTTCACCAGATAGCATAATGGCATCAGCAGCTTCCCGAACAGCAATGGCTATATCAGAGACTTCAGCTCTTGTTGGAGTTGGATGATCTATCATGCTTTCTAACATATTTGTTGCAACAATGACTGGTTTCTGCATGCTTCGGCATGTTCTGATAATCTCCTCCTGTAAAGGTAAAATAGTTGCAATTTAAATGCAACTGATGCTTGGATGCATTTTACGTATATTAAGAAAAAGTACAAAAGGATGAATATTTTTAATCCTTTAAAATTTATAGACATGTTCTGATAAATGCAATGGGATTTTTAGTCTCACCTGTAGTAAAGGAACTTCCTCAATTGGAAGTTCAGCACCGAGATCTCCACGAGCCACCATTGCCTATGAACATTTCAAGAAGTTTATTTAGCAGTAATAAATTAGTCCACTAAGGTCGCAAATTATATATTTTTCGTTATCACAAACATAAGACCTGCATGCAGCATATGCAGGATAAATCTAGATTTAAATAGACCTATGGAATTCATGCAATATAAGAATGATATGTTTGAAGTTTCAATTAACATGATCCACTAGACTACTCACTCATGACAGCTATCTAAGGAAATGTACATGTGGGAAGGAGTTGCTACTTGTTTTAACATGAATGAACACTCATGACAGCTATCTAAGGAAATGTACATGTGGGAAGGAGTTGCTACTTGTTTTAACATGAATGAACTGATACATGCAGTTTCAGGGCCTTACCCCATCTGAAGCAGCAATAATGGACTGGAGGTTTGGAATTGAATCAGCACTCTCAATTTTTGGAATAACATGTATATCCGCATTAGCACCTGGGTATTTTTGAAAGAGCAAAGAAAATATTGAGCAAGCTCCCAATATAGATATCCAAGACTTCAATAGATGATAGAGAACATTACTTTTCAGGTAAGCCTTGAGTTCATGAATAACTTTGGCATCCTTCACAAACGAAACAGCATAGAAATCAACACCATTTTCAACACCAAACTTGATATCTTCCCAATCCTTCTCTGTTAGGGCAGAAGCAAGTCATGTCAGGATTTCGTGCACAACTATGTGACAATTGAACATGTTAAGGAAGAAACCAATTAACCTGTTATAGATGGCAGAGTTGCGCTCTTTCCGCGCACATTAAGGTGGCGCCTTGATTTCAACTCCCCACCATCGACTACTACACACTTGACTGTGTCAGATGTTTTTGACTTTACAGCAAGCGACATCATTCCTCCTGATAACACAAGCAATAGAATGAAGAGTTAGTAACTGTAACGTTCTGTATTGTTTACCTGCAAACAGGACAAATTGATTTTAAAAGACAGCCAAATATTCTGATAGACTGAAGAGTAGAGCTCCCTCTGATTCACAATATGAGTAGTCTAAAGCACAGAGACACACTACAAAGTAACACTTTGACCATAATTTTCTAAAAGAACATGTTGCTCCCTATGCCTATTTAGTATTTCTATATTGATGTTCAAAACCAAAAAAATGTTTGAGTGGCACACATTTTAAAACTGCCTATATTATGAAATAGAAGGATT
Organism: Hordeum vulgare subsp. vulgare; assembly: GCF_904849725.1. NCBI lineage: Eukaryota > Viridiplantae > Streptophyta > Magnoliopsida > Poales > Poaceae > Hordeum > Hordeum vulgare. Next base: position 379,407,161 of record NC_058518.1, read on the forward strand.
AGACAACACAACAAAATAATTTTAACCAGGAACAGTTGTAGAGCAAATATGTGGACATGCACTTGCTTTAAAAAGAAGTTAATCATCGATGTAAAATTTTGAGCTAAATGGTGTCAGGCCAGTCCTCACCGTCCACCAACAGTATGTCACCAGCTTCAACATCGCTTATGAAGTCATCGTAATTTACGCTGACGGTGTCTTCGGTGCTCACCCCTCTTTTAATCGTGAAATTGAACTCTTGACCTTCCGCAAGCATGATTGGCTCAGGAAGATCCCCACTTCTCACTTCCGGACCCTGCATCGCCGAACCTTAATCATCTTAAAGCATTTGACTGCTGCATTTAATTTGATGAATTCAATCGTGACATACCTTTGTGTCGAGCATAATAGCAATCGTGTTGCCATCAGTGTTCTGTGCATTGTACTCCTTCACCAAATCAATCACTTTTTGGTGTGACTGGTGGTCACCATGGGACATATTCATACGCGCAACATTCATTCCAGTCTCTGCAAGCTTCCATATCATCTCACGAGTGTTGGTCGAGGGGCCTATGGTGCAGACTATCTTTGTCTTCCTCCGGGGAGTCACATCCACTGCTTGTGAGGTGGCGTCAGTACTGACATCATTATTGCTCTGCATGCAAACAAAGATAAATCAGTCACTGAATGAACCACATGTTTCGAATGGCTAAATCTCTCATCGCGTTCAGCATACTGCAAAGCAAAAGTAGCATGGAAACAAATGGGCTGTTAGCTAAACAATCTAAAAATTGCTCAGGAACTGCTGAAGAGGCTGAATTGCCTAGGAATTGGAAACCAAATATTTCGAGTCCAATAATCATCAGCCAGCCATTTTTCAAGTTCGGACTGCTTTTTTTTTGGTTTACACTAGTTGTAGTCAGATCAGACATCGGACCAGGAGCATGAAGTCCTCCGAGTGTAATGTGGTGGAGATGAGCAGATCAAAAGCCCTATACGGCGAGCCTACCGTAAGCTGGAACAGATCACGTCAGGCACTGCGCTCGGGATCAGAACATCGACCACTAACAAAGTGCGCGGCAAGGACGACTCCACGACGGTACAAGCACAAACAGACAAATCCCAGCAAGACAGGAGATGGCGAACCCAACCGCGGTGCTCTGGATCAAAATCGCCGAACACTGCAAGAGCGCGGGGCGACCAGGCCAGCCGCTGGCTGGAGCGACCCGCGTCGAACGCCGAGAGCATGAGGCCGGTCTCTACTAAGCGCGCACGGAGCAGCGCCAGGGAAGCAGGAAGAAGCGCGCGCGCAGCAGCAGCAGCAGGGACGGAGAGAGAGGCAGCGGACGCTCACCAGAGCGGAGAGGGAGCCGTTGGTCCCGACGACGGAGAGATCCGCCGCCACCTTCTCGGAGGCGGAGGTCCGCAGCACGCGCGCGGCGACCGCCCGCCTCGGCTGCGGGGGCGCCGGCACCGTCGCGGCCGGCCTGGCCACGCGCGCCGTCGCGGCGAACCCCCGCACCATCTCCGCCGCCGCCGCCGCCGCCGCCATTGTTTGGAGGACGCCCCGCGGTTCGCGCTAGAGACGGGAATAGGGAGGGCGCTGGTGGTCGCGGAGGGGGGGGAGGGAGGGAGGGAGAGGCCGCGGGCGACGCGAGGGTTAATGTTGGGACAGGCGAGGGGAGCACCGCCCGTTCCCTCCGTGGGCCGGGCCTTTATACGCCGGAGGTGGTGGTGGTGGTGGCGGGGGGCCGGAGGGCCCGGAGGCCAGGTGGGCGCAGCGGCGCGGTCCATACGATGCGCTCGTCGCCTCGGTTCCAACGCCCAAGAGAACCGGAGACTCGCGTGCCTGCCTGCCTGCCTGGCACGAGCCAGTTACGGGTGGGACCCGCTGGCTGCAGCGAAGATGGCGGACTGGTTGTTTTCTTTTCTGAACATCTTTTTTTTTTTGTACACGTACACGCAACATTGCACCCAAGTCAAGTCAAGTGCACCTCACACGTGGTTATTTTTTCCTTGCTAGTAGTACTAATTTTATACTATTGCTCATCGGAAACAGGGTTACAGTCAGCGGTGCGGCCACCGGCCCGACCAGAACAAGCTATGCTCCAGAACAAGCTACTTCCAATACAAAGCCGAACGTTGAACCGGTAATGTGAATTTTGAGTGTGCTAACCACATGTCTCATGCGGTGTTTGAACCATTAATGGGAGACGTCGTGGCTCATGATTCCGACACTTAACCATGGTGCAGCTATTATTCCCGATTACAGTTGAGGTGTGCAGGCACAATAATACCGTCAACGCACGTATATCACGCACGGGTGTGCCGAATAAATTAGGTGACCTTTTCATGAAGATACACGTCAATGTTCCTCTTCACAAAAGAAGCATAGGTGGATTTCATGTCAAGAGAAGAAGAAGAAGAAGTGTGAGTGCTACCCGTATCTGAACCCAGTCCGTACCAGTGTCCTGTAATGGGTGGATTTTTTCACGATTTTGACCCATGGGATAAAGTATTTCACGAAATGAATTTTAATTGAAACCATTTCACGATCTGATCTTTTTTGAAACGCCAGAGTCCGTGGCGTTGCAGATGCACATAGAAACGTCAGTCTAATGTGGCGTTACAGACGCACATAGAAACGTCAGTCTAATGTGGCGTTGCAGGCCACGAGTGAAACCCCATGGTCCATGGCGTTTCAGCAGTACACATGTTGCTGGCAGCATGCCGTGGGCTGGCTGGATGTCGTCGCTGCGTTTCATAGTGGGTCTGCAACGCCAGCACTGTTGGCGTTTCACAATCGACCTGCAACGCCAATCTAATGTGGGGCAGCAACGCCAGCACTGTTGGCGTTTCACAGTGGGTCTGCAACGTCACTGTAGACTGGCGTTGCAAAAAAGAAAAAACGTCACGGTAGACAGGTGTATCACTGTAGGGCAGCAACTCCACGGTAGACAGACGTATCACTGTAGGGCAGCAACGCCACGGTAGACAGGCGTTGCATAGTGGGGCAGCAACGCCACGATTTGTGGCGTTTCTAAAAGGGTCAGTTCGTGAAATGGTTTCAAATCTGAGAGGGTGTTTGTTTTCAGGGACTTATTGGTTTTGGGACTTAAAAAAGTCCCTATAAGTCCCACCTAAACCAAACACTAGGGACTTATTGGGACTTATTATGGTTAATTGGGACTTATGAAATAAGACTCTCTAATAGGAGCTTATTGGGACTTATTCTGGTCCCATTACGCTCGCACCGCCCTGCCTCGATCGCTCAGGACTCCAGGACGCTCGCACCGCCCGCCGCCGGCTTTCCCAATCGCCGCCGGCCGCCCGCCCAGTCGCCGTCCCGCCGCCCCGCCGCCCGCCCGCCGCCGGCTTTCCCAATCGCCGCCGGCCGCCCGCCCAGTCGCCGTCCCGCCGCCCCGCCGCCCGCCCGCCCAGTCGCCGTCCCGCCGCCCCGCCGCCCGCCCGCCCAGTCGCCGCCCGCCCGCCCAGTCGTCGCCCGCCCCGGCGCCGCCCGCCCGCCAAGTCGCCGCTCGCCCCGTCGCCGCCCGGCCGCCGGCCCGCCCAGTCGCCGCCCCGCCGCCCCGCCGCCCGCCCACCCAGTCGTCGCCGCCCCGCCGCCCGCCCGCCCAGTCGCCGCCCGCCCACCCAGTCGTCGCCGCCCCGCCGCCCGCCCCGTCGCCTCCCGCCTCCCGCCCGCCGCCCCGCCCCGTCGCCGCCCGGCCGCCGCCTCGTCTCCCTTGGTTGCTGCCTCGTCGCCGCTGCAGTTCATCTTTTCTGCAGGTTCAACATGGACTTATAAGTCCTGTAAACAAACAGGTAGGGACTCGGGACTTATAAGTCCCTGTAAACAAACAGGTAGGGACTTATGACTTATAAGTTAGGACTTAAAAAAGTTCTAGGACTTATGAAACGAACAGGGCCTGATTCATTTTGTGCTCATGTTTAGAAAAAAGTTTAAAACAGTGAAAAAGTCCGCAATGGATGCTGATTGGCCCCACCAGTGGTCGGTACACTAAGCCAGAACGGCCGCGTGCGCGGAGAGGAATATGCCACGCGAGGCGGATCCTGTTTGGGGGGGATGGGCGGTTGGGGACTTCGCGGGCCACGCGGAGACGGCAATGTGTCCAGCCCGACAACGCAGACAAGGACAAGTTGGCTGGAGCGAGTTCCAAACAAACGAAAAAACAATGACAAATTGGCTAGAGCTCGTCGCGCCTGCCCTGCCCCGCCCCGCGTGCGGAGCTAGGCCAGGCAATGCGAGTACACGTTCCCGTCGAGGCGATGTGGACGGAGAAAACGATGACAAAAATCCTTCTCCCTTTCGTGCCTCCATCGCTCTGTGTGGTGTAGCTAGCTACCTATATCTCGCCACCTTGTTCGAAGGAAAGAAAAAGGGAAGTGCACTCCTATATATATACTCCTATATCTCAGCCTGTGGAGTCCAGGCGTATGGTTCTCCGAGTTTCGGCGTGAGGTCTGTACTGCCTCACCCAAGTCGGCAAGCATGACTTTCACGCCAAGAGACACACGCACGGCCAGGCAATTTCCTCCTCGCGCTAAGAACTGGCGGCACTGGCGCAAAATCAATCTGCGCCACCAAAATTTACTCTATTGTGTAACTTTCCATGTTGTTATGGGAGATACGGGACAAGCAATAATAATAAACACGTCGATGCCCACGCCGCTTGCTCGTCGGCTCATCGGTTTGGACGCAATGGCAGATGGATCCCAGGACCAACAAGGCCAATGAATAAACCCCGGCCAATTCGAAAAACACCGTCAGGCTCGTGCTGATTATTCTGATGTATACAAGGTAAACTGCTTTTCTCGGTCACCATATAAAACACTTCACAATCAGGGTGATACCTCCTAAGGGACAGCAGAAAAAAGGGGGTGGGCAACAACGCTTGCCACCGACAGTTACAGGTTTCGACGCCGAGGTACAAGAGAGGTCTTGTGTCAGCTCTATAGACTTCAAGGAGAACACAAACCGCTCTACTTGACATAATTAAGAGTCGAGTCCAAACGGAAGAACCGCGGCCGCCACTGCCCTCCCCTCTTCGTTTAGAATATTATAGGTCGAAGCCGCGTTCCTCTGCCAAACAAATATGGGTCATTATGCACATGCAGAGCCAACAGTTTGCATCACAGTATCCAAATTTGTGTTTTTGTGTTTTGAATTGAGGTTTTCAACTTAGACGCTATGTTGTACATGAAGGGGAGGAATGCATTTGATCTTTACCGAATCGATAGCCTCCAGTTTCATCCCTGTTGACCGAATGAACTTGCGCAGCTCAGGACTGACTGGCTGGACGTATTTCCCGCAACCAAGAATCAGAATCTCTGGAGAAACACGGTATATTGGATGTTAATAACCCAACAACACTAATTTCGTTCAGAAATACGAATAACAGAGCTGTCCACTCCTGGCCCCTGAGGAAACATTGTTAATTTTAAACAATGAACTTGGATATAAACTGCTAAAGCAACATGCTGAGCCACAACATGGAAGTAAAAAAACAGACCGCAATATCTTGCATGCATAAACAATATTCATTTTGATTAATCATGGAATGCCCACCCATGGGAACCATGATCATTTGACACGGTAACATTAGCATAAGGAAATGCCATGTAGAACATAGAGCACTGGCTAAGATACCTGGGATCGGGTGTACAACTTTGAAGATTGATAAACTGCATTATTGAAGGAATATAAGTTGTCAGTAAATAACTAACAAACAGGAATAGACTCAACAGCACTACTGCAAACAAACGGTATCACACGGCCTGATAGAGTCATTGCTCAAGACATATATACAGCAGATAGTACATTACTGGGCAAACCTTTACCTTTCAGCAGTTATATCTGCAAATGTTTTGGGTGTCCAGGTCATTATCTTGTTTTCTACTATCAGCAAGCTTCCTTCATACTTTACATTGTTAATCTTGAATCCAGTGTCATCGTAACTGCAAAACATTTCAGACATCTGATCAAATATACAAGTTACACAGAACTAAATGAGATAGTACAATGAATTTTTCTTCAGAACAGTACACAGAACTGAAAGCATAACAAGAGAAATCTAAGCCCCAAGTCATGGCAAAATTCAAGTATGTCCCGAATTACTGTTTCTGACAATTTTGGTTACTCTTGCCAATCGCATATATGCGAGACTGACACGATGATTCTCAGGAAAGGAAACCAAAGTTAGCAAATTAACGGGGAATTTTGAAGAAAAAAATCCACTATATGTTGTCCTATCCATCCCTCATGACAGTAGTGCAAAGTGATCTTATAAGAGAAAATGAGAAACCAATGCACCTCTCCCAGCTTTATATCGAATCTAAAAACAAGATCAGTACAAGGCCAAGTCATACTATGCTGCTTAACAAGGAAAACAGGTATGCCCTCCTTCCCAAAATAAGTGTCTCAACTTTGTACTAGCTCTAGTACAAAGTTGTACTAAGATTGAGACAGTTATTTTGGGACGGAGGGAGTACAATAAAACATCCATGTGACAGCCTTACTCATCATACTATTAGAATAATGGCTCCCAAAACCAGACATGTATACAAATCTGAGGTTTTGAATGCCCAAACCACTGGATGTTTCTCTTATGCATATCGGCTTCCAGCTACCGACAGCATTTCTGTTTGTTTTCCTTATCATTCAACCAGCCCCGGTACCCCCAGGATAAGAACTAAGAAACCACTTCTACACCTAACCATTTTCCTTGTGGCTTTCTAAATAATACTCCCTCCGTTCACAATATAAGATGTTTTGGATATTTCAATATGGACCAGATATCGACTGAAATGAGTGAACAAACACACTAAAACGTGTCTATATACATACGATTCCGAAAAAAGTTAGAACATCTTATATTTGTGAATGGAGGGAGTAGTATTGTGGTCTTCTCAAAACAAAAATAATTTGAGAGGCAAAAATGACCATTTGCAGCAAAAAAAAAAAAAAAAGTCACCCAAACATGTTGTGTTCCCCTCCATCCAACCAAAAAAAGGATTGATTCACTTTTGTTGAAGTTAGTGGCCAATTCTCAGAAATTATTCATTGCAGTACATGAGTACAGCATCAACTTCAGATTCCTAGCAACTAAAGGATAAACAAAGGAAAAATGGCAGCTGCATCCCTTTGCTTGCAAGCAATACTATGAGTTAACCATCTTATATCAAGATGATCACTTGGAATCAAAACCTCTTCAGTCTCACTACATCTGCTAGAAAATGTCACTGCATTTCGTGATATGAATCATCAACGTATGTCTCTAAAGCATTCGTCTGGTTTAATCCTACAAACCGCTACGACTAGTACCTAGAACAGAACTCTCCTGTGGGCAGTATCTGGTTTTAAGAAAATAACACCAGTTTGTAACCAAATTTCCGGGCACTGATCAACCACAGGACCCTTCAGATATAATTTTGTAATTAAACTTCCATGAGTGATATTTTGTAGTTAATCTACTGACCGATTTGAGTCATATTTTGTAACCTGTTATTTTGGGAAGAGAGTACATCGATTAATCTACCATGATGATTCTTCAACCATACATCAAACATTCAGCTTAAAACGCAACCACGGTCAATCTCATTCCACAAGTATACAAATTCGCGGATATATTTTGAAGGTCATCTTGCTATTGCACAGGAAAAGCTGAAAACAATTGAAATGGAACGTGGAAGGTGCAAGGAGAGGTTACGATTGGAAGCGGAGCTGGTCTTCGGGGACGGTGTCGATGAGGTTGATCTGGTCGTAGAGCGAGAAGGTCCTCCTGATCAAGCCAAATCCACGTCCCGGTCAAATCAAATCCAGCACGTATCATCCACCAGCATCCCCTACGAAGGAGTGAACGGGGGAAGCCGATGCGTACCTGAGAGACGGGAGGTGCCTGAGCCTGGGAGCGTTGGAGCTGGAGATGGAATCGCTCCGCAGCGACCTCACCAGCGTCGCCAGCGACTTTTGCCCCCGCGCCGCCGCCATGTCCTCCTCCTCTTCCTCGCCGCCGGTCGATGGGGGGCGTGTCGTGTTCTAGGGGGGTCGGGAGCTTTGCACCCACCACCTCTGGAATGTTTTGAATTCCGAATGGCTCCTTAGATGGACAGCCCACGTGGCCCATGTTGCAGTTGAGTCACTGGGCTGGGCCTCGAATTATTCTGAGGCTGCGGTGTGCGACGACGACGACGACCAGGAGATGGCTGCGGCGGCGGGCGGCGGCGGAGGAGCGAAGGCGACGGTGGCGGAGCAGATAGGGCAGGCGGTGCAGTCCACCTCCAACCTTCTCCAGCTCATGGAGCAGTCCTCCCCTGCCCAGGTCTCCTTCCCCCTCCCTTCCTCTCATCCTTGTCTGTTTCAGCTGGCTACGAGCTCCTTGCTATTTCCAATCCGTTTGGATGTGATCGAAGAGCAACAGTTTGTCAAATCTGGGAAATTTTGACAGGAAGTAGCTGCTGATTCAGGCGATAGATATGGTAGTTCATCCTTGCAATTAGGTTTTGCATGAATTTTCACGCCATTATGATTGATTGCGAGTTAATCTGTTGCATCTTGTAGTGAACATTTATTGACATTTATGATTTATCAAGCATGAGAGCTTAGATTGGCATTGAAAAAGTTGCAAAAATGCTGCTCTGGAGTGTGCAGATGCAGCATGGTATTACAGTTCTAGATTACTTGTGCGTCTTCATTCTTGTCCAGTCCTCGTGGAGTTTAACCAATTAGATTGCTAGTGGAATTGTCCCTGATTACGGTAATCTTCTGTCCCCCAAAATATCGAAGTTACAAGCCTACAGCTACAAATATGCCAGTTCACTGAATTCAGGAGTCTCAGTATATTTTTGACTACAGTATCTGTGTCCAGAGTAAATATTTTGTGTTCATTGTGCTAACACAGGGTCCTTTGTGTTACAGATCCACTTGGCTAAACTCCCTAAGAATCTCTTGGCAAAAGCATCTCTTACAAAGAACACAGAGCAAGTAAAATGTCATTTTGCATTGATGTGAAATTATATCCCTGTAATGTAGCTATTAACATTTGTATCCTATTATATTCTAGGTGCTACAACAGCTACCTAATGTAATTTCTTCCTTGGATGCTTTTATGGACAGTAGTTTGCAAAGGTGACTTTCCCAACTTCATGTCACTTACAGTCATCTTTGCTAAATACTCCCTCCGTCCGGAAATACTTGTCCTAGAAATATACAAAATGGATGTATCTAGACTAAAATAAGTCTAGATACATCTACTTCTAGGACAAGTATTTCCGGACGGAGGGAATAATATTCTAAAGCAACTGTAGCTTTTCCAAAGAGCTTCTTTTACCATAATTGATTCTCTACATATTTCTACCGCATGGTTGAAGTTACTTTTCCTTATTGTCACCTGTAGTAACATCAATTTTTAAACAATGCAGCGCATCTCAAATTAAGACTGTCACACAACTGTTGTCAAACATGGAGAGCACCCAACTTAAATCTATTTTGCCTGCCTCTCGATTACAGAAAGATCAAAAGAATACTGAGCCTGGAGAACTCAGGGTTGACTGATGTGTTCACTGCAAAAAGGTAGTTTAGTTCTTTCTTCTTAGGGCAACCTCTTATTCTTGTTTGTTTGGTGCATAAATGCATTTATTTTTGTTTGCAAATTATCTCCAATTGAACTAATCTTTGCTAATATTTATTTTTTAAAATTCAGCGCGACTGAAAGCAGACTAAAAACTAGCTTTGGGTTGTTCATGAAATTTGCTTGGTCAATCATCACGTCCTCACTACAGTTGACATGTTTCAGTGATTGCCTAAAACTCAGAATTTTCTAGTTCATTTCTGTTGGCCTACCGTAATCACTTTAAATCGCATATTGTTGTATTGGATGTGGACCGTCTATTTCTTTAATGTGCGGGGCAGTAGGACAACATCATGCATGAAATTGTGTCTGAGAATCGTTTGGGGAGTGCTAACTACAAAATGTGGAACTAGTAAAGATCTAAGCATTACTTGCTTGCTCCTCAACTGGGTGTGTTTGGTTTGTGCCCGTGTTTGCCCTACCAAAATGTGGCTAGCCAAAATTTTGGTTGAGGTTTTCCACGCCCATGAGTTGACCAACATTGACTAGAAAAGGTGAACGAGAGGAAAGAGCATTGACATGCCAAAAAGTTGGCAATCATCCAAACAAGGATCAATGTTTTGGTCATGACCAAAGATTCGGTAGGGTAGACGTTGGTGGCAATTCAAACATACCCTTAAATCTGCACAAAAAATTAAATCATTTTTCTTTTGCAAACTTTTAGTGTGTGTGTGGAACCTTATTTTTTTTATTTCAAACGGAAGGATTCCTTCATCTAAACAAACTGATTCATCCCATTTCATAGCAGATCTTGACATCTCACCAAAGCCCGGGCTCAGCTGACTTCTGCTGGAGAACAAGGTAGTAACTGAAGAATTGTATAGTTGGCAAGACTCGGGTGGCAGGTGGCGCTGGAATGTGCAAAAAAGGGTCCTTGTTGCTTACTGGTGTTTCGAGACTACGAGATCTACATAGTGCGCTTAGGGTTACTTCTTTTAAACTTCAGACCTTTGGTGTGGGTTCTGTGGAACTGTCAAACCATTATATATGTTTATTGTGGTTTCGCAACGAACCTACCGTCGCTGTCCTAATGCTTACTGCAGATTCTGTTTTTTTTTCTTGAACTGGGCTTTACCCCTGTCCATTACTAATGAACGGAAATACATAAGTTCCAGAAGAACAGGGGGAGGGAAAGGAGAAAAGCGAGTTCGATGCATCATGCAGGAAACCCACTGTAACCGCTCGACATCGAAACGACCACTATGGGACTAAAACCTGGTGACACATAGCTCAAGCAAACTACCAGCTAACAGTTCTAATAGGAAACTACATATTACAAATTCGACCAGACCAAAAGAGGACGAAAACAACCAGAGAAGGACCAAGTCTCTCAATGTAAAAAGCACTCCGTCTTGAACACAGGACTCGCCCACGATCTCTCTCGGGGGGGGGGGGGGGGGGGGGGCTTCATTTGCTTTCAACAGATTTAGCTGCATCACAAATTCTCATCAGCGTCATAGCACCCTCTCGGATCATCTGAGTCTCGCTCCTCATATTCTTCGCTTCTTTGTCGGATTGAAGACCTGCCCAGTATAGCATGAAAGAACATGCAGTGAACACAATCTCAAAAGGTGATTTTATCAGTTTTTTTCTCAAATATGGCCCGGTTTCTAGCCAGTCATATCGCCCAGGTAATAGCTGCTAAACCAACGGTATACAAGCTCTCTTCACGAGGAATGAAAGCATAACACGAGGGGAAGAGTTGCCAATGGTTGTTTGGGCACAGATCACTACCCAGAGCTACCCCAATAGTTCGCTAAACCACCCGAGCTACACGGCATGTGAACATAAGATGTTGCACAGTTTCCCAGGAAGCACAGAAAGAGCAAGATGGATTTATGGACCATCTTGTGCGTTTCATAGCATTGTGAGTTAGAATTGCATCTTGGAACATCTGCCAGAGGAAAATGTTGATTTTGAGAGGAATTTTAGCCTTCCAAATCCACTTGAAATGGTAGCCACTGTGAGGTTTCTCCAGCCATTTCTACAAATATTTTGTAGTAAATTTACCAGATTCATGAAAACCCCAAATGACCTGATCGGGACTAGGTGATCTTGGCAGATTTTCCACCAGGGAACAAATCTTGCCCCATTGATGAGATACTCCGGATTCAGTCTTCTATGGAGAAAGGAAGCAGGGGAGATCTCCTCCCACTTGTTCACAGTGCATTCCTGATCATTGCAGATCTCAAACAGGCTAGGATATAATTCGCAAAGAGGAGCATTACCATCCATGGAGTCTTTCCATAACCTAACCAAATCACATGTCCCAGCCTAATTCTCATCCCCATCATAGACATCTTTTACCTTTAACAGTGCTTTCGAGCACGGGGAGTCAGAAAATTTAGATTTGACTGTGGCCACTGTTTGGTTAGTAAGGTATCTAGCCCTCACAATTTTTTGCCAAACCCCTTCTTGTGTATCCAATTTCCATCACCATTTCACCATGAGGTTGATATTTTGTTTACGTAGGTCTTTCACCCCTAGCCCCCCCTTTATTTTTGGATCTACAAATTTTGCTCCATCTCACCAGATAGTACATTCTCTTTTTATTACAACATTGCTAGAAGAAACGTCTCCTGTGTTTATCCAGTTTTTCAATGAGAGTTTTGTTCATGAGCCACATCGACATGTGGTACATAGACAATTGTGTCACAACAAAAATGAGGAGTGCATGCCTTCCACCCATGGAGGCAGCATTGCCCATCCAGGCGTCAAATTTCTTGAGATATTTCCCGTCAAGAAAGTCCCAGTCCAGAGACTTTAAGGAGGTGAAACTCACTCGCATGCCTAAATATTTGAGGGGAAAGTTACCTACTTCACAATTGAACAGATCAGCGTAGACTTGGTTGATAGTCTCATCACCACCAACTGTCAGAATTCTGCTTTTCTGAAAGTTGACTTTAAGACCTGACATCTTCTCAAAAATATGCAAGAGAAGTTTCAGATTACGTGCTTTATCAATATCATGATCAAGACAGATGATAGTATCATCAGCATACTGTAACACTACTACCTCATTAGGAATTAAATCCGAGGCCAGCCCCATCAGAAGACCCTTTTTTAGCGTTATTGATCATTTTGGATAGGCATTCTACTGCCAGGTTAAACAGGAAAGGAGACATGGGGTCGCCCTGACGGACCCCCTTCGCGCTTTGAAAGCAAGGACCCACACAATTATTCATCTTGATACTAACAGTGCCATTGAACAGGATTTTCATCACCCAACCACACCAGGTTTCATTAAAGCCTCTCATCTTGTGACAATCTAGAAGAAACTCCGAGTTAAACTTATCATAAGCTTTCTCGAAGTCCATTTTCAACACCACACCAATCTTTTCCTTAGCATGGGTATAATTAAACAACTCATGAAGGGCCAAGATGCCATCCATAATGTTGCGCCCTTTAACAAAAGCATTCTGGGCGGGGGCTGGTTAGCTTGTGGGCATAGATCCCAACACGGGGATCAAGGACCTTAGTAACTACTCCCTCCGTTCTTAAATATAAGTCTTTGTAGAGATTTCATTAGTGGACTACATACGGATGTATATAGACATACTTTAGAGTATACATTCAATCATTTTGCTTCGTATGTAGACACCTATTGAAATCGCTTAAAAGACTTATATTTAGGAACGGAGGGAGTACTTTATAGGGAACTCTAAGGAGACAAATGGGGCGGAACTGCCGAATGCGGTCAGCACTCGACACTTTAGGCAGGAGAGTGATAACACCATAATTGAGGCGTTGAATGTCAAGCTTCCCCGCATGGAAGCTTTTAAACAGATTCATAATATCTGCCTTGACGGTTTCCCAGCCACATTGATAAAATTACGCAAGAATATTATCAGACCCAGGAGCTCTGTTAGATTCCATACTGGACAGAGCAGCTTTCACCTCTTCCTCTCTTAGATTCCATACTGCAGATTCTGTTGATTGGCTTCAGTGCTAATTAAGAAACATTAGTGTTCCCTCCTTTCATTTAGATGTTAAAGAAGATACGATGACATCTGATATTGCGATGCCAATGCCCGATGCAATTTAGTTCTTCAGTTAATAGGGAACGATTTAGTTAAATCGACAAAAAATTGATGGAGAAACCACTTTACAAATAAAGGTAAGTTGGTTGATGGCTAAAATCAGCTATTTAAAAAAAATCATGACCAAAGTATTGCTCTTGGGTGGTTACCAATTTTTTCATTCTATTCTTTATCTTAACTAGCAAAAGGGCCCGTGCGTTGCAACGGAAGAAAATCAATTATAATCTTCAATGATGCTGATCATATTATGTCTTTAAAATTTTAGGACATTTCTTAAAATGCATGAACATTTTTTGAATTAGCAAACATTTTTTTCAACTGCACTCAAAAAATAGTACACAATTTTTTTTTAAATCATGGAATTTTATTGTTTTCACCAACATTGTTCTCAAAATTATGATCATTTTTCTAAATATGCGAATATTTTTACAAAAATCCCGAGCATTTTTTGAATTCACAAACATTTTATGTTTTCTTCAAACTTTTATTTCAAAATTCTAAGTTTTATAAATTGCAAAAGTTTTTCAAAGTTCTAAATTATTTAAATTAAAAAATAGAACAGAAAAATGAAAATAAAAAACGAGACTAAAAACAGAGGTACAAACTGTTTTTAAGATTTTTTTACACGGACTTTTTTTATTTTATGGACATTTTCTTAAAATTTAAACATTTTTTTGTACATGCAAACATTTTTCAAAACTCCTAAGTAGTTTTTGAATTCTCTAAAAAATTATGTTTTTTGAATATTTTATTTCGAAATTCTCAGTTTCTTAAAATTAAGAAAAGTTATTTGAAGTTTTAAATTATTTAAAGTAGAAAAACAAAATGGAACTGGAAAGAAAAATTCAAAACTAAACTAAAAAACAGGCGCCCACGCATGGGCCGGCCCAAACAGGAGCGTAATATAGGAGGTGCCTACATGGGCCGGCCCAGTCCAGAGGTTTTCCTGTTTGAAACTTTTTCTATGACTTATAGGTGACATTGGTTGGTAATTTTAGCCAACTTTAGGGGTAATTTAAATGACGTACAACAGAAGCAATATTTGCTTTATTAATAGGTAAGATACCATTTACTTTTCTTGTCACCATGGGACAAAATATACACAGGTAGTATTTTAACCAAATTGTTAGGGCAACTCCAACACACGGATGTCTTTCGTCTGTGTGTTTGTTTGGGTCCGTGTGGATAAAAAACACGGTCCAACATGCCGACGCAGACGGATGGGTGCTCAGGCAGCCGCGACCGTTTCTGGTCCAAATATGGGCCAAGTTTGTGTCTGCGCGGATGCTCGCGATGTCTTCCCCTTGGCCTGTCCGTCTGTGGTACAACGGCCATTGTTCGCCCCCCCTCCTCATCTCCACACCAACACCTCGGCCTCGTCACCCTCATTACCGTCACCCACTTCTCGCCGATTAGCCACTGCCCCAGCCCTCGTGGCCACATCGACCGACTACCCCACCGTCACTTCAACCACTGATGCCCACTCTTGTCGGCGTTGTAGCCGCTTTCCGCCGCCGATAGAGTACTACAAGTCACACCTAGCCCGGGGTCACCGACAACCCACCACCTCTACCTCCAAGAACATCGTCGGAGGGCGCGTGCTTTGACATGCCTGCTGCAATAGGCCAAGGACGGTACCCTTCATCGGCCACAACTCGCCCATTCCCCTTTGTTGCCGCCCACAATGTGTTCGGTTGTCTGCCCGAGGCTCCTCCATGCCCACAAGGTACGGAATCATCATTATGAAGGATAAATGATGGATAACTCGGATGTTTTTTTAACATCTTATGTTCATCGTCCGACAATGAGAACGAGGATGAAGAATTTGAGGTTGCTATCTTGGTCGTCAATGAACACATCTTGAGCCAACGACCATTGTTTAGTGGATTGATCCCGAGCCATGCTCCGGGTTGAATGGTAACATAGAAATCGGCCATTGTCTACTCTACAACAACTAGTACAATGTATGTGTCGTTGCAACGGGCCTCTTAAGACTTGTACTAGTACAAATGCAGTATTTCTAAACGACTATAATAATATTGGTATCCATATAGCTAGAACTAATAAATACAATAATTAGAAGACTAGACATCAAATATCAGGTAGCCCCATGTAAATTGCATACAAGAATCCTTGTAAATGTTTTTTTTGAAACTTTTGCTTCAAATAAACTTACATTAGGCTTTTAACGCACTGTTTTAGATCTTCGATACGAAACACCGAATCTCAGCAGCAAAGATCAAATGCATGCTTCTCTACGGAGGTATAAATATATGTAATTCTTAATTGACGCGCTTTTGAAATCTTCTAGCTACCATAATTCCAGTGACTGTGTATATATTTTTTGGAACTTATACATAAGCACTTATTCACCCCGCAATATTTTGTAGGTGGTCGAACTGAAAAGTAAAACAGAAACTGTAAAGGGCGAGTTTGGTTGCTGTTAGGGCATATTTCGTCCTAAGTGATTTTGGTGATTGATGACAGTACCTGTGCGGACTAATCGTGTGCATTGAGCATTTCAGATAATATATGGCAAGGCACAGGACGATTCGTCGCCCCTGGGTGGTATTGAAGCGCGGTGGTTTCTACGGTTCTCTTTGGTGGTTTTGAGTCGTAGGAAAGCCGTACTATTAAGAGGGGGTCCGCGTCGGAAAGGTTTGGGTGGAATCAACACACACATGCACACTTTTTCTTTCCACCACCTTTTGTTTGCGGCAATGGAGCTCCCGCATGTTCTCTACCTGTCTCTGCAAAAAGGTGCGGTGGTAGTACCGCTCGTTGAGCGGTAGTACCGCTCCGGATGAGCGATAGTACCGCTTCGGGACGGTAGTACCTCTCTCTCTCAGCGGTTGTACTTCGTCAGACTTTTTGCGAGTACTTTTCCAGCGGTGGTAGGCCCAGTAGTAGCATTTTTACTACCGTGGCTATTTGCCTACCAAGCGGTAGTACCGCTGGGGCTGGCGGTTGTACCGCTCCCCACCAAGTGGTAGTAACGCTAGGGGCAGCGGTAGTACCGCTTCCCCCGAGCGGTAGTACCGCTAGGGGCAGCGATAGTACCGCTTCCTCCAAGTGGTAGTACCGTGCTGCGGGTGCTGTAAGTGGGGATAACGGTTGGATTTGTTCCCTCACTATATAAAGGGTTCTTCCACTCCAAGAACCTTACCTTTGACTTTCCAAGACTCCATTGTTTCTCCTAAGCTCATTTGGGCCCGATCTCTCTCCCTAACCAATCAAACTTGTTGATTTCCTAGGGATTGGTTGAGAAGGCCAAGATCTACAATTCCACCAAGAGATATTTGATTCCCCCACTAATACCTTGCGGATCTTGTTACTCTTGAGTGTTTGAGCACCCTCGACAGTTGAGGTCACCTCGGAGCCATATCCATTGTGGTGAAGCTCCATGGTCTTGTTGGGAGCCTCCGAGCATTGTGTGGAGATAGCCCCAACCTCGTTTGTAAAGGTCCGGTCGCCGCCTTCAAGGGCACCAATAGTGGAATCACAGCTCCTCCCATTGTGTGAGGGCGTGAGGAGAATACGGTGGCTCTAGTGGCTTATTGGGGAGCATTGTGCCTCCACACCACTCCAACGGAGATGTACTTCCTTACAAAGGGAAGGAACTTCGATAACACATCCTCGTCTTCATCGGTTCCACTTGCGGTTATCTCTTACCTTTACTTTGTGTATATTATTGTTGTTGTGTATTTCTTGTTTGCACTAGTTGTCATGGTAGTTAGCATCATATAGGTTGCTCACCTAGTAGTTAATTTAGAGAACCTTTGTGTTGCTTTCTCTAACTTGTTAAGAAGAGCTAAAAATTGGTAGTTTCCTATTCACCCCCCCTCTAGTCAACCATATCGATCCTTTCAATTGGTATCAGAGCCATGTTTCTTTATTAAGGGTTTCACCACCCGAAGAGTATGGTTGATGATGGAGAGGGAGTCAATGGACTACCCGAGGTCGTGGCCTTGAATTCGATCACAAGGGACGACTTGAATGAGGCTATGGCCTCCCTCAGGTCATCCTTGACGAACGAAGTCAAGTCCATGTTTAAAGAGTTGCTTGAGGGGTTAAAAAATTCTCCCGAACCGGCATTGGTGGTTAAACCTACCAACTCGGAATCGGAGGCCAATTCCACCAAGGAAGCGGCTAAAGGTATGCAACCTTCTTCCCCTCTCAACAAGAATGGTACATGAACCTTTGCCTCGGTTCCACCTCCCCCGGTCTATGGAGGACCGGTTCCTACACCGCATATTAATAATCTTGGTCCTCCTCCTAAGCTTGTTAAGGGGGAGTTTGCTAACTGGGTGTTTTGCATTAAGTCTCATTTGAATCACAGCTCAACAAATTTATGGAGAATCATTGAGCAAGGCATATACCCGCATGACCCAAGAAACCTCACGCCTAGAGAAGAAGCAGACAATCAATATAATCATTCCGCATTGTTCATTCTTCAGTCCGCGGTGCCTCCTGAAGATCTTCCTCACTTGCGTCCTTTCACTCGTGCCAAGGACTGTTGGGAGCACATCATGGTGTTGTACAAGGGAAGCTCAAGCAGTCAACGGCCCAAGTATGAAGTGGTTCTTGATGAGGCCGATGAGTTTGTGATGAAGGAAGATGAGTACCCTCGAGATCTCTATCGAAGGGTGACTGCTCTTGTTGTTGCTCTCCAACGGGAGTAAGGATGTGGATGACACATGGATCAAGCGCAAGTTTCTCAAGGCCATCATGCCATTCAACAAAGCCATGTCATCTGTCATTCGTCAACGGCCAGATTTTCACTCCTTGTCCTTCGGTGAAGTGTTGGATGAATTCATTGCAATGAAGATCATGAACAAGACTGCTGATAATGCTCTTGCTCGCGTTCGGTCAAAGACAACTTCACCCAACCTTGCCTTAAAAGCCAAGGCTATTTCTGATGAAGAAGAGGAAGAGGAAGAGGATGGCTGCCCTAAAGACACTAAGTATGCTTATCACGAGCACATGGCTCTTGCGGCAAGGCAATTCTGGGGCAACAAGAGAAACTCAAGGCCCAACTGCTCCAAGAATAACTCGATTGGGTCCAAGACCAAGCAACATGTGAGGACATGCTATAACAGCGGCAATGCGAGTCACTTCGTGGCAGATTGTCCTTATGAGAAGAGGGAAGACAACGGTGGCAAGCTCATTTGCAAAGACAAAGCCAAGTCATTCCCAAACAAGAACAACTTTGTCAAGAAACCCCATCCAAAGGGTATGGTGGCACTTGAAGAGTACACCTCCGATGATGATGATGATGATGATGATGATATGGTGGCAACGACTACTATAGCCATTGCCACCTCCTGTCCCAAGGTGTCTCTCTTTGGCGCCCCCAACGACAACCGCATCGCCAAGTGCCTTATGGCCAAAGGTATCGATCAGGTAACACCCAACATTAAGACCACCATCACTACTGCTCCCTCATTGTTAAACTGTGTTGATGATAATGATGCTGTGGAACTTAATGAGCATGATTTTGAAAAATTTCTGTGTAAAATCAAAGGAGAATCCAAGAAGCATTTTGTTGCTCTTTTGGAACAACTGGGTGAGGCTAATGACCTCATTGAGTCTCATGAGGAGACTATCTCCGAGTTGCAAGGACATAGTCGTGACTATGCCGATGAGATTGCTGAATTATCTATTGCTTTAGAAGAAGAGCGCAGTCTTGATTTGGCTCTTGAGGAGTCACACAACGATGATTGTGCTAAATTACAAAAAGATCTAGATCACACAATTGTTCTTACCCGTGTGCTTAAGTCTGAAAAGGCTGCACTTGGGGTTGGCCATGAAAGACTCAAGGGAGATTTTGTTACACTTGACAAGGCCCACAAGGTCTTGAAAGGTGCACATTTCTCCCTGAAGGAGTCTCATGATCAATTCCAAGCAAAGCTTACCAAGGAGATCTCTACCTGTCCTCCTTTTGTTTTAATTGATAATGCTTGTGCAACTAACCCTTGTTGTGAGCATGTACATCTTGTGGAGGAAAATGCTAAGTTGAAGGATCAACTTGAGAAGGGCCTTGTGTAATGCATCCAAGGCGAGAAGAACCTAAACGACCTTTTGAGTAATCAAAAGAAAGTTGTAGGAAAGGAGGGACTTGGACTTACATCCAAGTCAAAAAGAAAAAGGAAGAACAGGAACAAGCGATCGCTTACTCTCAAGGACATCTTTGTCAAATAGGGTGAGGCGACTCAGAAGGAGAACAAGAACAAGGTAGGGGATGGTAATGCCAAGAAGGGCAAAACCATCCCTACCAACACAGTCGGCAAATTTAAGCCTTTTTATGTTTTATGTCGTGCTAGTGATGGGCATGTCTATGCCAGATTTGTTGGTTCTTATTATGAGTTCATTGAATGGGCTATTTGGGTTCCCAAGACCCTTGTTTCTAACATCAAAGGACCCATTCAAGAATGGGTACCTAAAACCAAGCCTTGATCTGTTGCAGGAGTTTGCTTCCGGTGAGGTGTCATGGTTGCTCGATAGTGGAGCAACAAATCATATGACTGGAAGCAAGGACTTGGTGGTGGACGTGCATCCTACTCCATCTATGCCCACCCATGTCCAATTTGCTGATGCTTCAATGTCTAAGGTACTGGGATTTGGTAAGGTGGTCATCTCTCAAGATTTATCTATTGAGAAGGTCATGCTTGTTGAGTCCCTTGCTTACAATTTACTTTCTGTTCGTCAACTTGCAATTATGGGCTTTGCCACATTCTTTAATCTTGATATCGTGGCCCTTTTGTGGAGCAAGACTCTTAAAGTAGCCTATGTTGGATATGTCGAAAATGGTCTCTATGTGGTGAACTTTTCATAGGGACCCACTAAGACTGCGACTTGTCTAATGGCTAAAGTTGATGTAGGTTGGCTTTGGCATCGCCGGCTAGCCCATGTCAATATCAGATCTTTGCAAAGTCTTCTCAAAGGGGACCATGTTCATGGACTAACAAATGTGATTTTTGCCAGAGATCGTGCTTGCAGTGCTTGTATTGAAGGGAAGATTCATGAAACTGCTCATCGTCTTACAACTCTCATTTACACTAAGAGGCCCTTGGAGCTCCTTCATATGGATCTCTTTGGTCCTCCATCTTTTGATAGTCTTGGGGGCAGAAAGTACTACTTGGTGATTGTTGATGATTACTCAAGATACAAGTGGGTATATTTCTTCAACAGGAAGAGTGAGACTCAATAGACCGTCATCAACTTTGCTAATGAAGCTCAACGTCAACATGAAGCAAAGATTTTGATGATTAGAAGTGACAACGACATCGAGTTCAAGAACTACAACCTGCATGAGTTTCTCAGTGATGAGGGGATCAAGCATCAATATTCAACACCATACACCCCTCAACAAAATGGTGTGGCGGAGAGGAAGAACCAGACGTTGATGGACGCGGCGAGAACAATGATGGCGGAATTCAAATCTCCGTACAACTTTTGGGCCGAAGCCATCAACACAGCATGCCATGCATCCAATCGGCTCTATATCCGCAAAGGCTTGAACAACACTCCATATGAGATCCTCACCGGAAACAAGCCCAACCTCAAGTACTTCAGGGTTTTCGGGTGTAAGTGTTTCATTCTCAAGAAAGGTGCTCGTCTAGCTAAATTTGATTCTAGAGCTCAAGAGGGCATATTTTTTGGTTATGCTACAAACTCTCATGCTTACCGTGTCCTCAACAAGTCAACCGGACTCATTGAGGAGACGTGTAACGTGGAGTTTAATGAAAATAATGGCTCCCAGATGGAGCAAAGTGGTCTTTGTGATGTAGGTGATGAAATTCCTCCGCAAGCCATAAGAAGAATGGGGATTGGTAAAATACTCCCCATTGAGGAACCCCTTATGGCTGAAGGAGAAGGACAATGCTCTACTCAAGCGGAGCCATCACCCTCGCTAGCCCCACATGCTTCCGATGAACAAAGTGAGATCCTCAACCAGCTGAACATGATCAAGGACGAGATCAACCACACGAAGATGGTGATGCACCAAATGATGTCCAAGTTCTAACACAAGGTTCCAAATCTGCTCAAGATCAAGATCAAGTGCCGCCACAAGATCAAGATCAAGAGAAGCCACAAGATAAAGAACAAACCAATGAGCTTGCTCAAGACGAAGATCAAGTTGATCAGGTGGTTGCTCCTCAATTTCCTACCGCGGCACCTAAAAGGGGTCACGGTGCCAAGGTAGGGTCAAAACCCAATGATAAGGCCAAACAACGTGATCAAGTTGATGCTCCTCAATTAACTAACACAGAACTCCTGGAGCATCGTGCAAACAAGATAGCATCCAGGCTAAGGGTCAAATCACATCTTATGAAGAATGTGCTTGGAAGCTTAAAAAGGGGAGTATCCACTCGTCAACAAATTTCAAATTATTGTGAGCATCACGCGTTTGTTTCGTATTGTGAACCTCAATAGGTACAGGAAGCGCTCGAAGACGAGGATTCGCTTATGGCCATGCATGAAGAACTGAACAACTTTGAGCACAATCAAGTTTGGGAATTAGTGCCAAGACCAAAGGTGGAACATATTGTCATTGGGACCAAATGGATCTTCAAAAACAAGCAAGACACCAATGGGATTGTGGTTTGAAACAAGGCAAGACTGGTGGCTCAAGGCTACTCCCAAGTCGAGGGTATCGACTAGGTGAAACCTTTGCCCCTGTTGCTCGTCTTGAATCTATTCGCATGCTGCTTGCATTTGCCTCTCATCATGATTTCAAATTACAATAAATGGATGTGAAGAGTGCATTTCTTAATGATCCTTTAAATGAGTTGGTATATGTCAAACAACCCCCGGGGTTCGAACATCCCAAGCTCCGCAATCATGTATACAAACTCAACAAGGCGCTCTATGGCCTTAAACAAGCCCCACGTGCGTGGTATGAGTACCTTATCGAGTTGTTGCAAGATCGTGGGTTTGAAATTGGGAAGATCGATCCCACCCTTTTTACCAAAAAGGTCAAAGGGGATTTGTTCATATGCCAACTATATGTTGATGATATCATTTTTGGTTCTCCTAACGAATCTTTCAATAAAGAATTTGCTGCACTAATGACCGAGAAATTTGAGATGTCAATGATGGGTGAGTTGAAGTTCTTCCTCGGATTCGAGATTAAACAAGGCTTAGAAGGAACCTTCATCAAACAAGCCAAGTAGACCCAAGACATGCTCAAGAGGTTCGAGCTAGAGGACGTCAAGCCGGTCAAATTTCCCATGCCAACCAGATGCAAGCTTGATAGTGATCCCGATGGTAAAGCAATGGATCAAAAGGTATATCGCTCCATGATTGGACCCCTTCTTTACCTTTGTGCATCTAGACCCGATATCATGTTGAGTGTAGGGATTTGTGCACGGTTTCAATCTGCACCAAAAGAAAGCCACTTTGCGGCTGTTAACCGAATCTTTTGATATTTGGCTCATACCCCAAACTTTGGCCTATGTTATCCCAAAGGAGCAAGCTTTAATCTAGTGGGCTATTCTGACTCAGATTGGGCAGGAGACTATGTGGAGAGGAAGTCAACATCTGGAGGATGTCAATTTCTTGGTCGTTCGCTGGTAAGTTGGTCTTCAAAGAAGCAAAGCTGTATCTCACTGTCTTCCATCGAGGCTGAGTATGTTGCAGGTGCAAGTTGTTGTGCACAGTTATTATGGATGAGGCAAACTTTAAAGGATTACGGTGTCACTTGTGACAAAGTGCCTCTTCTATGCGACACTCAAAGTGCTATCAAGATTTCCCTTAATCCGGTGCAACATAGCAAAACCAAGCATATTGATATTCGTCATCACTTCATCCGTGAGCATATCAAGCGTGGAGATATTGAGGTCAAATTCATCAACACTCAAGAGCAACTTGCAGATATTTTCACTAAGCCCCTAGATGAAGCAAGGTTCCGGGAGTTAACGCATGAGCTAAATATCATCGATTCAAGGAATGTAGATTGAAACTAGGCACTCTGCACCTCACTCTGCATTATATCTTGTTCTAGGTGTAGGCATGGACATAGGGGAAGTGTTGTTCAACCAATGAACTTCCCCTCCCCCCATTATGCATAAATCGATCAAGTCTTTCACATTAGCCATTATTGATGGCACTTGTGCTTCAAAGTTGAGCTTTGGTCATGAACCCAAGTATAATTCTTCGCGGTGTCATACCATTTGTCTCAAACATAGGTGGCTCCGGCCCTCGCCCCTAAAAGAGGGTTATGACAATACCAGCCAGTGTATTTTGTTTGGTTTTTCTATTCTAATTTTGTCTGGTATGTGCCCATAGTGTTTTGGATTTTTTTGTATTTTTCTGGCACGGTACTACCGCTCTGACAGCGGTACTACCGCCTTTAGAGTCTGTACCGCCTCAGGGGGAGCGGTACTACCGCCGCATGAGGTGCTACCGCGATGACCCGAGCCGTACTACCACAATGACCCGGGCGGTACTACCGTGATGACCAGAGCGGTACTACCGTGGCAAGCGGTACTACCCCTATGCCCAGCGCGGTACTACCGTCGTGCCCGTGCCCTGGGGGGTATATAAGAAGAGGGGGCAGTTTTTCTGCTCCATTTGTTCCTCTCCCGTGGAGCTCTCTCTCTTTCTCTCGAATCTCACTAGAAGAGATCTCCCCCCGTGGCGCTTCTCCTTCCGTACCAGTTGAAGGGATTGCCCCCTTCCTCCTCGTTGTGCCATGGATCCCGGTACTGCCCCTATCCTCCTTCTCTTGTTTTGGTGTTCTTGGTTCTAGGGTTAGGGGCTTGGTGTATTGGCTCCATTGTTATGGCATGATTTTGTCTCATAGATGGATGGGAGGAGAGATCTTGGGAGTGTTCCATTGTGTTTTGTTGAATAGGTTATGCATAGTTTGGGTCTCCGGTTGTATTAAATCTGCAGCACCGTGGTTAGATCTATATTTTGCTCTGTGAGATCTGTAACCATGTGGTACTACCGCTCGTGGAGCGGTACTACCGCTCGTCAACGAGCGATACTACCACAATGCCTTGTATGCATGATCTAAGTTGGTTCCATCTGTGTTTTCTCCTATGTTCTGGACTTTGCCATGACTTCTTTTTGTCGTTATCGCGTGTTTGTGTTGCGTGTCACAGGTGATGGCTCCCGTCGCTCAAACCAGGTTCGTGACACCCAGTCCAAGAGGTTCCGCAACTCTAACGACCCGAAAGGTTCCAATCCTCCAAAGCGCAATATCAAGAAGACTGCATCGAAGGACAAGGAGGCCAACATTGATTATGACACTATGCCTCTTAAAGAGTATGTGCGGCGCCAAAAGATCAATCCTTATGTCACTGAGAGGGCTCAGATCAAGGGTTGTGAGATGTTCTGGTCCAAGCAGCAAGTCCTAATATATCAAGATGTCGTCCTGACTCGGAAGAAAATCTATGTCCCGGTGCAGTGGATTGATCTCAATCATCTCCAGAGGGATCCTTCATATTTTGGAGAGGCCCTGAATATGATACAGTAGATGGGTATTGAGGACCTCATCACCTTCCGTTATGACTTCGATCTAGAGGTAGTGGCTCAATTCTATGTCACTGTCCACTTTCATGCTGATGTGGATCGTACTATGACCTGGATGACTAATCACGAGAAGATGTCTGACTCTTGGGTTGAGTTCATGAAGCTTCTGAATGCCCAAGATGAGGGGTTGCATAAAACTGTTGGCTTGCTCCCTCATGCAAACCCCGGTGCTACCCCCAAGGAGAAGCTGATGCCCTTCTATCTCAGGAAGAATGTGCTCCCCTCCTTCTTGGATGTCATGCATGCATAGGATCTTCCCCAACACTCTGTTCCCTCGGGTTGACAACAAAGACCAAGTTAATTCTTATCTGGTGGACATGATCCTTATGTGTGAGGAGGGACGGACGAAGAACACTAGGCCACTTGATGTGTCTAATGTGATGTTTTGCGAGCTTCAGATGGCAATATACAACCGTAAGGTTCCCATCTATGGGCCTTACCTGTACTACTTCATCAAGACAAAGTGGTCTGAGTACTTTCCTCGCGTGCCCTCCCCTGCTGCCACTGGGTGTTTCCGCCATGAGCCCATCAAGCTGCGCCAAAAAGATAAATGGGCCAACACCTCCAGTTCACGTAGTGCTGATCGCATGGAGAATGAGGAGGAGGCTGCTGCTGCTGAGGATGAGGGCAGCCCTGCCTCCCATACCCGTTCTTCTGCTCAGCCATCTTGGGCCACGAAGCTGAAGGACCAGATGAGGACCTTATTTTGCATGCAGGCGAAGGGGCAGTATCTGACTCATGTGGCCTAGAAGGAGAGCCGTTAGAGGGATAAGCGTATCATGAGGAAGCTTGACGTGCACTTCTCAAGCCGATCTGAGGAGGTCATCACTCTAGAGGCTGATTGGATGCAGGCGAGAGACTTCGAGTGGGCTGAGTCTGATCAAGAGGAGCGTGATGAGGAAGCTGAGGAGGAGACTGATTCGGAGGCTATGGAGGAATCTGATGAGGAGTCCGATAATTGAGCTACCACCTGTGTCGTTCGCATCCTCCCTGTCTTTTTGGTGTTCTGATGCCAAAGGGGGAGAGAGTGTAGGGGTTTGCTTTGTTTTTTTATATTTTCCGAGTCCTTCTTTGTTGAACTTGGTTGGTTTTATCGTGTCGGATAATTTATCATGTGTGTGAAGACTCTTAGTCATATGGTGTGAGACATATGCTATCCCTATACTATCTTTATTATCTCTCTATATGCTTAGCCTGTGAGTTCATTTATCTTGTGCCATTATCTTTATACTAACATGCTATACCTTGCTTCCTTACTTAGCATTGTATTAGGTCATTGCAAGGAGTATCCGTCTATGATTTCTAGGGGAGTGCTTTTCCTTGGATTGTGTGCCTTGCTTTTCATAGCACTACTTTAAACATGCACACATCCAGGGGGAGCCAGTCTCTAGTTCATAGACTTTGGGTTTGCATATGTATTCATTATATTCTATTTTGTGCAAATCCGGTGTTGTCATCAATTCACCAAAAAGGGGGAGATTGTTAGGGCATATTTCGTCCTAAGTGATTTTGGTGATTGATGACAGTACCTCTGCGGACTAATCGTGTGTATTGAGCATTTCAGATAATACATGGCAAGGCACAAGACGATTTGTCGCCCCTCGGTGGTATTGAAGCACGGTGGTTTCTACGGTTCTCTTTGGTGGTTTTGAGTCGTAGGAAAACCGTACTATTAAGAGGGGATCCGCGTCGGAAAGGTTTGGGTGGAATCAACACACACACATGCACACTTTTTCTTTCCACCACCTTTTCTTTGCAGCAATGCAGCTCCCGCATGTTCTCTCCCTGTCTCTGCAAAAAGGTGCAGCGGTAGTACCGCTCGCTGAGCGGTAGTACCGCTTCGGGACGGTAGTACCTCTCTGTGGGCAGTTGTACTTCGTCAAACTTTTTGCGAGTACTTTTCCAGCAGTGGTAGGCCCGGTAGTAGTATTTTTACTACCGTGGCTATTTGCCTACCAATCGGTAGTACCGTCGAGGCCTAGCGGTAGTACGGCTGGGGCTGGCGGTAGTGCCGCTCCCCACCAAGAGGTAGTACTATTAGGGGCACCAGTAGTACCGCTTCCCCCGAGCGGTAGTACCGCTAGGGGCAGCGGTAGTACCGTGATGCGGGTGCTGTAAGTGGGGATAACGGTTGGATTTTTTATCTCACTATATAAAGGGTTCTTCCACTCCAAGAACCCTACCTTTGACCTTCGAAGACTCCATTGTTTCTCCTAAGCTCATTTGGGCCCGATCTCTCTCCCTAGCCAATCAAACTTGTTGATTTCCTAGGGATTGGTTGAGAAGGCCAAGATCTACACTTCCACCAAGAGATATTTGATTCCCCCTACTAATCCCTTGCGGATCTTGTTACTCTTGGGTGTTTGAGCACCCTAGATGGTTGAGGTCACCTTGGAGCCATATCCATTGCGGTGAAGCTTTGTGGTCTTGTTGGGAGACTCCGAGCATTGTGTGGAGATATCCCCAACCTCGTTTGTAAAGGTCCGGTTGTCGCCTTCAAGGGAACCAATAGTGGAATCACGACTCCTTGCATTGAGTGAGGTGCTCCTGGCTACGCCTATAGGGATTTCCTTGGAAAATATGCAAAGGATTCCCCCGCAGCCTTGGAGCCTTGTGTTGGTGTTCCCTTGAAGAGGAAAGGGTGATGTAGCACAGCGGCGGTAGGTATTTCCCTCAGTTTGAGAACCAAGGTATCAATCCAGTAGGGGGATCGCGTCAAGTCACAAGTACCTGCACAAACACAAAGAGCTTGCACCCAACGCTATGAAGGGGTTGTCAATCCCTTATAGATTGTTTGCAAAGTGAGAACTGAAAGCAAAAAGTAAACATAGCAAAGTAAAAGTAAAAGCTGAGATGATAATTGTGAATAGACCCGGGGGCCGTAGTGTTCACTAGTGGATTCTCCCATGAAAGCAAGTAGACGGTGGGTGAACGAATTACTTTCCAGCAATTGATAGAATCGCGAAAAGTCATGACGTTATCTATGGCAATGATCATACATATAGGCATCACGTCCAAAACAAGTACACCGATACTTTCTGCATCTACTACTATTACTCCACACGTCGACCGCTATCCAGCATGCATCTAGTGTATTGAGTTCAGAACAGAGTAACGCCTTAAGCAAGATGACATGATGTAGATGGACAATCTCAAATCTATGATGAAAGCCCATCTTGTTACCCTTGATGGCAACAACATGATGCGTGCCTTGCTGCCCCTTCTGTCACTAGGAAAGGTCACCGCACAGTATGAACCCAAAACCAAGTACTTCTCCCATTGCAAGAATCATAAATCTAGTTGGCCAAACAAAACCCAAGACTCGGAGAGACTTACAAGGATATCAAATCATGCATATAAGAAATCAGCAAAGACTCAAATATAGTTCATAGATAATCTGATCACAAATCCACAATTCATCAGATCTCTACAAACACACCGCCGAAGAGGATTACATCAGATAGATCTCCATGAAGATCATGGAGAACTTTGTATTGAAGATCCAAGAGAGAGAAGAAGCCATCTAGCTACTAACTACGGACCCATAGGTCTGAAGTAGACTACTCACGAGTCATTGGAGAGGCAATGACGTTGATGTAGAAGCCCTCCAGCTCCAAAGTCCCCTCCGACAGGGCACCGAGAAGGGTCTCCAGATGAGATCTCGCGGAAACGGAAGCTTGCGGCAGCGGAAAAGTGGTTTCGTGGACGCCCTTATTTTTCTGGGATTTTAGGGAATATATAGGCCAAAGAGCTAGGGCAGGGGAGCTCCAAGGGGGCCACAAGCCTGGTAGCCGCGGCCCCCTGGCCGCGGCTACAGGGCTTGTGGCCCCCCTGTGGGCCTCCTGCCTTGGCCCTCAAATCCCCCGATCTTCTTGTGTTCTGGAAAAATTCATTTCGGGGATTTTATTCCGTTTGGACTCCGTTCCAAAATCAGATCTGAAAAGAGTTAAAAACACAGAAAAAACAGGAACTGGCACTTGGCACTTAATTAATAAGTTAGTCCCAAAAAAAGATATAAAAGGTATATAAAACATCCAAAGTTGACAAGATAACAACATGAAACCATCAAAAATTATAGATACGTTTGAGACGTATCAAGCATCCCCAAGCTTAACTCCTGCTCGTCCTCGAGTAGGGAAGTGATAAAGAATGAATTTTTGATGCTTTCATGATACCTAGCATAGATGTCCTTTGTAACTCCTCTTATGTGACATGAATGTTCAGATCCGTTAGATTCAAAACAATAGTTTGCTATTGACATGGAGACAATAATGCTTCAAGCAAACTAGCAAGGTAATCATGAACTTTCAAAATAACAAGGCCAAAAGAAAGTTATCCCTACAAAATCATATAGTCTGGCTATGCTCTATCATCCTTGCACAACGAATTTAAATCATGCACAACCTCGGTATTGGCCAAGTAATTGTTTTCACACCTTTTCTTTCTCAAAGTTTTCCAACTCTCACGCAATACATGAGCGTGAGCCATGGTTTTAGCACTAAAAGTGGAATGGAGTGTGGTGGAGGTTGCAAGGCAAACAAGGAGAAGATGGTCACGTTGACTAGGCATATCAATGAACTATGGAGATGCTCATCAATAGATATCAATGTGAATGAGTAGGGATTGCCATACAAATGATGCACTAGAGCTAAGAGTACGTGAAAGCTCTTAAAGAAAACTAGTGGGTGTGCATCCAACTTGCTTGCTCACGAAGACCTAAGGCAATTTTGAGGAAGCCCATCATTGGAATATACAAGCCAAGTTATATAATGAAAATTTCCCACTAGCTATATGGTGGTGACAAAACGAGAGACTCTCAATCATGAAGATCATGGTGCTTAATAAGCACAAGTGTGGAAAGATAGTAGCATTGTCCCTTCTCTCTTTTTCTCTCATTTTTTGGTGGGCTCTTTGGCCTCCTTTTTTTGGTGGGCATCTTTGGCCTCTTTTTGTAAATGGGCTTCGCTGGCCTCTTTTATTTCCTCAAATGGGACAATGCTCCATCAATGATGATCATCACACTTACAACTCAAAACTTAGAGCAAGGATGACTCTATATGGAATGCCTTCGGTAGTGTACCGTGACAATGATCTAGCATGGCATAGACATCAATGGAAACATCATGCTAGCTATCTTATGATCATGCAATGGCAATGTAAAAGCTGTGGCACATGTCATGGTGGTAGTTGCATGGCAATATATCTCAAAATAGCTTTGAAAAAGCCATAGTAGGTAGGTATGGTGGCTGTTTTGAGGGAGGCTAATGGTGGGTTTTATGCACCGGCGAAAGTTGCACGACACTAAAGAAGATAGTGATGGTGGAAGGTGAAAGTGCATCTAAACCATGGACTCAACATTAGTCATGAAGAACTCATATACTTGTTGCAAAAGTTTTAGTAGTAATCGAAACAAAGCATTCAACGCATACTCCTAGGGGAAGGGTTGGTAGGTATAAACCATCATGCGATCCCGACCGCTACACAAAGGATGACAATCAATAAACTAATCATACTCAGACTTCATGACATAGTGGTTCACC
This sequence comes from Hordeum vulgare subsp. vulgare, assembly GCF_904849725.1. NCBI lineage: Eukaryota > Viridiplantae > Streptophyta > Magnoliopsida > Poales > Poaceae > Hordeum > Hordeum vulgare. The sequence continues at coordinate 379,437,908 of NC_058518.1, forward strand.
ATACGTGCATGCTACGGGAATCACTAACTTCAACACAAGTATTTCTAGATCCACAACACCTTACTAGTATAACTTCAATATTACCACAACCACAACTCAAAACTAATTGAGACGAATCAAACTTCTCTAACTACTCAATGCACATGAAGGTGGAAGTTTTCATATCCCTTTGGATAACTACCCCTTTTGAGACTACTTTCATAGCATAGATCAACTACCACGCCACGCACTTCCGTGCTTCAAAAGATATAAGTGAAGCACACAGAGCAAAATCAACTAGCTCAAAAGATATAAGTGAAACACATGTGAGCTGAATTGCCTAACGAAAGGATATAAGTGAAGCTCGACAAAATCACGGTGAGTGCATGTATCTCTCTCTAGTTGTGCAGCAAGGAAGATTGTGACACAACAAAAATAAAAGACTCCTACGATACAAGACGATCCAAGCAAAACACATAACATGTGGTGAATAAAAATATAGCCCCAAGTAACGTTACCGATAGATTGAAGACGAAAGAGGGGATGCCTTCCCGGGGCATCCCCAAGCTTAGGCTTTTTCGGCATCCTTGAATCAACTTGGGGTGCCGTGGGCATCCCCAATCTTGAGCTCTTGCCACTCTTTATCTCTTTGTCCATAAGAACTTCACCCAGAACTTGAAAACTTCACAACACGAAACTTAAACAGAAACTCGTGATATCATTAGTATAAGAAAGCAAATCACCACTTCCTTAGGTACTGTAGCAAACTTAAATTCTACTTATGTTGATGTTGGGTTACTGTATTTTCAATCATCCATGGCTAATACCCCCGATACTATCCATAGTTTCATCAAAATAAGCAACCAACTCAACAAAAACAGAATCTGTTAACAACAGACTAGTCTGTAGCAATCTGTATACTTCGTATACTTCTGGTACTTGAAAAATTCTGAAAAATTACGACAGTCTGAAGAATTTGTGTACCAATCAGCATAAAAAATAATCAGCTCAAAATCTCTCACAGAAAAAAAGGAAAATTCTTTTCGTGAGCAGAAAGTTTTTGTCTTTTCTAGCATGATCAAACGATCATTGCCAAGACTAATCATAACGGTTTTACTTGGCACAAACGCAAAAGAAACACAAAAAACACAATCATAACAGAATTACGAAAGTGTGGAAAACACAAAACAGAAAGAAAAAGGATAGATTCGTTGGGTTGCCTCCCAACAAGCGCTATTTTTTAACGCCCTTAGCTAGGCATAAGGTGATGGAATCACGTATAGTCATCTTTGGTGCTCAAACCATAAGTAGCCCTCACCATAGATTCATAAGGCAATCTTATTTTCTTTCTAGGAAAATGCTCCATGCCCTTCTTTAGAGGAAATTGAAATCTAATATTCCCTTCCTTCATATCGATGATAGCACCAATAGTCCTTAGGAAAGGTCTACCAAGAATAATGGGACATGAAGGATTGCAATCTATGTCAAGTACAATGAAATCCACTGGTACATAGTTCTTATTTGCAACAATAAGAACATCATTGATCCTTCCCATGGGTTTCTTGACAATAGAATCCGCAAGATGCCAATTAAGAGAACACTCTTCAATCTCATGAAAACCAAGAATATCACATAAAGACTTTGGAATCGCGGAAACACTAGCACCCAAATCACACAAAGCATTGCATTCATAGTTTTTGATTTTGATTTTGATAGTAGGTTCCCACTCATCATGAAGTTTTCTAGGTATAGAGACTTCTAATTCGAGCTTCTCTTCAAGAGATTTCATCATAGCATCTACGATATGTGCGGTAAAGGCTTTGCTTTGGCTATAAGCACGTGGAGAGTTTGCAATGGAATGCATCAAGGAAATGCATTCAAACAAGGAGCAACTATCATAATTGAATTCCTTGAAATCCAAAGTGGGAGTTTCATTACTACCCAATATTTTGATTTCTTCTACTCCACTCTCCACACCTTTATCATCAAGATAGGTGGACTCCAAATCATTGGGGCATTTTTCAACCAAAGTGGATTCATATCCAGCCCCTTCATCAATAGGTTTGACTCGCGAAAACAAAGATTCAAGAGGAGTCACACCAAGCACTTTAAGATCTTCGTGATTTGCATCACTAGAACGCACCCTTTTAAACCATTCATGCTTAGCGCGAATTTGGGCGGTTCTTTCTTTGCTCTCATTCATGGAGACACGCATAGCTTTTAAAGTTTCATCCAAGTTGACCTTGGGAGGAGCACATCTAACTTTCAAAGCATCAATATCACAAGACATCCTATCAACGCTCTTAGCCAAATCGTCCATTTTTAGTAGTTTTTCCTCTATGGATGCATTGAAAATCTTTTGAGAGTTGTTGAACTCTTTGATATTACTCTCTGAATCAGAGGGTAATTTGTTATGATTTCCATAAGTGTTGTTGTAGGAATTGCCATAGTTGTTAGAGGAGTTACTAGGAAAAGGCCTAGGAACATAGTTTTCTCTAAAAGCATTGTTTTTGCCAAAATTGTTCCTACCAACCAAATTAACGTCCAAACTAGTGTTGTTACTCTCAATCAAGGAAGATTGTGGCATGTCATTAGGATCTAAAGGAGCATTTCTACTAGCAACCAAATTCATCAACTCGTCCATCTTAGCACTAAGCGAGTTAATTTCTTCTATAGCGTGTACCTTTTTGCTAGAAGGTGACCTTTCAGTGTGCCACTGAGAGTAGTTGGTCATGATATTGTCTAGGAGTTTTGTAGCTTCTCCTAACGTGATTTCCATGAACGTTCCACCTGAGGCGGAGTCCAAGATATTTCGAGAAGCAAAATTCAAACCAGCGTAAAAGATTTGTATAATCATCCACAAAATCAAGCCATGAGCAGGACAATTTCTAATCATTAACTTCATCCTCTCCCAAGATTGTGCAACGTGTTCATGATCAAGTTGCTTGAAATTCATGATATCGTTACGAAGAGAGATAATCTTAGCCGACGGAAAATACTTGGATATGTAAGCATCTTTGCACTTATTCCAAGAATCGATACTATTTTTAGGCAAACAAGAAAACTTAACAACATCATTATCCACATCTTTGTTCTTTTGCATATCGCAAAGCTCAATGAAAGTATTAAGATGGGATGCGACATCTTCACTAGGAAGGCCAGAAAATTGCTCTTTCATAACAAGATTCAGCAAGGCAGCGTTGATTTCATATGATTCCGCACTAGTGGCGGGAGCAATCGGAGTACTAATAAAATCATTATTATTAGTATTCGAGAAGTCGCAAAGTTTGGTGTTTTCAGCCATGACGACTTCAACAAACAAACAAGAACACAAGCAAGCAAGAAAACTGGCAAATGAAAACGGCAAATGAAAACGGCAAAGGAGAAAGGCAAATGAAAATGGCAAATGTGAAGTGGGGGAGAGGAAAACGAGAGGCAACTGGCAAAAAAGGTAAATGCAAGAGATGAGTTTGTGACACTTACTTGGATAGATCTTGACTTGATCTCTCCCCGGCAACGGCGCCAGAAATCCTTTTGCTGTTGGCTACGCCTATAGGGATTTCCTTGGTAAATATGCACAGGATTCCCCCGCGGCCTTGGAGCCTTGAGTTGGTGTTCCCTTGAAGAGGAAAGGGCGATGTAGCATAGCGGCGGTAAGTATTTCCCTCAGTTTGAGAACCAAGGTATCAATCCAGTAGGAGGATCGCGTCAAGTCACAAGTACATGCACAAACACAAAGAGCTTGCACCCAACGCTATGAAGGGGTTGTCAATCCCTTATAGATTGTTTGCAAAGTGAGAACTGAAAGAAAAAAGTAAACAGAGCAAAGTAAAAGTAAAAGCTGAGATGATAATTGTGAATAGACCCGGGGGCCATAGTGTTCACTAGTGGCTTCTCTCATGAAAGCAAGTAGACGGTGGGTGAACGAATTACTATCGAGCAATTGATAGAACCGCGCAAAGTCATGACGTTATCTATGGCAATGATCATACATATAGGCATCACGTCCAAAACAAGTAGACCGATACTTTCTGCATCTACTACTATTACTCCACACGTCGACCGCTATCCAGCATGCATCTAGTGTATTGAGTTCATAAGAACAGAGTAACGCCTTAAGCAAGATGACATGATGTAGATGGACAATCTCAAATCTATGATGAAAGCGCATCTTGTTACCCTTGATGGCAACAACATGATGCGTGCCTTGCTGCGCCTTCTGTCACTGGGAAAGGTCACCGCACGATATGAACCCAAAACCAAGCACTTCTCCCATTGCAAGAATCATAGATCTAGTTGGCCCAACAAAACCCAAGACTCGGAGAGACTTACAAGGATATCAAATCATGCATATAAGAAATCAGCAAAGACTCAAATATAATTCATAGATAATCTGATCACAAATCCACAATTCATCGGATCTTGACAAACACACCGCCAAAGAGGATTACATCGGATAGATCTCCATGAAGATCATCGAGAATTTGTATTGAAGATCAAAGAGAGAGAAGAAGCCATCTAGGTACTAACTACAGACCCGTAGGTCTGAAGTAGACTACTCACGAGTCATTGGAGAGGCAATGATGTTGATGTAGAAGCCCTCCAGCTCCAAAGTCCCCTCCGGCAGGGCACCGGGAAGGGTCTCCAGATGAGATCTCGCGGAAACGGAAGCTTGCGGTGGCGGAAAAGTGGTTTCATGGACGCCCTTATTTTTTCTGGGATTTTAGGGAATATATAGGCCAAAGAGCTAGGGCAGGGGAGCTCCAGGGGGGCACAAGCCTGGTAGCCGCGGGCCCCCCCTAGCCGCGGTTACAGGGCTTGTGGCCCCCCTGTGGGCCTCCTGGCTTGGCCCTCTAGTCCCCCGATCTTCTTCTGTTCTGGAGAAAATCATTTCGGGGATTTTATTCCGTTTGGACTCCGTTCCAAAATCAGATCTGAAAAGAATCAAAAACACAGAAAAACAGGAACTGGCACTTGGCACTGAATTAATAAGTTAGTCCCAAAAAAATATAAAAGGTATATAAAACATCCAAAGTTGACAAGATAACATCATGAAACCATAAAAAATTATAGATACGTTTGAGACGTATCATGAGGGCGTGAGGAGAATACGGTGGCCCTAGTGGCTTATTGAGGAGCATTGTGCCTCCACACCGCTCCAACGTAGACGTATTTCCTGTTAAAGGGAAGGAACTTCGGTAACACATCCTCGTCTTCATTGGTTCCACTTGCAGTTATCTCTTACCTTTACTTTGTGTATATTATTGTTGTTGTGTATTTCTTGCTTGCACTAGTTGTCATGGTAGTTAGCATCATATAGGTTGCTCACCTAGTAGTTAATTTAGAGAACCTTTGTGTTGCTTTCTCTAACTTGTTAAGAAGAGCTAAAAATTGGTAGTTGCCTATTCACCCCCTCTAGTCAACCATATCGATCGTTTCAGTTGCCCACATAAGGCCCAATCAGGCCTGCGCGGGAAGGGAATGAGGTGTTTGGTTGGCCTATATACACTGTTCGGCGTGCACGACACGAACTTTACAACACTTCGAGCGAGGTCCGCGACCTACGCCCGAATCGACAGTTTCTCCAGATCCAGGCTCGTGCGAGGCAGGGGAGGGGAACGTGGCCCTGAGCTCGTGCGATCACGGAGATGGTCCGAGCTCGCGCGTGTCTCCGAAGAATGGACGGGAGGATTTCGGCTCCACTTCCACCGATTCGGTCGCCCTATTTAGCCCTCATCCTCTCACACCCAAATCCCCACCACCCTTCTCCCCCCTTTTGCGTTTTCTCACCGACGCGCATCGGCATCGACGACCAGGTAAGCGGAGCTCCTTCACCGGTCGGCAATACACTCATGACCAACAAGTATAGGGGATCAATCGTAGTCCTTGCGATAAGTAAGAGTGTCGAACCCAACGAGGAGCAGAAGGAAATGATTAGCGGTTTTCAGCAAGGTATTCTCTACAAATGTTGTAAGTAACAATGATAGATAGTTTTGTAACAAGATAGTTCGTAACAAGTGTCACGTAATAATAGTAGCAAAGGTGCATCAAGGTATCCCAAACCTTTTTGTAGCAAAGGATAGGCCTAAAAGTACTCTTATATTAAGCAAGTGCTCCCGAGGACACATGGAAATTTTTGTCTAGTCAGTTTCATCATGTTGAGTTGATTCGTGTTTGCTACTTTGATAATTTGATATGTGGGTGGAACGATGCAAAGATGATGTTCTTACTTGAACAAACAACCAACTTATGATTACCCTCTCTCGCAAGCACCCGCAACTATGAAAGAAGAATTAAGATAAATCTAACCATAGCATTAAACGTGTGGATCCAAATCAGCCCCTCATGAAGCAACACATAAGCTGGGGTTTAAGCTTCTATCACTCTTGCAACCCATCATCTACTTGTTACTCCACAATGATTTACCTTAGGCCCATAAAATGGTGAAGTTTCGTGTAGTCGATGTTCACATGAGACCACTAAGAGAAGTAACAACATACATATCATCAAAATATCGAACGAATACCAACTTCACATGATTACTTATAGAAGACTTCTCCATGTCCTCACGAACAATAGTAACTACTCACACCTCATCAACATGTTCAAGATCAGAGGTATAATAATAATGATTAAGGATCTGAACATAATATCTTCCACCAAGTAATCCAACAAGCATCAACTACAAGATGTAATCACCACAACTAGTAACCCACATGTACTAATCTGAGGTTTTGAGACAAAGATTGAATACAAGAGATGAACTAGTGTTGGAGATGAGATGGTGCTGGTGAACATGTTAATGAAGAACAATCCTCTCATGAAGGAGGAAGCATTGGTGATGACGATGGATTTGATTTCCCCCTCACAGAGGGAAGTTTCCCTGACAGAATCTCTCTGCCTGAGAGTAAAAGGACATCTACCCAGGTTTCTGCCTCGAGATGGTGGCGCTTCGTCTCGAAAGGTTGCTTATGATTTTTCTAGTGTAAAACACACCATATAGAGAAGAGGGGCATCGGGAGGCCTGCAGGGCCCCACAAGCCATCAGGGCACGCCCAGGGTGGTGGGTGCGCCTTGTTGGCTTCTGGCCAGCAAGTGGCCCCCTTCTAGTATATTTTTGGACAAATATTTCTTAAATATTCCATAAAAGTTCTCCGTGAAGTTTTAGGTCATTTGGAGTCTGGTGATTTTTCTGCCTTTTTCTTGGTTTCTCGGTCGAGAATTCTAGTTTCCAGATTTTTCCCTCTTTGTGATGTACCTTGCATATTTAGAGAGAAAGGGCATAAGAATTGTACGATAATAGGGAATAATGGACAAGGATAACACAAATATCAATAAGGAATCATGATGCAAAATGAACGTATCAACTCCCCCAAGCTTAGACCTCGCTTGTCCTCAAGCAAAAGCCGAGCTAAAAAATAATGGACACATGATTTGAGAGGGAGAAGTCAATAAAAATAAAATACGAACATGAGAGCATCATGAATATTAGAATAGCAGCAAGTATTTTATCATATTTCTTCTCATAAACAAGTAATAATCCATTCACAATTATTGGAGCATGAAGGATAAACTTTATTGACAATCAATAAACTATGTTCTCACTCATTGGGACAATCATAATTCATCATATTTCAGAGGAGAGCCTATGTATGATCTTTCTTATTGGCAAGTTCACATACTCAACTATCATTTAATATTTTATGATTGCTCACGCTCAAGACATATTTTTGGAGCTCATGTTTCCATAGGACACATAGGAAGATAGAGGCTTAAATGATGTGCCACCCAACTCATTTACCTCAAGGATAATGTCAACAATAATAAATCATGATCATCTACATCCACTTGGATATATAAGTCTCAACTTTTCCTCAACACATGATGCTTGCCACTATAGAGTTAATAGGTAGGAAGAGGAATAAACTTTTATTGACTCTTGCACAAAACTAGACTCATGAAGATACAAGATAGGCCCTTTGCAGAGGGTAACAAAGGTTGTCATTCACTTTTAGGTTTGATGTGGAAACTCTTAATGCAAAGGAACATCACTTTATATTGGCCCTTATGATAACAAAATTTATTATGCACTATGTCGCTTTTATTTCTTTGCCATCAGAATATCGTACAAAGCTTAATTTCTCTTGCAATAAAAGATCGTACATATTTAGGAGGAGTTTTTATTGCTTGATGCACCGATGACAACTTACTTGAAGGATCTTACTCAATCCATGGGTAGGTATGGTGGACTCTCATGGCAAGAAACCGGGTTTGAGGGTTATGGATGCACAAGTAGTATCTCTACTTAGTGCGGAATTTTTGGTCTAGCAAAGGATATAAAGCAAGCGTCACATCTTAATGTGTAACATCCCAAATTTTGGAATGTTAAAAATAATTATTAGATTGTTTGTTTGTTTGATTGAGTGATTGAAACTTGAGTGGAGTTTGAAACTTTTCAAAAACTTTTGAATGAGAGGGAATAAAATGACTTTCCCCTTCTCCGGTAAATTCAAATTCATCCAATTAAAAGCAATGAGAGAAGATGACATGACCTCTTCAACTATAAAGAATTTGAACGGAGTTTTGCATTTGAATTCTTTCAAATATTTTCCCTTGCTTCTATATTTTTCTTCCCCGAGAAATACCCCGAAAATAATTCTTGCCAAGCAAGAAAGAGAGGAGGAACATGACCCTCCAAACCGGGGATATTCCTTTGAAATATTTGGACCATAAAACCCAAGGTTTATTTGAAAAATATTTGCAAAAAGAAAATAAACCAATTTAGGGATTTTCTAAAAAAACATTTTTTGAAGTATTTATTTTGGTAGTGGAAAAATGCCCATCTTTTTGGATTTATTTTTCTGAAAATTTTAATATATTATACCCCTATATTCCGAGGAATATTCCATTTACTTTTAATAGTTTTAATTCCTGTTTTAATAATTATGGAAAGAGATCTTTATTTTAGGAAAGTCCTTGGGCCATATTGGGAATGTCATCTCGCCCATATCCCCACCTTCTTCTTCCTCTCAACGTTTCCTTCTGTAGCCATGGCAGAAGCTTCCGAGGAAGCTTCCCCTCCGGGATTCGCGAGCTATTCTCCCTCCCGGCGCCTCCCGTCACCACTATAAGAACGCCCCGTCTCTCCTCTTTCCATTCCCCTAGAGAAATCCTCGTTTCCCTGCCCGTAGCCATCTCGCCACCATCTCCACCTTCCCTGCCATAACCGAGCTCTGCAGGAGCTACACCCCGTCGCCCCCCTGCAGGTCCCTCCCCTCCCTGCCGAGCCTCCCTACCTCGCCGCCACCCCCCACCACCGCTCCTCCACACCCCCTCGCCCTGCAGCCTCGCCGGAGCTGCGGCCTCCTACGCCGAGCCCCCCTGCCAGGAGAGCCTCGCCCCCAGGGACTCCCTCGCCCCTCCCAGGAGCGCCCCCTCCTCCACCGACCCCTCCCACGCCGGAGCCGCCCTCCCCACCTCGCCGGCGTAGTCCCCCTCGCCGGAGTGCCTCCTCCTCGCCACTGCTCCTCCCTGCCATCGTGCACGAGGTAACTCCCTCTCCCTTTTGTTTTTTCTTTTGTTTTACTTTCTACCGCTAGATCTTTAGTCAACGCGTGAGATTAGATCTGAAGATACCCCTTCGGTTCTTTTAAAAGAACCGGCGGTTATTTTTTATTAGTAAGTTTAGCCGAAGCGGTTTCTTATATAGCGGCCATACGCTGTTTAGCCTACGCAACGCACACCCCTGAGCCAATCACAACACGCCACGTGGACCCCCGCTCACTAATTAGCTATTCAGTTTTTTTAGTTTTAATTCAAAAACAAAGAGAGTTCCAATCTTGTTTCCTCCATAACTTTTGATACAGAACTCCAATGGAGTTGAATCGTTTTCGAGTAGATCACAATTTTTCTGTAGTTTGCAAAAACATATTATTTGCCTATGTTTGAAATTTTCAAATTTGAATTAGAGCAGATTTAGTTTAAACCTTGTTTTGCTTATTCTGGGAGTTTAATAATAGATTTTTAATTAATTATTTTTGCTACTGATCGCTAGTGATCTTATTTATCAGTTGTAAAAAATTCAGTATTGTTTGAGTATTTTAGCTCATTATTTCTTGTGAAACACTTTCTGTTTCACTTCTTTTAGGATTATGACTATATTTCTTTCTTTAGTTGTTTTTAAATTATTTTTCTTTTATATTCAGAAATATTAAGTCTTGTTTCTATTAGTTAATATTAGGTTTGCAACAAGTTTTGATTTTATTTTTATATGTTATCATGAAATCAATTCTAGTTCTCTAATAACTTGCAATTGGTTTCTCTAGTGTTTCAAATCCCGTTTGGAAATACTTTCAAATAGTTTTGTGAAAAATACTTTATTTTATCTTAGTTAAATTTATATCTTTGTTCCCTGTTATTTAAGTATTTTATTTTCTGTTAGACAAAAACTATTTAGTGTTTGATGTAGTAGAAGACTCCCTAGTCTTATTTGAAGTTTCCTTCGGATTCTTATTCGCTCTCTCTTTTGTTTTGATTGCTAGTATGAGTGCTTACGTGAATGATATGGTTGTTATATAGATTTCATCGGAGAGTGACGAGTAGTCTATCAAGTTATTCCTTGAGAACGAAAATTCTTCTTCGTCAACATCACCAGGCAAGTCATTTGATCATGTATCACCTATGTTTTCATGCATCGTAGTTCTACCTTCCTATACCCATTTGCATGCTAACTAGGTACTTGGAAAAATATGGTTACTTGATGTAGTATCATGTGGTAGGCACCCCAACAACCCTGTTACTTGGCCAGGGACGACGAATTCTATTATGCTATGCTTGTGTAGACGAGGTTCTGGTTGAGAGTTCATCACGAGTGATGCGAGAATAATTTAATAACCAAGACCGGTTAAGTCAAGACTTTTCAAGACCTCGTGATGCAATGCAACTCTGGGTGAAGGACGGTTTAGATGGGCTCCCTGGAGAAACCAGTGGATGACCCGGGATGCTGGAGACGTGCCATGACATCTTGCGGAAAGCTTCACCCAGGCTCAAAGAGACGGACAAATATTTTCAAGACCCAAGGCTTACCTACACAGCCACAAGTCATTATGGGCTCTGGCTTGGTTGGACAATGCGGCGACTCTGGACAGGCGGTGCCAGCAGATGTAGAAGAACGGTAGGATTTGGATGGGCACCGACAGGGATTCAGAGGGACCCGTTGAAAGACCATGTTTTGATCATCCGGTCTTCAAACACCCTGAAGTGCGAGGACATACACGGAGGCGATCAAATCTTGTGGGGAACGTGTGCAAAACTCTGCAGAGTACTCAAACCTAATCGATTAGCCGTGTCCATGGTCATGGACAACTTGAGCCAAAGGAAATGAAGTTATCTGGAATTCTCAACACCATTTATATATATTTGATGTGGGTAATATTGATAACTTGGGTATGAGAACTCGTTGGCGGAACCATCTCATTAGCAACCAACAGCGTACTAATATTTTTCTTTTAGCCCCTCTTATTGTAGGAGAAAATTTGCTTTACGCTAAAAGTTACAACACCACCTGCCATATATGCATATAGTATAGATGATATTTTACCCCCTCTCATAAGTGACTTGCCGGCATACTCAATATCCTGACCTACACGGCTTCAACGTCTTATGTTGCAGATATTTTTCTTCGACGAGTAAGAGAACGATTTTGGGCTACGGTCTACACTCAACTTGCCGTTGGTGTTTATTGGGATTCCACTCCCTTGACTGCTTCCGCTGAGATATTTAAGGTATATATCAGTTTTACGCTATTTCCATGTGATTTCACTTTGATATATACATTGATGTACTGTGTGTGCCATCATACTGATCCAGGGATGGCACAGATACACAGAGGCTTGACTCGTTTTGAGTCGGGTCGCTACAGAAATGGTATCATAGCACATGTTGACTGTAGGACGTGACCCTAGAAACTGGAAATTTCTTAGGAAAGGATCTCTCTAAAATTTTATTTCCAAGAACACCTTTTACTTCTCATCTCTTCTGATTTCATCAAATGTTCTCTCTCACCTCAAATAGTTAGACAATGCCCTTTCCCCTTTGACCACGTGAAGGATCAACCGACTCCCACTTCAAAGTAAAGAGGATTTCATCATGCAGTTGAAGCTACACCAATTGAAGACTCTCAAGACCCGAAGAACTCGAAGACCCCGAAATGTTCCAATGTTTATTAGAAGTCCAAACCCCAATTATATACCCACGTTAGTTACGATGATTTGTGAGCCGTCATTAGTGTGTGTTTTCCGACGGCCACAACTAAAACCTATTCTCAAAAATATTGTTTGTATTGTGTGTATCTCCCTCTCTCTTACCTGTCTCATCCCCAAAACCTCAACCCTACCAGATGGAGTATGAAGCTGGACTTGTAGTCTCTGGACCAATGACCCAACTGGAGGTTGATATATGGATTCAAAACATGGAGAACCACTTCGGGAGCAACTTGATCTCAAGGAAGTATGAAGTGGAACACGCACTTCAATACTTTACACAAAGTGCTGCAATCTGGTGGAAAATGCACCATGCCATACAAGGATTTAGTGGAGCAGAAACTTGGGACGAATTCAAGAAGACTTTGTTAAGATCCCGTCTTATTCATAAGTGCTATGATAATCCGAAGGAGAAGACTTGTGCATGCAAGATCTATGGAGAAATAGGACACACCGAGGAAGAACACAAGGATGGATGCACTCATTGTGAAGGAAATCACCCAGCTGAGGAGTGCCCAAGTAGTCAGGTGACTTGTTTCCTTTGTGAAGGAACCACCCACTACCCAGCTCAATGTCACATTTACCCCAAGGTACAACAAGTGTCCAGTAGCAGAAAGAAGCAATGAAGGAAACACTCAAGAAGAAGATTCTAGAAGAGCCGGTGGTGAACGAAAATATTGAAGACCCTGATGGACAAGGTCTGACCAGATTTTTCTCCAATGCATGCTACTCATGTGGAGAAGAAGGACATTATTCACAGGATTGCACGAAGGGAAGCCAAGAGTATCTGGGAAACTTCCCGACGGAAAAAGTGGAGTTTGATCCACTTGAAATAGAAGAACTGGCCAAAATAAAGGAGTTCGGAAAGAAAAAAAGGTACCCTCGGAAGAGCCAAATCTCTGCAGATATAGACCTGAGTCATGTCGGATGTTACAAGTGTATGGAATTTGGCCACCACAAATACATGTGCTCAGGAAGGAAGCCAGAAACCCAAGGAGCAAAAGCAAACACTAAGACGCCTCGAGACTTGTCAGAACTCATTTGCTTTCGTTGCAAGGAAGCAGGACATTTTGCTAATGATTGTCCACAAAGGAAGAAAGCTAAAAAGGAGTAGTTAAGTTTTGACCGCGGAAATTAGTGTAATCTGAAGAAATCTTGTTTTTCATGAGATCATGGAGTGAATTTTTTTGTAACAGAAGTCTCTGAGATTGTAATAAGATCATGAATAAATGGAATTTATTGTCTCATGATTGCCTATGTTGAAACTGTATGCATTGTTTCTCTTCGAACAAAGATCTCTGAACAATTATGAGGATATGAGAAAATATGGTCTATGCAGGCATGAGTATAATTCATTTTAAGTGTGGTAGTAATCGGTAAACCCACAGGATCCACTGAGTAGGAATGTACCATAACTACCAAGGAGACATATACATTCCTCTTAGTACCTATTTACTGACACCTGCAGATGACAACTCTCTACGAGTCATTCCTCAAGGGCCCAGAAACGATCATGACCCTGACCAGTGATCACGATTGCCCGGAAATCCTGAAGGACATGATGAAGCACATTCATCTTGAAGGAGATGCAGTCTACAAAGGCTACCCATTCATGGAAAGTGGAGTAGAACTTTGGTATGTGGAAGTACACCTCCACCATGTGAAAGGAGTTTGTCCAAAGACTATGGGGCAATACCTTTTCATTTCACGTGTACCACGAGCAACCTTCTTTGATGCTGTTCGTGAAGCTGCCATGGAAGCCATATGCCAAATTGGAGAAATACTTGAAGCAAGACTCCGTCATACCCAGGAATACCTGGGTGAAGTGCATGCGGAGATGATGGAGATGAAGCTCATGGCCACCATGATGAAGCAAAAGATGGATGATTTCAAGGAGCACATTGGAAAGTTCCAGTGGAACTAAAGTACCTCCAAGAGAGACGAATGAATAATGTTGGCAGAAATGCTCGACCATACCGAACAATGTGGATGGCAGCATTTGTAATAGAGTACTTTTGAATTGGAGTTTTTGATAAGAAATTAAGGATGTAATAAAGGATTGATTATGAAATGAATATGATTTATGGATGAACCAATACCTTTTCATGGTAAGCACACCAATGGAAAGTATCCCACAGAATGGAGTGTGTACCAAAAATAAGTCCGAGGATTATTATTATATGATGGTTACCCCAAGAATAGGATGGAATGAAACACTAGGGAATTTAAAGGCGGAGTAATTCCAAGTATGCCTGAAAACCCACAGACCCCGGGACTAATAAGGATCAAGTACTATCTTTTTGGAGAAGGAAACTTGTTTTAGCAAACGTTTTCTTAGGAGCATACGAAAACCCGAGAGTGGTGAAGAAACGATAGATGTTTTGTTCAGCTTGCAGAACCAATGGTTTATCCGAACTTCGTTCGTGGACAAGAGAAACTCTGCAACGCTTGTGAGGATGCCCAAGTGTTAGAATACGAGATTCACTAAACCTTATACAAGGTAATGATTTCAGTGCGACATGGTTTGGCCACCATGATGACTTACTCTTATCATTCTCTTGCTATTCGGAAAGGTAAATCTGAGAGACTTACCCATAGAGAGAGACATCGTTCTTTGAAGCTTTTGTTTAAGCCTTAGAATGGTATGATGAAAGCCCCATGTACATGGCATTTGTTGTCACGCGTAGGAAATTTTACGGTGAGGATGAAGACAAGACCCCTCTCTCTGCAGGATAGCCACAAATGGTAGACCACCATGAGAATCATCGATAGGTTATTTAGAATTGATCACGAGACTGTCAGTTAAGAAGACCCAATAAAGGAAGAAGCTTATATCAACAGAAGGACCCTCGTTTTGATGGAGACGTTATGAATATAGCGAAATATATGAAGACTGTGCGGAGTCAGATGATAAAACCCCAGGGGATTGTTAAAGTTTTAAGGGACCAGTAGCTCTCCTTTTAAGTGTGGTAGCATCCCGCTTTGCCGGAGGTTGGATTTGTTCGAAGACCCCGAAACCCTAACCTTTTCTTGCTAGCCCTTCCGAATCTCGAGGACGAGATTCATTTTAAGTGTGGTAGGTTTGTAACATCCCAAATTTTGGAATGTTAAAAGTAATTATTAGATTGTTTGTTTGTTTGATTGAGTGATTGAAACTTGAGTGGAGTTTGAAACTTTTCAAAAACTTTTGAATGAGAGGGAATAAAATGACTTTCCCCTTCTCCGGTAAATTCAAATTCATCCAATTAAAAGCAATGAGAGAAGATGACATGACCTCTTCAACTATAAAGAATTTGAACGGAGTTTTGCATTTGAATTCTTTCAAATATTTGCCCTTGCTTCTATATTTTTCTTCCCCGAGAAATACCCCGAAAATAATTCTTGCCAAGCAAGAAAGAGAGGAGGAACATGACCCTCCAAACCGGGGATATTCCTTTGAAATATTTGGACCATAAAACCCAAGGTTTATTTGAAAAATATTTGCAAAAAGAAAATAAACCAATTTAGGGATTTTCTAAAAAAAACATTTTTTGAAGTATTTATTTTGGTAGTGGAAAAATGCCCATCTTTTTGGATTTATTTTTCTGAAAATTTTAATATATTATACCCCTATATTCCGAGGAATATTCCATTTACTTTTAATAGTTTTAATTCCTGTTTTAATAATTATGGAAAGAGATCTTTATTTTAGGAAAGTCCTTGGGCCATATTGGGAATGTCATCTCGCCCATATCCCCACCTTCTTCTTCCTCTCTATGTTTCCTTCTGTAGCCATGGCAGAAGCTTCCCAGGAAGCTTCCCCTCCGGGATTCGCGAGCTATTCTCCCTCCCGGCGCCTCCCGTCACCACTATAAGAACGCCCCGTCTCTCCTCTTTCCATTCCCCTAGAGAAATCCTCGTTTCCCTGCCCGTAGCCATCTTGCCACCATCTCCACCTTCCCTTCCATAACCGAACTCTGGCTTGGTTGGACAACGCGGCGACTCTGGACAGGCGGTGCCAGCAGATGTAGAAGAACGGTAGGATTTGGATGGGCACCGACAGGGATTCAGAGGGGCCCGTTGAAAGACCATGTTTTGATCATCCGGTCTTCAAACACCCTGAAGTGCGAGGACATACACAAAGGCGATCAAATCTTGTGGGGAACGTGTGCAAAACTCTGCAGAGTACTCAAACCTAATCGATTAGCCGTGTCCACGGTCATGGACAACTTGAGCCAAAGGAACTGAAGTTATCTGGAATTCTCAACACCATTTATATATATTTGATGTGGGTAATATTGATAACTTGGATATGTGAACTCGTTGGCGGAACCATCTCATTAACAACAAACAACGTAGTAATATTTTGCTTTTAGCCCCTCTTGTTGTAGGAGAAAATTTTCTTTACGCTAAAACTTACAACACCACCTGCCATATATGCATATAGTATAGATGATATTTTACCCCCTCTCATATGTTACTTGCCCGCATATTCAATATGCTGACCTACATGGCTGCAACGTCTTATGTTGCAGATATGTTTATTCGACGAGTAAGAGTACGATTCAGCGTTACGGTCTACACTCAAGTTGCCGTTGGTGTTTATTGGGACTCCACTCCCTTGACTGCTTCCGTTGAGATATTTAAGGTATATATCAGTTATACGCTATTTCCATGTGATTGCACTTTGATATATACATTGATGTATTGTGTGTGCCAGCATACTGATCCAGGGATGGCACAGATACACAGAGGCTTGACTCGTTTTGAGTCAGGTCGCTACATAATGGATCCAAGACCATATAACTACTATGTGAATATAAACTACCATGATAATTATGTTGTCTTCGATGTCCAACATCAACACTTGATCATTATAATTTGGTGAGGGCTCACAATCATAAAAGATGTACAAGATATTGTATTTATATGAGAATCGCCTCTCCTCTATCATAATCTTGCTTAGATTGTAACAATGACTAATACTATGTTTGTTTATTCTCAACAACTTTTATCACTTAAACGCTTTTCTTTTTTGAAGTCATTACTCCCCATGAGATAAGCATATGGTCTTTTCTATTTCTTTTATTGCCATGCTATGATGATGGGTGCGCACAAGTAAAGCACACAAACTCAACTAACCTTTATTATATAACTCTCATACTCGATTACAAAGGTAGGTAGAACTCAAAGAAAAAAATCTAAGCAAAGCAAATATAAAACTTTATTTCTCTAAATCATGAAATAGCTAAGGTTCGAACTAAGATAGATGATAATGATAGAAGTGATGGTGATATGATACCTGGGCACCTCCCCCAAGCTTGGAACAAGCTAAGGATGGTGCCCATACACATCTACTCAGGTGTCCTTCTTGGGTGATAGTGGTGATGATGTGGCAGGCTTGTCCTTTCTCTTCCATGGCATAGATTCCCCATTGAAGAAGGAAGAGCTCGTATCTGGGATACTGAAATCTGCAGCTATACTCATCCTCTTGAAACGAGATTCATACTCATAGTTTTAGTTTTGCAGGTCAAAGATTTGAGCCTGAAAATCTCGGAGCCTCTCATGGATCTTGAAGATCATCTCCACAATTTCATTGTTGTCCTTCTTGTTCTTAAGGATAGCATCTGTAATCATGGAGTGGTTGACGCTGAGTCCATGCTCCACCATCCCTTTGCACTTGAAGATCTCTTGCTCCACCGTGGTGAGCCTGACCTTCTTGCTTCCCTCCTTCTTTGGTCCTTGCACCTCGTGAATGTTAAGTAGCCCTTCATGCATGTCAATGGTCTGAAGGTGCTTCATCACCTCCAGGAGGTAAGGGTTGATGACCTTCTCGAAGAACTTGTCCTTGGAGGAGCTTGATGTTGTCATGGTTATCTAGATGTGTAAGAAAAACATCCCGAAACAAGAAGAGATGAGAAACTCGCGATGCAGTAGTCGAAATAGTTGGGAGTATATATAATGATTTTTCAGGTTAGAATACGAGTCGAGGTGGAAAACGGAGTCCGAGAGGCACACGAGGGCTCGACAAACCATCATGGCATGCCGAGGGGGGTGGGCGCGCCTTGTTGGCTTGTGCCCCCCGTGGGTCCCCATGACTCCTTTTTATTTTTGGATTTTATATAAAATACTAAAACAAATAGAACATATTTATTAGAAGTTTGGAGTCGGTTTTCTTACCATATCACGTACCTACTCCTTTTTTAGGTTTCCGGAGCGTTCCAGAAGGTCACTCTTATGTGCTCCTCCGGTGTTATCAGTTGTCACCCTCGGTGTTTGGGTACCCTAACCTGCTACCCAAACCCAAACCAAACAGAATTACACAAATTGTCGAGTAATTCGGGTACCGAGTTAGGGTTCGTTTCTCATTTCCTAGCTATTTGGTTTTCGTGTTAGGGTTTGGGTTCCAATCTATAAAACCCAAAATACCCATACTATCCGATTTATTTATACTAAACAAATTATTCATATTATTATTACACTCTCATGTTACCCACACTAAGCAAAATACCCATACTACCTGAAATACCCATACTTTCCTAATTATTCATACCAAAAGCTGATGCTTGCTCTCAATATTTTGGATTTTTTGGGTAAACGAATTACCCGAACTGAAATTTTGGGTAATTTGGGTTCGGGTATTTTTTTGGCATAAAAATTTTTGGTTCCCATTTTTGACTACCTGATTTACCCATAAACCGAATTACCCGAACTAAAATAACCAAAATACCCGAACGCCTAGGACGAATCACTTGAATAATATTAGTTTCAACATTAATGGGCGTACCTGAGATGTAATGCTTAATTCTTTGCACATTTACCACTCTCGGATTTTTGCCTTCGAAGTTATTGATTTTTATAGCACTGGAGTGATAGACCTCCTTGACAACATATGGGCCTTCCCATTTGGAAAGGAGTTTACCGGCAAAACATCTCAAACGAGAATTGTACAAAAGCATTAGGTCTCCTACATTAAATTCTCGTTTTTGGATTCTCTTGGCATGTGACTCCTTGACGATTGTGTTGCTTTCCTTCCAAGCATAAAGGGTGATGTAGCGCAACAACGACAAATATTTCTCCGAGTTATGAAACCAAGGTATCAATCCAGTTGGAAGATCCACAAGACTATGTAAGCGGTACCTGCACAAAAATAACAAATGCTCGCAACCCAACGCGTGTAGGGGTTGTCAATCCCTCATGGATAAAATAAAACGGTAAAAGGGTAGATTGAGAGATGCAAGTAAAGTAATGGTAAATAAAATGCAGCAAGGTATTTTTGGTTTTTTTTATAATATAGATCTGAAAATAAAAGAGCAAATAAATTGGAAACATGAATATCAGAATAGATCTTGCAAATACATGATGTAAAATAGACCCGGGGGTAGTAGGTTTCACTAGTGGCTTCTCTCGAGAAAATAACAAATGGTGGGTAGAAAAAATACTGTTGGGCAATTGATAGAAGAGCGAATCATTACGATGATATCCAAGATAATGATCATGTATATAGGCATCACATCCAAGACAAGTAGACCAAATCTTGCTTGCATCTACTACTATTACTCCACACATCGACCACTATCCAGCATGCATCTATTGTATTAAGTTCATCGAGAAATGGAGTAATGCTTTAAGAATGATGACATGATGTAGACGAGATCTATTCATATAGGAATGGACCCCATCGTTTTATCCTTAATAGCAACGATACATGTGTGTAATGTCTCTTTCTGTCACTGAGATTGAGCACCGCAAGATCGAACCCATCAAAAAGCACCTCTTACCATTGCAAGATAAATAGATCAAGTTGGCCAAACAAAACCCAAATATCGGAGAATAAATACGAGTCTATAATAATCAAGCATGGATATAATTTCATAGATCTGATTATAAACTCACAGTTAATCGGATCCCAACAAACACACCACAAAATATAGAGTTACATCAAATAGATCTCCAAGAGACCATTGTATTGAGAAGCAAAACGAGATAGAAAGCCATCTAGCTACTGCCTACGGATCCGTAGGTCTGATATGAACTACTCGCGCATCATCGAAGGAGCACCGATGAGGATAATGAACCCCTCTGTGACCGTGTTCTCCTCCGGAACGAGTTCTAGATTGGATCTCGTGGCTTCTCAAACTTGAGGCGGCTGAAACAATTTTTCATCGACGCCTCTAGGATTTCTGGAATATTAGGGTATTTATAGAGCTCAGAGGCGGTGGAGGAGGTGCCCTAGGCCCCCACTACCCACGAGGGTGGGCCAAGGGGCCAAGGCACGCCCTGGTGCTTGGTGGGCCACCTAGACCTCCCCTGGTTGCATCCTTGGTCCTCAAGTTTCCTTCTGGTCCAAAAAAATCTCCAAAAAGTCTCGTGACATTTGAACTTCATCTGATATTATTTTTCTGCGAAGGATTTTTTTTCCGAAAAACAGCAACTCGCACTAGGCACTATGTCAATAGGTTAGTCCCAAAAAATCATTGTTGAGGAAATCATTAACTGGTAACTACTCGGTTGGCTAGCGAGTAGGGGATTAATAGGCTAATCGGCTACTTAATAGGCCATTTAATCCATTAGTCGGGCGATTTATGAGTTAATCAGCTACTCAGTGACCCTATGAGTAGGGATTAATTGACAAGTTAACTGGTTAATCGGACGAATTCTTGAACAGGGTACCCTGTTGGAAATATGCCCTAGAGGCAATAATAAATTAGTTATTATTATATTTACTAGTCATGATAATTGTTTAGGGAATCAAGACTGGGATTTGTCACTCCGTATGACGGAGAGTTATCTCTAGGGCCCACTCGGTAATACAACATCACGATGAGCTTGCAAGCAATGTGACTAAGAAGTTAGTCACGTGATCTTGTATTACAGAACGAGTAAAGAGACTTGCCGGTAACGATATTGAACTAGGTATGGAGATATCGACGATCGAATCTCGGGCAAGTAACATACCGATGGACAAAGGGAATAGTGTACGACATTGATTGAATCCTTGACATCGTGGTTCGACCGATAAAGATCTTCATAGAATATATATAGGAGACAATATGTGCATCTAGGTCCCGCTATTTCTTATTGACCAGAGAGTGTCTCAGGTCATGTGTGCATAGTTCTTGAACCCACAGTGTTTGCACACAAGGTTCAGTGATGTTTCAGTATAGTTGAGTTATGTATGTGGGTGACCGAAGGTTGTTTCGAGTCCTGTATTGTATCCCAGACATCACGAGGATCTCTAGAATGGTCCGGAGGTAAAGATTGATATATGCGAAGTTCCGTGTTGGTCACCGAAAAATGTTCGGGCGTCACCGATAGCGTACCGGGGGTGCCAGAAGGGTCCGGGGTCCACCGGGAGGGGACACCAGCCCCGGAGGGGCCACATAGGCTGTGAGGGATGCACACCAACCCTTGGTGGGCTGGGCACACCTCCCCACCTAAGTCCCATGCGGCTGGGCTGGTGGAGGGCCAAGCTTAGGAGGTGGCGCCACCCTAACTTGGGTGGCTAGCCTCCCCATGGGTTGTCGCCCCTCCCTCTCTTGGCTGCCGTCCCCTAGGGGAAAACCCTAGGGCGCGGCCCACCTCTCCCTTGCCCCTATATATAGATGGAGAGAGAGGGAGAACACACCTATGCCACGACGCAACCCTGTCTCTCCCATATATCAATTTTCTCCAATACACCGGTTTCAGTATTGCTTGGCGAAGCCCTGCCGGAACAGCTCCACCACCACCGCCGCCATGCCATCATGCTGACAGAGAACTCATCTACCTCTCCACCCTCGCTTGCTGGATCAAGGAGGTGGATATCGTCATCGAGATGTATGTGTGATGAACACGGAGATGTCGTCCGTTCGACACTGATCGGGACGGATCATGATGGGATCGCGGAATGGATCGTGATGAGATCGTGGGACGGATCGTGATTGGATCGCGAAGACGTTCAACTACATCAACCACATTATATACGCTTCCGCTTAGCGATCTCAAAGGGTATGTAGATGCACTTTCCCCTTTCGTAGATGTTATTCTCCATAGATTGATCTTGGTGAGCGTAGGAAAGTATTTGTTTCCCATGCGACATTCCCCAACAGTGGTATCAGAGCTAGGTCTATGCGTACATGACATCTTGAGTAGAACACAAGGGAGTTTGTGGGTGTTGATATTCAGATTGCTTCCCTCCTTGGTCTTTTCTTGATTCAGTGGTATTGTTGGATGAAGCGACCCGGACCAACTTTACTCGTCCACATACGAGAGACCGGTTCCATTGACTCACATGGAACTTGTTGCATAAAGATGGTTAGCGGGTGTCTGTCTCTCCTGCTTTAGTTGTATCGGATTTTACAAAAGGCAGTGCTTGTAGAAGGTTAAATAGCAAATTGCATATCACCGTTGTGGTTTTGCGTAGGTAAGAAACGGTCTTGCTAGATACCCATAGCAGCCATGTAAAATTTGCAACAACAAAATAGAGGACGTCTAACTTGTTTTTGCAGGGTATGCATGTGATATGATATGGCCAATGACATGGTGTTATATATTTGATGTATGAGATGATCATGTCATAATAGTTAATATCAACTTGCATGTCGATGCTACGATAATCGGCAAGAGCCATAGGGTTGTCTTTATTTTTGAGCGCTTAAATGATGTTTTACTTTATTGCTAAATTAGTAGCAATAGTAGTACAAGCATAGATGGGGCGACAACCTCGATGGCAGCACAATGAAAGAGATCATGGTGTGGCGTCGGTGACGATGGAGATCATGCCGGTGCTTTGGAGATGGAGATCAAAAGCACAAGATCATGGCCATATCATGTCACTTATGATATGCATGTGATGTTAATCCTTTTTATGCACCTTGTTTTGCTTAGGATGATGGTAGCATTATAAGGTGATCCCTCAGTAAATTTCAAGATAAAATTGTGTTCTCCCCGAGTGTGCACTGTTGCAAAAGTTTGTCGTTTCGAGACACCACGTGATGATCGGGTGTGATAGACTCCGTGTTCACATGCAACGGGTGCAAGACAGTTTGCACATGTGGAGCACTCGGGTTAAACTTGATGAGCCTAGTGATGACCCACAAGTATAGGGGATCAATCGTAGTCCTTTCGATAAGTAAGAGTGTCGAACCCAACGAGGAGCAGAAGGCTCTGATAAACGGATTTCAGCAAGGTAATAACTGCAAGCACTGAAAGTAGCGGTAACAAGTGATTGTGTAGCGAGGTGAAACGTAGCAAGCAAAGAGTAACAAGTAACAAGTAGTAGCAACAGTGCAGCAAGTGTCCCAATCCCTTTTTTAGCAAGGGACAAGCCTTAACAAAGTCTTATAGGAGGAAAAACGCTCCCGAGGACACACAGGAATTTCTGTCATGCTAGTTTCATCATGTTCATATGATTTGCGTTCGTTACTTTGATAGTTTGATATGTGGGTGGACCGGCGCTTGGGTACTTCCCTTACTTGGACAAGCATCCCACTTATGATTAACATCTCTCGCAAGCATCCGCAACTACAAAAGAAGAATTAAGACAAAGTCTAACCATAACATTAAACTAGTGGATCCAAATCAGCCCCTCACGAAGCAACACATAGACTGGGGTTTAAGCATCTGTCACTCCAGCAACCCATCATCTACTTACTACTCCCCAATGCCTTCCTCTAGGCCCAAGTATGGTGAAGTGTTGTGTATTCGACGTTCACATAACACCACTATAGGAAAAGACAACATACAACATATCAAAATACCGAACGAATATCAAATTCACATGACTATTATTAACATGACTTATCCCATGTCCTCAGGAACAAAAGTAACTACTCACAAAACATAATCATAATCATGATCAGAGGTGTAATGAATAGCATCAAGGATCTGAACATAAACTCTTCCACCAAGTAATCCAACTAGCATCAACTGCAAACAGTAATCAACACTACTAGCAACCTTACAAGTACCAATCGGAGTTGCGAGACGAAGATTGGTTACAAGAGATGAACTAGGGATTGGAGAGGAGATGGTGCTGATGAAGATGTTGATGAAGATGTCTCCCCTCCGCCGAGAGGAGTGTTGGTGATGATGATGGCGACGATTTCCCTCTCTGGGAGGGAAGTTTCCCCGGCAGGATCGTCCTGCCGTAGCTCTAGATTGGATCTTCTCAAGTTCCGCCTCGTGGTGGTGGCGAAACCACGAAAAAGCTCCCTCGTGATTTTTTCTGGACCAAGACGCTTCATATAGAAAAAGAGGGGGGCTAGTGGGCCGTCAGGGAGCCCACAAGCCCCCACTCCGCCACCAGGAGGGTGGCGGTGTCAGGGCTTGTGGCGCCCTGGCAGCCCCCTCTGGTAGTTCTTTCCCCAGTATTTTTTATATAATCCCAAAAAAATCCACCTAACTTTTCAGGGCATTTGGAGATGTGCAGAATAGTGGACTAGGATTTGCTCCTTTTCCAGTCCAGAATTCCAGCTGCGTGAATTCTCCCTCTTCAAATAAACCTTGCAAAATAAGAGAGAAAAGGCATAAATATGGTACCACAAGTAATATAACAGCCCAAAAAGCAATAAATATCAACATGAAAGCATGATGCAAAATGGATGTATCGACTCCCCCAAGTTTAGACCCCGCTTGTCCTCAAGCGAAAACCAAGTTCCATAAACATGTCCACATGTTGAGGGACGAAGGTATCGATAAAACATAATACAGACATGAGGGCATCATGATCACACATAGGACAACAATACATCATAAAGATTCTTATGGGAAAGTAACAATTCCTTCACAAAGCAAAGCATGAAGCAAAAACCTTACCGAGAAGTAACCAACAATAATCCATAGTCATTGAAGCAATTGCAATTTATCACAGCATCAGAAAGAGTCAAGTGAGAGCTTGTAAAGCAAATCCACATACTCAATCATCTCTTTTGTTTTCCACAATTGTTACAACTCACGTGGTACTCATGGTGTCAAAGTTTCAGCTAAACACATAGGAACATAGTGGCTTATAGTTTGCCTCCCAACTATTTACCTCAAGGGTAAAGTCAACAATAATAAAGCATAAGTACTCAACTCCAAGTTGATATATGAATATAGATCTTTCCCAAGCATGTGACGGTAGCCAAGACAAAGGCAAAAAAGGGAATTGGTGATGATCACCATGACTCTTACAAGGGCAAAAAGTAAAGGTACAAGATAGGACCTTCGCAGAGGGAAGCAGAGGTTGTCATGCGCTTTTGAGGTTTGAATGTGTGTCCTCTTAGTGCAGAGGAACGTCACTTTATATTGCCTCCTGTGATAAAGAACTTTATTATGCAGTCTGTCGCTTTTATGTCTTCCTCATCACAGGTTCGTACAAAGCTTATTTTCCACACACTAATAGATAAGACATATTAGAGAGCAATTTTTATTGCTTGCACCGATGACAACTTACTTGAAGGATCTTATTCAATCCATAGGTAGGTATGGTGGACTCTCATGGCAAAACTGGGTTGGAGGTTTATGGATGCACAAGTAGTATCTCTACTTGGTGCGGGAGTTTTGGCTAATATGAGGTGGAAGCAATCGTCACATGCTAAGGGATCTCTAATCATATAACATTGTTTGGAACCAAGCAAACACAATTTATTATGTTGTCTTTCTTGTCCAACATCTACTCGTAAGCATGTAATAGTTTGGTGAGTGCTCACAATTGTAAAAAGTGTCTAAGATGATATATTTATATGTGAACCTCTCTTTCCTTATTACTTCTTATTAATTGCAACAATGACTAATGTCTATGTTGATTTATTCTCAACAAGTTTCAATCATCATACGTGTCATACGTGAAGTTATCACTTTCCATAAGATCGTCTCATGATCTTTCATGCTATCGTTCTTTTCATACTTTTGATCATGGCACAAAGCAAAGCCATTGACTAAGAAACTCTTTATTATATAGCTCATAAGCTTGAATACACCGGGGGAGAGACAAAAGCAAAAGACTCAAACTAAAAACTAAAGACTTATTCCTCTAAGAGAAGAAATAAAAACTGAAAAGGAAAGAACTAAAACAAAGGTAAAAGTAAAAGATATAAAGGTGATATGATACGAGGGCAACTCCCCCAAGCTTGGCAGAAGCCAAGGGGATTGCCCATACCAATGCTTAGTTGTCTTCCTTCGGTGGTGATTGTGGTGTTGTTGGAGAAGTCTTGAGCTTGTCTAATTTCCACTTGAGCAAAAAGTTCTGCTCCCTTAGATCGTCATTTTCTTCCTCAAGTTTCAACACTCTATGGCAAAGTTCCTGCTTACTCTCCTGCAAGAAACGAGAAGGGATAAACAAGGTCTTAGGCTTCTTCCTATGGTCAGGGAGACTTGACTTCTTGAACTCCACATGGGTGTTTCCAGGTTGAGGTAGAGGAGACTCCTCTTCATCAGAACTCGTTTGCTCCTTCCCTTTGGGCTCATAGTCCTCTTCCTCATCTTTGGCCCAGCCATACGATTCCAAGTCCCCATAGACCTTGGGGTTAGCAAGGTAGACAGCCACATAACTCTCTCCCTCTGAGTCCTGGGAAGACATCTTGACCTAGATCTGCGGCAGAAACAAGCTCGAAACGAAAACAGAGGAAAACTGCGCGATACGGAGATCAAAACCTTCGGGCGACTATATATTGATTTTTTCTGGGCCAGAAGGAGTCCTCCACAAGAAAACGGAGTCCGAGAGGCACACGAGGTGCCCACAAGCTTGCCCTCCGCCACCAGGGGGTAGGGGGCGGTGGCAGGGCTTGTGGCCGCCTCGTTTGCTCTCCAGACTGCTTTTTATTTTTCTATTTTTCCAAAAATTCTAAAACGGAGGAAATTTCCTATTGGAAAAGCATCGGAGTCCAGTTTCTTACCGAAACAGATACATCTTCGTTTTCAGGGTCTGAAACAGGCTGATAAACATCCCTTATGTACTCCTCTGGAGTTATGACATTGATGATATTGGTCTCAACATTTATGGGAGTACCAGAGATGTAATGCTTGATTCTTTGCCCATTTACCACTCTAGGAAAATTTCCTTCCATGTTATTGATTTTGATGGCACCAGAACGATATACTTTCTCGATAACATAGGGACCTTCCCATTTAGAGAGAACCTTGACTGCAAAGAATGTCAAACGAGAATTGTATAGCAAGACATAATCACCTACACTGAACTCTCGTTTCTGTATTCGTTTGTCGTGCCATCTCTTAACCTTTTCCTTGAACAACTTGGCATTCTCGTATGCCTGAGTTCTCCATTCATCTAACGAGCTGATATCAAACAACCGCTTCTCACCGACAAGTTTGAAATCAAAGTTGAGCTCTTTGATTGCCCAATAAGCTTTGTGTTCCAGCTCAAGAGGTAAATGACATGCTTTACCGTAAACCATTTTGTACGGTGACATGCCCATGGGATTCTTATAAGCAG
Organism: Hordeum vulgare subsp. vulgare; assembly: GCF_904849725.1. Lineage (NCBI taxonomy): Eukaryota > Viridiplantae > Streptophyta > Magnoliopsida > Poales > Poaceae > Hordeum > Hordeum vulgare. The sequence continues at coordinate 379,465,541 of NC_058518.1, forward strand.
TCCTATAAGCCCATAGTGCATCGTCAAGTTTGCTAGACCAGTTCTTTCGAGATCTATTGACGGTCTTTTGTAGGATCAACTTGATCTCCCTATTACTCAACTCAACTTGACCACTAGACTGAGGATGATAAGGACCTGCAACTCTATGGTTGACATCATACTTAGCTAGCATCTTGCGGAAAACACCATGAATGAAGTGTGAACCGCCATCAGTCATCAAGTATCTAGGGACTCCAAGTCTTGGGAAAATGACTTCTTTAAGCACCTTAATAGAGGTGTGGTGATCAACATTTTTAGTAGGGATAGCCTCTACCCACTTAGTAACGTAATCCATAGCAACTAAGATGTGAGTGTACCCATTGGAACTCGGGAAGGGTCTCATATAATCAAAGCCCCAGACATCGAATGGTTCAATGACAAGTGAATAGTTCATAGGCATCTCCTGACGCTTACTGATGTTCCCTATTCTTTGGAATTTGTCACAAGACAAGACAAACTTACGAGCATCCTTGAAGAGAGTGGGCCAATAGAAACCTGATTGCAATACCTTATGGGCAGTTCTATCTCTAGCGTGGTGTCCTCCGTAGGCTTCGGAATGACACTTCTGCAAGATCTGTCCCTGTTCATGTTCAGGCACACAACGTCTAATAATACCATCTACTCCTTCCTTATAAAGGTGAGGATCATCCCAAAAGTAGTGTCTCAAATCAAAGAAGAATTTCTTCTTTTGCTGATAGGTGAAACTGTGTGGTATGTATTTGGCTACGATGTAGTTTGCATAATCAGCATACCACGGTGCACTATGTGAAGTGCGGATGACATTCAATTGCTCATCAGGAAAGCTATCATCAATAGGTAGTGGGTCATCAAGGACATTCTATAGCCTAGACAAGTTATCTGCTACAGGGTTAACAGCACCCTTTCGGTCAACGACGTGCAAATCAAATTCCTGTAGCAGGAGAACCCATCTGATCAGCCTAGGCTTAGCGTCCTTCTTCTCCATGAGGTACTTAATAGCAGCATGATCAGACTGAATAGTGACTTTGGAGTCAACTATGTAAGATCTGAACTTTTCACATGCAAACACGACTGCTAAAAATTCCTTCTCCGTGGTGGCATAGTTTCTTTGGGCACTGTCTAGAGTTTTACTAGCGTAGTGAATAACATTCAAATTCTTGTCAACTCTTTGTCCTAGAACATCACCAACAACATAATCACTAGCGTCGCACATGATTTCAAAGGGCAAGTTCCAGTCAGGTGGTTGAACAATAGGTGCGGTTATCAAAGCCTTCTTAAGTATTTCAAAGGCTTCCTCACAATCCTCATCAAAAACAAAAGGAACATCCTTCTGCAAGAGGTTGGTAAGAGGCCTAGAAATCTTAGAGAAGTCTTTAATGAACCTTCTATAGAAACCAGCATGACCTAGGAAACTTCGTATACCTCTGATATCTGTGGGGCAAGGCATTTTCTCAATTGCATCAACCTTAGCCTTATCAACTTCAATGCCTCTTTCAGAGATCTTGTGTCCTAAGACAATGCCTTCATTAACCATAAAGTGGCACTTCTCCCAATTCAAGACGAGGTTGGTTTCTTCGCATCTCTGTAAGACTCGATCAAGGTTGCTGAGGCAATCATCAAAGGAAGACCCGTAAATGGAGAAGTCATCCATGAAAACCTCGACAATCTTTTCACAAAATTCAGAGAATATAGCCATCATACATCTTTGGAAGGTGGCAGGTGCATTGCATAAGCCAAAAGGCACACGTCTATAGGCAAAGGTACCGAAAGGGCAGGTGAAAGTGGTTTTCTCTTGATCAGATTGTGCAACAGGTATTTGCGAGAAACCTGAATAACCGCCTAGAAAGCAGAAGTGTGTGTGTTTTGATATCCTTTCTAGCATTTCGTCGATAAACGGCAAAGGATAATGATCTTTCCTGGTTGCCTTGTTCAGTTTTCGGAAGTCTATCACCATTCTATAGCCGGTAATAATCCTTTGTGGGATTAGTTCATCCTTATCATTAGGAACGACGGTGATTCCTCCGTTCTTAGGTATGCAATGTACTGGACTTACCCAATCACTATGAGCAACAGGATAAATTATTCTTGCTTCGAGAAGCTTTAATATTTCTTTTCTAACAACCTCTTTCATCTTAGGATTTAGTCTCCTTTGATGATCAGCAACTGGTTTAAAGTGAGGATTGGTTTTAATCTTGTGCTGACATAGAGTAGGACTAATACCCTTAAGATCATCAAGAGTATATCCAATAGCAGCACGGTGCTTCCTCACAGTTCTTAGTAACTTCTTCTCTTCGTGCTCTGAGAGGAGAGCACTAATAATGACAGGATATATCTCCTTCTCATCAAGATAGGCATACTTAAGAGTATCAGGCAACTGTTTAAGCTCGAACACAGGATCACCCTTTGGCGGGGGAGGATCCCCAAGTAGTTCAACAGGAAGATTATTCTTGAGAATAGGATATTGTTCTAAGACAATTTTATCTATCTCATCTCTCTCCTCCATATGCATATCATTTTCGTGCTCAAGCAGATATTGCTCTAAAGGATCCGTAGGAGGTACGACAATAGAGGCAAGAGCAATAATTTCATCTCTACCAGACGACTCTCTTTCATGGGGTTGTCTTCCAAACTTGGAGAAGTTAAATTCATGAGACACACCCTCGAAACTTACTGTGACAGTCTGCTTAATGCAATCAATGTGAACATTGACAGTGTTGAGAAAGGGTCTACCAAATATGATGGGACAAAAGCTATCTTGTGCAGTACCAAGGACGAGGAAATCAGTAGGATACTTTGTCTTTCCACACAGGACTTCTACGTCTCTCACAATTCCCAGAGGGCAGATAGTGTCTCTATTAGCTAGCGTAATAGTGACATCAATATGTTCTAGCTCAGCAGGTGCAATCTCATCTTTGATTTCATCATATAGAGAACGGGGTATTGCACTAACACTAGCTCCCATATCACATAAACCATGGTAACAGTGATCTCCTATCTTAACAGAAACAATGGGCAAGCCAACTACAAGTCCGTATTTGTCTTTTGCGCGAGGTTTAGCAATTCTAGCGGAGTCCTCACAGAATTTGATAATATGCCCGTCTACGTCTTCGGCTAAGAGATCTTTGATAATAGAAATACTAGGTTCAACTCTAATCTCCTGAGGGGGTGCAAGTTGTCTAATGTCTAATGTAACCCCTACGTATCATAGTTGGAGCTTTAGAATAATCCTTTATCCTAGCAGCGTATGGTGGTTTCTCAGTGTAAACACAAGGAACAACAGGATCACTAAGAGCAATGACTTTCTCCTCAACTAGATTGGTTTTGGCTATGTTGCTTTCTATAGGAGGATGGTATTTAAACCACTTCTCTTTGGGAAGATCAACATGAGCAGCAAAAGATTCACATAGAGAAGCTACTATCTCAGAGTCAAGTCCATACTTAGCGCTAAAATCTCTAGAAGTGTTTGTCTCAACAAAAGATTTAACGCAATCAAACTGGAAATTCATACCTGACTCCTTACCTTCCTCCAGCTCCCAATCTTCAGAGTTGCGTTTGATTCTCTCCAATAAATTCCACTTGTGATCAATATCCTTCTTAATAAAAGAACCGGTACAAGAAGTGTCAAGCTAGGTACGATCTTCATGAGAAAGCCGAGCATAAAAGTTTTGAGTGATGATTTCTCTCGAGAGCTCATGATTGGGGTATGAATATAGCATTGATTTAAGCCTCCCCCAAGACTGAGATATGCTTTCCCTGTCACGAGGCCAAAAGTTATAAATAAAGTTCCGATCACGATGTACTAAATGCATAGGATAGAACTTTTGATGAAATTCGAATTTCAACTGATTGTAGCCCCATGATTCAGTATCATCACATAGCCTATACCATGTCAACGCCTTATCCTTCAAAGATAAAGGAAAGACTTTCTTCTTTACCTCATCCTCGGGCAAACCTGCAAGCTTAAATAAACCACAAACTTCATCTACATAGATCAGATGCAAGTCTGGATGTGAAGATCCATCTCCTGTGAAAGGATTAGCCAGCAGTTTCTCAAGCATACCCGAAGGAATTTCATAAAAGATATTTTCAGTAGGTACCTCAGGTTGAGGAACAACTCCTCGTGCTTCCATTCATGGTGAAGATACCCCGAACAAACTCCTCAAAGGAACAGTTTCCATAGTGACAAGTCACAATAAATTTCAGCACAATATATAAATGTTTCCTTACCAATTTCCACTTACCAAAGGCGCTTCACTCCCCGGCAACGGCGCCAGAAAAGAGTCTTGATGACCCACAAGTATAGGGGATCAATCGTAGTCCTTTCGATAAGTAAGAGTGTCAAACCCAACGCGGAGCAGAAGGCTCTGATAAACGGATTTCAGCAAGGTAATAACTGCAAGCACTGAAAGTAGTGGTAATAAGTGATTGTGTAGCAAGGTGAAACGTAGCAAGCAAAGAGTAACAAGTAGTAGCAACGGTGCAGAAAGTGGCCAAATCCCTTTTGTAGCAAGGGACAAGCCTGAACAAAGTCTTATAGGAGGAAAAACGCTCTTGGTGATGACGACGGCGACGATTTCCCCCTCCGGGAGGGAAGTTTCCCCGGCAGGATCGTCGTGCCGGAGCTCTAGATTGGACCTGCTCAAGTTCCGCCTCGTGGTAGCGGCGAAACCACGAAAAAGCTCCCTCCTGATTTTTTCTGGACCAAGATGCTTCATATAGCAAAAGAGGGGGGCTAGTGGGCCGTCCGGGAGCCCACAAGCCCCCACTCCGCCATCAGGGGGGTGGCGGTGTCAGGGCTTGTGGCGCCCTGGTAGCCCCCCTCCGGTAGTTCTTTCGCCCAGTATTTTTTATACAATCCCAAAAAAATCCAAGTAACTTTTCAGGGCATTTGGAGATGTGCAGAATAGTGGACTAGGATTTTCTCCTTTTCCAATCCAGAATTCCAGCTGCCTGAATTCTCCCTCTTCAAATAAAGCTTGCAAAATAAGAGAGAAAAGGTAGACATATGGTACCACAAGTAATATAACAGACCAAAAAGCAATAAATATCAACATGAAAGCATGATGCAAAATGGACGTATCACCTAGCATGTACAGACATGGCCTTAGAACACCGAAAGGTCGAACATGAGTCATATAGTTGATATGATCAACATGGAGATGTTCACCATTGAAACCACCTCATCTCATGTGATGATCGAACATGGGTTGGTGAATTTGGATCATGTACCACTTGAAGGACCAGAGGGATGTCAATTTGAGTGGGAGTTCTTAAATAATATGATTAATTGAACTCATTATCATGAACATAGTCAAAATGTCTTGGCGGATTATGTTGTAGATGGTTAGCTTGCACTGTAGCTCCCCTATATTTTGATATGTTCCTAAAGAAAGCTAAGTTGAAAGATGGTAGTAGCAATTATGGGTACTTGGTCAGTAAACTGAGGATTGTCCTCATTGCCGCAGAAGCAGGATTATGTCCTTAATGCATCGCTTGGTGAGGTACCCCAAGCGTCGTATGTGGATGTTGCGAACAACTTACATACATGTTTTGATGACTACATGATAGTTCAGTGCGTCTTGCTTTACAACTTACAATTGAGGCTTCAAAATGTTTTTGAACGTCACGGAACATATGAGATGTTCCAAGAGCTGAAATTATGATTTCAGGCTCATTCTTGTGTGGAGAGGTATGAGACCCCCGACAAGATTCTTTGCCTACAAAGTAAAGGAGAAAAGCTCAATCATTGGGCATGTGCTCAGATTGTCTGGGTTCTACAATTACTTGAACCGAGTGGGAGTTGATCTTCTAGATGAGATAGTGATTGACGTAGTTCTCCAAAGTCACTGCCACCAAGCTACTGAGCTTCATGATGAACTATAGCATACGAGGGATGGAGAAGATGATCCCTAAGCTATTTGCGATGTTTGACACCGCGAAGGTAGAAATCAAGAAGGAGCATCAAGTGTTGATGGTTAGTAAAACCACTAGTGTCAAGAAGGTGAAGGGAAAGAAGGGAAACTTCGAGAATGACAAGTCAGTTGTCACTCCAATGAAGGAACCCAAGGTTGAACCCAAACCCGAGACTATGTGCTTCTATGACGAGGGGAATGATCACTGAGGCGGAACTTCCCTAGACACTTGGTAGATAAGAAGGATGGCAACGTCAATAGAAGTATATTAGATATATGCGGTATTGATGTGTACTTTACTAGTACTCCTAGTAGCACATAGGTATTAGATACTGGTTCGATTGCTAAATGTTAGTAACACGAAATAAAAGCTACGGAATAAATGGAGACTAGCTAAAGGCGAGGTGACGATGTGTGTTGGAAGTGTTTCCAAGGTTGATGTGATCACCATCGCACGCTCCCTCTACCTTCAGGATTAGTGTTAAACCTAAATGTTGTTTGGTGTTTGCATTGAGCATGAACATGATTGGATCGTGTTTATTGCAATACAATTATTCATTTAAAGAGAATAATGGTTACTCTATTTACTTGAATAAAACCTTCAATGGTCATGCACCTAATATGAATGGTTTACTGAATCTCGAGCGTAGTGATACATGTGTTCATAATATTGATGCCAAAAGATAAAAAGTAGTAATGATAGTACCACTTACTTGTGGCACTGCCTCTTAAGTCATATTGGTATAAAACGCATGAAGAAGCTCCATGCTGATGGATCTTTGGACTCACTCGTTTTTGAATCGTTTGAGACATGCGAACCATGCCTATTGGTGTAAACGCATGAAGAAACTCCATGCAAATGGATATTTTGGACTCACTTGATTTTGAATCACTTGATACATGCTAATCATGCCACATGGGCAAGATGACTGAAGGCCTCGTTTTCCAGTGAGATGGAACGAGCAAGTGACTTATTGTAAATAATATATTTTGATGTATCTAGTCCAATGAGTGCTGAGGCACGCAATGGATATCGTTATGTTCTTACTTCACGGATGATTTGAGTAGATACGGGTGTATTTACTTGATAAATTACGAGTCTGAATTATTGAGAAGTTCAAGCAATTTCAGAGTGAAGTTGAAGATCGTCATGACAAGAGGATGAAATGTCTATGATATGATCATAGAGATGAATATCTGAGTTGCGATTTTGGTATACAATGTGGAAATTGTTTCACAACTCATGCCACCTCAAACACCATAGTGTGATGGTGTGTCTGAACATCGTAGCCGCGCCCTATTTGATATGGTGCATACTATGATGTCTCTAATCGAATTACCACTATAGTTTTGGGGTTATGCATTAGAGACAACCACATCCACTTTAATAGGGCACCACGTAATTCCGTTGAGATGACACCGTATGAACTATGGTTTGGAGAAACCTAAGTTGTCGTTTCTTAAAGTTTGGGGCTACAATGTTTATGTCAAAAGGCTTTAGCGTGATAAGCTCGAACCCAAAGTGGATAGTTGCATCTTCATAGGATACCCAAAGGAATCAATTGGTTATACCTCCTATCTCAGATCCAAAAGCAAAGTAATTGTTGCTGTAAAACGGGTCCTTTCTCAAGAAAGAGTTTCTCTCGAAAGAATTGAGCGGGAGGATGGTGGAACTTGATGAGGTTGTTGAACCGCCACTTCAAACAGAGTGTAGGAGGGCGCAGGAAGTTGTTCCTATGGTGCCTACACCAAATTGAAGAGCAAGCCAATGATGATGATCATGAAGCTTCAGATCAATTAACTACCGAACCTCATAGGTCGACAAGGGCACGTATTGCTCGAGATTGGTATGGTAATTCTGTCTTGGAGGTCATGTTGTTGGACAACAATGAACCTACGAGCTACAGAGAAGCGATGGTGGGCCTGGATTTTTTGAAATGGCTCGAGGCCATGAAATCCAAGATAGGATCCATGTATGAAAACAAAGTGTGGACTTTGGAAGAGATACTTGATGGTCGTAAGGCTATTATGTACAAATGGATCTTTAAAAGTAAGACAAACGATGATTGTAAATGTCACCATTTAGAAAGTTTGGCTTGTCGCAAAGAAGTTTCCGACAAGTTCAAGGAGTTGATTACGATGAAACTTTCTCACGTGTAGCGATGCTAAAGTCTGTTGGAATTATATTAGCAGTTGCTGCATTATTCAATTATGAAATATTGTATATGGATTTCAAAACATTGTTTCCTCGACGGTTTCCTTGAGGAAAGGTTATATGTGATACAACCACAAGGTTTTATAGATCCTAAGGATGCTAACAAGCATGCAAGCTCCAGCGATCCTTCTATGGACTGGAGCAAGCATCTCGGAGTTGGAATATACGATTTGATGTGATGACCAGAACTTTTGGGTTTTTACAAACTTTATGAGAAACTTGTATTTCCAAGAAAGTGAGTGGGAGCACTATAGAATTTCTAATAAGTATATGTCATTGACATATTGTTGATTGGAAATTATGTAGGATTTCTGTAAAGCATATAGGGTTATTTGAAAGAAGTTTTTCAACGGAAAACCTGGATTAAGCTACTTGAACACTAAGCATCAAGATCTATAGAGATAGATCAAGACGCTTGATAAAACTTTCAATGAATAACATACCTTGACAAGTTTTTGAAGGAGTTCAAAATGGATCGGTCAAAGGAAGAGTTCTTGACTATGTTGTGAGGTGTGAATTTGAGTAAGACTCAAAGATAGACCACGACAGAAAAAAAATAGAAAGGACGATGGTCGTCGCCTATGCCTTAGCCATAGGCTCTATAGTATGCTATGCTGTGTAGCGTACCAGATGTGTGCCTTCCATGAGTCTGTCAAGGGATACAAGAGTGATCCAGGAATGGATCACTGGACAACGGTCAAAATTTTCCTTAGTAACTTCAGGACTAAGGAAATGTTTCTCGATTATGAAGGTAATAAAAGAGTTCGTCGTATAGGGTTACGTCGATGCAAGCTTTAACACCATTCCGGACGACTCTGAGTAGCAGACCAGATTCGTATAATGGAGCAGTACTTTGAAATAGTTCCAAATGGAGCGTGGTAGTAGCATCTACAGTATGACATAGAGATTTGTAAAGCACACACAGATCTGAAAGGTTTAGACCCGTTGAGTAAAACCTCTCTCACAAGCAAAATATGATAAATCCCAGAACTCATTGGGTGTGAATCACATAGTGATGTGAACTAGATTATTGACTCTAGTGCAAGTGGGATACTGTCGGAAATATGCCCTAGAGGCAATAATAAATTAGTTATTGTTATATTTCCTTTTTCATGATAATTGTTTATTATCCATGCTATAATTGTATTGATTGGAAACTCAAATACATGTGTGGATCAAAGATGGTCAATGTTTCTTGACCATAGACATGAGTTGTCATTTGATAACGAGATCACATCATTAGGAGAATGATGTGATGGACAAGACTGAAACTATGAACATAACATGTGATCATGTCAGTTTATTGCTACTGTTTTCTGCATTTCAAGTATTTGTTTCTATAACCATGAGATCATGCAACTCCCGGGCACTGGAGGAATGCCTTATGTGTATCAAACTCCACAACGTAACTGGGTGACTATAAAGGTGCTCTACAGGTATCTTCGAAGGTGTCTGTTGGGTTGGCGTGAATCAAGACTGGGATTTGTCACTCCTTATGGCGGAGAGGTATCTCTAGGGCCCACTTGGTAATGCAACATCATGATGAGCTTGCAAGCAATGTGACTAAGGAGTTAGTCACGGGATCTTGTATTACGGAACAAGTAAAGATACTTGCCAGTAACAAGATTGAACTAGGAATGGAGATACCGACGATCGAATCTTGTGCAAGTAGCATACCGATGGACAAAGGGAACAATGTATGGGATTGATTGAATCCTTGACATTGTGGTTCGACCAATAAAGATCTTCCTAGAATATGTAGGAGACAATATGGTCATCCAGGCCTCGCTATTGGTAATTGATCGGAGAGTGTCACAAGTCATGTCTGCATAGTTCTCGAACCTGCACGGTGTGCACATTTAATGTTCGATGAAGTTTCAGTATAGGTGAGTTATGTATGTTTGTGACCGAAGGTTATTAGAAGACCTAGATGAGATCCCGGATGTCACGAGGAGCTCCAAAATGGTCTAGAGGTAAAGATTGATATACGGAAAGTCCCGTGTTGGTCACCGGAAAAAGTTCTTGCGTCACCGATAGCGTACCGGGGGTGCCTAAAGGGTCCACCGGAAGGGGCACTAGCCCTGGAGGGGCCACATGGGCTGTGAGGGATGCGCTCCAGCCGCTGGTGGGCTGGGCACACCTCCCCACCTAAGTCCCATGCGGCAAGGCTGGTGGAGGGTGATACGTCTCAAACGTACCTATAATTTTTGATGGTTTCACGCTGGTATCTTGTCTTCTTTGTATGTTTTATGTACCTTTTTTATATCTTTTTGGGGACTAACTTATTGATTCAGTGCCAAGTGCGAGTTCCTGTTTTTCCGTGTTTTTGACTCTTTTCAGATCAGATTTTGGAACGGAGTCCAAACGGAATAAAATCCCCAAAATGATTTTTTCCCGAACGAAAGAAGACCAGGGAGCCTTTGGGCCAAGCCAGGTGGGCCCCAGGGAGCCCACAAGCTTGCACCACGCCAATAGGGGGGAGGCGGCGGTGGGAAAGCTTGTGGCTTCCCTAGCCGCCTCCTGACCTAGGTTTTGCGCCTATATATTCCGAAATATTCCGCAAAAAATGAGGGGAGCCTCGAAAATACTTTTCCGCCGCCGCAAGCTTCCGTTTCCGCGAGATCTCATCTGGAGACCCTTCCCGCCGCCCTGTCGGAGGGGACTTTGGAGGTGGAGGGCTTCATCATCATCATCATCACCCCTCCAATGACTCGTGAGTAGTTCACTTCAGACCTACGGGTCCGTAGTTAGTAGCTAGATGGCTTCTTCTCTCTCTTGGATCTTCAATACAAAGTTCTCCATGATCTTCATGGAGATCTATCCGATGTAATCTTCTTTGGCGGTGTGTTTGTCGAGATCCGATGAATTGTGGACTTGTGATCAGATTATCTATGATATATATTTGAGTCTTTGCTGATTTCTTATATGCATGATTTGATATCCTTGTAAGTCTCTCCGAGTCTTGGGTTTTGTTTGGCCAACTAGATCTATGATTCTTGCAATGGGAGAAGTGCTTGGTTTTGGGTTCTGCCATGTGGTGACCTTTCCCAGTGACAGTAGGGGCAGCAAGGCACACATCAAGCAGTTGCCATCAAGGGTAAAAAGATGGGGTTTTTATCATTGGTTTGAGATTATCCCTCTACATCATGTCATCTTGCTTAAGGCGTTACTCTGTTCTTATGGACTTAATACACTAGATGCATGCTAGATAGTGGTCGACGTGTGTAGTAATAGTAGTAGATGCAAACAATATCGGTCTACTTGTTTCGGACGTGATTCCTATAGAAATTATCATTGCATAGATATCGTCACGACTCTGTACAGTTCTATCAATTTCTCGACAGTAATTTGTTCACCCTCCGTCTACTTGCTTTCATGAGAGAAGCCACTAGTAAACACTACGGCCCCCGGGTCTATTCACATCCATCGTTTACACCTCCGCTTTTACTTTGCTTTGTTACTTTCTTGCTTTCAGTTCTCACTTGGCAAACAATCTATAAGGGATCGACAACCCCTTCATAGCGTTGGGTGCAAGCTTTTGTGTTTGTGCAGGATCTTGAGATACTCTTCTGCAGAATTGATACCTTGGTTCTCAAACTGAGGGAAATACTTACCACCGCTACGCTACATCGCCCTTTCCGCTTCGAGGGAACACCAACGCAAGGCTCCAAGGCCATGGGGGAAATCCTTTTCATACTTGCCTAGGAAGTCCCTTAAGGCGTAGCCGCAGCTGAAGGATTCCTGGTGCCGTTGCTGAGGAGTATCAAGCAACACTCCTATTTCTGGCGCCGTTGGAAGGTATTTTGTTGCAGTAGCAGAAGAATTTCTGGCGCCGTTGCCGGGGACGAGAAATCAAGATCTATCCAAGTAGGTCTCACAAACTCTTCTCTTGCATTTACTTTTGTTGCCAGTTGCCTCTCGTTTTCCTCTCCCCCACTTCACATTTGCCGTTTTCATTTGCCTTTCTCCTTCGCCGTTTCCTTTTGCCTTTTTGTTGTTTTCTTTTGCCCGTTTCACTCTCTCTCTTCCTGCTCGTTTGTGTGTGAGATAGTCCATCAATGGCTAGACCCACCACTCCAAACGACACCCCTAAAAATGAAGTTCTCAATTTCAGGCAGAATGAGGAAGAAAATTTGAAGGACGCTTGGTACAGGATTTGCAATGCTCAAAGTAGATCTACTCGTAAGCAATCTACTACCGTCCTCCTTCGCAGTTTCTATGTTGGAATTTCTCCTTGGAATAGGTATATCCTTGATACCATTGTAGGCGGGAACTTTTTGGGGAGCCATACTGTTGACTCCTATAGAGCTATCATTAATTTGGTAGGCTCACCCCCGCTCATGGTTAATGGAACTATCTTGACCTTGGAGCACGTGATGCAAAGGCTTGACGCTATTGAAAACTAAATTGCCACAGTTGAACTTATTGAGGGTTTGGATAGAAAGATCCACAATCAAATTTCTCAGTACGGATCCAAGGTGGGAAACTTTTTGAAAAATTTAAAGGAGAAGGAACTTATAGTTAATGATTCTTCTAGAATTGGCAAATTAGAAGATGTCATAACCAACTTGGGTTCCGCTTTTGCCGCTGTGCAAAATACTCCAAATCTTACTCTCAAAAAGACTGTCAAGCCTGTTTTTGTTCCTAAAGCTAGTGGTGAGTCATCTAATAAATATGAAAATCTTAAGATGATAAGGGATCACTCTACCTATGGTTTGAGCACCAAAGATGACTATACGTGATTCCATCACTTTTGCCTAGCTAAGGGCGTTAAACAAAAGCGCTTGTTGGGAGGCAACCCAACGAATCTATCATTTTTGTTTCTGTTTTGTGTTTTCCATACTTTCATAATTCTGTTATGATTGTGTTTTTTGTGTTTCTTTTTGCGTTTGTGCCAAGCAAAACCATTATGATTAGTCTTGGGGATGATCGTTTGGTCATGCTGGGAAAGACAGAAACTTTCTGCTCACGAAAAGAATTTTCATTTTTTTTCTGTAAGAGCTTTTGAGTTGATTCTTTTTGCTGCTGATTGCGACGCAAATTCTTCAGACTTTCGTAATTTTTCAGAATGTTTGAAGTACCATAGGTATACGAAACATACAGATTTCCACAGACTGGTCTGCTGTTAACAGATTCTGTTTTTTGTTGTATTGGTTGCTTATTTTGATGAAGCTATGGATAGTATCGGGGGGTATTAGCCATGGAAGATTGAAAGTACAGTAACCCAACATCAGAACAAGTAGTATTTAAGTTGCTACAATACCTGAGGAAGTGGTGGTTTGCTTTCTTGTACTAATGTTATCACGAGTTTCTGTTTAAGTTTCGTGTTGTGAAGTTTTCAAGTTTTGGGTGAAGTTCTTATGGAAAAAAAGATAAAGAGTGGCAAGAGCTCAAGCTTGGGGATGCCCAAGGCACCCCAAGATATTCAAGGATGCCGTAAAAGCCTAAGCTTGGGGATGCCTTGGGAAGGCATCCCCTCTCTCGTCTTCAATCCATCGGTAACGTTACTTGGGGCTATATTTTTATTCACCACATGTTATGTGTTTTTGCTTGGAGCGTCTTGTATCGTAGGAGTATTTTATTTTTGTTGTGTCACAATCATCCTTGTTGCACACCTAGAGAGAGAGAGACATGCACACACCGTGATTTGTCGAGCTTCACTTATATCTTTTGGTAGACAATTCAGCTCACATGTGCTTGACTTATATCTTTTGAGCTAGATACTTTTGCTCTGTGTGCTTCACTTATATCTTTTAGAGCACAGCGATGCGTGGCTTGGTAGTTGATCTATGCTTTGAAAGTAGTCTCAAAAGGGGTAGTTATCCAAAGGGATACAAAAACTTCCTCCTTCATGTGCATTGAATAGTTAGAGAAGTTTGATTCATCTCAATTAGTTTTGAGTTGTGGTTATGGTAATATTGAAATCATGGTAGTAAGGTGTTGTGGATCTAGAAATACTTGTGCTGAAGTTAGTGATTCCCGTAGCATGCACGTATGGTGAACCGCTATGTGATGAAATCTGAGCATGATTAGTATATTGATTGTCATCCTTTGCGTGGCGGTCGGGATCGCGCGATGGTTTATACCTACCAACCCTTCCCCTAGGAGTATGCGTTGAATGCTTTGTTTCGATTACTAATAAAACTTTTGCAACAAGTATATGAGTTCTTCATGACTAATGTTGAGTCCATGGTTTAGATGCACTTTCACCTTCCACCATCACTATCTTCTTAGTGCCGTGCAACTTTCGCAACAAAACCCACCATTAGCCTCCCTCAAAACAGCCACCATACCTACCTACTATGGCTTTTTCAAAGTCATTCCGAGATATATTGCCATGCAACTACCACCATGATAGCCACCACGTCTACATTGCCTTTGCATGATCGTAAGATAGCTAGCATGATGTTTCCATTGATGTCTATGCCATGCTAGATCATTGCCACGGTACACTACCGAAGCCATTCCATATAGAGTCATAATTGCTCTAAGTTTTGAGTTGAAGGTGTGATGATCATAATTATTGGAGTATTGTCCCATGTGAGGAAATAAAAGAGGCCAAAGAAGCCCATAAAAAAGAGGCCAAAGAGCTCACCAAAATAAAAAAAATGAGAGAAAAATAGAGAAGGGACAATGCTACCATTTTTTCCCACACTTGTGCATTTTGAGCATGTAACTTCCCAATTTTCCTAATTGGGAATGTTTTACATTGTAGCTAAGCATCTATGCATATTGGTTGAAATAAAGTTGGCATTTGAATTCTTTCGACTTTTGATTTTTTTTTGCATTACCTTTTTTCTTGACACGAGAAATGCCGGGAAAATACTCTCTTGCACGCAAGAGAGAGAGCGAAGGAAAATGACCCTCCAAAGTGCGGGGCATTGCTGAAATATTTGGAGCCAAGAAATCCAAAGTTTTATCGTGAGAATATTTGCAAAAAGAAATAAAGCGTTTAGGGGAATTTCTGAAAAAAAACATTTTTCTAAAGTTTTTATTTTTGCTTTGGAAAAATGTTATTTGAGTAGAGGATATTTTTCTGATTTTCTTGGTATATAATACCCCATACTAAATATTTTATTTGTTTCCTTTTTATTCCCTTTTATTTTCTGTTTCGGAAAAAGACTAGAACTAGGAAAGTTTTTTTTAATCGGAAACCGCAGCGAGCGCATCTTAGCCGTGGGCCGAATCCCACCAGGCCCGGGATCCCGATCCCCTTAAGTTTCGGCCGACCGCCCCGAGTCACCCAACCCCCTCTCCCTGCCAGGTGGGTCCCCCTGGCCGACCTCTCCCCAGCTCGGTCACCTCCCACCTCTCCCCCTTCGAAAAAATGAGCCCGAGCCTGAGCCTCCCAGGATCGCCGGGATCCACCCGGGATTCCCCTGCTCTTCCCTTCCCGAGGCCCCACCCCGCCTATAAGTACGGCCCCGGCCGCCCGCACCCCGTTTCCCACATCGCCGCGCCGTCCCGCCGCCCCCAAGCCCCCTGCCGCAGCCCTCGCCGGAGCACCGAAGCCGGCCACATTCGGCCACCTTCGGCCACCTTCGGCCACCCGAGGCACCGCCTCCGGCCACCCGGAGCACTCCCCGACGCCACCATCGCGCTCGCCGCCCTCGCCCGCACTCTCTGGAGCTCTCGCCGCCGTCGGAGAACCTCTGCAGCGCCATCCCCGCCCGCGCCCGAGCCGCCACCGCCGTCGAGCTCCTGCCGGAGTTCATCCCGCCGGTGAGCACCCCACCCCTCCTCAGTAACCGTTGGATCTTTCACCGACGCGCTAGATTAGTTCCTAGATACCCCTTCGGTTTTCTAACAAAACCGCTTGGTTTTTATTTACTTTACTTAGCCGAAGCGGGTTCTTGTTAGGCTTCGGCCGTTTGCTCCTAACACTAGCAACACACACCCCGCAGCCATTCACAGAGCGCCACGTATACCCCCCCTGTCCGTTAGCAATTGTTTTTCTTTTTCTGTTTAGTTCCAAAAACAGCAAAGTTTCAGTTTTGTTTTGAGCATAACTTTTGATCCCGAAGTCCAATGATGTTGATTCTTGTTCCAGTAGATCCCAATTTTTCTGTAGTTTTTAAAAACATATAATGTGTCTATGTTTGAAATTTTCAAATATGATTTAGATCAGATTTAGTTTAAACCTTGATTTGCCTATTCCAGGAGTTAAAAAAAATGATTTTGAGTTGATTCTTTTTGCTACTGCTTCCTAGTGATTATATCTTACTGTAGTAGAAGTTTAAAAAAATTTAAAATATTTTTACTTGGGTTTTTAACAGAAACAAGTTTCTGCCTTAGTGCCGTGTATTGAATTCTTTCACTTAGGCCATAGCAACTCTTTTCTTGTGATGCTATTTTTATTTGTTGCTTCATTGTAGTGCTTATGGTGTGTATTTGTTTGTATCGGTAGATCACCCGGAGTGCGAAGCGTGTTACTTAGAAGCGCTCGATCAAGACAACTATCATCAAGGCAAGTCATTTTGATCATTCTATTTCCTATGTTTTCGATGCATGGTAGTTTCACCTTTCTTTGCCCAATTGCATGCTGCCTAGGTACTTGGAAATTTTAGTATAGTTTGTAGTATCATGTGGTAGGCACACAACAACCCCGATACTTGGCCCCGGGACGACAAATTTCTTATTGCTATGCTTGAGTAGACGGGTTTTCGGTTGAGTGCATAACACGAGTGATGCGAGGTTGATTAAATAATCAAGACCGGTTAAGACAAGATTTTCAAGACCTCGGACGCAATGCAACTCTGGGTGAAGGACGGTTGATCGGCTCCCTGGAGAACCCAGTGGATGACCCGGGATGCTCGAGAGGCCATGACATCCTGCGGAAAGCTTCACCCAGGCTCGAAGGGACGGACGGAGACTTCAAGACCCAAGGCTTACCTGCACAGCTGCAAGTCATTATGGGCTCTGGCTTGGTTGGACAACGCGGCGACTCTGGACAGGCGGTGCTAGCAGATGTAGAAGAACGGTAGGAATGGATGGGCACCGACAGGGATTCAGAGGGACCCGTTGAAAGACCATGTTTTGACCATCCGGTCTTCAAACACCCTGAAGTGCGAGGACATACACGAAGGCGATCAAATCTTGTGGGGAATGTGTGCAAAACTCTGCAGAGTGCCCAACCTAATCGATTAGCCGTGTCCACGGTCATGGACAACTTGAGCCGAAGGCATTGAAATTCCCGTGAACTCTCGACACAACTTAATAATGATGTGGGTGTTAACAACTATTTGGGTACGAGAATTGGTTGGCGGAACCATCTCGTTAACAACAAACAATGTAGTAATACTTTGCTTCCAGCCCCTCTTGTTGTAGGATAAAATTAGCTTTATGCAAAACTTATAGCCCCACCTGCCAAATATGCATGTAGAGATAGTTGATTATTATTTTACTCCTCTCTTTGATGACTTGCCGGCATATTCCATATGCTGACCTACACGGTTGCAACATATCATGTTGCAGAGTACTTTC
The DNA here is from genome assembly GCF_904849725.1 of Hordeum vulgare subsp. vulgare. NCBI lineage: Eukaryota > Viridiplantae > Streptophyta > Magnoliopsida > Poales > Poaceae > Hordeum > Hordeum vulgare. The sequence continues at coordinate 379,483,169 of NC_058518.1, forward strand.
CCGACCAGGAGTGAGGCTACGATCTACGCTCAGCGACATGCCCTGGAGTCGGATGGACTCGTCTACCTGATGCTTCCACTAGTCCTCGTTAGATATCTCATAAGATGGCCTTCAGCCACTTTATTGTAATCCTTTATTGTAATAAAATAGTCTTTATGAGATTTCGATTAATAAAGTTGTGTGATTGAACTCTTGAATATATACATTATGTACTGAGTTTGTACCAGCATGTTCTTGGGATGGTACGAAAACACCAGAGGCTTGACTCGTCTTGAGTCGGGTCGCTACAGAGCACCATGATCTTCATGATTGAGAGTCTATCGTTTTGTCACCATCATATAGTTAGTGGGAAATTTTCATTATATAACTTGGCTTGTATATTCATTATATAACTTGGCTTTCAGTTCTCACTCGGCAAACAATCTATAAGGGATTGCCAACCCCTTCATAGCGTTGGGTGCAAGCTTTTGTGTTTGTGCAGGATCTTGAGATACTCTTCGTCCGGATTGATACCTTGGTTCTCAAACTGAGGGAAATACTTACCACCACTATGCTACATCACCCTTTCCGATTTGAGGGAACACCAACGCAAGGCTCCAAGGCCATGGGGGAAATCCTTTGCATACTTGCCTAGGAAGTCCCATAAGGCGTAGCCGCAGCCGAAGGATTCCTGGTGCCGTTGCTGAGGAGTATCAAGCAACACTCCTATTTCTAGCGCCGTTGGAAGGTCTTTTGTTGAAGTAGCAGAGGGCCAACCCTAGGAGGTGGATCCACCCTAACTTTGGTGGAAAGCCACCCCATGGGTCGCCGCCCCTCCCTCTCTTGGCCGCCGCCCCCAGGGGAAAACCCTAGGGCGCATACCTCCTCTCCCTTCCCCCTATATAAAGATGGGGAGAGAGGGATGCAACACACCTATGCCACGGCACAACCTTGTATCTTCCATAGATCACTATTCTCCACTAGATCAGTTTCGGTATTGCTTGGTGAAGCCTTGCCGGAACAGCTCCACCACCATTGCCGCCATGCCGTCATGCTTACGGAGAACTCATCTACCTCTCCACCCTCGCTTGCTGGATCAACGAGGTGGAGATCGTCATCGAGCTGTGCGTGTGCTGAACGCGGAGGTGTTGTCCGTTCGGCACTATACCGGGACGGATCGTGATGGGATCGCGGGACGGATCATTATGAGATCGCGGGACGGATCGTGATTGGATCGTGAATACGTTCAACTAAATCAACCGTGTTATAGACGCTTCCGCTTAGCGATCTACAAGGGTATGTAGATGCACTCCCCTCTCGTAGATGTTAGTCTCCATAGGTTGATCTTAGTGAGCGTAGGAATTTTTTTCCATGCCCTACTGGAAAATAGTTATTTGCCATCTGCTGCTTCTTTGCCGTCTGCTGGCTGATGACCCTCTTTGCCATCAGCTACCAGAAACCAGATGACAAAGAGCCGGCTGATGCCAAAGGTACTATTTGCCATCATCCAGCTCTTTGCCGTCTGCCAGCTCACGGCAAAGAGCATTCAGGCAGACGACAAAGAGCATGGGCGGCCCACCCCGTAGCCCCTCTCTCCCCCCTAACGGCCTCTCTCTTTGCCGTTTGCCTGAATGCTCTGTGCCATCGGGAGGCAGACGACAAAGAGGGTGCCCCCTAATGGCCATTAGCCCCACCCCCACGCGCCTCTCTCTCCCCCTAACGGCCACCCCAACACCCCTCTCTCTCACCCCCGACACCACCACCGCCGCCGCGCCCTCCTCCGGCCTCCCTGCGCCGCCGCCCCTCCTCCTCCGGCCTCCTTGCGCCCCCTCCTCCTCCGGCCTCCCTGCGCCCCCTCCTCCTCCGGCCTCCCTGTGCCCCCTCCTCCACCGCCGCACCCTCCTCCTCCCCGGCCGCCCTGCGCCCTCCTCCTCCCCGGCCGCCCTGCACCTCCTCCTCCCCGGCCGCCCTGCGTCCTCCTCCCCGGCTGCCCTGCGCCCTCCCCGGCCGCCCTGCGCCCTCCTCCTCCCCGGCCGCCCTGCGCCCCCTCCTCCACCGCCGTCTCCTCCACCACCGCACCCTCCTCCTCCCCGGTCGCCCCCTCCGGTGAGTCCTTTTTTTTTCTTTTTTGCTAATTTACAGATTTAGTTTTGTTTTGTTAATTAGTGGTAGCTAGATTATTGTTAGTAGTTTTAGTGGTAGATTTAGTTAGGTTAGTAGTTTTAGTTAGGTTAGTTAGTTAGCTTGGTTAGTTAGGTGGAGGAGGAGAAGAGGAGAAGAGGAGGAGGAGGAGGACGAGAAGAGGAGAAGAAGAAGAGGAGTAGGAGGAGGAGGAGGAGGAGAAGAAAAAGAAGAAGAAGAGGAGAATAAAAAAATAAGAAGGAGAAGAAGAAGAAGAAGAAGAAGAAGAGAAGAAAAAATAAGAAGGAGAAAAAGTAAAGAAGAAGAGAAGAAGAGAATAAGAAAAAAATAAGGAGAAGAAGAGAAAAAAGAAGAAGAAGTAGATTTTTTATTGTTTGGTATTTAGTGGTAGCTAGATTCTTTTTTAGTTACTTAGTGGCAGACTCTGTTTTTGTTATTTTTTTGCTGTTTAGTGCTATCTAGGTTTAGCGATAGGTTTAGTTAGCTTGGTTAGTTAGGTTAGTTAGTTAGTTAGCTTAATAGAAAGAATAGGAAGAAGAAGAAGAGGAGGAGGAGGAGAAGAGGAGAAGAGGAGGAGAAGAAGAAGAAGAAGAAGAAGAAGAAGAAGAAGAAGAAGAAGAGGAGAAGACAAAAATAAGAAGGAGAAGAAGAAAAGAAGAAGAAAAGAAGAAGAGAAGAAGAAGAGAAGAAGAGAAGAAGAATACCTTCTCCTCCTTCTTCTTTTCCTCCTCCTCCTTCTCCTTTTTCTTGATTTCTTCTTCTTCTTCTCCTCCTCTTTCTTCTCCTCTATCTTATTCTCCTCACCTTATTTTCCCCAACAATGAGATAATTAGCCCATTTAGCTACAAAATGGCATAAAAACCTTGGTTAGCTCATGAATATTATATTCTTAACTTGTTTTCCTCTAAAATGACATAATTAGAATATTTGTGTTGATCGGGTGGATTTACATGTGATAGTTGTCTCGTCGCTGTGAGGTCTTCTATGCGAAGACCTACCCGTGCGTTGTACGAGCTCCGCCCCTGCATTCGTGGGTTAGTACAGATTTCATCTCCTCCCCGTCCCTTCATTTACTGTGTCTCGGTTTCCGGATGAAACTTTCTAGATTTAGGTAATTAATTTAATTTATCTGTATGCGTGACTAGTATGTGTCTCCCGTTCGAAAGGGCGACATCTATAAATATGCATGTCTTTGCATATTTATAACCGCCATCCTTTCGAATTGTCCAACATTGTCCATGGATAGCCCGGGTATGTGTAGATTGGGTTCGTTTTCCCATATGCTGTGCTCTGGATCCGATGCGGAATTTCGTCAGTGCCTCCCTGTTGTTCTCCGAATGCACATCGTCTCCATTTATTGCGGAGACGTGCATCAGGAGAACAGCGGGGAGGTGCTGCCGAAATTTTGCGTTGGATCCGTAGCAGAGCATGGGAAAACGAACCCAATCTACACATACTGAGGTGGGATTAGGACCTATCTTTACCTATTAGCGTGTAGGTTGCTTGGACGTAATAAAAATGGTGAACCTGATTAACCGATGAATATAAATGCTAAATTATATATAAATATATTTCTTCTGTCTTTAGTAGCTACGCAAGATGAGTGATCGTGCGTGGATGTATACCGGTCACCCTAGTCAGAAATAGATGACGATAGAATGGTTTGTAAAAACAAAGGAATTTGTGAAAGCCGCATTCGCAAATGGCCAGGAAAGAAACTATTGCCCCTGTCCTGGATGCGACAACTATAAAAAGACGACAGAGGCTGTAATGATTAAACACTTGCAGAGGAGGGGTTTTAAGCCTAATTATACGGTGTGGACATTTCATGGTGAGTCTATACAACGCACAAGAGCTGAGGTGGTCCGTCGTCGCACGGACGAGCATGGTACCGGGATCGAAGACATGGTGCAAGACTTTGATGATGCTCGGGATTCAGAAGATGAGATGGAGGAATCTGCAAAGGCCTTTTATGAAATGTTGGAGTCTTCAAAACGTCCTCTCCATGAGCACACTGAGCTCTATCAGCTGGATGCAAGTGCACAAGTAATGGCTCTGAAGGCTCAGTTCAACTTGGGAAGAGAATGCTACGACGCGATGATGACACTATTTGGACGCTTCCTACCCAAAGGCCATGTCATGCCTACAAACCTGTACCAGTCGGACAAAATACTTCGTGTACTTAAGATGCCCTATGAGAAGATAGATGCATGTGAGAAAGGATGTGTCTTATTTAGGAAGGAGTATGCACAGTTGGACTATTGTCCCAATTGCGAGTCTTGCAGGTATCTTGTGGTAGACAACGGTATGGGTGAGAAGAGGCAGACCAAAATCGCAGTTAGTGTTCTTCGATATATGCCAATCGTACCAAGACTTCAACGTCTTTTCATGGTCGAAGAGACAGCCAGACAGATGACATGGCACAAATTGGGCAAAAGAACCGAACTAGATGCGGATGGGAATAAGATGATGGTACACACAACGGATGGGGAAGCGTGGAAACATTTTGATGGATTGCATCAGGATAAAGCGGCAGATCCAAGGAATCCTCGAGTCTGCGCCGCCACGGATGGTTTTAATCCCTTCGGCATGACGTCAACCCAATACAATTGTTGGCCTGTATTTGTCATTCCACTCAATCTCCCCCCCCCCCGGCAGATTATGCAAAGAAAGAACATATTTCTGACGTTGATAATTCCAGGGCCCAATTATCCGGGGAAGAATATGAATGTGTACCTGCAACTGCTTAAGGATGAATTGGAAGAAGCTTGGGATAATGGGGTCAAGACATACAATGCCGCTAGAAAAGAAAACTTCAAAATGCATGTGTGGTACATGTACTCTATGCATGACTTGCCAGCGTATGCGCTATTCTCTGGATGGTGTGTGCATGGAAGGTTCTCGTGCCCCCAATGCAAGGCAACTCTTCAGTTTCATTGGTTGCAGGAGGGTCGGAAGTATTCTTGCTTTGACTTGCATAGACAGTTCCTGGATCCTGACCATTGGTTCAGAAAAGACATGAAGAACTTTACCAAAGGTAAAGTTGTCAAAAACTTGGCACCACCTGCGTTCAGAGGACAAACAGATCCTGGATCAGTTAAACGCCCTCGAGCCTAATCCAGAGCGTCCAGGGTATTTCAAGGGGTATAATTCAAAACACGCCTGGACTCACAAGCCATGCTTCTCGGATCTGCCTTACTTCAAAGACCTCCTTCTTCCACACAATATCGACATGATGCACACTGAAAAGAATATCGGAGAGGCTATTTTTGGTACATTATTCGACATAGATGGGAAGACAAAACATAATATTAAGGCTAGAGTCGATCAAGAGACACTATGTCATAGACCGTTACAAAACATGCGAGAAGGCAAAGGAAAGCAGAAGTGGTCGAAGCCAAAGGCCTGGTTCAATCTTGGAAGGCCAACTATGAGGGAAATTATCTTGTGGGTCAAAATGCACTTGATGTTCCCCGATGGGTATGCAGCGAATCTAAAGAGGGGAGCGAGTCTTGAAAAATTAAAAATCTTTGGTCTCAAGAGTCATGATTGGCACATATGGCTAGAGCGGGTAATGCCGATGATGTTACGTGGCTTTATTCCTGAGGATGAATGGCTAGTACTGGCGGAGCTGAGCTATTTCTTCCGTGTTCTTTGTGCGAAAGAATTGTCGCCTGGCGTGGTAGAAGACATGGAGGAGTTTGCACCGGAGTTGTTGTGCAAGTTAGAGAAGATCTTTCCACCGGGCTTCTTTAATCCAATGCAGCATTTGATTTTACATCTACCGACCGAGGCAAGATTGGGTGGGCCCATGCAAGATCATTGGTGCTATGCAACTTAGAGGATGCAGAAGACCCATCGAGGTAAATGTAAAAATAAGCATAGAATTGAAGCATCGATGGCTGAGGCATTCATTACTGAGGAGGTGGCAAACTTTGTGACAACACACTACGAAGCCAACAATCATCATTTGCATAATCCGAAGCCTTGGCACAATGATGCAGACCCTAAAAAAGGTGGGTCCAACCTCAGCCTATTCAAAGGGAAGCTCACACCAGCCGGTGCTTCGAAACCAATAACGTTGCATGTCGAAGAATGGCGGAACATTTCGTTGTATATCTTCAACAACCTAACAGAAGTGCGGCCGTACATCGAGTGAGTTCTCGGCACATTTTCCCGTAACTTCTAATTCATTTGAACTTCTCTTATTCCTGGATATTTCAAACAGCCGTTACGTCGCCAAATTCTCGGATGGAGCGGTGATCGAAAATGATTCCGTCGAAGAGTATGAGCTTCTGTTGCGGCTATCCCGGTTTCATCTCTTGGTTCAAACAAACGGTAATTATCAATAATGGACCATTTCATTCCTGGTCTAACTTGTGGCTAATGCAACAATCGTTTCGTATTAAACTTGTAGGCTAATTCAGAGTCCATGGACGCCGAATTGGGACAAGTCGCTAATGGTTTTGACTATAAGGTCCGTTCATTTGAGAAATACAACATCAAGGAGTATCTCTTTCGTACCTTTGGCAAAGAGCTATCTATGCCCGACCGGAAATCTACAAATTGTGGTGTCTTTGCTATCGGCGAAGGTGTTATCGAGTATTATGGAAGAGTTGAAGCAATTTATGAACTTCAATTCTATGGTGAAAACCCACCGAACGTCGTAGTCTTCAAATGTTATTGGTTCCAGCCGAAGAAGACTAGAAGGACTCATGAACATATAGGACTAGTCAAAATCAATCCAAACACCCATTTAGATGTTCCCGATGTCTATATTACGGCTCAACAGGTGACCCAAGTTTTCTATCTACCGTGGGCATGCCAAAAGGATAAGAATCTGGAAGGTTAGTATGTTGTTTATGAAGTGCCGCCACATGTGAGACCACCTCTCCCAAATGAACAGGATTATGAACCTCACATTAACCTAGACACATATGATGGAGAATTCTTCCAAGAAACACGTCTTTCCAAGAAATGTTTCAAGAACCGCCGTGCTTCACCCAAGAACATGGAAGTAGACAGCGATAATGCATCCGACTCCAGCCCTGAGCTGGAACTAGAAGACCTGGAACTCGTAGAGGTTACTGATGCGGATGACCTGTCAATGCTTCAATGATTAAAGGAAGGCCTTTCACAACTTCACGCCGTTGAACCCGACGAGCACGTCATTCATGAAGACATGCGTGATAGTGATGATGACGATGCATTTATTGATGATGATTATTAGTTTGTAAGATTCACAACTTAAATTATATATATTTTAATCTTTATTATTCATGTACAAATTATTATTCATGTCAGTTATTCAATTTTTTATGTTGTACTAATTTCTTTTAATCTTTATCATGGCAGGTCACCAGGTGTGGAAAGATGGTGGGCGCTGGTCCAGATTGCTCGACGGGTTCTTCCCAGGTGCCCCGCACGAGGGGTGGTACTTCCCTTCCACCCCTATCTCTCCGTAGAGCCTTGGCAGATAGTCTGTCGACACCACCCGTGGGTTCTTCTTCGTCGATGGCATTGCCCACTGGGAGAGGTGCTGGTCGGGTAGGGAAGAAGGGGAAGGGTACGGGGAGAGGTGGTGGCCGCGGAAGATCCAGGAGGACTGTTGAGCCGTCCTCGCCACCACCACCAGCTCATTCACCTGAGCATAGGACTACTATGGTCGACCCGTTTGTGGAGGAGGCTACGGGGACTCCGTTCCAGGAGCCTGTTGTTGACGGGCATTCGTCCCATGAGACTCCGGTCCAGGAGCAGCCTCGGGTCGAGGTGCATTCGGCCCACGAGATTACGGTTCCGGAGGCTTCACCCGACGTGGAGAGGCCCGGATGGGAGACCTGGCCGGATCGTACCGAGTTTCCGGATTGGACCGAGGGTCCGGGTGGCTTAGGGGGCGGGGATGGCGGGGATGAGCTTACGGATAGTGAGGGTGATGTGCAGGTGGACGGGGCCACCGTGTACAAGCGTGGTAGTACATGTCTCCCGGTCGCGCCGGCTACCCGCGAGCAGAGGCCGGTGATTAAACCTGAAGGAGATAGGTAAGTACATTTACTCTTTTTTTAGCTTTTGCCTTCAAGTTTGTTCAAATATCTAAGGCGTTGACCTGATCCTACTGCAGGGGATGGGTACACCCTCTTGGAGTCCGCAGGCCGAACTCCGTCCTTGGTGTGCTTTGCCGGACAAATTTCCCGGGGTTTGTCATGTTGCCTGGTGAGGGTGAGGTTCCTACACTAGGATTTTCCTGGGAGCACTACCAGGCTGCGCAGGCCCCGCCGGAGGAGATTATAGATGGTGTCTTGTGCCACACGAGGGCCAAGATGGTGATCAAGAGCTTTTGGGTAAATTATCCTTTTACAGAATCTAAAATTAACAGTATAGCTAATTATTGTACTAATCGGTGTTTTCACGTTTGATTGCAGACCTTCTATAGGTGTGAGGATGGATATGAGGAGGAGGCGGCCAGGGTTCTCGAGGCCGAGTGTAGGCGGTTACTACAGAACTTGCGCCACGAGGCTCGGCCGCAGGCTATTCGAGATTACTACGCCACGCGTGGTATTAAGAAGCAGAAGAAGGATTGCCGCGGAAAGTTTCTAAACAAGGAGCAATACATGAAGGTAATTACCTATTCTTAAGTCCTTCTACATAGTTTTCTTGATTTCATTCATAGGCATAGCGCTGAAAATTCTTTCTAATAACTTACAGGGGCCCCCGATATGGTGTGCGGATAAGATGGATTGTTGGGAGGTGTTGGTTGATGAGTGGTGCACAGGAACCTGGCGAGCCGTCCACGAGAATGCGAAGGATCGGTGTAGCCAAATGGTTGGTGTGCCACACCATCAAGGCAGCGCCAACTTACTTCAGTTCGCACGGAACTGGGTATGTGATTTGCTTCATGATTCATGCAGTTCATTCTTGATGCTAATATTTGTTCCTCTCTTTTAGGCGCATCACAATAAGACAGAGATGCCACACTTGTACGACCTTTATGGCATGGCCCATACTGCCTCGTACAAGAAGGTGAAGGCATTCTCTGAGTCTGACCTGGATGATCCCAATAACTTCACCAACATATCATCCCACCAGAAGCTCGTGGCATACAGGGACGCAGGGAAGGCTACGAAAGGGGATGACTTTAACCCTAGCCAGGAACCTTTGGATGCAGAGCTGGTGACGATATCTGGTGGCGGGAGGCCCCATGGCTCGATAGCCATTGGAGATGGGATAATACGTTGTCCACTCACTCTCCCGGAGATCAAGGCGTGCCAGTCGAGCAGCTGTCCTGAGATAATGCATCGTCCACGGCCAGTCGAACTTGCCATCGAGGTTAGTTGTACGGACTAAGAACACTTTCATCCATTTCATTATGTGTGTCACCATAGATCATTACTGTGGTAACGAGGAATGGTGTTTCAGGCTGCTCTTGAGAAAGAGAGATTGGCAAACCAGGCTGCTCTTGGGGCTGCTCTTAAGAAAGAGAGATTGGCAAGTCAGGCTGCTCTTGATGAGAGGGACCAGACCATGACACGATTGATTGAGGAGGAGAGGTCCCGGAATGAGGCGGGTCAACGGGCCCTGTACGAGCTTTTTTTGGTAAGTTTTTTTCACATTAGCCAAATCATGTGTGTAATGTCTGTTTCATTACTAACTAATACGACCCACTCTTCAGGGTCTGTGCGAGAAGAGCGGTCAAGTCCCTCCGCCGATGCCCGTCTTCTCTTCAATTGGCACGGTGAGATTCATTATAAACTAGTATTAATAATTGAGTGTCATCATGCTAACTGAGACATTGCAAAATATCTATTCTGTAGAATAACTCCCGAGCGGCACCGCACAACCCTTCTCCAGGTGTTTCTCCTTCTTGATGACCACTACGGTAAGTTTCTCTTCTCCTCTTTCATATTCTCCTTGCCTTAATTTCCCCAACAATGAAATAGTTAGCCCATTTAGCTCCAAAAAGACATAATTAGCCCATTTAGCTCCAAAATGCCATAATAAGCTCAAAATGGCATAAGAACCTTGGTTAGCTCATTAATATTATATACTTAGCTTGTTTTCCTCTAAAATGAGATAAGTAGCCCATTTAGCTCCAAAAAGACATAGTTAGCTAATTTAGCTCCAAGAAGAGGAGAAGAGGAGAAGAAATAGGAAAAATGAAAAGAAAGAAGAAGAAGAAGAAGAGAAGAAGGAGAAGGAGGAGGAGGAGGATAAGGAGGAGAAGGCCAAGGACCTTCTAGTCCTTCTCCTCCTCCTTCTCCTCCTTCCTCTTGATTTCTTCTTCTTCTCCTCCTCATCCTCTTTCTTCTCCTCTTTCATATTATCCTTGCTTTAATTTCCCCAACAATGACATAATTAGCACATTTAGCTCCAAAATGCCATAATAACCTCAAAATGGCATAAGAACCTTGGTTAGCTCATGAATATTATATACTTAGCTTGTTTTCCTCTAAAATGGGATAATTAGCCCATTTCGCTCCAAAAAGACATAATTAGGTAATTTAGCTCCAACAAGAGGAGAAGAGGAGAAGAAATAGGGAAAATGAAAAGAAAGAAGAAGAAGAAGAAGAAGAGAAGAAGGAGAAGCAGGAGGGGAAGGAGGAGAAGGCCAAGGACCTTCTAGTCCTTCTCCTCCTCCTCCTCCTCCTTCTCCTCCTTCTTCTTGATTTCTTATTCTTCTCCTCCTCCTCCTCTTTCTTCTCCTCTTTCATATTATCCTTGATTTAATTTCCCCAACAATGACATAATTATTCCATTTAGCTCCAAAATGCCATAATAACCTCAAAATGGCATAAGAACCTTGGTTAGCTCATGAATATTATATACTTAGCTTGTTTTCCTCTAAAATGGGAAAATTAGCCCATTTAGCTCCAAAAAGACATAATTAGGTAATTTAGCTCCAACAAGAGGAGAAGAGGAGAAGAAATAGGAAAAATGAAAAGAAAGAAGAAGAAGAAGAAGAGAAGAAGGAGGAGGAGGAGAAGGCCAAGGACCTTCTAGTCCTTCTCCTCCTCCTCCTTCTCCTCCTTCTTGATTTATTATTCTTCTCCTCCTCCTCCTATTTCTTCTCCTCTTTCATATTATCCTTGCTTTAATTTCCCCAACAATGACATAATTAGCCCATTTAGCTCCAAAATGCCACAATAAGCTCAAAATGGCATAAGAACCTTGGTTAGCTCATGAATATTATATTCTTAGCTTGTTTTCCTCTAAAATGGTATAATTAGCCCATATAGCTCCAAAAAGACATAATTAGGTAATTTAGCTCCAACAAGAGGAGAAGAGGAGAAGAAATGGGAAAAATGAAAAGAAAGAAGAAGAAGAAGAAGAAGAGAAGGAGGAGGAGGAAGAGGAGAAGGCCAAGGACCTTCTAGTCCTTCTCCTCCTCCTCCTTCTCCTCCTTCTTCTTGATTTCTTCTTCTTCTCCTCCTCCTCCTCTTTCTTGTCCTCTTTCAAATTATCCTTGCTTTAATTTCCCCAACAATGACATAATTAGCCCATTTAGCTCCAAAATGCCATAATAAGCTAAAAATGGCATAAGAACCTTGGTTAGCTCATAAATATTATATTCTTAGCTTGTTTTCCGCTAAAATGACATAATTAGCCCATATAGCTCCAAAAAGACATAATTAGGTAATTTAGCTCCAACAAGAGGAGAAGAGGAGAAGAAATAGGAAAAATGAAAAGAAAGAAGAAGAAGAAGAAGAAGAAGAAGAGAAGAAGGAGAAGGAGGAGGAGGAGGAGAAGGTCAAGGACCTTCTAGTCCTTCTCCTCCTCCTGCTTCTCCTCCTTCTCCTCCTTCTTCTTGATTTCTTCTTCTTCTCCTCCTCCTCCTCTTTATTCTCCTCTTTCATATTATCCTTGCTTTAATTTCCCCAACAAGGACATAATTAACCCATTTAGCTCCAAAATGCCATAATAAGCTAAAAATGGCATAAGAACCTTGGTTAGCTCAGGAATATTATATTCTTAGCTTGTTTTCCGCTAAAATGACATAATTAGCTCAAAAACATCATATTTTGTTCTTCTTCTGACTTTCTTATTCACATTTTTGCAGATTGGATATACTACATGCATGGAAGCTGGTATTCATGGAGTTGAACAATGTCAATGGATGAACTTTATATGTATATCATCTAGTTTTCATTTGAGTTGATGAACAATGTCGAACTATATGTATATGTATATATGGATAAACAGTGCAATACTTTGTATGTTGGTTCTTTCGATATATGGGGATGTACATTGATTTATATGTATATCATATATGTGTGGTGAATTATATATATGTGTTGGCAAGTATATGTGTGGTGAACTATATATCATATATGTGTGGTGAATTATATAAATGTGCTATCAAATATATATATATATGTGTGTGTGTGTGTGTGTGTGCTGTGAAATAATATAAAACAAAAAAACAGGTACTATATGGGATCTTTGCCGTCTGCCAGCTGATGACAAAGACCTGTGCCATCAGCTGGCGGACGACAAAGGTGCCACATGGCACCCAGCTGTGCATCCTGGGGTGTCTATACATGCTCTTTGCCGTCTGCCTCTAGGGTGCGCAGATGGCAAAGAAGAGGGCACAGAGGAGGGGGAGGAGGAGGCAGACGACAAAGAATGGAGGGGGGGGGGAGGAGGCAGACGACAAAGAAGAGGGGGGAGGCAGACGACAAAGAAGAGGGGGGGAGGCAGACGGCAAAGGCTCCGTTAACCCCTAACGGAGGCAGCGCCTGTCGGTTGCCGTCTCGAGCACTTTGCCGACTGCTCCTATGAAAAGCTGACGGCAAAGATCTTTGCCGTCCGCTTTGCGGAGACAGACGTCAAAGAAGGTACGATGCCGTCGTAGACTGACGCAGAAATTTTGCCGGCCGTGAGAATCTTTGCCGTTTGTGGTATTGTCTTTGCCGTCCGTGATATACTCTTTGTCGTCTGTGATGGCAGACGACAAAGAAGCTGATTCCTGTAGTGATGCGACGTTCCCCAACATACCGTCCATACCAACACTTTCCAAGGAATTTATTATTTGATGAAATAAATTAAAATTTTGTTGCATTTTGGGACTAGGCATCCCTATTACCGCCATACTCTCATGCAATGACAAGTGAATAAACACTCATCTTGCGAATAACCTATTTAATATGGAAGATACCGGCCACCCCTCGTCGCTTCATGAGCGGTACGGGCACACAAAATAGAAAATTATTTTGAACATTAGAGTTGGCACTTGCAAATTTACTTAGAACGACACTGAAATACCGCATATAGGTAGCTATAGTGGACTAATTTGGCACAACTTTGGGTTTAGGATTTGGATGCACAAGCAGTATTCCCGCTTAGTACAAGTGAAGGCTAGCAAATAGATTGATAAGTGCCCAACCAAGGTACGAAAACCATCATAAGAGAGCATTAAACATAACTAACACTGGATAATGCAACACAAGTAGGATGTAATTTCATAGCATAATTATTGACTTCATGTGCATGCATAGGGAATCACAAACCTTAACACCAATATTCTTACTAAAGCATAAGTACTCATCAACATAACTCACATATCACTATCTCCATCTCGCAAAAATATTACAAATAATCAAGTTTAACATCCAATGATCTTCATGAAAGTTTTTATTATATCTCCCCTGGATATCTATCACTTTGTAACTAATTTCATTTAAAGCAAATTGTCATTGCAAATAACAAGCTCTCAAACAAATATAATTGAAGAACGAGAGCACAAGTTTCTTTAAAATTTTCAACTCCCAAAATAATATAAGTGAAGTAAGAGAGGATTTTTAAAAAATTTCTACTAACTCTCAAAATAATCTAAGTGAAGCATGAGAGCAAATTTCTTCAAAATAACAACACCACCGTGCTCAAAAAAGATATAAGTGAAGCACTAGAGCAATTCCATGGCTCTAAAAAAATTAAGTGAAGCATAAAGAGCGATTCTAACAAATCATAGCATAATTTGGATCTCTCAAATAGGCGTGTCCAGCAAGGTTTATTATTACAAACTAACTAGCAAAGCAAGCAAAGACTCAGATAATACAAGATGCTCCAAGCAAAACTCATGATATGTGATGAATAAAAATATAGCTCCAAGTAAAATTACCGATGGTTGTTAGAAGAAAGAGGGGATGCCTTCCGGGGCATCCCCAAGCTTAGTTGCTTGGTACTCCTTGGATATTACCTTGGGGTTCCATGGAGCATCCCTAAGCTTAGGCTTTTATCACTCCTTATTCCTTCATCCATCGTGATCTCACCCAAAACTTGGAAACTTCCATCACACAAAACTCAACAAAACTTTCATGAGATTTGTTAGTATAAGAAAACCAATATTTACTTTTAGGTACTGTTGAAAACCCATTTCAATTTCGTTTTTTCATCATACCTACTATATACTAACTTTACCATGGCTTATACCCCCTGATACAATCCATAGAATCATCAAAATAAGCACACAATGGAAAGAAAACAGAATCTGTCAAAAACGAAAAGTCTGTAAAGACTCGAATTTTACTCATACTTTTGTAACTCAAAAAATTCTGAACAACTAGGACACTGTAGGGAATTTGTATATCAATCTTGTGTAAAAAATCATACACTTTCGTCTCTTCTGTGATTTGTAGAATTTTAGTTACTAGACGCAAAAGTTTCCATTTTCCAACACGATCAAAGCAATTATCACCCAACATGATCCTAAAGGGTTTACTTGGCACAAACACTAATTAAAACATGAAAAACACAATCATAACAGTAGAATAATTTTGCAAACACTCAAGAAGATAAAGCAAAAGTGAAAAATAAATTTTAATCATTGGGTTGCCTCCCAACAAGCGCTATCGTTTTACACCCCTAGCTAGGCATAAAGCATAAATTCAAGTGTTGTCATCCTTAATGATTGATCCATAGCTTGCCCTCATGATTGAGTAATATGATAATTTAATATTAGTTCTAGGGAAGTGTTCCATGACCTTTCTTAGTGGAAGCTGAAATTTAATATTCCCTTCTTTCATATCAATCACGACCCCTATAGTACGCAAGAACGGTCTACCAAGAATTATTAGACAAGACGGATTGCAATCAATATCAAGAACAATAAAATCTATGGGCACATAATTTATATTTGTAAGAATAAGAACATCATTAATTCTTCCCATATGTTTTTTAATAGTAGAATCTGCCAAGTGCAAATTGAGAGATCATTCTTCAATATTGGTAAGATCAAGCACATCACAAAGAGATTTTGGAAATGTGAAAACACTAGCACCAAGATCACATAAAGCATAAAACTCAATTTTTTTAATCTTGATCCTAATGGTGGGTTCCCATTCATCATATAATTTTTTAGGAATTGAAATCTCCAGTTCTAACTTTTCTTCAAAAGATTTTATTACCTCATTTGAAATATGTTTAGTGAAAGCTTGGTTATGTTCATAGGCATTGGGTGAATTTATCATAGATTGCAACATAGAAATACACTCAATCAAAGAGCAAATATCAATTAATCCAAAATAGTGGGTGCATCACTAGCTAAAGTTTTGACCTTTTCCATCCCACTTTCATCATTTTTCAACAAGATTTTCACCCTTCAAATCATGGGAACACCTTCTAGCCAAAGTTGACTATTATTCAGTTCCATAATCATTAATTTTAACATTACTAAACAAGGAATCAATAGAAGAAACACCAATCATTTTATTTTTGCTGTCATTTTTATGAAAGCAACCGGGAAACACTCTTTCTAGAAAAACCCTTTTAGCTCTAAGCATACCGATTCTTTTCTTACTTTCATCTATGGAAACATATAAAGCTTTAATTTATTCATTAATACCAACATTAGGAAAAAAATTCCTTAGATTTTCTACGTTATGTGAAATTCTATCAATGCTTCTAGACATATCATCAATTTTATCCAACTTTTCTTCTATCGTAGTATTGAAAGTTTTTTGCACACTGATAAATTATTTAATATTATTCTCAAGATCACAGGGCATCCTAGAATTATTCTTCTAAGAATTATGATAGGAATTACCATAATTATTTGAAGAACTTCCATGATACGACCTAGGATTAAAATTGCTCCTATACGCACTATTATTAAAGTTGTTTCGCGAGACAAAATTCACATCTACGGGATAATTATTTTTCTCAATCAAAGTAGACAAAGGCACATCGTTAGGATCAATAGGAGCATGTTTACTAGCAACCAATTTCATAAGAGCATCAACTTTATCACTCAAAGCATCAATTCCTTCAATAGAATTAACTTTTTACTAGTAGGAGCTCTTTTAGTATGTGAATAATTAGCCATAATATTATCAACAAATTTAGTAGCATCACCCAAAGTAATTTCCATAAAAGCACCACCCGCGGCAGAATCTAAAATATTTCTAGAAACAAAATTCAATCCCTCCTAAAAAAATTGTATGGTCATCCACAAATTCAAACGATGAGTTGGGCAATTTCTTATCATCAATTTCATCCTTCCCCAAGATTGGGAAACATGCTCATGGTCAAGTTGTTTAAAATTCCTAATTTTATTTCTAAGATAAATAATTTTTGTGGGAGGAAAATACTTCATGATAAAAGCATATTTGCACTTGTTCCAAGAATCAATACTATTTAGTGGCAAAGAAGAAAACCAAATTTTAGCACGACCACACAAAGAGAACGGAAATAATTTCAACTTAACAATATCATTATCCACATATTTATTTTTTTGCATATCACACAATTCTATGAAAGTGTTTATATGGGACGCTACATCCTCATTAGGAGTACCGGAAAATTGCTCCTTCATAACAAGATTCAACAAAGCGGCATTAATATCATAAGACTCCGCACTAGTAGCGGGAGGAGCAATCAGAGTGCTAATAAAACCATTATTATTGGTACTGGAAAGATCACACAACTTAGTGTTTTCTTGAGTCATCGTGACTACGCAAACAAGAACGCAAACAAATAGGAGATCCGGCAAGAAAACGGCAAATAGAAAGAAGGCAAATAAAAATGCATTTTTGTGAAGTGGGGGAGAGGAAAATGAGAGGTAAATGGAAAATAATGTAATTAGAACTTGATGAGAGTTTATGTGTGGGAACCTCATAAATCTTGACTTGATCTTCCCCGACAAAGGCGCCAGAAATTTTGACTCATCGCTAATTGTGTTGGTTTCCCTCCAAGCTTAAAGACTGATGTAGCACAGTGGTGCAAAGTATTCCCTTAGTTATCAAACAAAGGTATCAATCCAGTAGGAGGATCCACAAGACTATGTAAGAGGTACATGCACACAAATAACAAATCCTCGCAACCCAACATGTGTAGGGGTTGTCAATTCCTCGTGGGTAAAATAAACTGTAAAATGATAGATTGATAGATGCAAATAAAGTAATGGTAAATAAAATGCAACAAGGTATTTTTGGGTTTTTTGATAATATAGTTCTGAAAATAAAAGATAAAATTAATTGGAAACGCGCATAGCAAAATATATCTTGCAAATAGATGATGTAAAATAGACCCGGGGGTCATAGGTTTCACTAGTGGCTTCTCTCAAGAAAATAGGAAAAAGTGGGTAGACAAATTACCGTTGGGAATTGATAGAAGAGCGAATAATTATGACGATATCCAACACAATGATCATGTATATCGGCATCATGTCCAAGACAAGTAGAGCGACTCCTGCGTCCATCTACTACTATTACTCCACACATCGACTGCTATCCAGCATGTATCTAGTGTGTTAAGTTCATGGAGAAATGGAGTAATGCTTTAAGGATGATGACATGATGTAGACAAGATCTATTCATGTAAGAATATACCCCATCGTTTTATCCTTAATAGAAACAATACATGTGTGTCATGTCCCTTTGTGTCACTAAGATTGAGCACCACAAGATCGAACCCATCACAAAGCACCTCTTCCCATTGCAAGATAAAAAGATCAAGTTGGCCAAACAAAACCCAAATATTGGAGAAGAAATATGAGGCTATAATAATCAAACATGGATAAAATTTCATAGTCTGATTATAAACTCACAGTTCATCGGATCCCAACAAACACATCATAAAAGATAGAGTTACATCAAATAGATCTCTAAGAGACCATTGTATTGAGAAGCAAAACGAGATAGAAAGACATCTAGCTACTGCCTACGGACTCGTAGGTCTGATATGAACTACTCATGCATCATCAGAGGAGCACCAATGAGGATGATGAACCCCTGTGTGACCGCGTTCCCCTGTAGAATGGGCTCTAGATTGGATCTCGTGGCTTTTAGAACTTGTGCTGGCTAAATAAAGTTTTCATCGACTCCTCTAGGGTTTCTAGTATATTGGGGGTATTTATAGAGCTCAGAGGCGGCATAGGAGGTACCCGAGGCCTCCACTACCCACTAGGGCGCACCAGGGACCTAGGGCGCGCCCTAGTGTCTAATGGGCCGCTTGGACCTCCCCTAGTTGTCATCCTTGGTCCTCAAGTTTCCTTCTAGTCCAAAAAAATATCAAAAAGTTTCGTGCCATTTGGACTTCATCTAATATTGATTTTATGCGAAAGAAAAAAAAGCAAAAAACAACCGCCGGCACTAGGCACTATGTGGATAGGTTAGTCCCAAAAAATGATATAAAGTTGGTATAAAATGATTATAAAAGATCCAAGAATGATAATATAACATCATGGAATAATAAAAAATTATAGTTACGTTGGAGACGTATCAACATGCCATCTTTTAACCTTTTATTTGAATAACTTGGCATTTTCATAGGCTTGTGTCCTTCATTCATCTAATGAGCTAATATCAAATAACCTCTTTTCATCAGCAAGTTTAAAGTCATAATTAAGTTCTTTAATTGCCCAATAAGCTTTATGTTCTAACTCAAGAGGTAAATGACAAGCTTATCCATAGACCATTTTATATGGGGACATTCCCATGGGATTTTTATAAGCAGTTCTATAAGCCCATAAAGCATCATCTAGTTTTTTTAGACCAATTCTTTCTAGACCTATTGAAAGTCTTTTTTTAAAATTAATTTTATTTATCGGTTACTCAATTCAGCTTGGCAACTAGACTGAGGATGATAAGGTGATGCAATTCTATGGTTAACATCATATTTAGCTAGAAGTTTACGGAAAGCACCATGAATAAAATGTGTACCACCATCAATCATTAAATATCTAGGGACTTCAAACCTTGGGAAAATGATGTCTTTAAGCATTTTAATAGATGTGTTATGATCAACATTTCTAGTTGGAATAACTTATATCCACTTACTAATGTAATAAAAAAACAACAAAAATATTAGTATACCCATTAGAGTAAGGAAAAGGTCCCATAAAATCAAACTCGAGACATAAAATGGTTCAATAGTAAGTGAATAATTCATAAGCAAGATGACATGATGTAGAGGGATAAACTCAAACCAATGATGTAAACCCCATCTTTTTACCCTTGATGGCAACAACATGATGCGTGCCTTGCTACCCCTTCTGTCACTGGGTGAGGTCACCGCACGGTATGAACCCAAAACCAAGCACTTCTCCCATTGCAAGAATTATAGATCAAGTTGGCCAAACAAAACCCACAACTCGAAGAGAATTACAAGGATATGAAATCATGCATATAAGATATCAGAAGAAACTCAAATAAGATCCATAGATAATCTGATCATAAATCCACAATTCATCGGATCTCGACAAACACACCGCAAAAGAAGATTACATCGGATAGATCTCCATGAAGATCATGGAGAACTTTGTATTGAAGATCCAAGAGAGAGAAGAAGCCATCTAGATACTAGATATGGCCCCGGAGGTCTATGGTGAACTACTCACGCATCATCAGAGAGGCCATGGTGTTGATGAAGAAGCCCTCGTATCCGAATCCCCCTCCGGCGGGGCACCAGAACATGCCCCAGATGGGATCTTGCGGAGAGAGAAGCTTGCGGCAGCGGAAAAGTATTTTCGTGGATCTCTCGCGTAGTTTTCGATTTTTTGGGAATTTATAGGTGGAAGAGGTAGGGCATACGAGCCACACGGGGCCCACAAGCCTACTAGGCGCGGGCCCCCCTGGCCGCGCCTAGGGGCTTGTGGCCTCCCCTGGTGGCCTCTGCCTTGGTTCTAACGTCCCCCGCGTATCTTCTGTTGCGGAAAAAAATCTTTTCGGAAGTTTTATTCCGTTTGGACACTGTTTAAAATTCTCCTCTGAAAAGGGTCAAAAACACGAAAAAAACAGGAACTGGCACTTGGCACTGAGTTAATAAGTTAGTCCCAAAATAGATATAAAAGGCATACAAAACATCCAAAGTTTGACAAGATAATAGCATGGAACCATAAAAAATTATAGATACGTTGGAGACGCGTCAAGCATCCCCAAGCTTAACTCGTGCTCGTCCTCGAGTAGGGAAGTGATAAAGACTGAATTTTTGATGTGGAATGCTACCTAGCATAGTTGTCCTTTGTAACTTCTTTCATGTGAATGAATGTTCAGATCCGTAAGATTCAAAACAATAGTTTGGTATTGACATGAAAACAATAATACTTCAAGCAAACTAGCAAGGTAATCATGAACTTTCGAAATAACAAGGCCAAAGAAAGTTATCCCTACAAAATCACATATTCTGGCTATGCTCCATCATCCCCACACAACTAATTTAAATCATGCACAACCCCAGTATTGGCCAAGTAATTGTTTTTGCACTCTTACTTTCTCAAACCTTTTTCAAGTCTCACGCAATACATGAGCGTGAGCCATGGATATAGCACTATAGGTGGAATAGAGTGTGGTGGAGGTTGTGAGACAAAAAGGAGGAGATGGTCACATCGACTCGGCGTATCAAAGGGCTATCGAGATGCCCATTAATAGATATCAATGTGAATGAGTAGGGATCGCCATACAACGGATGCACTAGAGCTATAAGTATGTGAAAGCTCAAAAGGAGAACTAGTGGGTGTGTATCCAACTTGCTTGCTCACGAAGACCTAGGGCAATTTTGAGGAAGCCCATCATTGGAATATACAAGCCAAGTTATATAATGAAGATTCCCACTAGCATATGGTGGTGATAAAATGAGAGGATCTCAATCATGAAGAACATGGTGCTATTATGAAGCACAAGTGTGGAAAGAGATAGTAGTAGTGTCCCTTCTCTCTTTTTCTCTCTTTTTTTGTTTGGGCACTCTGGCCTCTTTCCATATCTCTCCTTTTTTTTGTGGGCAACTTTGGCCTATTTTTTTATTTCCTCACATGGGACAATGCTCTAATAATGATGATCATCACACTTTTGTTTACTCACAGCTCAAAGCTTAGAACGATGATGACTCTATAGGAAATGCCTCCGGCAGTGTACCGGGATGTGCAACGATCTAGCTTGGCGTATGACGTTGAAACATCTCGCTAGCTATCTTACGATCATGCAATGGAAATATGAGAGTGACGACACAAGTCATGAGACGGAACGGTGAGAGTTGCATGGCAATATATCTCGGAATGGCTATGAAAATGCCATAGTAGGTAGGTATGGTGGCTGTTTTGAGGAAGGCATATGGTGGGTTTGTGCACCGGCGAAAATTGCACGGTACTAGAGAGGCTAGCAATGGTGGAAGGTGACAGTGCATCTTTACCATGGACTCAAATTAGTCATGAAGAACTCACATACTTAATGCAAAAGTTTTCTTAGTAATCGAAACAAAGTGCTAAACGCATACTCCTAGGGGAAGGGTTGGTAGGTGTTAGCCATCGCGCGATCCCGGCCGCAACACAAATGATGACAATCAATAGATCAATTATGCTCCGACTTCCTAACATAGCGGTTCACCATACATGCATGTTACGGGAATCACTAACTTCAACACAAGTATTTCTAGATTCACAACACCCTACTAACATAACTCTTAATATTACCGAATCCACGTCTCAAAACTAATTGAGAGGAATAAAACTTATCTTTCTACTCAATGCACATGCAGATGGAAGTTTATTGTATCCTCTTTGGGTACCTATCAACTTTGGGACTACTTTCATAGCACAAGCCAACTACCAAGTTACGCACCGCCGTGCTCTAAAAGATCTAAGTGAAGCACACAGAGCAAAATTGTCTAGCTCAAAAGATATAAGTGAAGCACAATGTGTATTCTAGCAAATTCACGATGAGTGCATGTCTCTCTCAAAAGGTGTGCAGCAAGGATGATTGTGACACAACAAAAGGAAAAGACTCCTACGATACAAGACGCTCCAAGCAAAACACATATCATGTGGTGAATAAAAATATAGCTCCAAGTAATGTTACCGATGGATTGAAGACGAAAGAGGGGATGCCTTCCCGGGGCATCCCCAAGCTTAGGATATTTGGTGTCCTTGAATTTGGCTTGGGATGCCTTGGGCATCCCAAAGCTTGAGCTCTTTCCACTCTTTATCCTTTTGTCCATGAGAACATCACCAAAACTTGAAAACTTCACAACACAATTAAACAGAAACTCGTGATATCATTAGCACAAGAAAACAAACTACCACCTCTTGAGGTACTGTAGAAATCTTGATTTCTATTTATATTGGTGTTAGATTACTGTATTCTCACTTTCCCATGGCTAGTACCCCCCGATACTATCCATAGTTTCATCAAAACAAGCAACCAACACAACAAAAAACAGAATCTGTAAAAAACAGACCAGTCTGTAGCAATGTGTATACTTCGTATACTTCTGGTACCTCAAAAAATGTGAAAAATTACGACAGCCTGGGAAAGAGGCATATAAACCAGAAGCAAAAATAATCAACTCAAAAGCTCTTTCTGGATAAAAATGAAAAATAATTTCGTGAGCGAATAGTTTCTGTATTTTTCCAGCAGGATCAAACAACCAACACCAAACTAGTCATAAAGGTTTTGCTTGGCTCAAACACAAAAGACACAATCATAACATAATTATGATGGTGTGGATGCAACAAAACAGAAAGAAAAATATAAATTCATTGGGTTGCCTCCCAACAAGCGCTATTGTTTAACGCCCTTAGCTAGGCATAAGGTGATGGAATCATGTATTGTCGTCTTTGGTACTCAAACCATAAGTAGCCCTCATCATCTTAAGGTCTTCATCTCTCTTACTAGATGGTTCACCACTATTTTTAGGAACAAAAACAGACTTGGTGGCCTTATTGTGGGAAAAAATTGGAGTGTTCTGCACAACGGCAACCCAAGTTGGTTATAAACTCCTCTAGTTTGCCAATCCTAGCGGAATCATGACCTAGTTTTTCGTTAACTGTGGGTTCCCTCTCCTTTAGATTTTTCAAAGTCATTCCCACCTTGGATCCATACTGAGTGATTTGATTGTGGATATTTTTATCCAAATTCTCAATGAGTTCAATCGTAGCAACTTTATTTTCAATGATATCCAGCCTACACATCACATGTTCCAAAGTTAAGGTGGTTCCATTAACCATGAGTGGGGGTGAGCCTACAAAATTTATCAAAGCACCGTAAGAATCAACGGTATGGCTACCCAAGAAGTCTCCGCCTACGATGGTGTCAAGAACATACCTATTCCAAGGGGAAATACCCACATATAAGCTGCAAAGCAGGATGGTAGTGGATTGCTTACGAGTAGATCTATTCTGAGAATTGCAAATCCTATACCAAGCATACTTTAAATTTTCTTCCTCATTTTGTTTAAAATTGAGAACTTCACTCTCAGGAGTATCGTTCGAAGCGGTGGGACTAGCCATGAGGATAGGTAGACTATCCCACTCAAGCAGGAAGAAAATGAGCGAAAGAAAAGGGCGAACGAAAAGGCAAATATTTTTGTAAATTTTTGTTTTTCAGAAGTGGGGGAGAGGAAAACGAAGGGAAAAAAAGTAAATGCAAGAGATGAGTTTGCGGCACTTACTTGGATGAGCTTCACCTAGAATAATCCCCGGTGCCAGAAATTGACACGTTGACGGGAGACTATTCTTGACTTGATCCTCCCCGGCAACGGCGCAAGAAATCCTTCTTGCTACCTCTTGAGCTTGCGTTGGTTTTTTCCTTGAAGAGGAAAGGGTGATGTAGCCCAGTAGCAGTAAGTATTTTCCTCGGTTTTGAGAACCAAGGTATCAATCCAGTAGGAGAATCAAGCCAAGTGTCTAGAGTACCTGCGCAAACACAAACAAGCTTGCACCCAACGCTATAAAGGGGTTGTCAATCCCTTCAAGATTGATTGCAAAGTGAGATCTGAAGGCGGAAAGTGCAACGAAGTAAAAGTGTAAGGCTGAAAATATGGTGTGAAGTAGACCCGGGGGCCATAGTGTTCACTAGAGGCTTCTCTCAAAATAGCAAATATTACGGTGGGTGAACAAATTACTGTCGAGCAATTGATAGAACCACGCAAAGTCATGACGATATCTAAGGCAATGATCATACATATAGGCATCATGTCCGAGACAAGTGGACCGATACTGTCTGCATCTACTACTACTACTCCACACATCAACCGCTATCCAGCATGCATCTAGTGTATTGAGTTCATGACGAACAGAGTAACGCCTTAAGCAAGATGACATGATGTAGAGGGATAAACTCAAACCAATGATGTAAACCCCATCTTTTTACCCTTGATGGCAACAACACGATGCGTGCCTCGCTACCCCTTCTGTCACTGGGTGAGGTCACCACATGGTATGAACCCAAAACCAAGAACTTCTACCATTGCAAGAATCATAGATCAAGTTGGCCAAACAAAACCCACAACTCGAAGAGAATTACAAGGATATGAAATCATGCATATAAGAGATCAGAATAAACTCAAATAAGATTCATAGATAATCTGATCATAAATTCACAATTCATCATATCTCGACAAACACACCGCAAAAGAAGATTATATCGGATAGATCTCCATGAAGATCATGGAGAACTTTGTATTGAAGATCCAAGAGAGAGAAGAAGCCATCTAGCTACTAGCTATGGACCCGAAGGTTTATGGTGAACTACTCACGCATCATCGGAGAGGCCATGGTGTTGATGAAGAAGCCCTCCGTATCCGAATCCCCCCTTCGGCAGGGCACCAGAACGTGCCCCAGATGGGATATTGCGAAGACAGAAGCTTGCGGCGGCGGAAAAGTATTTTCGTGGATCTCTCGCGTAGTTTTGGATTTTTGAAGAGGCAGGGCAGACGAGCCACAGGGGGCTGATGACCCACAAGTATAGGGGATCAATCGTAGTCCTTTCGATAAGTAAGTGTGTCGAACCCAACGAGGATAAGAAGGCTCTGATAAACGGTTTTCAGCAAGGTAATAACTGCAAGCACTGAAAGTAGCGGTAACAAGTGATGGTGTAGTGAGGTGAAATGTAGCAGGTGAAAAGTAACAAGTAACAAGTAGTAGCAACGGTGCAGCAAAGTGGCCCAATCCCGTTTGTAGCAAGGGACAAGCCTGAACAAAGTCTTATAAGAGAAAAAACGCTCCCGAGGACACACGAGAATTTCTGTCATGCTAATTTCATCATGTTCATATGATTCGCGTTCGTTACTTTGATAGTTTGATATGTGGGTGGACCGGCGCTTGGGTACTGCCCTTACTTGGACAAGAATCCCACTTTATATTAACCCCTCTCGCAAGCATCCGCAACTACGAAAGAAGAATTAAGACAACATATAACCATATCATTAAACTACTGGATCCAAATCAGCCCCTTATGAAGCAACGCATAGACTGGGGTTTAAGCTCCCGTCACTCTAGCAACCCATCATCTACTTACTACTCCCCAATGCCTTCCTCTCGGCCCAAATATGGTGGAGTGTTATGTAGTCAACGTTCACATAACACCACTAGAGGAAAAGACAACATAAAACATATCAAAATACCGAACGAATACCACATTCACATGACTATTATCAGCATGACTTATCCCATGTCCTCAGGAACAAAAGTAACTACTCACAAAGCATAATCATAATCATGATCAGAGGTGTAATGAGTAGCATCAAGGATCTGAACATAAACTCTTCCACCAAGTAATCCAACTAGCATAAACTACAAAGAGTAATCAACACTACTAGCAACCTTACAAGTACCAATCGGAGTCGCGAGACGGAGATTGGTTACAAGAGATGAACTAGGGTTTGGAGAGGAGATGGTGCTGATGAATATGTTGATGGAGATGACTCCCCTCCGACGAGAGGAGTGTTGGTGATGACGATGGCGATGATTTCCCCCTCCGGGAGGGAAGTTTCCCCGACAGGATCGTCCTGCCGGAGCTCTAGATTGGTTCTGCTCAAGTTCCGCCTCGTGGCGGCGGAGAATCCATGAAAAAGCTCCACCTTGATTTTTTTTCTCGGACGAAACCCTTCATATAGCAAAAGAGGGGGGCCAGTGGGCCACCAGGGTGCCCACAAGCCTTGTTGCCCACCCGTGTTCGCCCAGTATTTTTTATATATTCCGAAAAAATTCGACGTTGATTTTTAAGGCATTTATAGTTGCGCAGAATAAAGGACTCAGACTTGCTCCTTTTCCAGTCCAGAATTCCAGCTACCGGTATTCTCCCTCTTCAAATAAACCTTGCAAAATAAGAGAGAAAAGGCATAAGTATGGTACCACAAAGTATAATAACAGTCCATAAAGCGATAAATATCAACATGAAAGCATGATGCAAAATGGACGTATCAACTCCCCCAAGCTTAGGCCTCGCTTGTCCTCAAGCGAAAACCAAGATCCATAAATATGTCCACATGTTTAGGGATGAAGGTGTCGATAAAACATAATATGGACATGAGGACTTCATGATCACACATATAACATCAATACATCATAGAGATTCTTATGGGAAAGTAACAATTCCTTCACGAAGCAAAGTATGAAACAAAAACCTTACCGAGAAGTAGCCAACAACAGTCCATAGTCATTGAAGCAATTGCAATTTATCATAACATCAGAAAGAGTCAAATAAGAACTTGTAAAGAAAATCCACATACTCAATCGTCTCTTTTGTTTTCCACAATTGTTACAACTCACGTGGTACTCATGGTATCAAAGTTTCAGTTGGACACAGAGAAATATAGGGGCTTATAGTTTTGCCTCCCAACCATTTACCTCAAGGGTAAAGTCAACAACAATAAAGCATAAGTACTCATCTCCAAGTTGATATATGAATATAGATCTTTCCCAAGCATATGAAGTTCACCAAGAAAAAGGCTAAATAAGGAATTGGTGAAGATCACCATGACTCTTACAAGGGCAAAAAGTAAAGGTACAAGATAGGCCCTCCGCAGAGGGAAGCAGAGGTTGTCATGCGCTTTTGAGGTTTGGATGTGTGTCCTCTTAGTGCGGAGGAACGTCACTTTATATTGCCCCCTGTGATAAAGAACTTTATTATGCAGCCTGTCGCTTTTATGTCTTCTCGTGAAGATCACCATGACTCTTACAAGGGCAAAAAGTAAAGGTACAAGATAGGCCCTCCGCAGAGGGAAGCAGAGGTTGTCATGCGCTTTTGAGGTTTGGATGCGTGTCCTCTTAGTGCGGAGGAACGTCGCTTTATATTGCCCCCTGTGATAAAGAACTTTATTATCACAGGTTCGTATAAAGCTTATTTTCCACACACTAATAGATCCTACATATTAGATAGCAATTTTTATTGCTTGCACCGATGACAACTTACTTGAGGGATCTTATTCAATCCAAAGGTAGGTATGGTGGATGCTAGTAGTCCTCGGCAACGACACTAGGAAAATGTTGTTGAAGTGTTGTTGACTTGATGCCTCCACGAAAACGGAGCCAGAAAAGAACTGCTCCCAGTTGCTCAACAATTAGCAATTGTCTTGCAATGGCCCACCAGCGCGTGGGTTCGCGGCAGTTTTCGAGGGTAGAGTATTCAACCCAAATTTGTTGGTTCACCCGAGAGGAAGTGAAAGGATACTATCAAGTATTAGCAGCTGAATGTGTCAGATTCAACCACTCCTGAAAGATTAGTATCTGCAAGCAAAGTATCAACAACAAATTAGTATGATAACAACGATGCCAGAAACGATCTGTTGACGACAGACTATTCCTAACGGTTGTATCAATGGCGCCAGTAAGTTGCCCATAGACGGGAAATATTCTTGGTTGGGACGAAATCCTCTCTTCTGATTTTTTTTGGGACGGAAGTGAATTTATAGAGCTGGAGTTGGGGGCGGCAGACCCACATGGGCCCCACAAGCTTGGTTGTCGCGGCCAGGGGGGCGCGGCAACAGGGCTTGTGGCCCACTGGCCCATCCCCTCCGGTGGATCTTTGCGCAGGTATTTTTCATATTTTCCAGAAATATTCTCTGTAAATTTTCAGGACGTTCCGAGAACTTTCATTTCTGCACAAAAACAACACCATGGCAATTCTGCTGAAAACAGCGTCAGTCCAAGTTAGTTCCATTCAAATCATGCAAGTTAGAGTCCAAAACAAGGGCAAAAGAGTTTGGAAAAGTAGATACGATGGAGACGTATCAACTCCCCCAAGCTTAAAACCTTGCTTGTCCTCAAGCAACTCAGTTGACAAACTGAAAGAGAAAGAAAAACTTTGACAAACTCTGTTTGATCTTGTTGTTGCAACTATGTCTAACTCATAACCAGAATTTTAGCAGGATCATAAGTTAACCACATAAGCAAGTGACACATAGGTCTCATGGTAAACTAATATCAATGGCATAATCAGCTAGCGAGCAAATAATAATGAGTTTCAGATACCAACAATTCAATCAAAACAAGCATGAAGCAATATGAATAGGTGGTACCTCGCTAGCTCTTTCTGAGACCGCAAAACATAAATGCAGAGCACTTTCAAAGATCAAGGGCT
Source organism: Hordeum vulgare subsp. vulgare (assembly GCF_904849725.1). Lineage (NCBI taxonomy): Eukaryota > Viridiplantae > Streptophyta > Magnoliopsida > Poales > Poaceae > Hordeum > Hordeum vulgare. The sequence continues at coordinate 379,512,070 of NC_058518.1, forward strand.
GACTAAACATTGTAATTCATAGCAACGAAGATCCAGTCATAGTCATACTCAATATCAATCAAAAGCAAAGCATAAAAATGACAGAGGTGCTCTCTAATTGGTGCTTAAATAAGAAGAGGATGACTCAACAGGAAAATAAATAGACATGCCCTTCGCAGAGGGAAGCATTGATTTGCGGAGGTGCCAGAGCTCAAGCTTTGAAAACACAGATAATAATTTGGGTGGCATGCTTTCATCTTCAACGCAATGACCAAGAGTTCTCAATATCTTCCACGCTATTCATGCTATAGGCGGTTCCCAAACAGAAAAGTAAAGTTTTAACTCCCGCACCACCAATCAATCACACTCCACGGCTAGCCGAATCCTCGGGTACCGTCCATACTAACATCAATCCGGGGGGAGTCTTGTTTTACAATTATGTTTTCGATTTAAGCGTGGAACTGGGCATTCCAATTACCGGCCCCTTTCTCGTGAATGACAGTGAATAAACACATGTCGAGGATAACACGCCTAACATGGAAGATACCAATAGCCCCCTGTCACCACATGAGCGGTTCAGGCGTGCAAAACAGATTATTTCTTGAATATTTAGAGAGTGGCACATGCAAATTTACTTGGAACGGCAGGTAGATATTGCACATAGGTAGGTATGGTGGACTCATATGGAACAACTTTGGGTTTATGGAAGTGGATGCACAAGCAGTATTCCGCTTAGTACAAGTGAAGGCTAGCAAAAGACTGGGAAGCGACCAACTAGAGAGCGACAACAGTCATCAAGATGCAATGAGTTTGACTAACATGGAGTGCAAGCATGAACATGATATAAATCACCATGAACACGAACATCATAGAGGCTATGTTGATTTTGTTTCACCTACATGCATGAACATGCGCCAAGTCAAGCCACTTGAATCATCCAAAGGAGAATACCATCCTATCATACTACATCATAGTCATCTCAAAATCTATGTTGGCATTCAAGACAAACCATTATAAGCTCCTAGCTAATTAAGCATGCCATCAGAAACTATGATCTCTAAGTTGTCATTGCAAACATGGTTCTCTCACAACAAAGCTGAATCTGGGACGACAAGCTAGTCATATTTACAAAAACAAAATAGATAGAGTCCATACCAGCTTTTCCAGTCTCAGTCACTTCATCATATATCATCATTATTGCCTTTCACTTGCACGATCGAACGATGTGAACAATAATAAGAGTGCTCGTGCATTGGACTAAGCTGAATCTGCAGGCAAACACAAAGGAGAAGACAAAGTAATATGGCTCTTTGAAAGCTAAACAGGTATGCATGCAAAAGCCACTAAACATTGTAACCAATATCTTCTACCTTGACCCAAAGAAAAAAGAAAACTATTTACACGGGAAAGCTCCCAACAAGAAAAAGAAGAAATGAAAATCTTTTTGGGTTTTCTCAAAAGGACACAAAACAAGAAAACAAAAATAAACTAGCATGGATAATACAGTGGCAAAGTGTAAACACCGACTAACAAAGTGAAAGCATAAGCATGAATGTAAAGTTGGTGCAAACACGTACTCCCCCAAGCTTAGGCATTTGGCCTAGCTTGGTCTACTCCCAAGGAGGGAAATAACCAGCTCCGGGATACTCCGGAGCAGACTGTGGATGCCATTGCTATGTGAGCTCCTCTGGCTCCCACTGATAAACTGGCGTCTGGTACTCGATTGGCGGCTCGGGCACGGGCACCTGTGGTTGGGCCAAGCCCCAATACGCGTAGATGTCCGAGGGCATAATAATGTACCTGCCTGCATAAAGGTTGAACAAAGAAGGAGCAGGCAAATTAATAGTCTCTCGAGTACCCTGACTAAATACCAGGTTATAAATCATCCGTCTACTAGCATCTCTATCCAGAAAATCATGGCGAACCATGCTGTCATAATCCAGATATTTCTCAGGGAGAAGCATCTCTTCTTCCTCGCGAAGTCTAATAGGTATCTCAAAGTGTCTAGCAAGACGAGTAGCATAGATACCTCCATAGACGACACCTTTGGAACGGTTTGTGTTCAACCGTTGCGCTACTATAGCACCTAGGCTATAAGTCTTATCACTATAAAGGCCTTCGCGCAAAACCGCAAGGTCTGGAGAGCTAAGTGATCCAGCCTCCCCACGGCCAATCAAACATTTTCCAACAAATAATGAGAAGTACCGAAGCATAGGAAAATGTATGCTAGCAATTCTAGCGCGAGACACTCCTCTCTCCTCTCCAACTGCAATAGTGCCTATGAAATCTTCCAAATCCCGTGGACGAGGATCATGAATGTCCCCAACATAAGGTAATTTGCATGCATTGCAAAAATCCTGTAGTGTCATGCACTGGGGGATATCGTATAACATGAACTCAACCATGGGAGGATTCTTCCTTGGATAAAAGTTGAAGCTTTGAACGAAAATATTGGTGAGAAGGAGGTATTGTGGGCACCTATCTTCAACAAACGCGGTAAGACCTGCTTTCTCCACCAAGTAATAAAAGTCTTCATAAAGCCCAGCGGCGCACAAAAATTCATCACTTGGCCACTCGCACGCTCGAACTTCCGTGACTCGAGGAACCACGTACTTGGGGAGGTTCTTCTCATCCTCCTTGGGGTTACGGCTTGAAGAGCCTCTCAAGAACCTCCTCATCTTTTTTACTTTTCTAGCTCTGAAAAATTCTGACATTTTTAGAGACTTCGAAAGAAAAGTGAATAGAGATTAACCAAACTCGTAGCAACTACTCCTACTAGCGCCTAGAGACCGTATCACGTGCTAAAACTACTTGGGACAAGCTAAAATCAACATTTCAAGCTCAAGAACAGGGTCACCAAGGTAGCAAGAATACGTGAAGGATAAAGCACTATAGCAAAAACTAATTGTACCAATGGAGGAGTCACTTACCAAGGAGTAATTTCCCCAAAACGGTTCGGAGAATGGTGCTTTGAGCAAGGAGATCCAAAATCACAGCCAAATGAGCAAGAACACGGGTTTGAGCTACGAAACGATTTTTTCTGGAGGTAGAGGAAGAGGATGGGAGCTGGAATGAGTGGAGGGGGTCCCTGTGGGCCCCACAAGCTTGCTTGTCGTGGACCGGGGGTGGCCACGGTGATAGGGCTTGTGGCCCACTGGTGTGGCCCCCAGGCCATCTCTCAGTCCTAGTATTTTTCAAATATTCCAGAAAAAATCATACTAGATTTTCAGGACCATCAGAGAACTTTTATTTTCGGGGTACTTTTCTCCGGGACACTAAAACAGAAAACAGGGAACACTAAACTAAATCTATCATTTTTCTTCTAAGCAACAGAAAGTGAAAGCTTAAAACAGAGGTATGTGACTCTGTGATTCATCCATTTCATGGTCATCGAAAGAAATCCGTCAATGGGGTTGATCAAATCCTTATGACAAAACTTTTCCGAATCGCAAAAGGGAACGGAGAATTTTCGAATAGTCACTAAGTTACCTCAATGGGGATGTGAATCTCCCCGACAAGCAAATCATACTTCATCTTAACACGAGGAATAGGGCATTCAAAGCTCCCAATAAGAATCGATGAAGTTTTTTCGATAGCTTCGATGCAATGTACTTGATATCGTTTCTTCGGAAAGTGCACTGTATGCTCATTACCGTTGACATGGAAAGTGGCATTGCCTTTGTTGAAATCTATAACAGCCCCTGCAGTGTTTAAAAAGGGTCTTCCGAGAATGACAACCATGGCATCGTCATCAGGAATATCCAAGATAACAATGTCTGTTAAGATAGTGGTGTTAGCAACCACAAGAGGCACATCCTCGCAAATGCCGACAAGGAAAGTAGTTGATTTGTCAGCCATTTGCAGAGAAATTTTAGTGGGTGCCAACTTATCCAGTTCAAGTCTACGATAAAGAGAGAGAGGCATAACACTAACTCCGGCTCCAAGGTCACATAAGGCAGTTCTTACGTAGTTTCCTTTAATGGAGCAAGGTATAGTGGGCACTCCGGGATCACCAATTTTCTTAGGAGTCCCCCCTTTGAAAGTGTAATTGGCAAGCATGGTGGAGATCTCAAGATCTGGTATCTTCCGTTTATTGGTCACGATATCTTTCATGTACTTGGCATATGGAGACATTTTGAGCATCTCAACTAACCGCATCTGCAGAAAGACGGGTCTTATCATTTCAATAAAGCGCTCAAAATCCTCATCATCCTTTTTCTTGGATGGCTTAGGAGGAAAGGGCATTGGTCTTTGAACCCATGGCTCTCTTTCTTTACCATGCTTCCTAGCAATGAAGTCATTCTTATCGTATCTCTTAGGTTGTGGGTTATCAGGATTAACCGTAGGTTCGATCTCCACATCCTTATCATTGCTAGGTTGAGCATTATTATGAACATCACTGTCCATATTGTCACCAGGTTCATGTTCATCACCAAATTGTGTTTCTGCATCAGACGCAGAAATATCATTTGGTTCTTCAGGTGTGGCAGTATTTGGTGAACTGACATGTAGGTTTCTATCATCCTTCTTCTTCTCCTTAGGATGACTGGGTGTATCAGCATTAATTCCTTGAGAATCTTGATCAATTCTCTTAGGATGGCCTTCAGGATACAAAGGTTCCTGGGTCATTTTCCCTCCTCTAGTAATGACTCTGACAGAGTTGTCATTTAATTCATTGAGCAAGTCATTCTGAGCTTTAAGTACTTGTTCTACCTGAGTAGTAATCATAGAGGCATGTTTACTCAGAAGCTTCAGATCATTGATATTTCTGTCTACACAGGCACTTAAATGACTAAGCATACGAGTACTTTGTTCCAAATGTGTGCTAACATAATCATTGAAACTCTGTTGTTTGGCAACAAAGTTGTCAAATTCATCAAAGCATAGGCTAGCAGGTTTGTCAAAAGGAATATCACTCTCAACGAACCTACATAGAGAATTTACTTCTACTACCTGTATCGGGTTATCGAGACCATGGATCTCTTCGATAGGTGGTAGATTTTTGACATCTTCAGATCTAATGCCTTTCTCTTGCATAGATTTCTTGGCTTCTTGCATATCTTCGGGACTGAGGAATAGAATACCTCTTTTCTTCGGAGTTGGCTTAGGAGGTGGTTCGGGAATAGTCCAAGCATTATCGTTGATCAAGATGTTATTCAGTAGAGTCTCAGCTTGTTCTATAGTTTGTTCTCTAAAAACATAACCGGCACAACTATCTAGGTGGTCTCTAGAAGCATCGGTAAGTCCGTTATAGAAGATATCAAGTATCTCATTCTTCTTAAGAGGGTGATCAGGCAAAGCATTCTGTAGCTGGATGAGCCTCCCCCAAGCTTGTGGGAGACTCTCTTCTTTGAGTTGAGCAAAGTTGTATATTTCCTGCAAGGCAGCTTGCTTCTTATGGGCAGGGAAATATTTCTCGCAGAAGTAATAGACCATATCCTGGGGACTACTCACACATCTAGGAGCAAGAGAAGTGAACCAGGCTTAGCGTCATCCTTTAGAGAGAAAGGAAACAACTTAAGGATATAGTAGTAGTGGATCTTCTCCTCACTAGTGAAAAGGGTGGCTATATCGTGTAGTTTGGTAAGATGGCCTACGACCGTCTAAGACTCATAATCGTGGAAAGGATCAGATTCTACTAGAGAGATTAACTCAGGGTCGACAGAGAATTCATAATCCTTATCGGTGATAAAGATAGGTGAAGTGGCAAACTTTGGGTCGTATTTCATCCTAGCTTTCAGAGATTTTTCCTTCCACTTGAGAAGTAATTTCTCAGCGTCATAGGCATCCTTACACGCAAGAAAATCCTCAGCTATCTCTCCCTCCATAACATAACCCTCAGGTATATCAGGCAATTCATATCTAGGAGAGCTAGATCTAGCAGGAGCAAAAGCAGGTTCTATCTCAATAGTATCGGCAGTTTCAGAAGCATCATGAGCATTGGCAGTAACTCTAGCAATATGAGCATCAAGGAATACCCCTAGTGGCACATCAGGCAAAGTAGTATCTCTAGCAGTATGAAGCATAGCATCAGTAGGCAAAATAGCATCTCTAGCATCATCAGGCAAAGCAGTATCAAGCATAGCATCATGGATAGCACTGTCAGGCATAGCATCTCTAGCAGTATCAGGCATAGTAGCATCATAAGCATCATCAAGCACAGGCGGCATATCAAGATTTCTAGCAGGAGGTGATGTCGCAAACTTACTCATAACTGAAAGTGAATCAAATGCAGAGCTAGATGGCAGTTCCTTACCTCCCCTCATAGTTGAGGGCAAGACTTTGGTTTTTGGATCTTTCAGATTCTTCATAGTGATCAGCAGATATAAATCCCAAGTGACTCAGAGAATATAGCAATACCTTCCCCGGCAACGGCGCCAGAAAAATGCTGCTAGCAGTCCCCAGCAACGACACTAGAAAAATGTTGTTGACGTGTTCTTGACTTGATGCCTCCACAGCAACGGAGCCAGAAAAGAACTGCTCCCAGTTGCTCAACAATTAGCAATTGTCTTGCAATGGCCCACCATCGCGTGGGTTCGCGGCAGTTTTTGAGGGTATAGTATTCAACCCAAATTTGTTGGTTCGCCCGACAGGAAGTGAAAGGATACTCTCAAGTACTAGCAGCTGAATGTGTCAGATTCAACCACACCTGAAAGATTAGTATCTGCAAGCAAAGTATCAACAACAAAGTAGTATGATAACAACGGTGCCAGAAACGATCTGTTGACGGCAGACTATTCCTAACGGTTGTATCAATGGCGCCAGTAAGTTGCTCGTGGACGGGAAATATTCTTTCCCATCAACGTCGAGAGAAAAAGTATTGTAGCAGGTAGCAGCAGTGTAACGAGTAACAGCAGTGGCAAGGAACAGCAGCAGTGACAACAGTAGCAAGTAGCAGCAGAGCAAAGCAAGTAACATCAGCAGCAACAGTAGTAACAGCAGCAGAGCAAGACAGGTAACAGCAGCAGTGGGACAAACTCGTAGGCAATGGGTCGGTGATTCGTTTGGATGATATTCATCATGCAACAGTTATAACACGGAGAGATATGTGGCTAGCTCCCGTTCGTCAATGTGATGTAGGCATGCATTCCATGTGTAGTCATACATGCTTAGGGAAAAGAACTTGCATGACATCTATTGTCCATCCCTCCCGTGGCAGCGGGGTCCAAAATGATACTACGGGATATTAAGGTTCTCCTTTTAATAAAGAACCAGAACAACGCATTAGCACTTGGTGAACACATGAACTCCTCAAACTATGGTCATCACCGGGAGTGGTTCCGGTTATTGTCACTCCGGGGTTGCCGGGTCATAACACATAGTAGGTAACTACAGCGTGCAAGATCGGATCTAAAACACACATATATTGGTGACAACATAATAATTTCAGATCTGAAATCATGGCACTCGGGCCCTAGTGACAAGCATTAAGCATGGCAAAGTAGTAGCAACATCAATCTCAGAACATAGTGGATACTAGGGATCAATCCCCGTCAAAACTAACTCGATTACATGATAGATATCATCCTACTCATCACCGCCCAACGAGCCTACGAATAGATTACTCACGAACGATGAAAGCTTCATGGAATTGGAGAGGGAGGAAGGTTGATGATGACGATGGCGACGATCTCCTTGATCCGGAGCCCAAAACGGAATCCAGATCTGCCGTCCAGATGAAGAACAGGATGTGGCGGTGCCTCCGTATCGCAAACGCGATGAAATCTTCTCTTCTGATTTTTTTCGGGACGAAAGTGAATTTATAGAGCTGGAGTTGGGGGCGGCACACTGATACGTCTCCAACGTATCTATAATTTTTGATGGTTTCATGCTATTATCTTGTCAACTTTGGATGTTTTATATGCATGAATATGCTTTTTTACATCTTTTTTGGGACTAACCTATTAACTCAGTGCCAAGTGCCAGTTTCTGTTTTTTCCGTGTTTTTGACCCTTTTTCAGATGGAGTCCAAATGGAATGAAACTTTACAATGATTTTTTTGGACCAAAAGAGACCCCGAAGCTTTGGAAGAAGGCCAGAAGGGCCACGATGGAGTCACAAGCCCTGACGCCGCCACACCCCCCTAGGTCGCGCAGGGTAGGCTTGTGACTTCCTCGTGGGCCCAACCGACGTAATTCCACCGCCATAAATTCCTATAAATTCAGAAACCTCCAGAAAAAAACCTAGATTGGGAGTTCCGATGCTGCAAGCCTCTGTAGCCACCAAAAACCAATCTGAAGCCCGTTCCGGCACCCTGCCGGAGGGGGAATCCATCTTTGGTGGCCATCTTCATCATCCCGGCGATCTCCATGATGAGGAGGGAGTAGTTCTCCCTTGGGGCTGAGGGTATGTACCAGTAGCTATGTGTTTGATCTCTCTCTCTCTCTCGTGTTCTTGAGATGTCTTGATCTCGATGTACCATGGGCTTTGCTACTATAGTTGGATCTTATGATGTTCTTCCCCCTCTCCCTCTTGTAATGAATTGAGTTTCCCCTTTGGAGTTATCTTATCGGATTGAGTCTTTGAGAACACTTGATGTATGTCTTGTACGTGCCTATCTGATGTGATCAACTTGCGGGTTTGTGACATTGGGAACCTATGCATATGGGTTGGCACACGTTTGATTCATGTGAGTAGTCGATGTATGTTTTGGTGATCAACTTGCGGGTTCGTGACATTGGGAACCTATGCATAGGGGTTGGCACACGTTTTGACTCTCCGGTAGAAACTTTGGGGCACTCTTTGAAGTTCTATGTGTTGGTTGAATAGATAATTCTAAGATTATGTGATGCATATCGTATAATCATGCCCACGGATACTTGAGGTGACAATGGAGTATCTAGGTGACATTAGGGTCTTGGTTGATATGTATCTGAAGGTGTTATTCTAGTACAAACTCTATGATGGATCGAACGGAAAGAATAGCTTCGTGTTATTTTACTACAGACTCTTGAATAGATCGATCAGAAAGAATAACTTTGTGGTGGTTTCGTACCCGACAATAATCTCTTCGTTTGTTCCCCGCTATTAGTGACTTTGGAGTGACTCTTTATTGCATGTTGAGGGCTAGTTATATCATCCAGTTATGTTATCATTGTCGAGAGAACTTCACTAGTGAAAGTATGAACCCTAGGCCTTGTTTCCATGCATTGCAATACTGTTCGTGCTCACTTTTACCATTTGTTACCTTGCTGTTTTTGTAATTTCAGATTAGAAAAACCTATATCTACCATCCATATTGCACTTGTATCACCATCTCTTCGCCGAACTAGTGCACCTATACAACTTACCATTGTATTGGGTGTGTTAGGGACACAAGAGACTCTTTGTTATTTGGTTGCAGAGTTGCTTGAGAGAGACCATCTTCATCCTACGCCTCCCGCAGATTGATAAACCTTAGGTCACCCACTTGAGGGAAAATTGCTACTGTCCTACAACCCTCTGCACTTGGAGGCCCAACAACGTCTACAAGGAGAAGGTTGCGTAGTAGACATCAAGCTCTTTTCTGGCGCCGTTGCCGGGGAGATTAGCGCTTGAAGGTATATCTTCAGATATTGCAATCGAATCTTTTAGTTTCTTGTTCTTTCGCTAGAAAACTACAAAAAAATGGAATTGAGGATGCCTCATATGCTCCATCTTTTCACTGTCTTTCGTGAGCATGATGGGAAGGAAAATTGTGCTCAAGTGGTGAAAGAAGAATTACATAGAATGCTTGGCATAGAATATGTGAATGATGAGCATGATTGCAATATTCTTACATGAATTGTTTGAATACCCATGATGCTAATGATATTCAAAGCCACAAGCTTGGGGATGCTATATTTGATAAAGATGATCTTTTTAGTTCTTCCACTTTGAATGATCAAAATCATTTTGATGAAAGCATGCCCCCTATCTGTGATGATTATTGTAAGGATACTTATGCTTTAAAGAAGAGGGATGCTAAAACTTGTCATACTCTCGAGAACCCCTTTGCTAAACCTTGCTTTTTCATTGTGGACACAATTTGTAGTGCTCAAGTATTTTACGATACTCCCACAACTATTCTTGAGAATAGATTTCCTTATGTGGAGAGTAGTAAAATTTCTATGCTTGTAGATCATGAAAAGAATGCTTTAGGTGCTGGTTATATTGTTGAATTCATTCGTGATGCTAGTGAAAATTACTATGAGATAGGATCATATGCTTCTACTTATTGCAATAGTATCAAGCTTCCTCTCCATATGTTGAAATTTTTGAAGCTATGCTTGTTTTGCCTTCCTATGCTAGTTGATTCTTGCTCCAATAAATTGTTTGATCACAAAATCCCTATGCATAGATAATTCTAAGATTATGTGATGCATATCGTATAATCATGCCCACAGATACTTGAGGTGACAATGGAGTATCTAGGTGACATTAGGGTCTTGTTTGATATGTATCTTAAGGTGTTATTCTAGTACGAACTCTATGATGGATCGAACGGAAAGAATAGCTTTGTGTTATTTTACTACGGACTCTTGAATAGATCGATCAGAAAGAATAACTTTGTGGTGGTTTCGTACTCGACAATAATCTCTTCGTTTGTTCCCCGCTATTAGTGACTTTGGAGTGACTCTTTGTTGCATGTTGAAGGCTAGTTATATGATCCAATTATGTTATCATTGTTGAGAGAACTTCACTAGTGAAAGTATGAACCCTAGGCCTTGTTTCCACGCATTGCAATACCGTTCGTGCTCACTTTTACCATTTGTTACCTTGCTATTTTTGTAATTTCGGATTACAAAATCCTATATCTACCATCCATATTGCACTTGTATCACCATCTCTTCGCCGAACAAGTGCACCTATACAACTTATCATTGTATTGGCTGTGTTGGGGACACAAGAGACTCTTTGTTATTTGGCTGCAGGGTTCCTTGAGAGAGACCATCTTCATCCTACACCTCCCGTGGATTGATAAACCATAGGTCACCCACTTGAGGAAAAATTGGTACTGTCCTACAACCCTGTGCACTTGGAGGCCCAACAACGTCTACAAGGAGAAGGTTGCGTAGTAGACATCACAGACCCACGTGGGCCCCACAAGCTTGGTTGTCGCGGGCAGGGGGCGCGGCAACATGGCTTGTGGCCCACTGGCCCATCCCCTCCGGTGGATCTTTGCGCAGGTATTTTTCATATTTTCCAGAAATATTCTCCGTAAATTTTCAACACGTTTCGAGAACTTTCATTTCTAGACAAAAACAACACCATGGCAATTCTGCTGAAAACAGCGTCAGTCCGGGTTAGTTCCATTGAAATCATGCAAGTTAGAGTCCAAAACAAGGGCAAAAAAGTTTGGAAAAGTAGATACGATGGAGACGTATCAGTGGACACTCACGACAAAACTGGGTTGAAGGTTTATGGATGCACAAGTAGTATCTCTACTTGGTGCGGGAGTTTTGGCTAATATCAGGTGGAAGCAATCGTCACATGCTAAGGGATCTCTAATCATATAACATTGTTTGGAAGCAAGCAAACACAATTCATTATGTTGTCTTCCTTGTCCAACATCTGCTTCTAAGCATGTAATAGTTTGGTGAGTGCTCACAAATATAGAAAGTGTCTAAGATGATATATTTATATGTGAACCTCTATTTCCTTATTACTTCTTATTAATTGCAACAATGACTGAGGTCTATGTTGGTCTATTCTCAACAAGTTTCAATCATCATACTTTTTATATGTGAAGTTATCACTTTCCATAGGATCATCTCATGATCTTTCATGCTATCGTTCTTTTCATACTTTTGATCACGGCACAAAACAAAGCCCTTGACTAAGATACTCTTTATTATATAGCTCGCAAGCTCGAATACATCGGGGGAGACACAAGGCAAAAGACTCAAACTAAACACTAAAGACTTATTCCACTAAGAGAATAAATAAAAACTGAAAAAGAAAGAACTAAAGCAAAGGTAAAAGCAAAAGATAAAAAGGTGATACGATACCAGGGCAACTCCCCCAAGCTTGGCATAAGCCAAGGGAGTTGCCCATACCAATGCTTAGTTGTCTTCCTTTGGTGGTGATGGTGGTGAAGTTGCAACATGAGTTTGAGCCTCCGTCTTCCAAGGCATAGGTGCTCCATCATGGCAGGATGAACGAGTCGCCGGAATCCTCAAATCTGCAGCCCACCGTATTGATTTAAATCTATACTCATACTCATAGTTTTGGTTCTGCAGGTCATAGATCTGGCCTTGGAGTTGATCAACCCTGTCATAGAGCCTGGAGAGGTGCTTCCCAATGTCAATGGCATCCATCTTGTGATTGTTGGTGAACTCCGTGATCATCATGTGGTTGGCGTTGAGTCCACGCTCCACCATCCCTTGGCACTTGAAGACTTGCTGCTCCATTGCTTTGAGCCTCGTCTCCACACTTCCGGTCTTCTTAGGCCCCTCAACATCACGGATGTGCAACATCTCCTTGCTCATCTTGATAGATTGGGGGTGCTGCAATACTTCCATGAGGTAGGGATTGATGACCTTCTCGAAGATCTTGTCCTTAGGAACTTTTGGGGAAGTCATGACGATCTAGATCTGCAACAGAAACAGGCTCGAAACGAAAACAGAGGAAAACTGCGCGATACAGAGATCAAAACCCTCGGGCGTATATATAATGATTTTTTCTGGACCTGAAGGAGTGCTCCGCAAGAAAACGAAGTCCGGGAGGCACACGAGGTGCCCACAAGCCCTGTTGCCGCGGCCAGGAGGGAGGCCGCGGCAACCAAGCTTGTGGCCGCCTCGTGCGCTCTCCGGACTGCTTTTTATTTTTCTAATTTTCCATAAATTCCAAAACGGAGAAAATTTCCTATTGGAAAAGTTTCGGAGCCCAATTACTTACCGAAACACATAGCTCTTCGTTTTCAGGGTCTGAAACATGCTGATAAACATCCCTTATGTACTCCTCTGGAGTTATGATACTGATGATATTGGTCTCAACATTTATGGGAGTACCACAGATATAATGCTTGATTCTTTGCCCATTTACCACTCTAGGAAAATTACCTTCTGTGTTATTGATTTTGATGGCACCGGAACGATATACTTCCTCGACAACGTAGGGACCTTCCCATTTAGAGAGAAGCTTGCCTGCGAAGAATCTTAAGTGAGAATTGTATAGCAGGACATAGTCACCTACATTGAACTCCCGTTTTTGTATTCTTTTATCGTGCCATCTCTTAACCTTTTCCTTGAACAACTTGGCATTCTCATATGCCTGGGCCCTCCATTCATCTAATGAGCTGATATCAAACAACCGCTTCTCACCGGCAAGTTTGAAATCGAAATTGAGCTCTTTGATTGCCCAATAAGCTTTGTGTTCCAGCCCAAGAGGTAAATGACAGGCCTTACCGTAAACCATTTTATACGGTGACATGCCCATGGAATTCTTATAAGCAGTCCTATAAGCCCATAGTGCATCGTCAAGTTTGCTAGACCAATTCTTTCGAGATCTATTGACGGTCTTTTGTAAGATCAATTTGATCTCCCTATTACTCAACTCCACGTGACCACTAGACTGAGGATGATAAGGAGATGCAACTCTATGGTTGACATCATACTTGGTGAGCATCTTGCGTAAAACACCATGAATGAAGTGTGAACCGCCATCAGTCATCAGATATCTAGGGACTCCAAATCTTGGGAAAATGACTTCTTTAAGCATCTTAATAGAGGTGTGGTGATTAGCATTTCTAGTGGGGATAGTTTCTACCCACTTAGTGACGTAATCCACAGCAACTAAGATGTGAGTATACCCATTGGAACTCGGGAAAGGTCACATATAATCAAAGCCCCAGACATCGAATGCTTCAATGACAAGTGAATAGTTCATAGGCATTTCCTGACGCTTACTGATGTTCCCTATTCTTTGGCATTTGTCACAAGACAAGACAAACTTACAGGCATCCTTGAAGAGAGTGGGCCAATAGAAACCTGATTGCAATACCTTATGAGCAGTTCTGTCTCCAGCATGGTGTCCTCCGTAGGCCTCAGAATGACACTTCTGCAGGATCTGTCCCTGTTCATGTTCAGGCACACAACATCTAATAACACCATCTACTCCTTCCTTATAAAGGTGAGGATCATCCCAAAAGTAGTGTCTCAAATCAAAGAAGAATTTCTTCTTTTGCTGGTAGGTGAAACTGGGTGGTATGTATTTGGCTACGATATAGTTTGCGTAATCAGCATACCACGGTGCACTATGTGAAGTGCGGATGACATTCAGTTGCTCATCAGGAAAGTTGTCATCAATAGGTCGTGGGTCATCAAGGACATTCTCTAGCCTAGACAAGTTATCTGCTACAGGGTTATCAGCACCCTTTCTGTCAACAACGTGCAAATCAAATTCCTGTAGCAGGAGAACCCATCTTATTAGCCTAGGCTTAGCTTCCTTCTTCTCCATAAGGTACTTAATAGCAGCATGATCAGAGTGAATAGTGACTTTGGAGTCAACTATATAAGATCTGAACTTTTCAGATGCAAACACGACTGCTAAAAACTCCTTCTCCGTAGTGGCATAGTTTCTGTGGGCACTGTCTAGAGTTTTACTAGCGTAATGAATGACATTCAACTTCTTGTCAACTCTTTGTCCTAGAACAACACCAACAACATAATCACTAGCATCGCACATGATTTCAAAGGGCAAGTTCCAACCAAGAGGTTGAACAATAGGTGCGGTTATCAAGGCCTTCTTAAGTATTTCGAAAGCTTCCTCAGAATCCTCATCAAAAACAAAAGGAACATCCTTCTGCAAGAGGTTGGTAAGAGGCCTAGAAATCTTAGAGAAGTCTTTCATGAACCTTCTATAGAAACCAGCATGACCTAGCAAACTTCGTATACCTCTGATATCTGTGGGTCAAGGCATTTTATCAATTGCATCAACCTTAGCCTTATCAACTTCAGTGCCTTTCTCAGAGATTTTGTGTCCTAAAACGATGCCTTCATTAACCATGAAGTGGCACTTCTCCCAGTTCAAGACGAGGTTGGTATCTTTGCATCTCTGTAAGACTCGATCAAGGTTGATGAGGCAATCGTCAAAGCAAGAACTATAAACAGAGAAATCATCCATGAAAACCTCAACAATCTTTTCACAAAAGTCAGAGAATATTGACATCATACATCTTTGAAAGGTGGCAGGTGCATTGCATAAGCCAAAAGGCATACGTCTATAAGCAAAGGTACCGAAGGGGAGGTGAAAGTGGTTTTCTCCTGATCAGATTGTGCAACAGGTATTTGCGAGAAACCTGATTAACCATCTAGAAAGCAGAAGTGTGTGTGTTTAGATAGCCTTTCTAGCATTTGGTCGATAAACGGCAAAGGATAATGGTCTTTCCTGGTTGCCTTGCTCAGTTAGCCAGTAATAATCCTGTGTGGGATTAGTTCATTCTTATAATTAGGAACGACGGTGATACCTCCCTTCTTAGGTACGCAATGTACTCGGCTTACCCAATCACTATGAGCAACAGGATAAATGATTCCTGCCTCCAGAAGCTTTAATATTTCTTTTCTCACGACCTCTTTCATCCTCGGATTTAATCTCCGTTGATGATCAGCAACTGGCTTAGAATCAGGATCGGTTTTAATCTTGTGCTGACATAGAGTGGGACTAATACCCTTTAGATCATCAAGAGTATATCCAATAGCAGCACGGTGCTTCCTCAAAGTTTTTAATAACTTCTTCTCTTTGTGATTCGAGAGGTGAGCACTAATAATAACAGGATATATCTCCTTCTCATCAAGATAGGCATACTTAAGTGTATCTGGTAATTGTTTTAGCTCGAACACAGGATCACCCTTTGGTGGGGGAGGATCCCCAAGCAGTTCAACACGCAGATTATTCTTGAGAATAGGATATTGTTCTAAAACAATTTTATCTATCTCATCTCTTTCATCCATATGCATATCATTTTCATGCTCAAGCAAATATTGCTCTAAAGGATCCGTGGGAGGTACAGCAATAGAGGCAAGAGCAATGATTTCATCCCTACCAGACGACTCTTTTTCATGGGGTTGTCTTCCAAACTTGGAGAAGTTAAATTCATGAGACACACCCTCGAAACTAACAGTGATAGTCTGTTTAATGCAATCAATATGAGCATTGACAGTGTTGAGGAAGGGTCTACCAAATATGATGGGACAAAAGCTATCTTGTGCGGTAGCAAGGACGAGCAAATCAGTAGGATACTTTGTCTTACCACACAGGACTTCTACGTCTCTCACAATTCCCAAAGGGCAGATAGTGTCCCTATTAGCTAGCGTAATAGTGACACCAATGGGTTCTAACTCAGCAGGTGCAATCTCATCTTTGATTTCATCATATAGGGACCGGGGTATTGCACTAACACTAGCACCCATATCACATAAACCATGATAACAGTGATCTCCTATCTTGACAGAAACAACGGGCAGGCCAACTATAGGTCCGTATTTGTCTTTCGCGTGAGGTTTAGCAATTCTAGCGGAGTCCTCACAGAATTTGATAACATGCCCAGCTATGTCTTCGGCTAAGAGATCTTTGATAATAGCAACACTAGGTTCAACTCTGATTTCCTGAGGGGGTGCAAGTGGTCTAATGTAACCCCTACGTATCACAGTTGGAGCTTTAGAATAATCCTTTTTCCTAGCAGGGTAAGGTGGTTTCTCAGTGTAGGCACAAGGAACAATAGGATCACTAAAGGCAATGACTTTCTCTTCAACTAGATTGGGTTTAACTATGTTGACTTCTACAGGAGGATGATACTTAAACCACTTCTCTTTGGGAAGATCAACATGAGTAGCAAAAGATTCACATAGAGAAGCTACTATCTGAGAGTCAAGTCCATACTTAGTGCTAAAATCTCTAGAGGTGCTTGTTTCAACAAAAGATTTAACGCAATCAAACTGGAAATTCATACCTGACTCCTTACCTTCTTCAAGCTCCCAATCTTCAGAGTTACGTTTGATTATTTCCAATAAATTCCACTTGTGGTCAATATCCTTCTTCATAAAAGAACCGTACAAGAAGTGTCAAGCATGGTACGATCTTCATGAGAAAGCCGAGCATAAAAGTTTTGAGTGATAATTTCTCTCGAGAGCTCATGATTGGGGCATGAATATAGCATTGATTTAAGCCTCCCCCAATATTGAGCTATGATTTCCCTGTCACGAGGCCAAAAGTTATAAATATAATTCCGATCACGATGTACTAAATGCATAGGATAAAACTTTTGATGAAATTCCAATTTCAACCGATTGTAGTCCCTGTTGGGTAACGTAGCATAAATTCAAAATTTTCCTACGCATGTTCAGATCTTCCTATGGAGATACCAGCAACGAGAGAGGGGTAAGAGCATCTTCGTACCTTTGAAGATCGCTAAGCGGAAGCGTTGCTAGAACACGGTTGATGGAGTCGTACTCGCAGCGATTCCGATCTAGTGCCGAACAACGGCACCTCCGCGTTC
Source organism: Hordeum vulgare subsp. vulgare (assembly GCF_904849725.1). NCBI lineage: Eukaryota > Viridiplantae > Streptophyta > Magnoliopsida > Poales > Poaceae > Hordeum > Hordeum vulgare. Next base: position 379,529,504 of record NC_058518.1, read on the forward strand.
AACACACGTGCAGCCCGGTGACGTCTCCGGCACCTTGATCCAGCAAGGAGGAGGGAGAGCTTGGGGAAGAAGTCCAGCAACACGACGGCGTGGTGTCGGTGGAGAGACGAGGTCTCCCGGCAGGGCTTCGCCAAGCGCCGGCAGAGAGGAGGAGGGAGAGGAGCAGGGCTGCGCCGAGAGAGAGATGAAACGGTGTCTCCAACAGCCCCGAGTCCTCATCTATTTATAGGAGGAGGGGGAGGGCTGCGCCACCCCTAGGGTTCCCTCCCTAGGGGCCGGCGGCCACCAGATGGGAGAGGGGGGCGGCGGCTAGGGTGGGAGGGGGTGTGGCGCACCACCTGGTGGACCTAAGGCCCACCTGCGCCTAGGGTTGCCCCCTCTCCCCACCACTTGCGCATTGGGATGGGTGTGGGAGGCACACCAGCCCACCTAGGGGCTGGTTCCCTCCCGCACTTAGCCCATCTAGCCTCTTGGGGTCGTTGCCCCCCTTCAGTGGTCCCGGTGGTCCCGGTACGTTACCGGTGACGCCCGAAACACTTCCGGTGTCCAAAACCATCCGTCCTATATATCAATCTTTACCTCCGGACCATTCTGGAGCTCCTCGTGACGTCCGGGATTTCATCCGGGACTCCGAACAACTTTCGGTAACCTCGTATAACAATTCCCTATAACCCTAGCATCCTCGAACCTTAAGTGTGTAGACCCTACGGGTTCGGGAGACAGGCAGACATGACCGAGACACCTCTCTGGCCAATAACCATCAGCGGGGTCTGGATACCCATGGTGGCTCCCACTAGCTCCACGATGATCTCATCGGATGAACCACGATGTCAAGGATTCAATCAATCCCGTATACGATTCCCTTTGTCTGTCGGTATAGAACTTGCCCGAGATTCGATCGTCGGTATACCTATACCTTGTTCAATCTCGTTACCGGTAAGTCTCTTTACTCGTTCCGTAGCACGTCATCGTGTGACTAACTCCTTAGTCACATTGAGCTCATGATGATGTTCTGCCGAGTGGGCCCAGAGATACCTCTCCGTCACACGGAGTGACAAATCCCGATCTCGATTCGTGCCAACCCAACAGACACTTTCGGAGGTACCCGTAGTGCACCTTTATAGTCACCCAGTTAAGTTGTGACGTTTGATACACCCAAAGCACTCCTACGGTATCCGGGAGTTGCACAATCTCATGGTCGAAGGAAAAGATACTTGACATTATAAAAGCATTAGCATACGAACAATACGATCTAGTGCTAGGCTTAGGATTGGGTCTTGTCCATCACATCATTCTCCCAATGATGTGATCCCGTTATCAATGACATCTAATGCCCATGATCAGGAAACCATGATCATCTATTGACTAACGAGCTAGCCAACTAGAGGCTTGCTAGGGACACATTGTGATCTATTCATTCACACATGTATTACTGTTTCCTGTTAATACAATTATAGCATGAACGATAGACGATTAACATGAACAAGGAAATATGATAATAACCATTTTATTATTGCCTCTAGGGCATATTTCCAACAGTCCCATGATCCAGTATCATCACATAGCCTATACCATGTCAACGCCTTATCCTTCAAAGATAAAGGAAAGACTTTCTTCTTTACCTCATCCTCGGGCGAACCTGCAAAGTTAAATAAACCACAAACTTCATCTACATAGATCAGATGCAAGTCTGTATGTGATGATCCATCTCCTGTAAAAGGATTAGCCACCAGTTTCTCAAGCATACCCGAAAGAATTTCATAAAAGATATTTTCAGTAGGTACCTCAGGTTGAGGAGCAACTCTTTGTTCTTCCGTTCGTGGTGAAGATACCTCGAACAAACTCCTCAAAGAAACAGTTTCCATAGTGACAAGTGACAATAAATTTCAGCACAGTATATAAATGTTTCCTTACCAAATTCCACTTCCCAAAGGCGCTTCCCTCCCCGGCAACGGTGCCAGAAAATAGTCTTGATGACCCGCAAGTAAAAGGAATCAATCGTAGTCCTTTCGATAAGTAAGATTGTCGAACCCAACGAGGAGAAGAAGGCTCTAATAAACGGTTTTCAGCAAGGTAATAATTGCAAGCACTGAAAGTAGCGGTAACAAGTGATGGTGTAGTGAGGTGAAACGTAGCAGGTGAAAATTAACAAGTAAGAAGTAGTAGCAACGGTGCAGCAAAGTGGCCCAATCCCTTTTGTAGCAAGGGACAAGCCTGAACAAAGTCTTATAAGAGGAAAAACGCTCCCGAGGACACACAGGAATTTCTGTCATGCTAGTTTCATCATGTTCATATGATTCGCGTTTGTTAATTTTATAGTTTGATATGTGGGTGGACCGGCGCTTGGGTACTACCCTTACTTGGACAAGCATCCTGCTTATGATTAACCCCTCTTGCAAGCATCCGCAACTACTAAAGAAGAATTAAGACCACGTCTAACCATAGCATTAAACTAGTGGATCCAAATGAGCCCCTTACGAAGCAACGCATAGACTGGGGTTTAAGCTTCTGTCACTCTAGCAACCCATCATCTACTTACTACTCCCCAATGCCTTCCTCTAGGCCCAAATATGGTGAAGTGTTATGTAGTCGACGTTCACATAACACCACTAGAGGAAAAGACAACATATAGCATATCAAAATACCGAACGAATACCACATTCACATAACTATTATCAGCATGACTTATCCCATGTCCTCAGGAACAAAAGTAACTACTCACAAAGAATAATCATAATCATGATCAGAGGTGTAATGAGTAGCATCAAGGATCTGAACATAAACTCTTCCACCAAGTAATCCAACTAGCATCAACTACAAAGAGTAATCAACACTACTAGAAACCTTACAAGTACCAATCGGAGTCGAGAGATGGAGATTGGTTACAAGAGATGAACTAGGGTTTGGAGAGGAGATGGTGCCGATGAAGATGTTGATGGAGATGACTCCCCTCCGACGAGAGGAGTGTTGGTGATGACGATGGTGACGATTTCCTCCTCCGGGAGGGAAGTTTCCCCGGCAGGATCGTCCTGTCGGAGCTCTAGATTGGTTATGCTCAAGTTCCGCCTCGTGGCAGCGGAGAATCCACGAAAAAGCTCCACCTTGATTTTTTTTTCTCGGACGAAACCCTTGATATAGCAAAAGAGGGGGGCAGTGGGCCACCAGGGTGCCCACAAGCCCTGTTGTCGCGACTAGGGGGGTAGGCCGCGACAACCAGGCTTGTGGGCCCCTCACAGCTCCCCTCTCACACTTCTTTCGCCCAATATTTTTTATATATTCCCAAAAAAATTCCACGTTGATTTTCAGGGCATTTGGAGTTGCGCAGAATAGAGGACTCAGACTTGCTCCTTTTCCAGTCCAGAATTCCAGCTGCTGGTATTCTCCCTCTTCAAATAAACCTTGCAAAATAAGAGAGAAAAGGCATAAGTATGGTACCACAAAGTATAATAACAGTCCATAAAGCGATAAATATCAACATGAAATCATGATGCAAAATGGACGTATCAGGGGCCCACAAGCCTGCTAGGCGCGGCCCCCCTGGCCGCGCCTAGGGGGCTTGTGGCCTCCCCTGGTGGCCTCTGCCTTGGTTCTCACGTCCCATGCGTATCTTCTGTTTCGGAAAAAATCTTTTTAGAAGTTTTATTCCGTTTGTACACCGTTTAAAATTATCCTCTGAAAAGTGTCAAAAACACGAAAAAAAAGGAACTAGCACTTGGCACTGAGTTAATAAGTTAGTCCCAAAAAAGATATAGAAGGCATAAAAAACATCCAAAGTTTGACAAGATAATAGCATGGAACCATCAAAAATTATAGATACGTTGGAGACATATCAGAGCCGCGCAGGGAGGCCGCCTGGGCAGGGTCTGGCTCCCCTCTGGCCCACCTTTGGTGCTCGTGAAGCTTCCGTCATGCTGATTTTTATATATTTTTCTCGGGATTTTTGGGACATTCTAAATTGGGGTAAAAGTCCTTGCAAAAAAGGCATCAGCAGATAGAACTGGCACTGGGTGCACTGAGTTAGTAGGTTAGTCCAAATATGTGTAAAAAGGTATGAAAGTGTAGCAAAACATATAACAATGTCACCCAAAAGATCATGGAACAAACAGAAATTATAGATACGTTTAGGACGTATCAACATCCCCAAGCTTAATTCCTGCTTGTCCTCGAGTAGGTAAATGATAACACAAATAATTTCTGTGGTGACATGCTAACACACATATAAGAACATAAAAGTAAAGAAAGTAAGATATGCAATTCAAGTCAAGACAATAACAAGCAAGAGTCTATATTTAGTACTGAAAATAACAAAGTAAGAACATAAAGGTGCAAGAGCTCCGCTGTCCATGACTCGAATGTCTCCAAATGTTTTTTGCGTGCAAGAAATGGGAGATAGGTTTAGAGCATAAAATATTTTGTAGTTCAATTGAGAACTCAATCTACTAAAACTTCACACTTAGTCTCCTTCGGAATCTTATTTTGACTCATCCCCAGGAAACTAGTCAGGCACAAGTCAAAATGATCCTCTCCCTTTCGACTTTGAGCACTCATGCAATGGATGAGCGCAAGCAAGATATGTTGTCACTTAGGATGGCAAAGAGAATAATGATGCGGAAGGAAGACAAAAAAGGTGTGAAAGGCTCACATCAATGAGGACAACCATAAGCGAGAGAAAGACAAATGATAGATATGATGTGAGGAGTAGGTATTGCCATGCAACGGATGCACATATGAGCTAAGGTAAGCTCTCCAATGGAACTAGTGGGGGTGCATCCAACTTGCTTGCTCATGAAGACCTAGAGTTCATTTGAGGAGGCTCATCATTGGAATATACAAGCCAAGTTCTATAGTGTAGAGGTCCCCACATAGGTATGCATGAATGATAATCTTTGTAGAGTACAAATATAACAATGGGTTACGAGTGTGGATCTATCAAAAGGAATAGTAGTGTTGCCCCCTTCTCTCTTTTTATTTCTTTATTTTTTTTATTTTTTATTTTTGTGTGGCCTCTTTGGCTCTTTCTATTTATCTCTGATTTGTCCTCTTTGGGATCTTTTCATGTGCCCTCTTTGGTATCTTTTAATTTGTCCTCATTTGGATCTTTTCCTCACTTAAGGGCAACCCTCTATGTTTTACAAGAATAAAAAAGAAGTACTCAACATAAAGACAAATGAAAACTATCATGATGTATGCAAATGTATGCCTCTCTCGGTGTAGCAGGATATGCAATGAAACTAGCGCGTCATGTAGCAATAATAAGGGCAAGGCCCAACTAGCATGCGCCTCCTCGGTCAATCAAAAGCATGTATGACATGAAGATCAAGTCATGAGATGGTGGATGTTGCATGGCAATGTAGCTCGGAAAGGCTATGGAAATGCCTTAATAGGTAGGTATGGTGGCTGTTTTGAGGAAGGATATAATGAGGCTTATGATGACAGAGCGTATCATGCCAAGGGTTTGGATGCACCGGCGAAGTTTGCACCAACTCTCAAGATGAAAAGGGGCAATGCACGGTACCGAAGAGTCTAGAAAAATATGGATGGTGGAAGTGCCAACAATCGAATACTCGCATTAGTCCGAAGAACTCATGCACTTATTATCGGTAACTCTCTATCTAGTCAGGAGATTCACAAAGAGACAAGTACCCCGAGGAGGAGAGTTTGGGGGTTTGGTTATCCTTGTGCATCCACGACCCATGTTAACGTGAGGGTACTTTATATATTCCAACCCCTCCAGAGGTTAGCGATCGATCTAGTAGCTAGAGTTCTCAACTATTTTTTTTAGTTTTTGAAAATAAACATGGATTTCCAAAAATACGACACCTATCACTAATAGGCTCAAGATCTTGACACCAATAGTCCAAACATTACTCAAATCAATACCTCAAAACTATTGCAAGTTACTACTATACTTAAATAGCAACCTCAATTACCTACTCATGCAAGACACACAACTCAGTGCAACAAGCCAACTCTCTAAACAAGATAAGCATGTTAACTCAAGAGAGTTACAAAAGCAACCTAAATAAAAGCTCTTAAAAAGATAGAGCGTGAAAACTAAGAGCTAAGCATGACAACAGCTATGAAAAGATAAAGAACACACAAAAAGATAAGCATGAAAACCTATGTTGTGTTCTAGGGTGGAGTGGAGCGTGTTTCTCTCCCAAACAAAGAATGCTAGGTTCCAACTTGTTATGAAGAGCAAGCGAAACTAAAACAAACTAAAAATTAAAGAGCGGGATGCTCCAAGCATAGCACATAACATATGAAGTGATAAAAATATAACATGGAGAAGGACGAACTGATGATTGTTGATGGAGAAGGGGCGCACGAGGGCATCCCCAAGCTTAGATGCTTGAGTCTCCTTGAATACTTCTTGGGGGTGTATGGGGGCATCCCCAAGCTTGAGCGCTTGACACTCCTAGATCTTCTTTCATCATCTTCCATCGCATACTTGAAAACTCCCTTCATACGAAACTCATCATAAGCTGATTAGACTGGTTAGTGCCCATAGTAAAATAATTTATTCTGTACTGGAAATAAAGATTTTCAGGAAGAGCTACTGTTTCTCAAGATTGCCAAAAAAATTGCAAAGAAAAAGCAAGCTTAAGATTTGCAAAACAATGAAAACACAAAATGTCCAGAATCTGTGAAAAACAGAACACCATGTAGTAAATAATTTTTTCGGGACACTTCGGCAACTCAAATCAAAAAACTCAGAACATACGCCAAAAATACAATTATATAGAGAATAATGTCAAAAAAATTAGATCAAAGCATAATAAAATAATTTATTATCTACTGGAAATAAAGATTTTCAGGAAGAGCTACTCTTTCTCAAGATTGCCAAAAAGTTTTTGTAAATAAAAAGCAAGCTTAAGATTTGCAAAACAATGAAAACGCAAAACGTGGCAGAATTTGTGAAAAACAGACCAGCGGGTAGTAAATAATTGTTTCAGGGCACTTCTGCAACTCAAATTAAAACACTCAGAATAGAAGCCAGAAAGACAATTATATAGATCATACTGTCAAAAAAATTCAGATCAAAAAAATGATCTCGTGATTTTTGGCTAATTTTTCCGTCAAGCAGACATAATCTGTTTCTGCACAGCATGTCACAACTTTTGAACTTTCTTGCAATCGGAGGCTAAAACTTGGCACATAATTTGAAAATAAAGATACAATGATGTTGCTACAGTAGTAACAAGCATCAAGACCACTAAAACTCAAAGTAAAAACAAATTGGGTTGCCTCCCAACAAGCGCTTTCTTTTATGCCTTTGAGCTAGGCATGATGCAAAAAAGATCAAGTTGTATCAATTGAACCATCACAAAGATCATCAAAAGGCTCTTCAATAGTACAACTAATCTTAAGAGGACTCTCAAAGAGAGGCCTAGTGGCAACACTTCTAGGAACAAAAGCAAAGGTAGTAGGACCAATTGGAATTTCATTTCTAATTCTATTTAAGAGAGCTATCTCTTCCGAGGTCTTCACAGTTTCAACACCCTTAGCAATAGGTATACTTGTTTTGGGTTGAGGAACCTTGGGTGCGTGAATGAACCTAGGTCCCTTCCTTGCGGGGATTTCTACCTTTTTAGTCTTGATGGAGGATAGAGTAGTTCCTAAAGTTTCAGTAATATCCTCGATCTTATCAATCCTAGAAGGATTCACATCATGGGATTTGAGGGTCTCCAAAGTTTTGTAAATTTTGTGCATGGAGCTATCAAGTCTATTTAGGTTCCCTTGAATCCTACGATCTACTTCATTCATTTTACTCTTGCTTGGCATCTCTATCTCTATATTCTCAAGTTTACTCATAATGTGAGCTAAAGTGATATCATCCTTTATGTCAACAATAGGTGGGATTCCAACAAGATTTTCCATAACGTTAAGAGCCTCCCAAACGGGAGATTCCAAGAAATTCCCACCTATTGTCGTGTCTAGAATAAACCTATTCCAAGAAGTAATACCAACATAAAAATTTCTAAGCAAAATAGTGGTGGATTGCTTCTTGGTGGCTCTATCTTGAGAATCTTTAATTCTATACCAAGCATCTTTCAAACTTTCTCCAACCCTTTGTTTGAAGGTAAGAATCTCTCCTTCGGGTGCAACACCAAAGGCAAAGGACTTAGACATACTAACTAAACAAAGCAACTAATTTTTTTTGTGGTTTTTGGTATAGGATATATCCATGGTGATGACCATGTACGAGAGGAGAGATCGGATCCACATACCCTTGTAGATCGCTAAGCGGAAACGTATATAATGCGGTTGATGTAGTCGGATATCTTCATGATCCAAATCGCAGTCCGTCCTACGATCTCATCACAATCCGTCCCGCAATCCCATCATGATCTAGTGCCGAACGGATGGCACCTCCGCATTCATCACACATACAGCTCGATGACGATCTCCGCTTTCTTGATCCAGCAAGAGGGCAGAGAGGTAGATGAGTTCTCCGGCAGCACGACGGTGTGGTCGTGGTGGTGAACTAATCCAGCACGGCTTCACCAAGCTATGTCGGACTAATCTAGACGAAGGAGACAATCTATGGAGGAGAGGACAACACGTGGCTTTTGCAGGTGTGTGTTGCCCTCAAAACCACCACTATATATAGGAGGAAGAGTTGGGAGGCTGCCTTGCCTCCTCCTCCAAGGAGGAGAGGTTCGGCCAAGCTAGGGAGGAGAGTCCTCCTCAAATCCGGTTTGGTGGAGGACCCCCTTCCTAGTTGGTATCCTCCTTCCCTTTTCATCATTTTTCATTTTCCTTTTACACTTGGCTGAAATAGGTTTTATTGGGCTGGCTGCACCAGCCCACTAGGGGATGGTGCGCCACCTTTAGGCCTACTAGGTCCCCTCCCGGGTGGGTAGCCCCTCCCGATGAAACTCTAAAACTCATTCGTCACTCTTGGTACTTTACCGGTCGAAAGGATCGATATGGTTGACTAGAGGGGGGGGTGAATAGGCAACAACCACTTTTTAATTATTCTTAACAAGTTAGGGTTAGCAACATAAAGGTTCTCTAAAATGACAACTAGGTGATCAACATGTATGATGCTACCAACTATAATCGCTAAGGCAAGTAAGAAATAGTCTACAACTGTGATAGCCTGGCTTATTAGGGATGATAGACTACTCATATCAATAAGGAATTCCTTCTTTCCGGGAGCCCATTCGAACAGAACTCACAAGTTAAGCGTGCTCGGCTTGGAGTAGTTCTAGGATGGGTGACCGACCGGGAAGTTAATCCCGGGTGCGCATGAGTGAGGACAAAGTGCGCAGAAAAGACTAGTATTGATATGTGGGGCTCGTCTAGATCCCGCCAGGAGTAACGACCGTCGGCGGGTGTGTCCGGGGCGTTACAAGTTTGGTATCAGAGCCGACCCTCGCGGTTACACGGATGTTTGCGGACAGGTGTGCGGTCATGTTATTCATGACGTTTGTGACCCGTCGTGGCACACGGCATGGTACATGTACTGGAGTGGATGCACAGACGTTTGTACCAAGAGGGAACGCTCCTGAAGACGAGGATGTGTTACCGAAGTTCCTTCCCTTTGACAGGAAGTACGTCTCCGTTGGAGCGGTGTGGAGGCACAATGCTCCCCAATAAGCCACTAGGGCCACCGTATTCTCCTCACGCCCTCACACAATGCAAGGTGTCGAGATTCCACTATGGGTGCTCTTGAAGGCGGCGACCGAACCTTTACAAACAAGGTTGGGGCTAACTCCACACAAAGCTTGGAGGCTCCCAATAAGACCACGGAGCTTCACCACAATGGAATGTGGCTCTGAGGTGACCTCAACCGTCTAGGGTGCTCAAACACCCAAGAGTAACAACATCCGCAAGGGATTAGTGGGGGGAATCAATTTTCTCTTGGTGGAAGTGTAGATCTTGGCCTTCTCAACCAATCCCTAGGAAATCAACAAGTTTGATTGGTTAGGGAGAGAGATCGGGCACTTTTGAGCTTAGGGAGCAACTATGGAGCTTGGGAGGGTCAAAGGTAGGGTTCTTTAGAAAGAAGAACCCTTTATATAGTGGGGGAAAGAATCCAACCGTTTTCCTCACTCACAGCACGAGCCCAGCGGTACTACCGCTGGCACCAGCGGTACTACCGCTGACCCTCCAGCGGTACTACCGTTGTGCCCATGGTAGCGCAAAGATACTATCGGGCCAACCACCGCCAAGAAAGTCTTCGCAAAAAGTATGAGGTAGTACATCTGCAAGGATGACGGTACTAAATTCCTGGAGCTGTACTACCGCTGACCAGGGGCGGTAATACCGCCAGCTCCAGCGGTACTACCGCGAGGGCCAGCGGTACTACCGCCAACTCCAGCGGTACTACCGCCAGAGGACATTTTTGAAAGATGAGAAAGACCACAGAGGGGAAAAGCTCCATAGTTGCAAGGGAAAGGACATGGAGAAAAAGTGTGTGCATGCAAGATTGATTCCACCCAAACCTTCCCAATACGGATCCCCTCTTAATAGTACGGCGTTCCTACGACTCAAAACCACCAAAGAGAATCGTAGAAGACACCGTGCTTCTATTCCAGGGACGGTGCCGAATCGTCTTGTGCCTTTGTCATGTATTATCTAAAATGCTCAATGCACACGATTAGTCCACTAAGGTACTCTCATAAATCACCAAAATTACTTAGGCATAAATATGCCCTAACAATCTCCCCCTTTTTGGTGGATTGATGACAATACCGGATTTGCACAGTAGAAAGTATGTGAGCATAAAGATAATTTAATAGAGATAATTAAAGAGCATATGACTCACAGCATATGATTAAAATAGGTCTCACACAAGTCTCACATCACACCTAGTAAAGATAGCAAATACGATCAAACCAAGTTCAAAGCAAACACGATAAAGATAAAGCAAGCAAATCCAACTCCTAGACTCTCTCCCCCTTTGGCACCAAGACACCAAAAAGGGGCACACCTAAGACACAGGTGGTCACTCCTCATCCTAAGACTCATCCGTGGCATCTGGATCCTCCTCGTCCTGCTCCTCCTCAATGTCCTCGTCAGAAACCTCCTCCTCAGCATCAGACCCATTCCACTGGTAACCTTGAGCCCTCATCCAGTCAGTCTCTGGAGTGATGTCGTTCTCCGAGCCGCTCAAGATTGCCACATCAAGTGTCCTTAAGACACGCTTGTGCCCCTAACGGTTCTCCTTCTGGGCCACATGAGACTAATACTGTCCCTTGGCCTGCATACAATAGAGAGTCTTCATCTGATCCTTCAGCTTCACATCCCAAGATGGCATAGCAGAAGAGCGGGTATGCGAAGCAGGTCCTCCCCCAGCAGCAGTCTCTGTGTCAGTCTCCATGGGCTGAGAAGAAGTCGAGGTGTTGGCCCATTTGTCCTTTAGACGCAGCTTGATAGGATCATGCACAAAGTAGTCAGCTTCAACAGGGAGGACCTCGTCCGGATAGGTATCTTTCCACTTCTTTTGAATAAAGGCGAACAGGTAAGGCTCGTAGATGGGAACCTTACAGTTCATGATGCAATTCCAGAGCTCACAGAACATCACATCAGATATGTTGAGAGGCGCAGTGTCCTTAATCCTTGCCTCCTCACACAGTAGAAGCATCTCAGCCAGATGTCCATGCACCTCGTCCTTGTTGCCAATACGAGGGAATAGGGTGTTGCGGAAGATCCGATGCATGACATCCAGATGCGTGGGGAGCACACCCTTTTTTATGTAAAGATGTTTGATACGTCTCTGTCGTATCTACTTTTCCAAACTCTTTTGCCCTTGTTTTGGACTCTAATTTGCATGATTTGAATGGAACTAACCCGGACTAACGCTGTTTTCAGCAGAATTGCCATGGTGTTGTTTTTGCGCGGAAATAAAAGTTCTCGGAATGACCTGAAAATTTACGAAGAATTTTTGTGGAATATATAAAAAACACTAGCGCAAGAATCAACGGAGGAAGTGGAGCGTGGAGCCCACAAGCCCACCAGGAGCGGGCCCCCCTAGTCGCGCGTGGCAGGCTTGTGGGGCCCACGTTGCTCCACCGCCTCCAATCTCACGTCTATTTAGTCCCTTTCATCCGGAAAAAAATCAAGGAGAAGAGTTCATCGCGTTTTACGATACGGAGGCGCCGCCACCTCCTGTTCTTCCTCTGGAGAGCAGATCTAGAGTCCGTTATGGGCTCCGGAGAGGGGAGATCGTCGCCATCGTCATCACCAACCTTCCTTCATCGCCAATTCCATGATGCTCTTCACCGTTCGTGAGTAATCTCATCGTAGGCTTGCTAGACGGTGATGGGTTGTATGAGATCTATCATGTAATCGAGTTAGTTTTGACGGGGATTGATCCCTAGTATCCACTAGTATGAGGAGTTCATGTATTCACCAACTGTTAATGCGTTGGTCCGGTTCTTTATTAAAAGGAGAACCTTAATATCCCGAAGTTTCCATTAGGACCCCGCTGCCACGGGAGGGATGGACAATAGATGTCATGCAAGTTCTTTTCCCTAAGCACGTATGACTACATACGAAATACATGCCTACATTACATTGACGAACTGGAGCTAGTTACATATCTCTCCGTGTTATAACTGTTACATGATGAATAGCATCCGGCATAATCATCCATCATCGATCCAATGCCTACGAGTTTTTCCTACTTGACCTTGCTACGTTACTTTGCCGCTACTGCTATCACTGCTGCTACTGTTACTCTGTTGCTACTGCTGTTACTTTGCTGCTACTGCTGTCACTTTGTTGCTACTGGTTACTTTTGCTACTCTTGCTATCATACTACCTTGCTACCGATACTTTGCTGCAGATACTAAATCTTTCAGGTGTAGTTGAATTGACAACTCAACTGCTAATACTTGGGAATATTCTTTGGCTTCCCCTCGAAAATTTGGGTTGAATACTCTACCCTCGAAAATGATTGCGATCCCCTATACTTGTGGGTTATCAAGACTATTTTCTGGCGCCGTTGCCAGGGAAGCACAGCTAAATTCTCTGAGTCACTTGGGATTTACGTGTGCTGGTCACTATGAGGAATCCGAAAGATCCAAGAACTAAAGTCTTGCCCTCAACTACGAGAACAGGTAAGGAACTGTCATCTAGCTCTGCACTTGATTCACCTTCAGTTATGAGTAAGTTTGCGACACCACCTCCTGCTAGAAATCTTGATATGTCGCCTCTGCTTGATGATGCTACTTCTGGTGCCCATGATGCTTATGATGATGATATGCTTGATACTGCTTTGCCACTAGGTACATTCCTTGATGCACAAATTGCTAGAGTTGCTGCTAGATGTGATGATACTTCTAAAACTGCTGATACTATTGAAGTAGAACATGCTATTTTGCGTGTTAGAACTAGCTCTCCTAGATATGAATTGCCTGTTATGCCTGAGGGTTATGTTATGGAGGGAGAGATAGCTGAGGACTTTCTTGCTTGTAAGGATAGCTATGATGTTGAGAAATTACTGCTCAAGTGGAAAGAAAAATCTTTAAACGCTAGGATGAAATACGACCTGAAGTTTGCTACTTCGCCTATCTTTGTGACCGATAAGGATTATAAATTCTCTGTCAACCCTCAGTTAATCACTTTGGTCGAATCTGATCCTTTTAATGGTTATAAGTCTGAAATGGTTGTAGCCCATCTTACCAAACTACATGATATAGCCACCCTATTCACGAGTGAGGAAAAGATCCGCCACTACTATATCCTGAAGTTGTTTCCTTTCTCGCTAAATGATGATGATAAAACTTGGTTCACTTCTCTTGCTCCTGGTTGTGTGCGTAGCCCCCAGGATACGATCTAGTACTTCTCTAAGAAATATTTCCCTGCCCATAAGAAGCAAGCTGCCTTGCAGGAAATATACAACTTTGCGCAAGTTGAAGAAGAGAGTCTCCCACAAGCTTGGGGGAGGCTCGTCCAGCTGCTGAATGCTGTGCGTGATCACCCTCTTGAGAAGAATGAAATACTTGATATCTTCTATAATGGACTTACCCATGCTTCTAGAGACCACCTAGATAGTTGTGCTGGTTGTGTTTTTAGGGAACGAACTGTAGAACAAGCTGAGATCCTATTGAATAACATCTTGTGCAATGAGAATGCTTGGACTATTGCTGAACCACCTTCGAAGCCAACTCCAAAAAAAAGAGGTATTCTATTCCTCAGTCCTGAAGATATGCAAGAAGCTAAGAAATCTATGAAAGAGAAAGGCATTAAATCTGAAGATGTCAAAAATCTACAACCTATCGAAGAGATTCATGGTCTTGATAACCCGATACAGGTAGTAGAAGTAAATTCTCTTTGTAGATTCGATGAGAGTGATATTCCTTTTGATAAACCTGCTAGCTTATGCCTGGATGAATTTGATAACTTTGTTACCAAACAACAGAGTTTCAATGATTATGTTAGCAGACAATTGGAACAGAATGCTCGTATGCTTAGTCATTTAAGTGCTTGTGTGGACAAAAACGGCAATGATCTTAAACTCTTGAGTAAACATGCCTCTATGGTTACTACTCAGGTAGAACAAGTACTTAAGGCTCAAAATGACTTGCTCAATGTGATGAATGACAATTCTGTCAGAGTCATCACTAGAGGCGGTAGAATGACCCAGGAACCTTTGTATCCTGAGGGTCATCCCAAGAGAATTGAACAAGATTCTCAAGGAGTTAGCACTGATGCACCTAGTCATCCTAGAAAGAAGAAGAAAGATGATAGGAACTTGCACACTAGCAACCATGTTGCTGTTACACCCGAGACTTCAAATGATATCTGTGTTTCTGATGTCGAAACACAATCTGGTGATGAACGTGAGCCTAATGATAATATCGATAGTGATGTTCATGTTGATGCTCAACCTAGCAATGATAAGGATGTGGAGATTGAACCCGTTGATCTTGATAACCCACAACCTAAGAATAGGAGATACGATAAGAATGACTTTGCTGCTAGGAAGCATGGTAAAGAAAGGGAACCACGGGTTCAGAAACCCATGCCCTTTCCTCCAAAACCATCCAAGGAAAAGGATGATGAGGATTTTGAGCGATTTGTTGAAATGATTAGACCTGTCTTTCTGCAAATGCGTTTGACAAATATGCTAAAAATGTCTCTGTATGCTAAGTACATGAAGGATATTGTGACTAATAAGAGGAGGATACCTGAGGTTGAGATTTCCACCATGCTTGCTAACTATACCTTCAAGGGTGGAACTCCTAAGAAACTAGGTGATCCCGGAGTGCCCACTATACCTTGCTCCATTAAAGGCAACTACGTTAGAACTGCTTTATGCGACCTTGGAGCCGGTGTTAGTGTTATGCCTCTCTCTCTTTATCATAGACTTGAACTAGATTAGTTGACACCCACTGAAATATCTCTGCAAATGGTCGACAAATCAACTGCTTTTCCTATCGGCATTTGCGAGGATGTGCCTGTTGTGGTTGTGAATGTCACTATCTTAACAAACTTTGTTATCCTGGATATTCCCGAGGATGATGCCATGGCATTCATCCTTGGAAAACCCTTTTCAAACACTGCAGGGGCTGTTATAGATTGCAACAAAGGCAATGTCACTTTCTATGTCAACGGTAATGAGCATACGGTGCACTTTTTGAAGAAACAATATCAAGTACATTGCATCAATGCTATTGAAAAAACTTCATCCATTCTTATTGGGAGCTTGGAATGCCCTATACCTCCTGTCAAGATGAAGTATGATTTGCTTGTTGGGGATATTGACATCCCCATTGAGGTAACCTAGTGACTATTCAAAAATTCTCCGTTTCGTGTTGCGATTCGAAAAAGTTTGTCAAGGAGACTTGATCAACCTCATTCACGGATTTCTTTCGATGACCATGAGATGGATGAATCGAGGAGTCACAAACCTCTGTTCCAAGATTTCACCTTCGGTTGCTTAGAAGAAAAAAGATAGATTTAGTTTAGTTTTCCCTGTTTTCTACTTTTAGCGTCCCGTAGAAAAGTACCCCGAATATAAAGTTGTCCGAACATCCTGAAAATCAAGTATGATTTTTTCAGGAATTTTTGAAAAATACTAAGACAAAGAGCTAGTCAGGGGGCTGCACCAGTGGGCCACAAGCCCTGGAGGCACGGGCACCCCCCTGGCCGCGCCACCCAGGCTTGTGGGGCCCACGTGCACCCCCTCCACTCATTCTAGCTCCCATATGCTTCTCCTACCTCGAGAAAAAATTGTTTCGCAGCTCAAACCCATGTTCTTGCTCTTCTTGCTGGGATTTTCGATCTCCTTGTGCAAAGCACCATTTACCGAACTGTTTTGGAGAAATTACTCCTTGGTAAGTGACTCCTCCATTGGTCCAATTAGTTTTTGCACTAGTGCCTTATACTTCACGTATTTTTGCTACCTTGGTGACCCTGTTCTTGAACTTTGCATGCTAATTTTAGCTGGTCCCAAGTAGTTTTGATGCGTAATATGGCTTCTAGGCACTTGTTGGAGTAGTTGCTATGAGTTTCGTTGAGCCTTGTTCACTTTTCCTTAGAGTCAGTGAAAATTTCAGAAAAGGAAGATGTTCAGGAGAAACTATCATGGTGGTTCCTCAAGCAAGAGAGGTCCCCGTCTCGCGATTCGGGAGCCCGATCCTTACCAACCAAGGAACGCACAGGTAGAACCATGTGAATGGCCTTCTGATGAATTCATGATTGAGGCAGGTTTCAAAGACGAGTTTGATACACTTGTTCACAACGTCGGACTCGAAGAATTCATCTCTGATAAATTTGAACAGTATGTTACTCTCACTGCCTCTTTTGTTCGTAGATTCAAATTTTCAGCTGGTCGTGACACATCTGTACTGTTTGATCTCTATGACAAATCGTATACCATGGATTTAGAGGATTTCAATAGAATTTGCAAGATACCTTTTTGGGGTAGTCTCAATGATCCTCCTAAATCTTCGATTAGAGATTTTTTTCTCTGGTATAACTTTCACAGAAACTAGAGACATTACGGAGGCTACCATGGGGAGCATTCATTTTCCTGCCTTGCATTACCTTGCCCTCTTCATAGGTAGATGCATTAACGACAAGATTTAGCATTGTCACCTCAGGACACCCGACCTTAGTATTCTTAAGAGCGCAGTAACGACTGATAGAAGTTTCAACATGGGAGCTATAATAGCAAGGAGGCTGAATAATAATGCTAATGAAGGGGGTTTCTTTGGTGGGATCTATGCCACTCGCATAGCACATTTTCTTGGAGTACCCATCCGCGAAGGAGATCCTACGCTCCATACAGCTTTCCTTGACCGCGTCGCTTTGACACGCTATTAGTTCCTTGAGAGGGATGATGAATCCCTCCTATATCGGTTAATATTTAACCAACAACGTGTTTTCCATATTACCCTTCCTGCTCCTGCCTTCTTTGACTTTCAGGTAAAACGGAGATATTACATAACCAGAGGAGAGGCAGAGGAGTATGAGAGGGAGGCAAAGGCTGCTCGCCTGCGTGAGGCAGCTATTCAGACAGTGGCTGTCGCGCTCCCGTACAACCCCCATTATGATTTTGGGTATCGCCCGGACCATCCTTTGGAGTAGACCAACTTAGGCCAAAATCCTAAGCTTGGGGGAGTACGTGTTTCTCACCGACTTTATATTCTTGCTCACACTTTCACTTTGATAGTCGGTGTTCACACTTTGCCACTTTCTCATCCATGCTAGTTTATTTCTTTTTCTTGTTTTCTTTTCATGTGTTTGTCTAGTTTGAGAAAACCCAAAAAGATTTTCTTGTTCTTCTTTTGCTTGTTGGGAGCTTTCCCGTGTAAATAGTTTTCTTTTTCTTTGGGTCAAGGTAGAATACCATGGTTACAATAATTAGTGGCTCTCGCATGCATACGTGTTTATCTGTCAAAGAGCCATATTACTTTCTCTTCTCCTTTGTGTTTGCTTGCAGATTCCGGCGTAGTCCAATGCACGAGCACTCTTATTATTGTTCACATCATTCGGTCGTGCAAGTGAAAGGCAATAATGACGATATATGATGAAGTAACTGAGCCAGGAAAAGCTGGTATGAACTCGATCTATTTTGTTTTTGTAAATATGACTAGCTCATCGTTCCTGATTCAGCTTTGTTGTGAGAGAAACATGTTTTCAATGACAACTTAGAGATCATAGTTTCTGATGTCATGCTTAATTAGCTAGGAGCTTATAATGGTTTGTCTTGGATGCCAACATGAATCTTGAGATGACTATGATGTAGTATGATAGGATGGTATCCTCCTTTGAATTATTCAAGTGGCTTGACTTGGCGCATGTTTACGCATGTAGTTGAAACAAAATCAACATAGCCTCTATGATATTCATGTTCATGGTGATTTATGTCCTACTCATGCTTGCACTCATTGTTGGTTAATCTCAATGCATTTTGATGGCTGTTGTCGCTCTCTAGTTTGTCGCTTCCAGTCTTTTGCTAGCCTTCACTTGTACTAAGCAGGAATACTGCTTGTGCATCCACTTCCATAAACCCAAAGTTGTTCCATATGAGTCCACCATACCTACCTATATGCGGTATCTACCTGCCGTTCCAAGTAAATTTGCATGTGCCACTCTCTAAACCTGCAAGAAATAATCTGTTTTGCATGCCCGAACCGCTCATGTGGTGACAGGGGGCTATCAGTATCTTCCATGCTAGGCGTGTTATCCTCGATATGTGTTTATTCACTATCATTCACGAGAAAGGGGCCGGTAATTGGAATGCCCAGTTCCATGCTCAAATCGGAAAGATAATTGCAAACAAAACTCCCCCTGGAATGATGTTGGTATGGACGGCACCCGAGTATTCGGCTAGTCATGGAGTGTGATTGATTGGTGGTGGGGGAGTCAAAACTTTACTTTTCTGTTTGGGAACCGCCTATAGCATGTGTAGCGTGGAAGATGGTGAAAACTCTTGGTCTTTGCGTTGACAATGAAAGCATGCCACCCAAAATTATTATCTCTGTTTTCAGAGCTTGACCTCTGGCAGCTCTGCAAATCAATGCTTCCCTCTGCGAAGGGCTTGTCTATTTATGTTCCAGTTGAGTCATCCTCCTCTTATAAAAGCACCAATTAGAGAGCACCTCTATCATTTTTGTGCTTTGCTTTTAACTGTGATTGAGTATGACTGTGACTGGATCTTCTTGCCATGAATTACAATGTTTAGTCAGCCCTTGGTCTTTGAAGCTGCTCTGCATTTATGTTTTGCGATCTCAGAAAGATCTAGCAAGATACCACTTGTTCATACTGCTTCATGATTGTTTTGATTGAAGTGTTGACGTTTGAAACTTATTATTATTGCTCGCTAGTTGATTATGCCATTGATATGAGTTTACCGTGAGACCTAGATGTCATTTGCTTATGTGGTTAGCTTGTGATCTTGCTGAAATTCTGTATATGAGTTAGACATAGTTGCAACAACAAGATCAAACAGAGTTCGTAAAAGTTTTCTTTTGTCTCTTTCAGTTTGTCAACTGAATTGCTTGAGGACAAGCAAGGTTTTAAGCTTGGGGGAGTTGATACGTCTCTATCGTATCTACTTTTCCAAACTCTTTTGCCCTTGTTTTGGACTCTAATTTGCATGATTTGAATGGAACTAACCCGGACTAAAGCTGTTTACACAAGAATTGCCATGGTGTTGTTTTTGCGCAGAAATAAAAGTTCTCGGAATGACCTGACAATTTACGGAGAATTTTTGTTGAATATATAAAAATACTAGCGCAAGAATCAACGGAGGAAGTGGAGCGTGGAGCCCACAAGCCCACCAGGCGCGGGGGCCCCCTGGTCGCGCCTGGCAGGCTTGTGGGGCCCATGTTGCTTCACCGCCTCCAATCTTAGGTCTATTTAGTCCCTTTCGTCCGGAAAAAATCAAGAACAAGAGTTCATCGCGTTTTACGATACGGAGGCGCCGCCACCTCCTGTTCTTCCTCTAGAGGGCAGATGTGGAGTCCGTTCCGGGCTCCGGAGAGGGGAGATCGTAGCCATCGTCATCACCAACCTTCCTTCATCGCCAATTCCATGATGCTCTTCACCGTTCGTGAGTAATCTCATCGTAGGCTTGCTGGACGGTGATGGGTTGGATGAGATCTATCATGTAATCGAGTTAGTTTTGACGGGGATTGATCCCTAGTATCCACTATGTTTTGAGATTGATGTTGCTACTACTTTGCCATGCTTAATACTTGTCACTAGGGCCCGAGTGCCATGATTTCAGATCTGAACCTATTATGTTAATGCATTGGTCCGGTTCTTTATTAAAAGGAGAACCTTAATATCCCGAAGTTTCCATTAGGACCCCGCTGCCACGGGAGGGATGGACAATAGATGTCATGCAAGTTCTTTTCCCTAAGCACGTATGACTACATACGGAATACATGCCTACATTACATTGATGAACTGGTGCTAGTTACATATCTCTCCGTGTTATAACTGTTACATGATGAATAGCATCCGGCATAATCATCCATCACCAATCCAATGCCTACGAGTTTTTCCTACTGGTCCTTGCTATGTTACTTTGCCGCTACTGCTGTCACTGTTTCTACTGTTACTCTGTTGCTACTGTTGTTACTTTGCTGCTACTGCTGTCACTTTGTTGCTACTGGTTACTGTTGCTACTGTTGCTATCATACTACCTTGCTACTGATACTTTGCTACAGATACTAAATCTTTCAGGTGTGGTTGAATTGACAACTCAACTGCTAATACTTGAGAATATTCTTTGGCTTCCCCTTGTGTCGAATCAATAAATTTGGGTTGAATACTCTACCCTCGAAAACTGTTGTGATCCCCTATACTTGTGGGTTATCAATGTTGTAGCCTGTCCTTGGGGGTGGAAGTAAACTTAGTTGGAGCAGGAGGCCTAGTGCGTGCGTTGGGCCCTTTGGACTTGGTGGCAACCTTCTTGACAGACTTCTTTGTAGGGTTAAGACTGGAAGTTGTGGAACCTTCTGGATACTCTGGATTGCGGTACTGCTTTGAGTGGGTGCTACATATAGGATTCGAGCGATGAGAACCACCAGTGACACACAAGACACACAATCAAAAAGAGCGACAAAAGGAGTCATGGCAATGTTCAAAAATCATAAGAAGAAGAACACATTGCCAAGGGAAATCAAAAATAAAATGCCCCCCTGGCGGTAGTACCACTCGCCCTGGCGGTAGTACCGCTAGGGTCATAGCGGTAGTACCGCGGGGCTAGCGGTAGTACCGCTGCCTCCTTAGCGGTAGTACCGCCCGAGTGGAGCAGTAGTACCGCTAGGGGTTGACTTTCAGATCTAGTCATATTTGAAGCAACTAAGAAAATACTAGATTCGTTTCAAGAGATCCACGGCTAACAGATAAACTTATCATAAGAACCACCATAGTTCTAAAACATGTGGAACTCTAGATCATCTAGATGAAGACAAGCCTAGTCAATGGGATCCAAGTTTAGATCAAATCCATGAGGTGTATGATAAGAGCTACCAGATCTAAAACATGGAGAACTAGGGCATGTCAAAATATTTGCAATGAAGAACATTAGACCTAAAATCTCCTAAGATGTCTCCCCCGTTCCATCCAAAAACTAAGCAAAAAAGCATATCCATGGATCCAATCCAACAAACTCCTAACCCTAGAACCAAAGACACCAGCCAAGAGAGGAGGGGAGGAGCTTTACCGGAGTCCATGGCACTTGAAGGAGGAAGGGGGAGGGGAGCAAGCCCTCCAACTGGAAAGAGAGGGGAGGCTCCACGGAATAAGATCCAAGCAGGGAGATTTCGGGTAGAGGGAGAGAGCAGCACGAAGAATATGAAACAGGGGCAAGAAAAATGCCCCCCTCTCGCTTTATATAGCCCTCAGGTCACGGGCGGAGCGGTAGTACCGCTGGGTTATAGAGGTAGTACTGCTCCCCCTGGCGCTAGTACCGCTGGGGTCATAGCGGTAGTACCGCCACCCTGGCGGTAGTACTGCTCCCCCTTGAGACAGCCCTAAAAAGCCCTAATCAAGCCGCGATAGGCTGGGATCCTGGCGGTAGTACCGCTCCCCCTAGCGGTAGTACCGCTGGGGTCCTGACGGTAGTACCGCTCCCCGTGGCGGTAGTACCGCTTGGATCCTAGCGGTAGTGCCGCTCCCCCTGGCGGTAGTACCACTCCAGAAAGGCACAAAGAGATTTAGGACCTCGTGGAAATGATGTGGGCACCGACTAGTCAGTGTAGAGAAAAGGGTAACACCAGCAAGATATACTGATTAGTCATTTTGTATCCTTTCTACAACAAGAGAGAAAGGTGGGCGGTGGCCAGAGCCACCTATGTTTGAGACAAAGGTATGACACCGCGAAGAATTATCCTTGGGTTCATGACCAACGCTCGTCTTTGAAGCACAAGTGCCATTTAATAATGGCCAAAGTGAAAGACTTGATCGATTTATGCATAATGGGGGGAGGGAAAGTTCATTGAGAGAACAACACTCCCCCTATGTCCATGCCTACACCTAGAACAAGATATAATGCAGAGTGAGGTGCAAAGTGCCTAGTTTCAATCCACAATACTTAAATCAATGATATTTAGCTCATGCCTTAACTCCCGGAACCTTGCTTCATCTAGGGGCTTAGTGAAAATATCTGCAAGTTGCTCTTTAGTGTTGACGAAGTGAACCTCAATATCACCTCGCTTGATATGTTCATGAATGAAGTGATGGCGAATATCAATGTGCTTGGTCTTGCTATGTTGCACCAGATTGAGGGAAATCTTGATAGCACTTTGATTGTCACATAGAAGAGGCACTTTGTCACAAGTGACACTGTAATCCTTTAAAGTTTGCCTCATCCATAGCAATTGTGCACAACAACTTGCAACTACCACATACTCAGCTTCGGTGGAAGATAGTGAGACACAATTATGTTTCTTTGAAGACCAACTTACCAGTGAATGACCAAGGAATTGACATCCTCCAGAATTTCACTTCCTCTCCACCCAGTATCCCGCCCAACCTGAGTCAGAATAGCCCACTAGGTTGAAGCTTGCTCCTTTGGGATACCATAGGCCAAAGTTTGGGGTATGAGCCAAATATCGAGAGATTCGCTTAACAGCCATATAATGGCTTTCTTTTGGTGCAGATTTAAACCATGCACAAATCCCTACACTCAACATGATATCCGGTCTAGATGCACAAAGGTAAAGAAGGGATCCAATCATGGAGCGATATACCTTTTGATCCACTGCTTTACCATTGGGATCGCTTGCATCTGGTTGGCATGGGAAACTTGACCGGCTTGACATCCTCTAGCTCAAACCTCTTGAGCATGTCTTGAGTGTACTTGGCTTGTTTTATGAAAGTCCCTTCTAAGCCTTGTTAATCTCGAACCCGAGGAAGAACTTCAACTCACCCATCATTGACATCTCAAATTTCTCGGTCATTAGTGTAGGAAATTCTTCATTGAAAGATTCGTTAGGGGAACCAAAAATGATATCATCAACATATAGTTGGCATATGAACAAATCCCCTTTGACCTTCTTGGTAAAAAAGAGTAGTACCTATCTTCCCAATTTCAAACCCACGATCTTGTAACAACTCAGTAAGGTACTCATACCACGCACGTGGGGCTTGTTTAAGACCATAGAGTGTCTTATTAAGTTTGTACACATGATTGGGGAGCTTGGCATGTTCGAACCCCAGGGGTTGTTTGACATAGACCAACTCATTTAAAGGACCATTAAGAAAAGCATTTTTTACATTCATTTGTTTTAATTTGAAATTATGATGAGAAGCAAATGCAAGCAACATGCGAATAGATT
The DNA here is from genome assembly GCF_904849725.1 of Hordeum vulgare subsp. vulgare. Taxonomy (NCBI): domain Eukaryota; kingdom Viridiplantae; phylum Streptophyta; class Magnoliopsida; order Poales; family Poaceae; genus Hordeum; species Hordeum vulgare. The sequence continues at coordinate 379,553,263 of NC_058518.1, forward strand.
CTAGACGAGCAACAGGGGCAAAGGTTTCACCATAGTCGATACCCTCGACTTGGGAGTAGCCTTGAGCCACCAATCTTGCCTTGTTTCGAACCACAATCCCATTGTCATCTTGCTTGTTTTTGAAGATCCACTTGGTCCCGATGACATTATGTTCCCCCTTTGGTCTTGGCACTAATTTCCAGACTTGATTACGCTCGAAGTTGTTGAGTTCTTCATGCATGGCCATAAGCCAATCCTCATCGTCGAGCGCTTCCTGTACCTGTTGAGGTTCACAATACGAAAAAAATGTGTGATGCTCACAATAATTGGAAATTTGTTGACGAGTGGATACTCCCCTTTTAAAACTACGAAGCACGCTCTTCATAAGATGTGACTTGACTCTCAGCTTGTTTGCAATCTTGGCTGCGCAACGCTCCAAGAGTTATGCACTTGATAACTGGGAAGCATCGACTTGATTACGTTGATTGGCCTTGTGTTTTGATCCTCCCTTGGCACCAGTATCCCTCTTAGGTGCTGCAGAAGAAAATTGAGAGACGACATCCTGATCAACTTGATTTTCGACTTGAGCAGGCTCACTGGTTTGTTCTTGATCTTGTGGTTGCTCTTGATCTTGATCTTGTGCCTCCATTTGGTCTGGATCTTGTAGTTGTACTTGATCTTGATCTTGAGTAGGTTCGGAACCTTGTGTAAGCACTTGGACATCATGGGGCACATCACCATCTTTGAGCAATTGATCTTGTCCTTGAACCTGTTCAGCTGGTTGACGGTTTTCTCTTTGTTCATCGGAAGCGTGTGGGGCTTGTGAGGATGATGGATCCACTTGAGTAGAGCATTTTCCTTCCCCTTCGGCCACAAGGGGTTCCTCAATGGGGAGTATTTGACCAATCCCCATTCTTCTTATGGCTTGGGGAGGAATTTCATCACCTACATCACACAGACCACTTTGCTCCACTTGGGAGCCATTATTTTCATCAAACTCCACGTTACACATTTCCTCAATGAGCCTGCTGGACTTGTTGAGGACACGGTAAGCATGAGATTTTGAGGCATAACCAACAAAGATGCCCTCTTGAGCTCTAGAATCAAATTTAGCTAAACGTGCACCTTTCTTGAGAATGAAACACTTACACCCGAATACCGGGAAGTACTTGAGATTGGGTTTGTTTCCGGTGAGAATCTCATATGGGGTCTTGTTCAAGCCTTTGCGGATATAGAGCCGATTGGATGCATGACATGCTGTGTTGATTGCTTCGGCCCAAAACTTATACGAAGATTTGAATTCCGCCTTCATTGTTCTTGTCGCTTCCATCAACGTCTGGTTCTTCCTTTCTGCCACACCATTTTGTTGTGGGGTGTATGGTGCTGAATATTGATGTTTGATTCACTCATCATCTAGAAACTCATCCAAGGTGTAGTTCTTGAACTCGGTACCGTTGTCACTTCTAATCATCAAAATCTTTGCTTCATGTTGTCGTTGTGCTTCATTAGCAAAGTTGATGACGGTTTGTTGAGTTTCACTCTTCATCTTGAAGAAATATACCCAGGTGTATCTTGAGTAGTCATCAACAATCACCAAGCAGTACTTTCTGCCCCCAAGACTATCAAATGATGGAGGACCGAAGAGACCCATATGAAGGAGCTCTAACGACCTCTAGTGTAAATGAGAGTCGTTGGACAATGAGAAGTTTCATGAAGCTTGCCTTCAATGCAGGCACTGCAAGCACGATCTCTGGCAAAACTCACATTTGTTAGTACACGAACATGGTCCCCTTTGAGGAGACTTTGCAAAGATCTCATATTGACATGAGCTAGTCGGCGATGCCAAAGTCAGCCCACATCAACTTTAGCCATTTGACAAGTCGCAGTCTTAGTGGGTCGCTTTGAAAAGTTCTCCACATAGGCCAACATAGGCTACTTTAAGAGTCTTGCTCCACAAAAGTACCACGGTATCAAGATTAAAGAATGTGGAAAATCCCATAATTGTAAGCAAGGGACTCAACAAGCATGACCTTCTCAATAGATAACTCATGAGAGATGACCACCTTACCAAATCCCAATACCTTTGATGTTGATGCATCGGCGAATTGGACATGGGTGGGCATAGATGGGGAAGGATGCACATCCACCACTAAGTCCTTGCTTCCGGTCATATGATTTGTTGCTCCACTATCGAGCAGCCATGACACCCCACCGAAAGAAAACTCCTGCAATAGATCAAGGCTTGGTTTTAGGTACCCATTTTTGAATGGGTCCTTTAATGTTAGAGACAAGGGTCTTAGGAACCCAAATAGCCCATTTAATGGACTCATAGTAAGAACCAACAAGTCTGGCATAAACATGCCCATCACCAGCACGACATAAAACATAGGATGGATTGAGTTTGCCGGCTATGTTGGTAGGAATGGTTTTCCCTTCTTGATGCTACCATTCTCCACCTTGTTCATGTTCTCCTTCTGAGTCCCTTCGCCCTCTTTGACAAAGATGTCCATGAGGGTAGGGGGGTCGTTTGTTCCTGTTCTTCCTTTTTCTTTTCGACTTGGATGTAAGTCCAAGTCCCTCCTTTCCTACAACACGCTTTTGATTGCTCAAGAGGTCGTTTAGGTTCTTCTCGCCTTGGATGCATGACACAAGGCCCTTCTCAAGTTGATCCTTCAACTTGGCATTTTCCTCCACAAGATGTACATGCTCACAACAAGGGTTAGTTGTACAAGCATTATCAATTATAACGAAAGGAGGACAAGTAGAGATCTCCTTGGTAAGCTTTGCTTGGAGTTGATCATGAGACTCTTTCAGGGAGAAATGAGCACCTTTCAAGACCTTGTGAGCCTTGTCAAGTGTGTCAAACTCCGCTTTGAGACTGTCGTGGCCAACCCCAAGTGTAGCCTTTTCAGACTTAAGCACATAGTAAGAACAGTAGCATGATCTAGTTCCTTTTGCAATTTATTGCAGTCATTGTTGTATGAATCCTCAAGAGCCAAACGAAGAGTGTGCTCCTTTTCTAGTGCAATAGATAATTCAGCAGTCTCATCGGCATAGTCACGACTATGTCCTTCCAGCTCGGAGATAGTCTCCTCATGAGACTCGATGAGGTCATTAGCCTCACCCAGTTGTTCCCAAATAGCAACAAAGTGCTTCTTGGGTTCTCCTTTGATCGTACACAGAAATTTGTCAAGATCATGCTCATTAAGTTACACAACATCACTATCATCAACACAATTCAACAATGAAGGAGCAGTAGTGATCGTGGTCTTAATGTTTGGTGTTACCTGATCGGTACCTTTGGCCATGAGGCCCTTGGCGATGTGGTTATAGTTGGGGCGTTGAAGAGAGACATATTGGGAGAAGGGGTGGCAATGGCTACAGTCGCAGTTGCCACCATATCATCATTGTCATCATCATCGGAGGGGTACTCTTCAAGTGCCACCATACCCTTTGGATGGGGTTTCTTGACAAAGTTGTTCTTGTTTGGAAATGACTTGGTCTTGTCTTTGCGAATGAGCTTGCCCCCGTTGTCTTCCCTCTTCTCATAGGGACATTCTGCCATGAAATGACTCACATTGCCGCGGTTATAACATGTCCTCAGACGTTGCTTGGACTTGAACCCACTTGAATTATTCTTGGAGAAGTTGGGCCTTGAGTTCCTCTTGTTGCCCCAGAATTGCCTTGACGCAAGATCCACGTGCTCGTGATAAGCATACTTAGTGTCTTCAGGGCAGCTCTCCTCTTCCTCATCCCCTTCTTCTTCTTCAGAAGCAACCTTTGCCTTTAAAGCAAGGTTGGGTGAAGCTGTCTTTGACCGAACGCGAGCAAGTGCATTATCAGCAGTCTTGTTCATGATTGACATTACAATGAATTCATCCAACACCTCACTCGAAGACAAGGAGTGGAAATCTGGTCGTTGGCGAATGACGGATGACATGGCTTTGCTAAATGGCATGATGGCCTTGAGAAACTTGCGCTTGATCCATGTATCATCCACATCCTTGCTCCCATGATCCTTGAGAGCAACAGCAATAGCAGTCACCCTTCGATAGAGATCACGAGGGTCCTCATCTTCCTTCATCACAAACTCATCGGCCTCATCAAGCACCACTTCATAGTTGGACCGTTGAATGCTTGAGCTTCCCTTGTACAACACCATAATGTGCTCCCAACAATCCTTAGCCAGAGTGAAGGGGCGCAAGTGAGGAAGATCTTTAGGAGGCACTGCGGACTGGAGAATAAATAATGCAGAGTGATTATATTGATTGTCTGCTTCTTCTCTTGGAGTGAGGTTGCTTGGGTCATGAGGATAGTAGCCTTGCTCGATGATTCTCCATAAATTTGTTGAGGTGTGATTCAAATGAGACTTAATAGAAAATACCCAGTTAGCAAAATCACCCTTAACAAGCCTAGGAGGAGGACCAACATGATTAATACGCGGTGTAGGAACCGGTCCTCCATAGACCATGGGAGGTGGAACTGAGGCATAGGTTCCAGTCCCATTATTTTCGAGAGGGGAAGAAGGTCGCATACCTTTAGCTGCTTCCTTAGAGGAATCGGCCTCCGAACCCGTGTTGTTGGGTTTAACCACCAACGCCGGTTCGGGAGAACTTTTAATTCCCTCAATTAACTCTTTAAGCATGGTCTTGACTTTGTTCGTCAAGGACGTCATGAGGTTGGACATAGCCGCATTCAAGTCATCCCTTGTGACCGAAGTCAAGGCCATGGGCTCCTCCCTCATCATCATCCATACTCTTCGGGTGGTGAAACCCTTAATAAAGAGACGTGGCTCTGATACCAATTGAAAGGATCGATATGGTTGACTAGAGGGGGTGAATAGGCAATGACCACTTTTTAATTATTCTTAACAAGTTAGGGTTAGCAACATAAAGGTTCTCTAAAATGACAACTAGGTGATCAACCTATATGATGATACCAACTATAATCGTTAAGGCAAGTAAGAAATAGTCTACAACAATAACATACACAATGTAAAGATTAGAGATAACTGCAAGTGGAACCAACGAAGACGAGGATGTGTTACCGAAGTTCCTTCCCTTTGACAGGAAGTACGTCTCCATTGGAGTGGTGTGGAGGCACAATGCTCCCCAATAAGCCACTAGGGCCACGGTATTCTCCTCACACCCTCACACAATGCAAGGTGCCGTGATTCCACTATGGGTGCTCTTGAAGGCGGCGACCGAACCTTTACAAACAAGGTTGGGGCTAACTCCACACAAACCTTGGAGGCTCCCAACAAGACCACAGAGCTTCACCATAATGGAATGTGGCTCCGACGTGACCTCAACCGTCTAGGGTGCTCAAACACCCAAGAGTAACAAGATCCGCAAGGGATTAGTGGGGGGAATAAATTTTCTCTTGGTGGAAGTGTAGATCTTGGCCTTCTCAACCAATCCCTAGGAAATCAACAAGTTTGATTGGCTAGGGAGAGAGATCGGGCACTTTTGATCTTAGGGAGCAACAATGGAGCTTGGGAGGGTCAAAGGTAGGGTTCTTGAGAAGGAAAAACCCTTTATATAGTGGGGGAAAGAATCCAACCATTTTCCTCACTCACGGCACGAGCCGAGCGGTACTACCGCTGGCAGCAGCGGTACTACCCCTGGCAGCAGCGGTACTACCGTTGTGCCATTGGTAGCGCAAAGATACTACCGGGCCAACAACCGCCAATAAAGTCTTCGCCAAATGTCCGACGTAGTACAACCGCAAGGATGACGGTACTAAAGTCCTGGAGCGGTACTACCGCTGGGCCAGTGGTACTACCGCCAGCTCCAGCGATACTACCGCTAGGTCCAGCGGTACTACCGCCAGAGGACATTTTTGAAAGATGAGAAAGACCACAGAGGGGAAAAGCTCCATAGTTGCAAGGGAAAGGACATGGAGAAAAAGTGTGTGCGTGCAAGATTGATTCCACCCAAACCTTCCCAATACGGATCCCCTCTTAATAGTACGGCGTTCCTATGACTCAAAACCACCAAAGAGAATCGTAGAAGACACCGTGCTTCTATTCCATGGAGGGTGCCGAATCGTCTTGTGCCTTTGTCATGTATTATCTGAAATGCTCAATGCACACGATTAGTCCACTAAGGTACTGTCATCAATCACCAAAATTACTTAGGCATAAATATGCCCTAACACCAGTAATGCTCTAACTCTTTCCGGAAGCCAAATGCAACTTTCCTACATATTAATATTTACTTCCGGACCATTCCGGAGCTCCTAGTGACGTCCGGGATCTCATCCGGGACTCCGAACCACTTTCGGTCGCCAACATACATAGCTCAATAATAATGAAACGTCATTGAACCTTAACTGTGCAGACCCTGCGGGTTCGAGAACTATGAAGACATGATCGAGACACTCTCCGATCAATAACCAATAACGGGCCTGGATGCCCATATTGGCTCCTACATATTTTACGAAGATCTTTTTCGGTTGAACCTCTATGTCAAGGATTCAGTTAATCCTGTATGTTGTTACCTTTGTCCATCGGTATGTTACTTGCCCGAGATTAGATCGTCAATATCTCCATACCTAGTTCAATCTCGTTACCGGCAAGTCTCTTTACTCATTTTGTAATGCAAAATCTCATGACTAACTCTTTAGTCACTTTGCTTGCAAGGCTTGTTGTGATGTTGTATTACCGAGTGGGCCCTAGAGATACCTCTCCGTCATACGGAGTGACAAATCCCATTCTTGATTCACGCCAACCCAATAGACACCTTTGGAGATACCTGTAGAAAACCTTTATAGTCACCAAGTTACGTTGTGACGTTTGATAAACACAAGGCATTCCTCCGGTGCCTAGGAGTTGCATACTTGACATGCAAAAACAGTAGCAATAAACTGACATGATCACAAGCTATGTTCATAGTTTGGGTCTTGTCCATCACATCATTCTCCTAATGATGTGATCCCATTATCAACTGAAAACTCATGTTTATGGCTAGGAAACCTTGACCATCTTTGATCAACGAGATAGTCCATTAAAGTCTCACTAGGCATAGAGTGTTGTCTATGTATCCACACATGTATTTCAGTTTCCAATCAATACAATTCTAGCATGGATAATAAATGATTATCATGAATAAGGAAATATAATAATAGCTAATTTATTATTGCCTCTAGGGCATATTTCGAACAGTCTCCCACTTGCACCGGAGTCAATAATCTAGTTCACATCACTATGTGATCTACTCCCAATAAGTTCTGGGGTTTAATCATGTTTGCTTGTAAGAGAGGTTTTTAGTCAACGGGTCTGAACCTTTCAGATTCGTGTGTGCTTTACAAATCTCTATGTCATCTTGTAGATGCTGCTACCATGCGCTATTTGGAACCATTCCAAATGACTGCTCCACTATACGAATCCGGTTTGCTACTCAGAGTCATCCGGATTGGTGTCAAAGCTTGCATCGATGTAATCCTTTACGACGAACTCTTTTATCACCTCCATAATCGAGAAACATTTCCTTAGTCCTCGAGTTACTAAGGATAATTTTGATTGTTGTATAGTGATCCATTCCTGGATCACTCTTGTAACCCTTAACAGATTCATGGCAAGGCACACATCAGGTGCGGTACACAGCATGGCATACTATAGAGCCTATGGCTAAGGCATAGGGGACGACCATCGTCCTTTCTCTTTCTTCTACCATGGTCAAGCTTTTGAGTCTCACTCAAATTCACACCTTACAACACAGCCAAGAACTCCTTCTTTGACTGATCTATTTTGAAATCCTTCAAAAACTTGTCAAGGTATGTATTGATTGAAATTTTTATCAAGCGTCTTGATCTATCTCCATAGATCTTAGTGCTCGATGTTCAAGTAGCATACTACAGGTTTTCCTTTGAAAAACACCTTTCAAACAAACCTATATGCTTTCCAGAAATTCTACATCATTTCCGATCAATAATATGTCAATTACATATACTTATGAGAAATTATATAGTGCTCCCATTCACTTTCTTGTAAATACAAGTTTCTCATAAACTTTGTATAAACCCAAAAACTATGATCATCTCGTCAAAGGGTATATTCCAACTCTGAGATGCTTGCTCCAGTACATAGAAGGATCGCTGGAGTTTGCATACTTGTCAGCATCCTTAGGATCGATAAAACCTTCTGGTTGTATCACATACAACCTTTCCTCAAGGAAACCGTCGAGGAAATAGTGTTTTGACATCCATCTGCAAGATTTCATAAAAAAATGCAGCAAGTGCTAACATAATTCCAACAGACTTTTAGCATCACTATGAGTGAGAAAGTCTCATCATAGTCAACTCTTTGAACTTGTCGGAAACCTCTTTGTGGCAAATCGAGCTTTCTAAATGGTGACATTCACCATCATCGTCTTTCTTCCTTTTAAGGATCCGTTTGTACTCAATAGTCTCATGACCATCAAGTAGTTCTTCCAAAGTCTATACTTTGTTTTCATACATGGATTCTTTCTCGGATTTCATGGCCTCCAGCCATTTGTCGGAATCTAGGCCCACCATCACTTCTCCATAGCTCGTAGGTTCGTTATTGTCCAACAACATGACCTCCAAGACAGGATTACCGTACCACTCAGGAGTAGTGCGTGTCCTTGTCGACCTATGAGGTTTGGAAGTAACTTGATCTGAAGCTTGATGATCATCATCATTGGTTTTCTCTTCAATTTGGTGTAGGCACGACAGGAACAACTTCCTGCACCCTGCTACACTCTACTTGAAGTGACGGTTCAACAACCTCATCAAGTTCCACCATCCTCCCACTCAATTCTTTCGAGACAAACTCTTTCTCGAGAAATGACTCATTTCCAGAAACAAACACTTTGCTTTTAGATCTGACATAGGAGGTATACCCAACTAATTTGGGTATCCTATGAAGAAGCATTTATCCGCTTTGGGTTCGATCTTATCAGGATGAAGCCTTTTGACATAAGCATCCAAGCCCCAAACTTTTAGAAACGACATCTTAGGTTTCTCCAAACCATAGTTCATACGATGTCATATCAACGGATTTAAATGGTGCCCTATTTAAAGTGAATGTGGTTGTCTGTAATGCATAACCCCAAAACAATAGTGGTAATTCGATAAGAGACATCATAGTATGCACCATATCCAATAGGGCGCGGCTATGACGTTCGGACACACCATCACACTATGGTGTTCCAGGTGGCATAAGTTGTGAAACAATTTTCACATTGTCTTAAATGTGTACCAAACTCGCAACTCGGATATTCATCTCTACGGTCACATCATAGACATTTCATCCTCTTGTCACGACAATCTTCAACTTCACTCTAAAATTGCTTGAACTTTTCAATAATCTAGACTCGTGTTTTATCAAGTAAATACACCAGTATCTACTCAAATCATCTCTGAAGTAAGAACATAATGACATCCAGTGCGTGCCTGAGCACTCATTCGACTGCATACATCAAAATGTATTATTTCCAATAAGTTACTTTCTCGTTCCATCTCACTAGAAAACGAGACCTTCAATCATCTTGCCTATGTGGTATGATTTGCATGTATCAAGTGATTCAAAATCAAGTAAGTCAAAAAGATCCATCTGCATGGAGTTTCTTCATGCGTTTACACCAATAGGCACGGTTCGCATGTCTCAAACGATCCAAAAATGAGTGAGTCCAAAGATCCTTCATCATGGAGCTTCTTCATGCGTTTTATACCAATATGACTTAAGCGGCAGTGCCACAAGTAAGTGGTATTATCATTACTACTTTGCATCTTTTGGCATCAATATTATGAACATGTGTATCACTACGATCGAGATTGAGTGAACCATTCACATTGGTGCATGACCATTGAAGGTATTATTAATGTAAACATAATAACTTTTATTCTCCGATGACGAGATGATGTATATACTTCTCGCACCTCGTAGGTTACCCCAAGTGGAAGGTTGAGATGTAGTCAGCAGCAAGTTTTCCCTCACACGGGAACTGTAAGGTTTATCGAACCAGGAGGACTCCTAGGATCAACAAGCAGGTGTCTTCCACCCTGGCACTAGCAGAATACGTGGACCTGCACACACAAAAATAACTTTGCTCCCAACGAGTACAGAGAGGTTGTCAATTTCTCCGTCCTTGTAGTTTGCAAAGGATCATAACACAAGTGGGAAAGTAATAATGATTGCAACGGAAAAGTAAATGAAAGCGGTAAATGGTGGAGGTGTAAACAATGATGGCGATAAGGACCGGAGTCACATGATGTTCACTAGTGATGTCTCTCTCCCATAAGACGATAAACAACTATGCTTGGGTAAACAAATCATAGTTGGGCAATTGACGGAATTATGAATGCACCGCAATGCTAATTATGCTACTTGATAGTTAGAGGTTCAATAGTAATGGGTAGTACGCCAAGACAAGTAGACCGTTTATTCATCAGCATCTACTTACTAATCATCCACTTTGAGATATCTATCCAGAACATCACACCGGTAATAAGTTGCGAGCCCCACCCAAAATGTAAACTCAAAGCAACGGACAACTGCATTAACGAACTATGCGTCAGGTAAACAATCCTTGCAACCGTGGTCACAAGCACCGTTGTTTTCTCCCTGGAGGCAACAGCACATCCCCTAGTCTCATGTTTCTGTCACTCAAGCTAGACATCGAGCGGCATGAACCCACAATCATGCATAACGCTCCCTCTTGGAGTTGCAATCTACTACTCGGCCAAAGCAATAAATAGCAACGGAGAACATGCATGAATCACTAAGGAACATAATATAATGGGATAATCAAATATATAACTCATAAAAATCTGAACATAATCTCATAATCCATCGGATCCCAACAAACCGAGCAAAGCAATAGCAAGAGATTTACATAAATGCCTTGATCATGTAGGGCATCTCACAAGGACTAACCATTGAAGCACAAGATTGGAGAGAAGACATCACATAGCTACTGGTCATGGACCCATGGTCCAAGGAGGACTACTCACGGCAGGTCCGGGAAGCATCCATGGCGGTGGAGAAGCTCCCGGAGGTCCATCCTCCTTCCGGCAGGGTGCCGGGAAGGGGTCTATTGACGCTCCCAAACTCGGAAGCGCTGCGGCGGCGGAATGATGGAGAAATTCACGATTCTAGATGTGATGGAAGGGTTTTCTCATGGAGGAGTAAATATAGGCCAAAGGAGGGCACCGGAGAAGGTGGGACCCACCCAGACGGCCTCCTAGCGCGGCCAGGGGGTAGGCCGCGCCAGGGGGTCGCCTGGACGACCCCTAGCCCCCCTCTGGCCCATCTTCGGTGATCTGGAAGCTTACGTTACGCTAATTTTTTATATATTTTTCCTGGAATTTTTTAGGCTTTGGAAAATTGGTAAAAGCCCCTCCAAAATAGACATCAGCAGACAGAAACTGGCACTGGGTGCACTGAGTTAGTGGGTTAGTCCAAATATGTGTAAAATGATATAAAGTGTAGCAAAACATATAACAATGTCATCCATAAGATCATGGAACAAGAAGAAATTATAGATACGCTTGGGATGTATCATTCTCTGACTTAAATGAATAACCTATTGCAATAAACACAATCTAATCATGTTCATGCTCAAAGTAAGGGAGAAAAGCAAATTATCTTTGTCGGAGGTGTCATACCTCTCAACATGGGCACGAGCCTGAAATCCTAATTTGAGCTATTGGAACATCTCATATGTTCCGTGACGTTCAAAACGTCTTAGGCGCCTCAATTCTAAGACATGACGCACTGAACTATCACATAGTCAACAAAAACGTGTATGTCAGATGTTTGCAACATCCACACACGACGCTCGGGGGGTAGCACACTAAGCGGTGCATTAAGGACATAAGCCTTCTGTGTAGTAATGAGGACAATCCTCAGTTTACGAGCCCAGCCCGTATAATTGTTACTATCATCTTTCAACTTAGTTTTCTCTAGGAACATATCAGAACTGGGGAGCTACAGCGCTAGGTAATCATCTACAACATAATTTGCAAAGTAATTTTGACTATGTTCATGATAATGAATTCAATTAATCATATTACTTAAGAACTCCCACTCAAATAGACATCTCTCTAGTCATTCGAGTGGTACATGATCCAAATCCACCAACCCAAGTCTGATCATCACGTGAGTTGAGTTGGCTTCAATGGTGAACATCTCTATGTTGATCATATCTACTATATGACTCATGTTCGACCGTTCGGTCTGTTGTGTTTTGAGGCCATGTTAGTACATGCTAGGCTCGTCAAGTTTAACCCGAGTGTTCCGCATGTGCAACTGTCTTGCACCCGTTGAATGTGAACGTAGAATCTATCACACCCTATCGTCACGTGGTGTCACAAAATGACGAACTTTCGCAATGGTGCACACTCGGGAAGAACACAATTTTATCTTGAAATAATAGTGAGGGATCGCCATATAATGCTACCATCGTCCTAAGCAAAATATGGTGCATGAAAGGATTAACATCACATGCAAATCATAAGTGACATGATATGGCCATGAACTTGTGCTTTTGATCTCCATCTTCAAAGCACTCACTCCATCGTCACCGGCGCCACACCATGATCTCCATCATTGTGCTGCCATCGAGGTTGTCACGCTAACTATCTTGTTGCTACTAAAGCTACTAAACTAGCGATAAAGCAAAGCATCACCAAGCGCAAACTAGTTAAAGACAACCCTATGGCTCCTGCCGGTTGGCGTAGTATCGACATGAACTCGATATTTAACTATTACAACATGATCATCTCATACATCAAATATATCACGTCGTGTTGTTGGCCATATCACATCACATGCATACCCTGCAAAAACAAGTTAGGCGTCCTCTAATTTGTTGTTGCATGTTTTACGTGGATGCTATGGGTATCTAGTAAGAACGATTCTTACCTACGCAAAACCACAACGGTGATATACCAGTTGCTACTTAACTTTCTCCAAGGACCGCCTTTCTCAAATCCGATCCAACTAAAGTAGGAGAAAAGGACACCCGCGAGCCATCATTATGCAACAAGTTTCATGTCAGTCGATGGAACTGGTCTCTCGTAAGCGTACGAGTAACGTTGGTCCGGGCCGCTTCATCCAACAATACTGCCGAATCAAGAAAAGGCTAGGGAGGGCAGCAATCTGAATATCAATGCCCACAAACTCCTTTGTGTTCTACTCGAGATGTCATCTGCGCATAGACCTAGCTCATGATGCCACTGTTGAGGAACTTTGCATGGGAAACAAAAAAAACCCTACGCACACATAAGATCTATCCATGGTGATGACCATCTACGAGAGGACAGATCGGATCCACATACCCTTGTAGATTGCTAAGCGGAATCGTATATAACGCAGTTGATGTAGTCGAACATCGTGTTCCAAATCACAGTCCGTCCCGTGATCTCATCACGATCCGTCCCGCGATCCCATCACGATCTAGTGCTGAATGGGCGGCACCTCCGTGTTCACCACACGTACAGCTCAATGACGATGTCCGGCTTCTTGATCCAACAAGAGGGACAGAGAGGTAGATGAGTTCTCCAACAACACGACGGTGTTGTGGTGGTGGTGAACTAATCCAGCACGGCTTCGCCAAGCTATGTCGGACTAATCTAGACGAAGGAGACAATCTATGGAGGAGAGGGCAGCACGTGGCTTTTTCATGTGTGTGTTGCCCTCAAAACATCCACTATATATATGATAAGAGGTGGGGGGGCTGCCTTGCCTCCTCCGGGCTGATGCGCCACATTTAGGCCTACTAGGTCCCCTCCCGGGTGATGACGAGTTGATGGATATACTTCTCGCCCCTCGTTAGTTACCCCAAGTGGAAGGTGGAGATCTAGTCAGCAACAGATTTCCCTTACACGGGGACTTTAAGGTTTATCGAACCAGAAGGACTACTAGGCTCAACAAGTAGGTGTCTTCTACCCTCATGCTAGCAGAAGACGTGGACCTGCACATACAACAAATAACTTGGTCTCCTTCTCTCTCTTTTTTGTGTGGCCTCTTTGGCTCTTTCTATTTATCTCCCATTTGTCCTCTTTGGGATCTTTTAATTTGTCCTCTTTGGGATCTTTTCCTCACTTAAGGGCAAAACTCTATGTTTTACAAGAGTAAAATGAAGATCTTCACACTTTATAAGAAGTACTCAACATAAAGACAAATGAAAACTATCATGATGTATGCAAATGTATGCCTCTGCCAGTGTAGCAGGATATGCAATGAAACTAGTGTGTCATGTAGCAATAATAAGGGCAAGGCCCAACTATCATGCGGCTCCTCTATCAAGAAAGAGCATGTATGACATGAATATCAAGTCATGAGAATGTGGATGTTGCATGGCAATGTATCTCGGAAAGGCTATGGAAATGCCTTAATAGGTAGGTATGGTGGTTGTTTTGAGGGAAGATATAATGAGGCTTATGTATGAGAGAGCGTATCATGTCATGGTGTTCCATTCCCTTTTTAAGAGAAAATTGGAATTTTCTAATTGGTGGCGATGATTCTAACATACATACTTATTTTCCTCTTTTACTATAAAATATGATAGCATTTCTTTGTGACTTATTTTTCCATTGGTTATTTACGGTGTTGGCAAGTTGGTGATTCTTATCCATGGTGAATCATTGATTGACTCGGCAATTTTACTCATTATCTAGACTTGCATGTTTCACGGGAAAGTACAATCTTCTTCCTACAATATATCTCCTTGTAACATAATGCATTTTTTGTTGTAGTTTCATTTTTGTTTGATCTTGTTACCAATAGTGCTCGGTATGAACATGTTCGGTCAAAGCAAATGTCATCTATGAAGTCATAGCAAAGGTTATCTATAATATAAGGTTGTTTGTACTTTTTTATTATTCTTGAGTAACTCGTTGTTTTCCTAATTCCTACACTATCAGGGACACTTAATTTGTATGACATATTTGCTTGTATTGGCTCAGTTTCTACCCCGGCTATAAAAAAAGGATGTATTGTATTTGGAAATGAACACACGTTGTTTATTATCTAAGACAAAATGCAAATTCGAATATGCACAAGTTTTTTTGGATTGAGATGCACGAGTGTTCACTACACAGATGATAATACTTTTCCTTTAGAAGGGAATTGATCGATTTTGTATTTAAAGGTTGCCATGTCCCCCAAAAAATAAGGTTGTGGTTGCCATGTGACATGAACACACCTTCCCCAAATCTGCAAATACGACATCACATTATGAAGTTCATTTGTGTGTCATGAATAATTGAAATATACTCTCCATTCAAACATATATGGTGTATTCATTATTGTGGAGTGCGCTCCGTACATATTATAAGATGCCAATACGATGCATGTACTAGAGTTCCTCTAAATTGGTTGTTTCATAGCAATGTGCGGGCATTCAACTAGGGTATTCAACTATTATTAAAGGGAAATCAGACGTGTTATATTTGTTTGATTATATATTTTATTGCTCCGTGGCAACGCACGGGCATACAACTAGTTTTGGGTAAAAGTCCTTGCAAAAAAGACATCAGCAGACAGAAACTGGCACTGGGTGCACTGAGTTAGTAGGTTAGTCCAAATATGTGTAAAAGATATAAAAATGTAGCAAAACATATAACAATTTCACCCAAAAGATCATGGAACAAGTAGAAATTATAGATACGTTTAGGACGTATCAACATCCCCAAGCTTAATTCCTGCTCGTCCTCGAGTAGGTAAATGATAACACAAATAATTTCTGTGGTGACATGCTAACACACATATAAGAACTTTCAAAGTAAAGCAAGTAAGATATGCAATTCAAGTCAAGACAATAGCAAGCAAGAGTCTATATTTAGTATTGAAAATAGCAAAGTAAGAACATAAAGGTGCAAGAGCTCTCGCTTTCCGTGGCTCGAATGTCTCCAAATGGTGTTTGCGTCCAAGAAATGGGAGATGGGTTTACAGCATAAAAATATTTTTTAATTGAGAACTCAATCTACTGAACCTCACACTTGGTCTCCTTCGGAATCTTATTTTGACTCATCCCCAGACCACTAGTCAGGCACAATTCAAAATGATCCTCTCCCTTTCGACTTTGAGCACTTATGCAATGGATGAGCGCAAGCAAGATATGTTGGCACTTAGGATGGCAAAGAGAATAATGATGGGGAAGGAAGACAAAAAGGTGTGAAAGGCTCACATCAATGAGCAGAACCATAGGCGAGAGAAAGCCAAATGATAGATATGATGTGAGCAGTAGGGATTGCCATGCAACGGATGCACATATGAGCTAAGATAAGCTCACCAATGGAACTAGTGGTGGTGCATCCAACTTGCTTGCTCATGAAGACCTAGAGCTCATTTGAGGAGGCTCATCATTGGAATATACAAGTCAAGTTCTATAGTGTAAGGGTCCCCACATAGTTATAAATGAATGATAATCTCTATGTACTACAAATATAGCAATGGAGTATGAGTGTGGATCTTTCAAAAGGAATAGTAGTGTTGCCCCCTTCTCTCTCTTTTTTTGTGGCCTCTTTGGCTCTTTCTATTTATCACTCATTTGTCATCTTTGGGATCTTTTAATTTGTCCTCTTTGGGATCTTTTCCTCACTTAAGGGCAACACTCTATGTTTTACAAGAGTAAAAAGAAGATCTTCACACTTTATAAGAAGTACCCAACATAAAGACAAATGAAAACTATCATGAGGTATGCAAACGTATGCCTGTGCGAGTGTAGCAGGATATGCAATGATACTAGCGCGTCATGTAGCATTAATAAGGGCAAGGCCCAACTAGCATGCGACTCTACGATCAAGCAAAAACATGTATGACATGAAGATCAAGTCATGAGATGGTGGATGTTGCATGGCAATGTATCTCGGAAAGGCTATGGAAATGCCTTAATAGGTAGGTATGGTGGCTGTTTTGAGGAAAGATATAATGAGGCTTACGTATGAGAGAGCGTACCATGTCATGGGTTTGGATGCACCGGCGGATTTTGCACCAACTCTCAATGTGAAAAAGGGCAATGCACGATACCGAAGAGGCTAGCAAAATATGGATGGTGGAAGTGCCAACAATCGAATACTCACATTAGTCTGAAGAACTCATACACTTATTATCGGTTACTCTATATCTAGTTAGGAAATTCACAAAGAGACAAGTACCCCGAGGAGGAGTGTTTGGTGGTTTCGTTATCCTTGCGCATCCTCGACTCATGGTAACGTGAGGGTACTCTATATATTCCAACCCCTGCTGAGGTTAGCGATCAATTTAGTAGCTAGAGTTCTCAACTAATTTTTAGTTTATAAAAAACACACGGATTTCCCAAAATACGACACCTATCACTAATAGGCTCAAGCTCTTGGCACCAATAGTCCAAACATTACTCAAATCAATACATCAAAACTATTGCAAGTTACTACTATACTTAAATAGCAACCTCCATTACCTACTCATGCAAGACACACAACTCAGTGCAACGAGCCAACTCTCTAAACAAGATAAGCATGATAACTCAAGAGAGTTCCAAAAGCAACCTAAGTAAAAGCTCTTAAAAAGATAAGCATGAAATCTAAGAGCTAAACATGACAGTAGCTACGAAAAGATGAAGAACACACAAAAAAGATAAGCATGAAAACATATGTTGTGTTCTAGAGTGGAATGGAGCGTGTGTCTCTCCCAAACAAGGTAGGCTAGGTTCCGACTTGTTATGAACAGCAAGCAAAACTAAAACAAACTAAAAAGCAAATAGCAGGACGCTCCAAGCATAGCACATATCATATGAAGTGATAAAAATATAGCATGGAGATGGACGAGCTCATGATTGTTGATAGAGAAGGGGATGCACGGGGGCATCCCCAAGCTTGGACGCTTGAGTCTCCTTGAATATTTCTTGGGGTGCATGGGGGCATCCCCAAGCTTGAGCGCTTGACACTCATGTATCTTCTTTCATCATCTTCCATCGCATACTTGAAAACTCCCTTCATACGAAACTCATCATAAGCTAATTAGAGTGGTTAGTTACCTTAATAAAATAATTCATTACCTGCTCGAAATAAAGATTTTCATGAAAAGATACTGCTTCTTATGAATGCCAAAAAGTTTTTTTCAAATAAAAAGTGAGCTTAGAATTTGCAAAACAATGAAAACGCAAAACATGGCAAAATCTGTGAAAAATAGAACAGCAGGTAGTAAATAATTTATTTGGGGCACTTCTGCAACTCAAATCAAAAAACTCAGTAAAGATGCGAGAAAGGCAATTATATAGAGCATGCTGTAAAAAAATCAAGATGAAAAAGATGATCTGGTGAGTTTTGGCAAAAAAAATCGTCAAGCAAACACAATATGTTTCTGGACAGCATGTCACAACTTTTGAACTTTCTTGCAATCGGAGACTATAACTTGGCACAAAGCTTAAAAATAAACATACAATGATGTTGCTACAGTAGTAACAAGCATCAATACTACTAAAACAAAAAGTAAAAACAAATTGGGCTCTCTTTTATGCCTTTGAGCTAGGCATAATGCAAGAAGATCAAGTGTTATCAACTCCAAAAGGATAACTTGCCCGAGTAACGGACTCATAAGGTAACTTAATCTTATTTCTAGGGAAGTATTACATTCCCTTTTTAAGAGGAAACTGGAATTTAATAATTCCCTCTTTCATGTCAATGATAGCATCAATGGTGCGGAGAAAAGGACGTCCCAAAATAATTGGACATAAAGGATCACATTCAATGTCCATAATGAGAAAATCAATGGGCACATAATTATCATTGACAATAATAAGCACATCATCAATTCTTCCTAAAGGTTTCTTTATGGAAGAATCAACAAGACGAACACCAAAAGAACATGGATCATAAGTTTTCCAATCAAGCATATCATACATTCTTTTGGGCATAACGGAAGCACTAGCTCCAACATCACACAATGCAAAGCAAGAGATATTATTCAACTTAATTTTGACCATAGAATCCCAACCATCTTCTAGTTTTATAGGAATAGAAGTCTCTAGCTTGAGCTTCTCCTCCCTATCTTTGATAAGAGCATTGGTAATATGCTCGGTGAAGGCAATATTGAGTGTACTAGTGTGGGGGTCTTTAGCCATTCTTTGCAAAAAGGTGATAACTTCGAGAGACTACAATTGTCAAAATCAATATTATTGCTATTAAGTAAAATTGTAGTGTCATCCTTTATGTTTAATTTGCTCTCTATTATAAGAGTTTGGACGTCTTCCCAAGTTTGGGGACGTTTAGGATCAACTTCAAACCAAAGATCTTATGGATTCCCGACGCAACCATGCCAAGGGCATAATTATCCATAATGACTAGTATAGTCACATGGTTTACTTGTAAAAAGACCCTTAGTGGTAACTGGAGCAGGTCGTAACTGGAGCAATAGAGGAGAAGGTATAATCATTGTTGTTGTGACTAGTGGAGTCACCCAACTTGGTGTTTTCAGTGGAACCCATAGCAGCGGCAACAAGCAAGAACAAACCAACTATTTTTTTTGTGGTTTTTGGTATAAGACTCTAAAGAAAAAACTAGAAAGCAAACTAACAAGACTAAAAAGCAAAGGTAAAGGATAGCGTGCAACTCCCCTATCTTGAAGACTGGAGTCCCCGGCAACGGCAACATAAATTCGCTTGATGACGAGTTGATGGATATACTTCTCGCCCCTCATTGGTTGCCCCAAGTGGAAGGTGGAGATGTAGTCACCAGCAGATTTACCTTACACGAGGACTGTAAGGTTTATCGAACTGGAAGTACTCCTAGGCTCAACAAGTAGGTGTCTTCTACCTTGGCGCTAGTAGAAGATGTGGACCTGCACACACAACAAATAACTTTGCTCCCAACGAGTACACAAAGGTTGTCAATCTCTCCGGCCTTGTAGTTTGCAAAGGATCAAATCACAATCGGGAAAGTAATAATGATTGCAACGGGAAAGTAAATAAAAGTAGTAAATGGTGGAGTTGTAAAGAATGATGGTGATATGGACCGGAGTCACATGATGTTCACTAGGGATGTCTCTCTCCCAAAAGACGATAAACAACTATGCTAGGGTAAACAAATCACAGTTAGGCAATTGACAGAATTATGATCGCACCGCAATGCTAATTATGCTACTTGATAGTCAGAGGTTCAATGGTAATGGGCAATACGCCAAGACAAGTAGACCGTTTATTCATCAGCATCTACTTACTAATCATCCACCTTGAGATATCTATCCAGAACATCTCTCTGGTATTAAGTTGCGAGCCCCACCCAAAGTGTAAACTCGAAGCAACGGACAACTGCATTAACGAATTATGCGTAAGGTAAACAATCCTTGCAACCGTTGTCACAAGCACTGTTGTTTTCTCCCTGGTGGCAACAAGCAATCCCCTAGTATCATGTTTCTATCACTCAAGCTAGGCATCGAGGGGCATGAACCCACAACCATGCATAAGGCTCCCTCTTGGAGTTACAATCTACTACTCAGCCAAAGCAATAAATAGCAACGGAGAACATGCATGAATCACTAAGGAACATAATATAAAAGGATAATCAAATATATAACTCATAACAATCTGAACATAATCTCATAATCCATCGGATCCCAACAAACCAAGCATAGCAATAGCAAGAGAATTACATAGATGCCTTGATCATGTAGGGCAGCTCACAAGGACTAACCATTGAAGCACAACATTGGAGAAAATACATCACATAGCTACTGGTCATGGACTCATGGTCCAAGGAGGACTACTCACGGCACGTCCGAGAAGTGTCCATGGCGGTGGAGAAGCTCCCGGAGGTCAATCCTCCCTCCGGCAGGGTGCCGGGAAAAGGTCTCCTAACGCTCCCGATCTCGGAAGCGCTGCGGCGGTGGAACAATGGATAAATTCGCGATTCTAGAAGTTCTGGAAGGGTTTCCTCTCGGGACTCTAAATATAGGCGAAAGGAGGGCACCGGAGGAGGTGGGGCCCACCCAGGCGGCCTCCTGGCGCGGCCTAGGGCCTGGCAGCTCCACCAGGTCTCCTGGGCAGCCCCTGGGCCCCCTCTGGCCCATCTTCGGTGATCCGGAAGCTTCTGTTTCGCTGGTTTTTTATATATTTTTTGTCGAACTTTTCGGGCTTCGAAAAAATGGGTAAAAGACCGTGCAAAATAGACATCAGCAGATGGAAACTAGCACTGGGTGCACTAAGTTAGTAGGTTAGTCCAAATATGTGTAAAAGGATATAAAAGTGTAGCAAAACATATAACAATGTCACCCAAAAGATCATGGAACAAGCAGAAATTATAGATACGTTTGGGACGTATCACCGGGTGGGTGGCCCCTCCCGGTGAAACCCCCGAACCCATCCGTCATTGTCGGTACTTTACCGGTAATGCCTGAAATCTTTCTGGAAGCCAAATGAAACTTTTATGTATATCAATCTTTACCTCTGGACCATTCCGGAGATCCTCGTGACGCGTGGGATCTCATCTGGGACTCCGAAGAACTTTAGGTCACCAACATACGTAACTCAATAATATCGAAACGTCACCAGACCTTAAGTGTGCAGACCCTGTGGGTTCGAGAACTATGTAGACATGATCGAGACACTCTCCGATCAATAACCAATAGCGGGACCTCGATGCCCATATTGGCTCCTACATATTATACGAAGGTATTTATTGGTTGAACTTCTATGTCAAGGATTCAGTTAATCCCGTATGTTGTTCCCTTTGTCCATCGATATGTTACTTGCCCGAGATTAGATCGTCGGTATCTCTATACCTAGTTCAATCTCATTACCGGCAAGTCTCTTTACTAGTTCTGTAATACAAAATCCCGTGACTAACTCTTTAGTCACATTGCTTGCAAGGCTTGTTGTGATGTTGTATTACCGAGTGGGCCCAGGAGATAGATCTCGGTCATATGGAGTGACAAATCTCATTCTCGATTCACGCCAACCCAACAGAGACCTTCGGAGATACCACTAGAGCACCTTTATAGTCACACAGTTATGTTGTGACGTTTGATACACATAAGGCATTCCTCCGATGCCCGGGAATTGCACGATCTCATGGTCATAGAAATAGATACTTGACATGCAGAAAACAGTAGCAATAAACTGACACGATCACATGCTACGTTCATAGTTTGGGTCTTGTCCATCACATCATCCTCCTAACGATGTGATAATGTTATCAAATGACAACTCATGCCTATGGCCAGGAAACCTTGGCCATCTTTGATCAACGATCTAGTCCATTAGAGGCTCACTAGGGACAAAGTGTTGTCTATGTATCCACACATGTATTTGAGTTTTCATTCAATACAATTCTAGCATGGATAATAAACGATTATACTAAATAAGGAAATACAATAATAACTAATTTATTATATCCTCTAGGGCATATTTCCAACAATTTGAACCGTTTATGTTCTCACCATTATATCTATGTTCTTGATCCAATCTTGCAAGTCATATGCACCTACTACGTGTTAGGACTCCCATACCTAAAACTGACAATAATTGGGATTCTTTCCGGTGATTACTGTAGTATGAGGAGTTCATGTATTCACTATGTGTTAATGCTTTGTTCCGGTTCTCTATTAAAAGGAGGCCTTAATATCCCATAGTTTCCTTATGGACCACGCTGCCATGGGAGGGTAGGACAAAAGATGCCATGCAAGTTCTTTTCCATAAGCACGTATGACTATTTACGAAATACATGCCTACAGTACATTGATGAACGAGAGCTAGTTTTGGGTCGCCCTAGGTTATGATTGTTATATGATGAATATTATCCAACAATATCACCGATCCAATGCCTATGAGTTTTCCACATATTGCTCTTGCTAACTTACTATTGTTGCTACTGTTGTTACAACTGCTATAAAACTGTTATCACTATTACCATTGTTATTGCTACTGTTACCACTGCTATCAAAACTATCATATTACTGTGCTACCGATCAGTGTGTTGTAGATATTAAATCTCCAAGTGTGGTTGAATTGAAAACTCATCTACTAATACCTACAAATATTCTTTGGCTCCCCTTGTTTCGAATCTATAAATTTGGGTTGAATACTCTACCCTCGAAAACTGTTGCGATCCCCTATACTTGTGGGTCATCAAGATCTTTTTCTTGCCTCGTTGCTGGAGATCATAGCTATATTTGTTTAGTTACTTGGGATTTCTATATATTGATCACTATGAAGAATCTGAAAGATACTAGAACCAAGCTTGTTACCTCTAAGACGAGGGGAGGTAAGGAACTGCCATCTAGCTTTGCACTTGATTCACCTTCTGTTTTTAATAGACTTGTAACACCACCACCACATGCTATTAATCCTGATATGTTGCAAGGTACTGATGATGCTACTTCTGCTATGAATGATGTTAATGATGATGCTAGTACCTTGCTTGATGATAATGTGTCACTAGGTGAATTTCTTGACGAATAACTTGCTAGAGCTAAAGAAATTGAGCATTGTGAAACTGATGATATTATTGAAACTGATGAAGTCTTTGAACTAGAAAATATTGAAACACCTTTTAGACATGGCTATCATAGAATTGAAATGCCTAAATTACCTAAAGGTTATGTTATCGATGAAGAAATAGCTAAAGACTTTCTTGCTTGTAATGATAGAGAAGATCTTAAGAAACTACTATGCAAGTTGAAAGAAAAATTCTTGCATGCTAGAATGAAATATGATCCTAAGTTTGCTACTTCACCTATCTTTATTACCGATAAGGATTATGAATTATCTGTCGACCCAGAGTTAATTACTTTAGTTGAATCTGATCCTTTTCATGGCCATGAAACTGAAACTGTTATGGCACATCTCACTAAGTTGAATGATATAGCCACCCTATTTGCTCATGATGAGAAAATTCCATACTATTATATTCTCAAATTATTTTCATTCTCATTAAAGGGTGATGCTAAGATATGGTACAATACTCTTACTCCTGGTTGTGTGCGTAGTCCCCATGATATGATTTATTACTTCTCTGAAAAATATTTTCCTGCTCATAAGAAACAAGCTGCCTTACACAAAATATTTAAATTTGTGCAAATTGAAGAAGAGATTCTCCCACAAGCTTGGGGGAGGCTTATCCAATTACTTAATACTTTGCCTCGTCATCCTCTTAAGAAAAATGAAATACTTGATATATTTTATAATGTACTAACCAATGCTTCTAGGGATCACCTAGATAGTTGTGTTGGTTGTGTTTTTAGGGAGCGAACTATCGAACAAGCTCAGGAGTTATTGACTAATATATTGAAGAATCATGATGAATGGACACTTCGTGAACCACTACCTAGACCCACTCTAAAAAGGAGGGGTATCTTATTCCTTAGTCCTGAAATTATGCAAGAGGCAAAGAAATGTATGAAGAAAAAAGGCATTAAAGCTAAAGATGTTAAGAATTTACCACCTATTGAAGAAATATAGGAGTGACTTGTTATTTAGAATCACCAATGATGTAACACATATTGGAAAGCATGCTTCTATGATTCAAACTCAATTAGAACAAGTTGCTAAATCTCAAAGTGAGAAACTTCATGAAATGAATAATAATATGAATGATCATGTTGTTAGAGTAATGAATAGAGGAGGTAAAATGACTCAAGATCCACTATTTTAAGAAGGTCATCCTATAAGATATGAACAAGATTCACAAATAATTAATATAGATGCGCCTAGTCCGTCTAGTAAGAAAACTAATAAGAAAAATGATATCACTTCGCATACTTCTAGTGAACCAGAAGTAGAAAAACCTTCTGATAGTGCTAATGATATTCTCTATCTCACATGTTGAAACTCAGTTTGGTACTAAGCATTCACCTATTGATAATGAAAATGATAATGATGATGCTCAACCTTAAAATGATAAAGAACCAGATAATGATGTTGAGATAGAACCTGGTGTTGATCTTGATAGCCCACAACCTAAGAATAAACGATATGATAAAAGAGATTTTGTTGCTAGAAAACATGGCAAAGAAAGAGAACCATGGGTTCAGGAATCCATGTCGTATCCACCCAAACCAACTAAGAAGAAGGATGATGAAGAATTTGAATACTTTGTTGAAATGCTTAGGCCAGACTTTTAGCGTACTCATTTAACTAATCTTTCAAATATGACCCCTTATGCTAAGTACTTCCTCCATCACAGTTTAGAAGGCACACATGAGCGATCTCTCGGACCAAGGTGAATCTTGATTGGCTCTAATGATTTTTGCGAGTACTCACATAATAACCGCATGACGCATAATTATTTGAAAATATAATGCACAGTAACTCACACAACTAATAAACGAGGAGCGCATGCAGCCTACTAGTACTCCTAATTAACCAAGTAGTAAATGTCACATGCCTTAATCCTCTTCTATTCTGAAAATGCATGTAAACGGAACCGTGCCTTCTAAACCGTGACGGAGGGAGTATATGAAAGACATCATCACTAATAAAATAAAAATACCTGAAGCTGAAATCTCCACCATGCTTGCTAATTATTCTTTTAAGGGTGGGGTACGTAGAAAACAAGGAGATCCAGGAATACCAACTATACCATGTTCCATCAAAAGAAACTATGTGAAAACTGCTTTATGTGATCTAGGAGCTGGTGTTAGTTTTATGCCTTTCCCTTTATATAAAAGACTTGATTTGAATAAACTCACGCCTACTGAAATTTCATTGCAAATGGCCGACAAATCAACTGCCATGCCTATCGGTATTTGTGAGGATGTGCCCGTTGTTGTTGCAAATGTTACTATCTTGACAGACTTTGTTATACTTGATATGCCCGAGGATGACAGCATGTCGATTAAACTTGGTAGACCTTTCTTAAATACTGGAGAGTCTGCTATTGATTGCAACAAAAGCAAAGTCACTTTTCATGTCAATGGAAAAGAACATACGGTGCATTTTCCAAAGAAACGGTTCCAAGTGAATGGACGTTAATGTTATTGAAAAAACTCCGACTATCTCTATTGGAAGTTTTCAACCCCCTTTACCTACCGTCAAAAATAAATATGAAATACTTATTGTTGTGAATATGCACATCCCCGTTGAGGTAACTTAGTATTTTACGAAAATTCTTCGGGTTCATGCTAATTGGAAGTGGTTGTCAATAAGACTTGATCAACCTTACTAATGGATCATTTTCGAGAGGCATGAGGTCGATGAATTCAGTAGGAACAACCTTGTGTACCCATCTTATTTTTCATGTTATTTTTAGTTAATTATAATAAATGCCATGATTATCCTGTTTTCTAAAATTTTATGTGCAATAAAAAAAGTGCCCAAAAATAAAAGTTCTCCAAATGACCTGAAATTTTCACATGGTTTTTTCCTGAATATTTGAGAATATCTGGCACTAAAAACACTTCAAAGGGGTGTCCCAGGTGGCCACTAGGCACGAGGGCACGCCACCCGCACCACGCAAGCCCTCGTGGGTAGTGCGACCCTTGGGCCCCCTCACTTATCTATTTAGCCCATGTCACCACCTACCTAAAATTCACCATTGCCTTCTTTAATGTGTTCTTGCTCTCAAACCCGTGGATTTCGATCTCTTTGCTTGAAGCTCCGTTTCTGAAACTGTTTTGGGGTATTGCTATTTGGCATGTAACTCCCCCACTCCTCCAATTAGTTTATGTTCTAGTGACTTATTGTTAGAGTAATTATCTACTCTAGGTGTTGTTGTAGATGAGCTTGCATGTTGAATTATTGAAGTTCCAAGTAATTTGAATACTTATTTTGGGCTCTAGACATCCATATAAGTAGTTTCTATCATTCTTGTGAAGTTTTGTTACCTTTGTTACATTCCGATACGCCATGATGATTATCTTTTACCACGAGTTTATATAGACCATCACGCTATGGTGGCTCACCACTTTATTGACCATGTTGATTCTTTTGATAACGTTCGTTACAACTTGGTTTTTAGTGAGGAAACACGTGATATTATTCCGTTGCATGCACGTGCCTTGTTTGATTCTATTGCTAGGAATGGGTACAAGATCATGCCTGAGGACATTATTGCCTACCGAAACGCCTAGGCAGCGGTAGAGGAGGAGCCGTCACCCCAGCACTTCTACATGGGACCGGGCGGCTAATACGGGTGGTGATTACAAAGCTAGGCCAAAAGCCTAAGCTTGGGGGAGTACGTGTTTCCACCGACTTTACATTCATGTTCATGCATTCTAGTTGTCGGTGTTCACACTTTTGCATTATACTGTCCATGTTAGATTTATTTTCTTGCCTTATTCTTATGTGTTTGAAAAAAATTCAGAAAATCCAAAAATATTTCTCATTTCATTTTGTTTTTCCTTTCTAGCGTAACTTAGTTGTAGTATTAATAGAAAACCCAAAAGATTTCTCTTTTCTTCTTTTGCTTGTTGGGAGCTTTCCTGTGTAAATAGTTTTTCTCATTTTTGTTTTGCTTTCTTTTAGAAAAACTAAAAACTCCAAAAATATTTCAGTGTGCTTCTCTGAATTTCTTTTCCTTTTATTTAGTCATACCCAAGGGGAAGACCACAATGAAAATGTTGAGTGGTTGCCATATGCATTGTTATTGATCTAATAAAGAACCCATGTTATTTTATCTTCTACTTTTGAATAAAATGTTGCATATTCCATATTAGTCCATGACACTCTTGCACTATTATTATTTCCATGTCATTGGGTCATGCAAGTGAAAGAAAATAATGACGATATTTGATGAAGTGATTGCGGCATAGAAAAACAGGTATGAACTAAACTTGTTTTTGTTTTTGTAAATATGTTTAGATCAGTATCCTTTATTTAGCGTATTATGACCAAACATGTTTGCAATGAAAATTAGAGATTATAGTTGTTCATGCCATGCCTAAGTAGCTAGGAGTGGATAATGATTTATCTTGGATGTAAACATGCATTAAAATGGTTGTGATGTAGTATGATGATATGGTATTCTCCTCTGAATGTTCGAGTGGCTTGACTTGACGCATGTTCACGCATGTAGTTGAATCAGAACCAACATAGCCTCCACGATATTTATATTCATGGTGTTTATATCCTACTCGTGCTAGTATGCAATGATAATTATTCATAAGCATGTTCATGACTGTTTTCGCTCTCTAACTGGTCGCTTCTCAACCTACTTGCTAGCCTTCGCCTGTACTAAGCGGGAATATTGCTTGTGCATCAAAATCCTTAAACCAAATTTATTCCACATGAGTCCACTATATCTACCTATATGTGGTATTACCTTGTCATTCCAAGTAAATTTGCATGTGCCACCTCTAATATTTCAAATTAACATACATTTTGTGTGCCCGTACCACTCATGGAGCGACAGGGGGTGGTCCGTATCTTCCATGCTAAGCGGGTTATTCTCACGATGAGTGTTTATTTACTCATCCTTGCACGAGAGGGGTCGGTAAAAAGGGATTCCCAATCCCAAAATAAAAAATCACAAATAGTTAAACAAAACCCCCTTGGAATGTTGTTCTATGGACGACACTCATGGATTCCGCTAGCTGTGGAGTGTGTTTGTTGGTGGAGGGGGAGTAAACCTTTATTTTTACCCCTTGGGAACCTCCTCTAATTTGTTTGGCATGGAAGATATTGATAAATATTGGTCATAACGGTGACACGAAGGGTGTACCTCCCAAAATTATTTATCTCTGATTTTTGTTGTGAGCTCTCGCACCGTTGCAAATCCCTGCTTCCCTCTACAAAGGGACTTTCTATTTACTTTTATGTTATTTTGTTTTTATGTTGAGTCATCACCTTCTCAAATAAGTACCACACGTGAGAGAATTGTTGTCATCCTCATGCATTGTGTCTAGTTAAACATTGTATGCATCATGAGTGGATCTCCTCTACCATGAATTACAATGTCTAGTCACTGCTTGAACTTTGGAGGTGCTCTGCATTTATGTTTTGCGGTCTCGGAAAGGTCTAGCGAGATACCACTATTCTCATATTATATCATGATCGTTTTGACAAAGTGTTGGTGTTTGAGTTATCTTATTATTGCTTGCTAGTTGATTATGCCATTGGTGTGAGCTAATATAGTTTCTAAGAGTTATTATTGATATGGTTAGTCATGATTTATGCTGAAAACCTGGGTGCTCTCTAAGCATGTATATGTAAACAAGAACAAAAGAGTTGGTAAAGGTTTTTCTTTTTAACTTTTTGAATTGCTCGAGGACAAGCAATGGGTTAAGCATGGGGAGTTGATACGTCTCCATCGTATCTACTTTTCCTAATGCTTTTGCTCTTGTTTCGCACTCTAATTTGCATGATTTTAATGAAACTAACCCGGATTGACGTTGCTTTCAGGAAAACTACCATGGTGTTGTTTTTGTGCAGAAATAAAGTTCTCGGAATTGGACAAACTTTCTGGAGATTTTTTATGGAATAAAAGAAAAATACTGGAACCAAGCCCTGGTGAGTAGTGGGGCCCTCGGGGCTCCGCTAACCCTAATATTAGCACTATAAAATCCTATTTTTGGAGAGAAAAAATAAGAGAGGAAGTTTCATCGCGTTTCATGATACGGAGCCGCCGCCACCTCCTGTTCTTCATCGAGAGGCAGATCTGGAGCCCGTTTGGGGCTCCGGAGAGGGGAACCTTCGGCCTTCGTCATCACCAACCCTCCTTCATCAACAATTCCTTGATGCTCCCTACCAGGAGTGAGTAATTCCTTCGTAGGCTCGATAGTCGTTGAGGATCTGGATGAGATTCATCATGTAATCGAGTTAGTTTTGTTAGGGCTTGATCCCTAGTATTCGCTATGTTCGGAGATTGATGTTGCTATGACTTTGCCATGCTTAATGCTTGTCACTAGGGCCTGAGTGTCATGATTTCAGCTCTGAACCGATTATGTTTTCACCATTATATCTATGTTCTTGATTCGATCTTGCAACTCATATGAACCTACTACGTGTTAGGATCCGCATAACCCAAAGTCATAATAATTGGGATTCTTTCCGGTGATCACCGTAGTATGAGGAGTTCATGTATTCACTATGTGTTAATGCTGAAAGGATGTGGATGTCGCCTAGAGGGGCTGAATAGGTGTTTTAAAATAATTACGGTTTAGGCTTGAACAAATGCGGAATAAAACTAACGTTTAATTAGTCAAGCACAAAACCTAAAACAACTAGGCTCACCTATGAGCACCAACAACTTATGCAAAGCAAGATAAACAACTAAGTGATAGCAAGATATGTAACAAGAAACAATATGGCTATCACAAAGTAAAGTGCATAAGTAAAGGGCTCAGGTAAGAGATAACCAAGGCATGCGGAGACGACGATGTATCCCGACGTTCACACCCTTGCGGATCATAATCTCTGTTTGGAGTTGTGTGGAGGCACAATGCTCCCCAAGAAGCCACTAAGGCCACCATAATCTCCTCACGCCCTCGCACAATGCAAGATGTTGTGATTCCACTAAGGGACCCTTGAGGGCGGTCACCGAACCCGTACAAACAAGATTGGGGCAATCTCCATAACTTAATCAGAGTCTCCCAACAACACAACGAAGCTTCACCACAACGGAATATGGCTTCGAGGTAACCTCAAATGCTCGGGGCAATTTCCACAACCTAATCGGAGACCCCCGACGCTTGCCCAGAGCTTTGCACCACAATGATTGAGCTCTGAGGCACCACCAAGCTTCTAGGATGCCAAAGCACCCAAGAAGAACAAGTATTAGGGTACCAAGAACCCAAGAGTAATAAGCTTCTCAAACTTCACTTCCACGTATCACCATGGAGAACTCAAACCTATGCACCAAATGCAATGGCAAGGGCACACGAACTGCCCAAGTCCTTCTCTCCCAAATCCCTCCACAACAACTAATGCTACGGAATAAAATGAGACGAAGAACGAAGAAGAACACGAAGAACTCCACGATCTAGATCCAAGGGGTTCCCCTCACAAAGAGGAGAAAGTGATTGGTGGAAATGTGGATCTAGATCTCCTCTCTATTTTCTCTAAAGAAGTAGCAAGAATCATTGGAGGGATTGAGAGTTAGCAAGCTAAAAGAAGGTCAACAATGGAGGGCAAATACGAGCTCAACAGGTGCGGAGAAATGGGGAACAAGGCCTCCTTTTATAGAGGTAGAAAGAATCTACCTGTTACCCACTAGTTTTGCCCACACCAGAGTGGTACTACCGATGATAATAGGTAGTACGACTCCAGAGACAGCGGTACTACTGCTCGGGCAGAGGGCAGCTAATCGGAGTGGAGGGCAGGGGTCGGTAGTACAGCGTGAGCGGTACTACTGCTACGAGGAGCGGTACTACCGCTTATAAGAGGTAGTACC
This sequence comes from Hordeum vulgare subsp. vulgare, assembly GCF_904849725.1. Lineage (NCBI taxonomy): Eukaryota > Viridiplantae > Streptophyta > Magnoliopsida > Poales > Poaceae > Hordeum > Hordeum vulgare. Next base: position 379,584,514 of record NC_058518.1, read on the forward strand.
GCCTCCTACATCCGCTCAGGGATCAGCTTTGGTCCCAGCCCAGAAGAACCAAGAATATCCGGCGCGGTAGTAACACGCGATACTACAAGTACTACCGCAAAGTCCGACACCAAAAGTGTCGAAACCCATGGACAGCGATACTGGCCAGCGGTACAAGCTGGGCCACTACCGCCCTGGAGCCACACTACCTCCATCCCGGGTGGTACTACTGATGATAAGAGGTAGTACCGCTCCATGGAGCGGTATTATCGCTTGGATCATACGAGGTAGACCACAAGCAACAAATGAAAAGCATGAATACCAAAAATGTAATATCTTTCGCATATGAGCTACGAATTGAGCAAACTTAAGCTTGTTGGATACAGGACGACAAGAGTAATCCGGGTTAACTTAAGAAGAGGCAGTATAAATTCCAATGATATAGAGATGTGAAAACCTCTATGAGTGAAGAACTGGCAAAAACTCGAACATCAAAAACATCATAGCAGATGCATATGGAGTCCGTTTTCGATGAACTTGAGCTTGTCATAAAGATGACCATAAGGTCTAAAACTCACAAGAGAAACACCAAACAAGAACCAAGAAATATGATGCAAGGATGCAAATGGTTTGAGATCTCAACGAACGATGCGATCAAGCTACTCACTTGAGAGCCCCCCTTGACAGTACGTCAATCTATCCCAAAATAGAGAACATATCAAGGGCAAACCTATACCTTGCACATAGTCCACTTGAGCTAGATGATGACGATCTTGACTTCCTCAAGGTTGATCACCTTTCTTGATAGCGTTGGCTTGATGAAGACTAGTTGATTCCTCCCCCATACTCACTATGGGTGAGCCACTCTTCAGCACATCTTCACAAGTCCATTGCCACCACAATGGACGGCAAGCTTCAAGCATGATATTTTCGTGATGCTCCACTTGAACTTGCACACCGCAATCTTGATGACGATCACCACTTGACGTCATCTTCCATGGGTTGTATGCCATCTTCCTCTTGACGCTAGCCCATGGAAACACACCTAACCCCCCATAGAACTCTCACGAATACCATGGGTTAGTACACAAAGCGTAATGGACAATGCTTACTGATACGTCCATTTTGCATCATGTTTTCATGTTGATATTTATCGCTTTATGGACTGTTATATTACTTTGTGGTACCATACTTATGACTTTTCTCTCTTATTTTGCAAGGTTTATTTGAAGAGGGAGAATACCGGCAGCTGGAATTCTGGACTGGAAAAGGAGCAAGTCTGAGTCCTCTATTCTGCACAACTCCAAATGCCCTGAAAATCAACGTGGAATTTTTTGGGAATTTATAAAAATACTGGGCGAAAGAAGTACCAGAGGGGAGCTACCATGGCCCCACAAGCCTGGTAGCCCCTCTGGTGGCGGCTACAGGGCTTGTGGGCACCGTGGCGGCCCACTGGCCCCCCTCTTTTGCTATATGAAGGGTTTCGTCCAGAAAAAAATTAGGGTGGAGATTTTTCGTGGATTCTCCGCCGCCACGAGGCGAAACTTGAGCAGAACCAATCTAGAGCTCCGGCATGACGATCCTGCTGGGGAAACTTCCCTCCGGAAGGGGGAAATCGTCGCCGTCGTCATCACCAACACTCCTCTCGTCGGAGGGGAGTCATCTCCATCAACATCTTCATCAGCATCATCTCCTCTCCAAACCCTAGTTCATATCTTGTAACCAGTCTCCGTCTCGCGACTCCGATTGGTACTTGTAAGGTTGCTAGTAGTGTTGATTACTCTTTGTAGTTGATGCTAGTTGGATTACTTCGTGGAAGAGTTTATGTTCAGATCCTTGGTGCTATTCATTACACCTCTGATCATGATTATGATTATGCTTTGTGAGTAGTTACTTTTGTTCCTGAGGACATGGGATAAGTCATGTTGATAATAGTCATGTGAATTTGGTATTCGTTCGGTATTTTGATATGTTGTATGTTGTCTTTTCCTCTAGTGGTGTTATGTGAACGTCGACTACATAACACGTCACCATCTTTGGGCCTAGAGGAAGGCATTGGGGAGTAGTAAGTAGATGATGGGTTGCTAGAGTGACAGAAGCTTAAACCCTAGTCTATGCGTTGCTTCGTAAGGGGCTGATTTCGATCCACTAGTTTAATGCTATGGTTAGACGTTGTCTTAATTCTTATTTCATAGTTGCGGATGCTTGCGAGAGGGGTTAATCATAAGTGGGATGCTTGTCCAAGTAAGGGCAGTACCCAAGCGCCGGTCCACCCACATATCAAACTATCAAAGTAATGAACGCGAATCACATGAACATGATGAAATTAGCATGACAGAAATTCTCGTGTGTCCTCGGGAGCGCTTTACTTCCTATAAGACTTTGTTCAGGCTTGTCCCTTGCTACAAAAGGGATTGGGCCACTTTGCTGCACCGTTTCTACTACTTGTTACTTGTTACTTTTCAATTGCTACGATTCACCTCACTACACCATCACTTGTTACCGCTACTTTCAGTGCTTGCGGTTATTACCTTGCTGAAAACCGTTTATTAGAGCCTTCTGCTCCTCGTTGGGTTCGACACTCGTACTTATCGAAAGGACTACAATTGATCCCCTATACTTGTGGGTCATCAAGACTCTTTTCTGGCGATGTTGCCGGGGAGTGAAGCGCCTTTGGTAAGTGGAATTTCGTAAGGAAACATGTATATACTGTGCTGAAATTTATTGTCACTTGTCACTATGGAAACTGTTCCTTTGAGGAGTTTGTTCGGGGTATCTTCACCATGAATAGAAGCACGAGGAGTTGCTCCTCAACCTGAGGTACCTACTGAAAATATCTTTTATGAAATTCCTTCGGGTATGCTTGAGAAACTGCTGGCTAATCCTTTTACAGGAGATGGATCATCACATCCAGACTTGCATCTAATCTATGTAGATGAAGTTTGTGGTTTATTTAATCTTGCGGGTTTGCCCGAGGATGAGGTAAAGAAGAAAGTCTTTCCTTTATCTTGGAAGGATAAGGCGTTGACATGGTATAGGCTATGTGATGATACTGGATCATGGGACTACAATCGGTTGAAATTGGAATTTCATCAAAAGTTTTATCCTATGCATTTAGTACATTGTGATCGGAATTATATTTATAACTTTTGGCCTCGTGACAGGGAAAGCATAGCTCAAGCTTGGGGAGGCTTAAATCAATGCTATATTCATGCCCCAATCATGAGCTCTCGAGAGAAATTATCACTCAAAACTTTTATGCTAGGCTTTCTCAAGATGATCGTACCATGCTTGACACTTCTTGTACCGGTTCTTTTATGAAGAAGGATATTGACCACAAGTGGAATTTATTGGAAAGAATCAAACGTAACTCTGAAGATTGGGAGCTTGAAGAAGGTAAGGAGTCAGATATGAATTTCCAGTTTGATTGCGTTAAATCTTTTGTTGAAACAAACACTTCTAGAGATTTTAGCGCTAAGTATGGACTTGACTCTGAGATAGTAGCTTCTCTATGTGAATCTTTTGCTGCTCATGTTGATCTTCCCAAAGAGAAGTGGTTTAAGTATCATCCCCCTATAGAAGTCAACATAGTTAAACCCAATCTAGTTGAAGAGAAAGTCATTGCCTTTAGTGATCCTATTGTTCCTTATGCCTACGCAGAGAAACCACCTTACCCTGCTAGGAAAAAGGATTATTCTAAAGCTCCAACTATGATACGTAGGGGTTACATTAGACCACTTGCACCCACTGAGGAAATTAGAGTTGAACCTAGTGTTGCTATTATCAAAGATCTCTTAGCCGAAGACATAGACGGGCATGTTATCAAATTCTGTGAGGACTCTGATAGAATTGTTAAACCTCACACGAAAGACAAATACGGACCTGTAGTTGGCATGCCCGTTGTTTCTGTCAAGATAGGAGATCACTGTTATCATGGTTTATGTGATATGGGTGCTAGTGTTAGTGCAATACCCCGGTCCCTATATGATGAAATCAAAGATGAGATTGCACCTGCTGAGTTAGAACCCATTGATGTCACTATTACGCTAGCTAATAGAGACACTATCTGCCCTCTGGGAATTGTGAGAGACGTAGAAGTCCTGTGTGGTAAGACGAAGTATCCTACTGATTTCCTCGTCCTTGCTACTGCACAAGATAGCTTTTGTCCCATCATATTTGGTAGACCCTTTCTCAACACTGTCAATGCTCATATTGATTGCATTAAACAGACTGTCACTGTTAGTTTCGAGGGTGGGTCTCATGAATTTAACTTCTCCAAGTTTGGAAGACAACCCCATGAAAAAGAGTCGTCTGGTAGGGATAAAATCATTGCTCTTGCCTCTATTGCCGTACCTCCTACGGATCCTTTAGAGCAATATCTGCTTGAGCATGAAAATGATATGCATATGGATGAAAGAGATGAGATAGATAAAATTGTCTTAGAACAACATCCTATTCTCAAGAATAATCTGCATGTTGAACTGCTTGGGGATCCTCCCCCACCCAAGGGTGATCCTGTGTTTGAGCTAAAACAGTTACCAGATACTCTTAAGTATGCCTATCTTGATGAGAAGGAGATATATCCTGTTATTATTAGTGCTCACCTCTCGAATCACGAAGAGAAGAAGTTATTATAAACTTTGAGGAAGCACCGTGAGGCTATTGGATATACTCTTGATGATCTTAAGGGTATTAGTCCTACTCTATGTCAGCACAAGATTAAAACTGATCCTGATTCTAAATGAGTTGCTGATCATCAAAGGAGATTAAATCCTAAGATGAAAGAGGTCGTGAGGAAAGAAATGTTAAAGCTTCTGGAAGCAGGAATCATTTACCCTGTTGCTCATAGTGATTGGGTAAGTCCAGTACATTGTGTACCTAAGAAGGGAGGTATCACCGTCGTTCCTAATGATAAGAATGAACTAATCCCACATAGGATTATTACTGGCTACAGGATGGTGATAGACTTCCGGAAACTGAACAAGGCAACCAGGAAAGACCATTATCCTTTGTCGTTTATCGACCAAATGCTAGAAAGGCTATCTAAACACACACACTTCTGCTTTCTAGACGGTTATTCAGGTTTCTCGCAAATACCTGTTGCACAATCTGATCAGGAGAAAACCACTTTCACCTGCCCCTTCGGTACCTTTGCTTATAGACGTATGCCTTTTGACTTATGCAATGCACCCGCCACCTTTCAAAGGTGTATGATGGCTATATTCTCTGACTTTTGTGAAAAGATTGTTGAGGTTTTCATGGATGATTTCTCCGTTTATGGTTCTTCCTTTGACGATTGCCTCAGCAACCTTGATCGAGTCTTACAGAGATGCAAAGATACCAACCTCGTCTTGAACTGGGAGAAGTGCCACTTCATGGTTAATGAAGGCATCGTCTTAGGACACAAAATCTCTGAGAAAGTGAAAGTGCGTTATATCGACTAGAGGGGGGTGAATAGGAGATTTTTAGAATTTCATCACCGAGGAAATTTCTTTTGAGGAAATTCCTCACTGATGACTAACTTACAGCGGAAACAGTAAAGGATCAGAAGTGCAAAGTTTCACAACAGCAGTTTTTCAGTGTGAAGAATGTGAAAATAGATTGCACTGTGAGCAGGCACGCAGAATACAGATGAGGATTAACTGACGTGAAGAATTTGGGGTTGAGGAAATTCAGAGAAAGTCTTCAGCAAATTCTTCAAACAGTCGCAGTGAAAGTCATCAACACATAATACGAGGAAAGTAAGGAGTTGAGGAATTAGAACCCGTTTCTTAGTGAAGACAGCCGTTGATGACCCAGTTCCAACTGTTGTGACAGTCGTACATCTGGTTTGGAGCGGCTTGGTATTGAAACCAAAGGACACATAGTCCCGGGACACATAGTCCCTACCGTATTCTCCTTGAGCTAAGGACACACAGTCCTCGCCCAACACTCGTGGTAAGTCTTTAAGGCAGACTTCCAAACCCTCACAAACTTGGTCACCCGGCGATCCACAATTGACTGCTGGAAAGCTCTATACCATGACGCCTAACCGTCTGGAGGATGCACAATCCTCAAAGGTAAAAGGCTTCAGTCCCACACACGAACAACTTCTTCAGTGATGCTCAATCACTAGGTTTAGTTTGTGGTTTCGGTGTATGGGGTATTTCCTCACTGATGAATTACTCTCGAAGACTCTGAGGAATTGGGTTACTCTTATGACAAGTGTCAGTTTCTAACGGAGCAGCCAACCAGCTAATGGTTGTGGGGGTGGCTATTTATAGCCTAGGAGCATCCCGACATGATTTGACACTAATGCCCTTAAATAATATGACCGTTGGAGTGGATAAGACCAATGACTTGGCGTGGCTATCGAAACGGTCGGAACCCTCAACTGTGAGAGTCCTCATGTCACTCGTATTCCTCACTTGAGGCTTTTGGTAGGATTAGGCTTGGGTTGAGCATCATGAGGAAATTCATTCCAAAGTGTAACTTTGACCCCCTTTAACAGTACGGTGTTCCTATTACTCAAATGCGAAGAAAATAAAACAGAAAGTGTAAGTCTTCATGCTTTAAATTCTTCAGAGTGATTTTCTTCAGGACACACCGGATTCCTCGATATCAGTATCTTCATGAGGAATATCAATTTCATTGCAGATTCCTCACGATTCATTTCTTCAGCTTCAGACCAAATTCTTCAACTGAAGACATATATTTTTAGGGGTCGATATTCTTCAAATATCTCAAACTCCTCAATGACTTATAGATCATGTGTACACTCACAAACACATTAGATACTTAACCTATAAGTCTTCAAACCACCAAAATCACTAAGGGGCACTAGATGCACTTACAATCTCCCCCTTTTTGGTGGTTGATGACAATTAGGTTAAGTCTTCAACAGGGATCAAAAATATGAAGTGTAAATACTCATTTGAGGAATTTGAAATCAAGATTCAGAGAGACTCCCCCTGAAGATGTGCATATCTTGAGGATTTTGCTTTTCACAGCAAATGCACATTGATGAATTATATCATGGAGATCTCCCCCTGAGTCTTGTAAATCATGCATACATGTAACATATCATGTGAAGAAAATGAAAATGCATGATGACAAATGGTATCTGACGAATTCCAGCATGCGTGCATTAAAACTTGAGGAATAAGCATGCGAAGAAAAACGTTCAAAAGCGTCAGAGTACCATCGGGCTTAAGTTACAACTCATTACATAAAAACTTCAGAAGAACCAAGAGTTTGTAACTTAAATATAGTTCATAAGCCCCAAAAATATCCCGCTTGAAGACTAACTCTCAAGTTTCTCCCCCTTTGTCATCAAGTGACAAAAAGGGACAAACTGAGGACTAACGTCCGTGAAGACTTCACTTCGTGGCAGTTGAGGAAGAGTCGTGATGCTTCTTGGGAGTAGTCTTCTTCCTTGGACCGGTAGCAGTGTCGAGCTGTTCTTCATCAGTTTCAGCAGTGCGGAATGAAGAAAAGGAGCTGTCTTCAAGGTCTGGCACTGGAATAGGCCTGAACTTCTTCTTGGGAGGCCACGGCCATTCAAAGTCTCGCTCAAAGTCCATTTCTTCAAGCTCAGTCTGAGTCTTCAGATGTGCAAGTGTAGCCCAGGTGCGATCAAAAACCTCATGCAGATAATGATGGTTGAGCTTCACAGAGTTCTGTGTGTTAGTGAGGGTTTTCACAATGGCGCCAAACTGGCGTTTGACCCACTTGTGATTGCGATCCACCTTCTGGTGAAGACTGAGGAGGAGCTCTCTTGTATTCATCACGCGAGGAGGAATGGGGCTTGCCGGACGAGTCTCAGTATCATCTCATGAAGAATAAGCTTCTGGCTCTCTGAACTGGCCATCAAGGGGCCTACTGCCTTCTTCAATCACAGATTTGCCTTTTCCTTCAATGGACTCGAAAGTCTTCGTGTTGACCCGGATAGGAGGCATATAACCAACATGGTTTTGGAAATCAGCGTGGAAGTTGATGCATGTCCTTGTCCTGATGAATCTCATGATCCATGGGGCATATATCTTGTGATCAAAAGGACACATAGCATTGTCGGCCAAAGTCCTCAAGAAGAAATCATGGATGTTGATAGGAATACCATGAATGATGTTGAAGAGGATATTCTTCATGCGGCCTACAACATCTTCTTCATCATCATGGCCTTTGATCGGCGCGAGCACACTGCAGAGGATTCTGTAAACAGATCTGGGTGTGTACTTGAGCTCGTGGACGAGGAAGGTTGTTCTCGGAGGTTTTCCTTCAGCCAAAGACTTCATGAGGACTTCCATCATCCCATTTGGCAGCTCACGCTCACCATAAAGCTTCACAGCCTCATCTGAGGGAATTGGTACAGGCAGTTCTCGGAGGAGTTCAGTAGCAGGAGCCTTGTAGTGAGTGTTTTGTGACATCCAGTCAAACACCCAAGTGTTAATGTCTTTAGGGTTGCCGGATATGTGAAGAGTGGCATAGAACTGAAGAATTAGCTCGTTGTTCCAGTCAGAGATGTCGGAGCACATTGGGAGTAAACCAGCATCATGTAGTACACTGAGGACTGGCTCCAGGCACGGTATTGCTTCAAGTTCAACATGAGGAATATGCCTGTGCTGGAATATCTTGTTTCGTCCACATAGCACAGAGGCATAGTAATTCATCTGAGTCCTAGTCCAAAACTTCAGATGCCTCATTTGAGGCTTGTCATAGGGGTTCTCTCCAATGAAGTACATGCGTTCTTCAAAGTAATTTTCCTTTTAAAACTTAGGACGCTTGGAGAATGGCTGACGCTAAACTGGCTTAAGATTTTGCTGAGGAACAGGAGGGGAGACAACAATGGCAGTCTCTGGGTTGAGCACGACGAATGCATTGTCTTGGTCAGGTGCATTCTCCTCAGCATTTTCCTCAGGGTGAGGAATTTCAGCGGCTGGTACTTCAGGCTGAGGGGATGGAGCTGGTTGGGCTTCAGGCTGAGGGGTTTGCTCTGGCTGTGCATCAGGCTGAGGAATAGCTTCTTCTTGCTCAGTTGGAGGAGTTGGGTCAGCCTATTCCTCATCTTGAGGATTTTGCTCAGAGCGTTCAATGTCATCAGTTTGAGGATTTTCAGTTTGTTCTTCCTCAGCTGGCTTGGTGGCAGATGCAGTTTCATCAGCTCGTGCAGCTGATTCTTGAGCAGTGTCTTTCTGAGGAATGAAAGGCTGAGGACTGTCGTCTATATGAATTTCCTCGTCAGTGTGTTCCTCAGAGGCGGCATCCTTCATTTCCTCATCTGCCTTTTTCGCTGGATCATCAATGATGACCATTTCATAAGAAGGAGCGACATTCAGGGGCATAGGGTCCAGAGGAGCGGTTTCTTCAAGTGCTTTGAGGCGCTTGGCCTTTGTTTCTTCTTTTGCTCAGGAGGCCTTTCTCTTTTTGGCTTCCTTCTCAGCAGCCCTGGTTTTCTTCACGTCTGATGCAGACGGAGTCATCTTCTTCACCGTTGAAGCTTTTGGTGAAGGGGTTCTCTTGACAGATTCTTCAGCTGGTATTGAGGAACCAGCTGGAACAGAGTCATCATCTTGCTTTGGCGAAGTAGCTGGGTCAGGGGCAGTCTCATCAGCTGTAGCAAATTCATCAGCTGGAGTTTCCATGATGATTTCTTCAATAGCCGGTTCATCCACAGGGCGTTCTTGGTGTACTTCCTCAGCTTGAGGAGTTTCCTCATCATGAGGAGATTCATCTGCTGGCTCCTCAATCAAGGGCTGAGAAGTTGGTGCTGGGGGTGCAGCCTTCTTGTTGTAGTCATCAACAGCACTAGTGGCAAGCTTGATGAAATTGATCTTGAGACTCTTACGATCTGACAGCTTTGAATACTTGTCAGTCAATTTCTTCACCTCTGCCTGTGTTGATACCAGTGCATCAGGAGTCAACTTGAGGAGATTCTGCTTGAGAAATTTCTCTTTTTTAAGCTTTGCAACTTTGGCCTGCTTGGCCTGCTATTCTTTCCACTTCGCTTCATTGATGAAAGTGGTCACCATGTGGCTGATGCCAGGGGGAAGTTTCAAACAATCAAGCGGAGTGTTTGGGTCCTCATACCAGATGTTGATGTAGTCAAGGAGGACCTTGGGGTCCATTGCCAGAGGAATAGTACTGCCTGATGCTTGAGCTACTCTTTCCTGCTTGTTTCTGATGATTGCTTGCAGGGTTTGATCATCAAATTCATCACTGCCCTCTGATGCAGACGGGACGGTGATGATTTTGCTGGGGCTTGGCAGAGTTGCACGTTCAACAGATACCTGAGTCTTCGCAGGAGGTGTTGAAGACTTTGTCTCCGAGCTGGTTGCAGCTGGGAGTGAGGAGCTGGAGCTGGCGGTCATATGCTTCATGACTTGCTTCTGTATTGGTTTCTCTTGAGGCTTTGGTGGTGGTGCTGAGGATTTTGGAGCTGAGGAGATTGGTATTGAGGGTTTTGGTGTTGATGGTTTTGGTGCTGAAGGTTTTGTGACTGAAGCCTGAGCAGACTTCTCTTGAGGCTTTGGAGCCCTTGGTTTTGACGGTACAGACTCCATTTGAGGAATTTCTGAGCCAGAGGTCTCAGCGGCAGAAGAAGTAGCAGCAGCTGAGGCAGCAGCTGACGATTCATTGAATTTCCTCACTGCAGTTTCTGCCTGCTTCTTGAGCTTAGCCAGATGTTTTTTCCTTCTCATGTGGATAGTCATCAATGGTCATGAGGCTTGAGGGATGTGCTACTTGATGATCCTCAAGTGGGGCCCATCTGCCAGAGGGCTTCAGAGCGAATTTCTTCGCATACTTGGGAGTCACAAACATGTATTCCTTCCATTCCTTCGCCCATCGGTGTTCTATCTTCTGCAGCCGTATCTTTCTCTTGGCCATTATCTCATTTTCATCAGGCGTGCAATAGTCCAAGTAAATATCCTCAGGGATATCCACAGCTATGTTTTGCTCAAGTTTATTTCCTCCCTTCTGTTTTCTGTCATCCTCCATTTTCTTCAGCTGAGGATTTTGCTGATGAGATTGAACTCTTGAGGATTCTGATGAGACTTGAAGATTTTCTTCCAGAAACGCTGTAAATGAGTTAATGTGATGAGAACCGAGAGATTCATCAGCTGACATGTGTGTACCTGTGAACAGAGTAAAGTTGCGAGGAATTTGGAGAGGTCATATGCGTTCTCAGATTTGAAGAAAATGAAAAAGTTTGACAGTTGAGGAATATAACCAGTGGTTGAGGAATTTTCCTAAGCATACTGTTCTTGGGTTCCAGAGTTGTACAGATCCAAAAATTCACACAATTGAGGAATCTCGTGAAAATCTTAGATGCTTAGCATAGTTCATCAATGATGTGGTGATAGGCAGTGTTTGAGGAATCAAGTGCTTATCGATTCTTGAGGAAAAACAGATTTCACATAGAAGATGTAAAATTTTAGATCTAACTTGCTGTAAAAATGGGATTTATTTACCCTGGAAGGTGCGCATGAAGAACACAGAAAGGTGTGTGGAGAAGCTCTTCGGTCGCGTGTCCAATGCACCCTAACCCGGCGACAGAGGATGTCTACGGCGGCGGCGGACGAAGATGGTCCGACTCCGGCGTGGTTCCGGCGACGGAGAAGTCGAGGCAGTGAAGCTCTTCCTCACCGGCGACGAGACTACCAGCGATGGCGCTAGGGTTCGGTGGTGTTTGTTGTGGCAGAAGAGCGATGGAGCGAAGAAGAGTATGCCGAGGGGGATAAGGACATATTTATAGCCAAAAGTTACTGTTGGTGCGAAAATTTCGGACCAAACATCCCCTGCCTCTACGTCTCCGCAGGACACGTGTAGCTCCCAAACAGTGTCGTGGAGATAGTGGAGATCGTGGTTATACGATCGTGGGAAGTGGGGTTCAGTTATTGTGTATTAAAGAAGCAATTTTTGAAGATTTGAGGATTTTCGTTACAAAATCATCAGCTGACAAGGACGCAGTGAGGATTTTGAACAAAGTTTCAAGTAGAACGCATATGAAGAATTGAATAGACTGGATGAGTATAGCATAGAGGGAAAGTAGGGTCCGATCACATTCACTTAGCAGAAATATCAATTTGAAGAAATAGCAATAAGTGAATGTTGAGGACTTGAAATCGCAGTCTATCTAGTCAAATGAAAGTCATCAAGTGTTTTTGAAATTTTTGTGATAAATCGTCACACTGAAGAACAGTTGTTTTGAAGAAAAACACATTTTGAGGAAATAGAACATTTGAAGAAAATCAACTTGAGGAATTTCACATTGGGTGGTGGCGTGACCCACCATATAAGAATGTTGATTACAGACGCCGCGTACAATTGTCGTAGGGCCCTGAGAATCAATTTCTTCGTTGATTTCTTCACATTCAGAGTGACATTCTTCATTAGTTGAAGAAAATCGATTAATCATGTGTTGCACATCTAAGTCATCAATTTTGCATAAGTGTTAGGATGTGTGCATGTTTTTACAAGACATTTGAAGATTCTAAGATATTTAGCTCACACCGCAACTTGCAAAACCTTTTCTCATCCAAGGGCTTAGTGAAGATATCTACCAGTTGATCATCAGTCTTCACATGGTCGATGAGGATATTGGCCTTGAGGACATGGTCCCGAAGAAAATGATGACGAATCTGGATGTGCTTGGTCTTCGAGTGTTGTACTGGGTTGTATGCAATCTTGATAGCACTCTCATTGTCACAGTAGAGAGGCACATTCTTCATGTTGATGCCGTAGTCCTTGAGGGTTTGCTTCATCCATAGTAATTGAGCACAGCAAGAACCAGCAGCAATGTACTCAGCTTCGGCAGTGGAGAGTGATACGCAGTTCTGCTTCTTTGAGGACCAGCAAACTAGTGATCTTCCGAGGAAATGGCATGTGCCAGAGGTTGACTTGCGATCCACACGGTCACCAGCATAGTCAGAATCAGAATACCCTACCAGATGAAGATTTGAGCCCTTGGGATACCATAGTCCTAGTGTTGGTGTGTGAGCTAAGTATCGAAGAATACGTTTCACAGCCTTATGGTGTGATTCCTTCGGTTTTGCTTGAAAACGTGCACACATGCAAACACTAAGCATTATATCTGGCCTAGATGCACATAGATACAATAAAGAACCAATCATAGAACGATATACCTGCTGATCGAAATCTTTACCATTTTCATTAGTGCCGAGGTGGCCATTGGTAGGCATTGGAGTCTTGGCACCTTTGCATTCATGCATGTCGAATTTCCTCAGAACATCCTTGAGGTATTTCTCCTGTGATATGAAGATTCCATTGCTTTGTTGACGAATTTGAAGACCTAAGAAGAATTTTAGCTCCCCCATCATGGACATCTGATATTCTTCACTCATCATGTAAGCAAATTCATCACTGTATCGTTTGTCAGTACAGCCAAATATGGTATCATCGACATATATTTGACACACAAATAGCTCATTATCATAGGATTTAGTGAAAAGAGTTGGATCGAGTGAACCAGGTTTGAAGCCTTTCTTCATGAGGAATTCCTTCAATGTATCATATCATGCCCGAGGGGCTTGCTTGAGACCATAAAGAGCCTTTTTCAGTCTGAAGACTTTGTCTGGATTCTTTGGATCCTCAAAACCTGGGGGCTGAGCAACATATACTTCTTCCTCAAGCTTACCATTGAGGAATGCACTTTTCACATCCATTTGATATAAGATGATGTTATGATGATTAGCATAGGCAAGTAGTATTCGAATAGCTTCAAGTCTAGCAACAGGTGCAAAAGTTTCATCGAAATCTATTCCTTCAACCTGGGTGTAGCCTTGGGCTACTAGTCGTGCCTTGCTCCTCACCACTTGACCGTCCTCATATTGCTTGTTTCGGAAAATCCACTTGGTACCGATGATGTTGTGCTTGCGAGGATCTGGTCGTTTGACGAGCTCCCATACGTCATTCAGCTTGAATTGAAGAAGTTCGTCTTGCATAGCTTGGATCCACTCCGGTTCCAGAAAAGCCTCAGCAACTTTTGAGGGTTCTGTGATGGATACAAAAGAAAAATGCCCACAAAAGTTAACTAAGTGTGAAACTTTTGAGCGAGTGAGAGGACCTGGCGCGTTGATGTCGTTGAGGATTTTGTCAAGTTCTGCTTCATTTGCAATCCTCGGATGAGCTGGTTGAGGATTTTGTCTGGGCTGAGGAAGTGGTTCTGGTGTAATTTCCTCAGGAGCATCTTCTTGATTTTCATCAGTGATGGGGATCGTTTCTTCACCAATTTCCTCAGTGGGGACAATGTCTTCAGTAGGCTTGAGCTTTATTGCTTCCTCAGGAGACAGCTTATCTGGATCAGAAGGCAATTGCTCTCTTTGCGAGCCATTAGTTTCATCGAACCGCACATCTACAGTCTCAACAACTTTGTTGTGATAGTTGTTGAAGACTCTGTAAGTGTGCGAGTCCTTTCCATAACCGAGCATAAAACCTTCATGTGCCTTAGGTGCAAATTTTGAGTTATGGTGAGGATCTCTAATCCAGCATTTTGCACCAAAGACTTTGAAATAACTTACATTGGGTTTCTTGTCGGTGAGGAGTTCATATGAGGTTTTCTTGAGGAATTTGTGAAGATATACCCTGTTGATGATATGGCATGCAGTGTTGATTGCTTCAGGCCAAAAGCGACGAGGAGTCTGATATTCTTCAAGCATAGTTCTTGTCATTTCAACCAGAGTCATGTTCTTCCTTTCGATGACACCATTCTGCTGAGGAGTATAAGGAGCAGATAATTCGTGAGTAATACCAAGTTCATCAAGATAATCATCAAGACCAGTGTTTTTGAACTCGGTTCCATTATCACTCCTGATATGTTTGATCTTGATGCCAAAGTTTGTCGAGGCCCTTGAAGAAAATCGTTTGAAGATTTCCTGCACTTCAATTTTATACACTATGATATGCACCCAAGTATATCTGGAATAATCATCAACTATGACGAAGCCATATAAAGATGCTGCATTGGTTAGTGTGGCATAGTGAGTAGGTCCAAATAGATCCATATGAAGCAATTCGAATGGACGTGTAGTGGTCATGATAGTCTTCGAGGGATGCTTGGATCTGGTCATTTCCCCAGATTCACAAGCACCGCAGAGATGATCCTTGAGGAATTTGACTGATTCGATGCCGATGACATGCTTCTTCTTCGCGAGCGTGTGCAAATTCCTCATGCCTGCATGACCTAGTCTCCAGTGCCACAACCATCCTTCTGAGGTTTTTGCTAGTAAGCAAGTGGCTGGTTGAGGACCTGTAGAGAAATCAACAATGTACAAATCCCCTCTTCTTACACCTTCGAAGATTTTGGATCTGTCATATTCCATGATGACTACACATCTATATCTACCAAAGATAACAATCATATCAAGATCACAAAGCATCGAGACAGACATTAGGTTAAAACCAAGGGATTCAACAAGCATCACTTTGTCCATATGCCTATCCTTGGAAATAGCCACTTTGCCAAGTCCCAATACCTTGCTTTTACCTTTGTCAGCATATGTGATTTGCTTCAGAGGTGATGGAGTTAATGGCATATTCATCAGTAAGCTTTTAACACCGGTCATGTGATGTGTGCAGCCACTATCAAGAACCCACTCAGTATTCTTGGGTTTGTCATCCTGCAGATGAATTAGTACAGCTTACCATCTCATATGCTTCAGATTTGAAGAATATGATATTGATTTCGTCATATATGAATTTCATCATAGCAAAAATATAAGGACGTGTGAAATATTTCTATTTCATCAATCATTAGCTTGTGTCCTATCAAGCATTTCCTCAGGTCTCCAGAAAATTCTTCAGATGATGATTTTCATCTGGAGACCTGACCTGCAGTAGTGATTAGTTCAATTTCTTCACCACCCACATCTTAAGGGGTGGCAAAGCATTCATCATCCTGCGAGCACCATATGAGAAAGGTGGCATTGAAGCCAATGCACTTCTCTTAACAGTAGGGGGGTTAAAGTACTCATATGAATATGCAGAGAACTGGTTTGAGGATTTATGAACATAATGATTTGAGGAGTAACGCTCATATTCATATTCCTTGTAGTTTCCCTACATGTTAGATGCATTAGCACGGGTACGAGCATAGTTTTGACCAGTTGAGGATTTTGATCCTCTTGAAAACTTTGGTCCTCCTGAGGAATTTGATCTGGGGTTCAGATTCTTCAGTGGTGGTGTCATGAGGACATTCACCTGAAGATTTTCAAGACAGCTTTTGGGAACCCATATTTTCCTCAGGAGAGGGCCATTCCTGCAGTTAGTTCCAACATATCGAGCAAATACTTCACCAGATTGATTTTTGAACAGTTTATAGTTGGAGTCAAATGACTCATCTGAGGAATAGGATAATTCACATGAAAAGCCAGTTAGATTAGATGGATCAAAAGGAGGCCCAGTAGCAGCAACCCATGAGGTTTTGGGATACTGCTCAGGTTTCCAATAAGATCCATCAGCATTTAATTTCCTCTAAAAGGCAATTCCATCTTTCCTCGGGTTCCTGTTCAAGATATGCTTTTTGAGCACATCACAAAGGGTTTGATGTCCTTTGAGGCTTTTGTATATGCCTGTCACGTACAATTCCTTCAACCCTGCATTTTCATCAGTAACATTTGTGTTTTCCTCAAGTGAGGAAATAGAGACAACAGGTGCAGTTGAAGAATTTGTAGCAATAGTAGCATTTGATGATTCTCGTGAGGAATTAGTAGTTTCGCGTTCAATGCATTTAAGACATGGAGGAATGAATTCAACTTGACCAGCACTGATCTTTTGAGCTAGTAATGAATCATTTTCCATACGAAGATCATCATGAGACATCCTCAGCTTCTCAAGATCAAGCTTCCTTTGAAGAAATTCATAGGAAAGCTTCTCATGATCAGTGAGGAGTGTATCATAACGATCCTGAAGATTATCAAATATAGACTGAAGACTTTTCACATCTTCAGTGAGGATTTGGGTAAGGTTCATTTCATCATTCAACATATCATCACTTTTATCTAGAAGTTTCTGAAGCTTTTCCAGAGCAGTTTGTTGTTTAGTGGCAATGATAGCAAGTTTACTGTAACTGGGTTTCTTATAATCATTAGGTTCATAGCCACTTGAATCAGAGGAGGAGGCATTATTTTCCATGAAGCAATAGGTTGGAGCGAAGTCATCAGCATATTCATCAGTATGGATGGTGCAATCATTTTCTTCAAGATTGAAGATTGACTTGCTGACCAAAGTGGTTGCCAGTGCAAGACTAGCCTGTCCGGATTCTGAGTCTTCATCAGAACCCTCTTCTTCATCACATTCCTCTGATTCTGCCTCGGAGTCCATTTCCTTGCCAATAAGTGCCCGAGCCTTTCTGAAACTAGTCTTGTTGTGTGATGAGGGCTTTGAAGATGAGGATTTTGAAGATTTCTTCTTCTTCTTCGAGTCATCAGAACTGTCATCCTTGTATTTCTTTTTCTTTGATTCCTTTCCCCAACGGGGACAATCAGCAATGTAATGACCTGATTTATTGCACTTGTGGCAGGTTCGTTTCTTGTAGTCCTCAGATGAAGATTCTGATTTCCTCATGTCTCTTCTTGAAGATTTACCGAACTGGACACGTCGTGTAAATCTCTGGAATTTCCTCACGAGCATTGCAAGCTCCTGTCCAAATTCTTCAGGGTCACCAATGTTGTCATATGTGTCTTCTTCTTCAGATGAGGAAATTGCTCTAGACTTCAGTGTACGTGGTCTGGAATGGCTTGGTCCATATAGATCTTTCTTTTCTTCTAGCTGGAATTCATGAGTATTTAGCCTTTCAAGTATATCAGCTGGATCAAGCATCTTGTAGTCTGGTCTTTCTTGAATCATCAGAACTAAAGTATCAAATGAAGAATCCAAAGATCTCAGCAGTTTCTTCACAACTTCGTGATCAGTGATGTCTCGAGCTCCCAGTGCTTGCAGTTCATTTGATATGTCAGTGAGGCGATCAATGGTGTCTTGGCAGCTTTCATTGTCATGTCTCTTGAAGCGATTGAAGAGATTGCGAAGAATATCAACACGAGAGTCACGCTGGGTTGATACTCCTTCATTTACCTTGCACAGTCTCTCCCAGATCAGTGTTGCAGAGCCCAAGGCACTTACTCTTCCAAACTGGCCTGGACTTAGATGGCCACAGATGATATTCTTCGCTTGAGAATCGAGTTGCTTGAATTTCTTCACATCAGCAGCAGAGACACTAGCAGAGATGATGGGGACGCCATGTTCCACAATATACCAGAGATCATTATCAATAGCTTGTAGATGCATTTGCATTTTGTTCTTCCAGAAGGGAAAGTTCTTTCCTTCGAAGATAGGACATGCTGCAGCCACCTTAAACATGCCTGCAATCGACATAACTAAAACTCCAGGTGGTTAAACCAAAATCACACAGAACAAGGGAGTACCTTGCTCTGATACCAATTGAAAGTGCGTTATATCGACTAGAGGGGGGTGAATAGGAGATTTTTAGAATTTCATCACCGAGGAAATTCCTTTTGAGGAAATTCCTCACTGATGACTAACTTACAGCGGAAACAGTAAAGGATCAGAAGTCCTCGCCCAACACTCGTGGTAAGTCTTCAGGGCAGACTTCCAAACCCTCACAAACTTGGTCACCCGGCGATCCACAATTGACTGCTGGAAAGCTCTAGACCATGACGCCTAACCGTCTGGAGGACGCACTGTCCTCAAAGGTAAAAGGCTTCAGTCCCACACAGGAACAACTTCTTTAGTGATGCTCAATCACTAGGTTTGGTTTGTGGTTTCGGTGTATGGGGTATTTCCTCACTGATGAATTACTCTCGAAGACTCTGAGGAATTGGGTTGCTCTTATGACAAGTGTCAGTTTCTAACGGAGCAGCCAACCAGCTAATGGTTGTGGGGGTTGCTATTTATAGCATGGGAGCATCCCGACATGATTTGACACTAATGCCCTTAAATAATATGACCGTTGGAGTGGATAAGACCAATGACTTGGCGTGGCTATCGAAACGGTCGGAACCCTCAACTGTGAGAGTCCTCATGTCACTCGTATTCCTCACTTGAGGCTTTTGGTAGGATTAGGCTTGGGTTGAGCATCATGAGGAAATTCATACCAAAGTGTAACTTTGACCCCCTTTAACAGTACGGTGTTCCTATTACTCAAATGCGAAGAAAATAAAACAGAAAGTGTAAGTCTTCATACTTCAAATTCTTCAGAGTGATTTTCTTCAGGACACACTGGATTCCTCGATATCAGTATCTTCATGAGGAATATCAATTTCATCGCAGATTCCTCGCGATTCATTTCTTCAGCTTCAGACCAAATTCTTCAACTGAAGACATATATTTTTAGGGGTCGATATTCTTCAAATATCTCAAACTCCTCAATGACTTATAGATCATGTGTACACTCACAAACACATTAGATACTTAACCTATGAGTCTTCAAACCACCAAAATCACTAAGGGGCACTAGATGCACTTACAGAAAGGCATTGAAGTTGATAAGGCTAAGGTTGATGCAATTGAGAAAATGCCTTGCCCCACAGATATGAGAGGGATACAAAGTTTCCTAGGTCATGTTGGTTTCTATAGAAGGTTCATTAAAGACTTCTCTAAGATTTCTAGGACTCTTACCAACCTCTTGCAGAAGGATGATCCTTTTGTTTTTTATGAGGATTGTGAGGAAGCTTTCGAAATACTTAAGAAGGCCTTGATAACCGCACCTATTGTTCAACCACCAGATTGGAACTTGCCCTTTGAAATCATGTGCGATGCTAGTGATTATGCTGTTGGTGTTGTTCTAGGACAAAGAGTTGACAAGAAGTTGAATGTTATTCACTACGCTAGTAAAACTCTAGACAGTGCCCAAAGAAACTATGCCACTACAAAGAAGGAGTTTTTAGCAGTTGTGTTTGTATGTGAAAAGTTCAGATCTTATATAGTTGACTCCAAAGTCACTATTCACTCTGATCATGCCGCTATTAAGCACCTTATGGAGAAGAAGGACGCGAAGCCTAGGCTAATCAGATGGGTTCTCTTGCTACAGGAATTTGATTTGCACGTTGTTGACCGAAAGGGTGCTGATAACCCTGTAGCATATAACTTGTCCAGGCTAGAGAATGTCCTTGATGACCCACGACCTATTGATGACAGCTTTCCTGATGAGCAATTAAATGACATCCTCACTTCACATAGTGCACAGTGGTATGCTGATTACGCAAACTATATCGTAGCCAAATACATACCACCCAGTTTCACCTACCAGCAAAAGAAGAAATTCTTCTTTGATTTGAGACATTACTTTTGGGATGATCCTCACCTTTATAAGGAAGGAGTAGATGGTGTTATTAGACGTTGTGTGCCTGAACATGAACAGGGACATATCCTGCAGAACTGTCATTCCGAAGCCTACGGAGGACACCATGCTAGAGATAGAACTGCTCATAAGGTATTGCAATCAGGTTTCTATTGGCCCACTCTCTTCAAGGATGCCCATAAGTTTGTCTTGTCTTGTGACGAATGCCAAAGAATAGGGAACATCAGTAAACGTCAGGAAATGTCTATGAACTATTCACTTGTCATTGAACCGTTTGATGTCTGGGGCTTTGATTATATGGGACCCTTCCCGAGTTCCAATGGGTACACTCACATCTTAGTCCCTGTTGATTATGTCACTAAGTGGGTAGAAGCTATCCCTACTAGAAATGTTGATCATCACACCGCTATTAAGATGCTAAAAGAAGTCATTTTCTCAAGATTTGGAGTCCCTAGATATCTGATGACTGATGGCGGTTCACACTTCATTCATGGTGTTTTCCGCAAGATGCTTGCTAAGTATGATGTCAACCATAGAGTTGCATCTCCTTATCATCCTCATTCTAGTGGTCAAGTGGAGTTGAGTAATAGGGAGATCAAATTGATCTTACAAAAGACTGTCAATAGATCTCGAAAGAATTGGTCTAGCAAACTTGACGATGCACTATGGGCTTATAGGACTGCTTATAAGAATCCCATGGGCATGTCGCCGTATAAAATGGTTTACGGTAAGGCCTGTCATTTACCTCTTGAGCTAGAACATAAGGCTTATTGGGCAATCAAAGAGCTCAACTTCGATTTCAAACTTGCCGGTGAGAAGCGGTTGTTTGATATCAGCTCATTAGATGAATGGAGGGCCCAGGCATATGAGAATGCCAAGTTGTTCAAGGAAAAGGTCAAGAGATGGCACGATAAAAGAATACAAAAACGAGAGTTCAATGTAGGAGATTATGTCCTGCTATACAATTCTCGCTTAAGATTCTTCGCAGGCAAGCTTCTCTCTAAATGGGAAGGTCCTTACGTTGTCGAGGAAGTATATCGTTCCGGTGCCATCAAAATCAATAACACAGAAGGTAATTTTCCTAGAGTGGTAAATGGGCAAAGAATCAAGCATTATATCTCTGGTACTCCCATAAATGTTGAGACCAATATCATCAATATCATAACTCCAGAGGAGTACATAAGGGATGTTTATCAGCCTGTTTCAGACCCTGAAAATGAAGAGGTATGTGTTTCGGTAAGTAATTGGACTCCGAAACTTTTCCAATAGGAAATTTTCTCTGTTTTGGAATTTTTGGAAAATTAGAAAAATAAAAAGCAGTCCGGAGAGCGTACGAGGCGGCCACAAGCTTGGTATCCGCCACCTACCCCCCTGGTGGCGGCTACAGGGCTTGTGGGCACCTCGTGTGCCTCCCGGACTCCGTTTTCTTACGGAGCACTCCTTCTGGTCCAGAAAAAATCATTATATATACGCCCGAGGGTTTTGATCTCCGTATCGCATAGTTCTCCTCTGTTTTCGTTTTGAGCATGTTTCTGTCGCAGATCTAGATCGTCATGACTTCCCCAAAAGCTCCTAAGGACAAGATCTTCGAGAAGGTCATCAATCCCTACCTCACGGAAGTGCTGAAACACCCTCAATCTATCAAGATGGGTGAGGGGATGTTGCACATCCGTGACGTTGAGGGGCCTAAGAAGACCGGATGCATGGAGACGAGGCTCGAAGCAATGGATCAACAAGTCTTCAAGTGCCAAGGGATGGTGGAGCGTGGACTCAACGCCAACCACATGATGATCACGGAGTTCACCAGCAATCACAAGATGTATGCCATTGACATTGGGAAGCACCTCTCCAGGCTCTATGACAGGGTTGATCAACTTCAGGGCCAGATCTATGACCTACAGAACCAAAACTATGAGTATGAGTATAGATTTAAGTCAATACGGCTGGCTGCAGATTTGAGGATTCTGGCGACTCGTTCATCCTGCCATGATGGAGCACCTATGCCTTGGAAGACGGAGGATCAGACTACTTCAACAACTCCACCGCCATCACCACCAAAGGAAGGCAACTAAGCATTGGTATGGGCAATCCCCTTGGCTTTTGCCAAGCTTGGGGGAGTTGCCCTGGTATCGTATCACCTTTATATTGTTTGCTTTTACCTTTGTTTTAGTTCTTTCCTTTTTAGTTTTTATTTCTTCCCTTAGTGGAATAAGTCTTTAGTGTTTAGTTTGAGTCTTTTGCTTTGTGTCTCCCCCGATGTATTCGAGCTTGTGAGCTATATAATAAAGAGTATCTTAGTCAAGGGCTTTGTTTTGTGCCGTGATCAAAAGTATTAAAAGATGATAGCATGAAAGATCATGAGAAGATTTTATGGAAAGTGATAGCTTCACATATGACAAGTATGATGATTGAAACTTGTCGAGAATAGACCAACATAGACCCCAGTAATTGTTGCAATTAATAAGAAGTAATAAGGAAAGAGAGGTTCACATATAAATATATCATCCTAGACACTTTCTATAATTGTGAGCACTCACCAAACTATTACATGCTTAGAAGTAGATGTTGGACAAGGAAGACAACATAATGAATTGTGTTTGCTTTGTTCCAAACAATGTTATATGCCTAGAGATCCCTTAGCATGTGACGATTGCTTCCACCTCATATTAGCCAAAACTCCGCACCAAGTAGAGATACTACTTGTGCATCCATAAAACTTCAACCCAGTTTTGCCATGAGTGTCCACTATACCTACCTATGGATTGAATAAGATCCCTCAAGTAAGTTGTCATCGGTGCAAGCAATAAAAATTGCTCTCTAATATGTATGATCTATTAGTGTGTGGAAAATAAGCTTTGTACGAACCTGTGATGAGGAAGACATAAAAGCGACAGACTGCATAATAAAGTTCTTTATCACAGGAGGCAATATAAAGTGACGTTCCTCTGCACTAAGAGGACACGCATCCAAACCTCAAAAGCGCATGACAACCTCTGCTTCCCTCTGCGAAGGGCCTATCTTGTATATTTACTTTTTGCCCTTGAAAGAGTCATGGTGATCTTCACCAATTCCCTCTTTTGCCTTTGTCTTGGCTACCGTCACATGCTAGGGAAGGATCTATATTCATATATCAACTTGGAGATGAGTACTTATGCTTTAATATTGTTGACTTTACCCTTGAGGTAAATGGTTGGGAGGCAAAACTATAAGCCCCTATCTTTCTCTGTGTCCAGCTGAAACTTTGATACCATGTGTACCACGTGAGTTGTAACAATTGTGGAAAACAAAAGAGATGGTTGAGTATGTGGGTTTGCTTTACAAGCTCTTATTTGACTCTTTCTGATGTTATGATAAATTGCAACTGCTTCAATGACTATGGACTGTTGTTGGCTACTTCTCGGTAAGGTTTTTGCTTCATACTTTGATTTGTGAAGGAATTTTTACTTTCCCATAAGAATCTTTATAATGTGTTGTTGTTCTATGTGTGATCATCATGCCCTCATGTACGTATTATGTTTTATCGACACCTTCATCCCTAAACATGTGGACATGTTTATGGATCTTGGTTTTCGCTTGACGACAAGCGAGGTCTAAGCTTGGGGAGTTGATACATCCATTTTGCATCATGCTTTCATGTTGATATTTATCGCTTTATGGACTGTTATATTACTTTGTGGTACCATACTTATGCCTTTTCTCTCTTATTTTGCAAGGTTTATTTGAAGAGGGAGAATACCGGCAGCTGGAATTCTGGACTGGAAAAGGAGCAAGTATGAGTCCTCTAATCTGCACAACTCCAAATGCCCTGAAAATCAACATGAATTTTTTGGGAATTTATAAAAAATATTGGGCAAAAGAAGTACCAGAGGGGAGCTACCAGGGCCCCACAAGCCTAGTAGCCGCCGCCCCCCTGGTGGCGGCAACAGGGCTTGTGGGCAACCTGGCGGCCCACTGGCCCCCCTCTTTTGCTATATGAAGGGTTTCGTCCAGAAAAAAATCAGGGTGGAGCTTTTTCGTGGATTCTCCGCCGCCATGAGGCAGAACTTGAGCAAAACCAATTTAGAGCTCCGGTAGGACGATCCCGTTGGGGAAACTTCCCTCCCGGAGGGGGAAATTGTCGCCATCGTCATCACCAACACTCCTCTCATCGTAGGGGAGTCATCTCCATCAACATCATCATCTGCACCATCTCCTCTCCAAACCCTAGTTCATCTCTTGTAACCAATCTCCGTCTCACGACTCCGATTGGTACTTGTAAGGTTGCTAGTAGTGTTGATTACTCTTTGTAGTTGATGCTAGTTGGATTACTTGGTGGAAGAGTTTATGTTCAGATCCTTGATGCTATTCATTACACCTCTGATCATGATTATGATTATGCTTTGTGAGTAGTTACTTTTGTTCCTGAGGAAATGGGATAAGTCATGCTAATAATAGTCATGTGAATTTGGTATTCGTTCGGTATTTTGATATGTTGTATGTTGTCTTTTCCTCTAGTGGTGTTATGTGAACGTCGACTACATAACACTTCACCATCTTTGGGCCTAGAGGAAGGCATTGGGGAGTAGTAAGTAGATGATGGGTTGCTAGAGTGACAAAAGCTTAAACCCTAGTCTATGTGTTGCTTCGTAAGGGGCTGATTTGGATCCACTAGTTTAATGCTATGGTTATACATTGTCTTAATTCTTCTTTCGTAGTTGCGGATGCTTGCGAGAGGGGTTAATCATAAGTGAGATGCTTGTCCAAGTAAGGGCAGTACTGATACGTCTCAAACGTATCTATAATTTTTGATGGTTTCACGTTGTTATCTTGCCTTCTTTGTATGTTTTATGTACCTTTTTATATCTTTTTGGGACTAACTTATTAATTCAGTGCCAAGTGCCAGTTCCTGTTTTTTCCGTGTTTTTGACTCTTTTCATATCTGATTTTGGAACGGAGTCCAAGCGGTATAAAAACACCGAAATGATTTTTTCCCGAACGAAAGAAGACCAGGGAGCCTTTGGGCCAAGCCAGGTGGGCCCCAGGGAGCCCACAAGCTCTCACCACGCCACCAGGGGGAGGCGGCGGTGGGCAAGCTTGTGGCCACCCTAGCCGCCCCCTGACCTAGATCTTGCGCCTATATATTCCCAAATATTCCGCAAAAAATCAGGGGAGCCTCGAAAATACTTTTCCGCCGCCGCAAGCTTCCGTTTCCGTGAGATCTCATCTGGAGACCCTTCCCGGCACCCTGCCGGAGGGGACTTTGGAGCTGGAGGGCTTCATCATCATCATCATCGCCCCTCCAATGACTC
This sequence comes from Hordeum vulgare subsp. vulgare, assembly GCF_904849725.1. NCBI lineage: Eukaryota > Viridiplantae > Streptophyta > Magnoliopsida > Poales > Poaceae > Hordeum > Hordeum vulgare. The sequence continues at coordinate 379,610,092 of NC_058518.1, forward strand.
GTGAGTAGTTCACTTCAGACCTATGGGTACGTAGTTAGTGGCTAGATGGCTTCTTCTCTCTCTTGGATCTTCAATACAAAGTTCTCCATGATCTTCATGGAGATCTATCCGATGTAATCTTCTTTGGCAGTGTGTTTGTCGAGATCTGATGAATTGTGGACTTGTGATCAGATTATCTATGATATATATTTGAGTCTTTGTTGATTTCTTATATGCATGATTTGATATCCTTGTAAGTCTCTCCGAGTCTTGGGTTTTGTTTGGCCAACTAGATCTATGATTCTTGCAATGGGAGAAGTGCTTGGTTTTGGGTTCTACCATGTGGTGACCTTTCCCAGTGACAGTAGGGGCAGCAAGGCACACATCAAGCAGTTGCCATCAAGGGTAAAAAGATGGGGGTTTTATCATTGGTTTGAGATTATCCCTCTACATCATGTCATCTTGCTTAAGGCGTTACTCTGTTCTTACGGACTTAATACACTAGATGCATGCTGGATAGTGGTCGACGTGTGGAGTAATAGTAGTAGATGCAGAAAGTATCGGTCTACTTGTTTCGGACGTGATGCCTATAGAAATAATCATTGCATAGATATCGTCACGACTCTGCACAGTTCTATCAATTGATCGACAGTAATTTGTTCACCCACAGTCTACTTGCTTTCATGAGAGAAGCCACTAGTAAACACTACGGCCCCCGGGTCTATTCACATCCATCGTTTACATCTCCACTTTTACTTTGCTTTGTTACTTTGTTGCTTTCAGTTCTCACTTGGCAAACAATCTATAAGGGATTGACAACCCCTTCATAGCGTTGGGTGCAAGCTTTTGTGTTTGTGCAGGATCTTGAGATACTCTTACACCGGATTGATACCTTGGTTCTCAAACTGAGGGAAGTACTTACCGTCGCTGTGCTACATCACCCTTTTCGCTTCGAGGGAACACCAATGCAAGGCTCCAAGGCCACGGTGGAAATCCTTTGCATACTTGCCTAGGAAGTCCCTTAAGGCGTAGCCGTAGCTGAAGGATTCCTGGTGTCGTCGACACAACTACTCCCTGGCGCCATTGCAAGGGATACACAACAGAACAATCACAAGTATTTTCGGCGCCGTTGCCGGGGATCTTTTTGAGGTAGCAGAAGTATTTCTAGCGCCGTTGCCGGGGAGGAGAAATCAAGATCTGTCCAAGTAGGTCTCACAAACTCTTCTCTTGCATTTACTTTTGTTGCCAGTTGCCTCTCGTTTTCCTCTCCCCCACTTCACATTTGCCATTTTCATTCGCCTTTCTCCTTCGCTGTTTTCTTTTACTTTGCCGTTCCCTTTTTCCAGTCCGCTCTTAGATTTGTTCGTGATAGACCTTTCCTCATGGCCAAACTGAACTATTTCAGAAAGTTGGAAGAGATTGAAACTAATGTCAAAAGTTTCATGTCTCAGTTTGACCTAAATAGTTACTTTCGTAGGGAATTAAAAGAGCAATATTCCTTGTTTGTCTGTTTGAATAAAGAGGTTGATGATATGGCCAATGATTTCCTTGCACTTAGTTCTCAGTTTGCTCACCTAGAAAAATTGGTGGGCCAAATTTCTGACAAGCATGCTACCTTAGTCAATAAGATGGCAGCTAAACCAGAAATTAGTGATGCAAATCACGAAGATCTTAAAGTGCTTGGTGTGTCTCCTCTTGAATCTTTGTTTTCGCGTGTGAAACCTACTTATGGAGGGGCTGGATATGAATCCACTTTGGTTGAAAAATGCCCCAATGATTCAGAGTCCACCTATCTTGATGATAAAGGTGTGGAGAGTGGAGTAGAAGAAGTTAAAATTTTGGGTAGTAATGAAACTCCCACTTTGGATTTCAAGGAATTCAATTATGATAATTGCTCCTTGTTTGTATGCATTTCATTGATGCAATCCATTGCAAACTCTCCACATGCTTATAGCCAAAGCAAAGCCTTTACCGCACATATCGTAGATGTTATGATGAAATCTCTTGAAGAGAAGCTCGAACTAGAAGTCTCGATACCTAGAAAACTTCATGATGAGTGGGAACCTACTATCAAAATCAAGATCAAAAACTATGAGTGTAATGCTTTGTGTGATTTGGGTGCTAGTGTTTCCGCGATTCCGAAGTCCTTATGTGATATTCCTGGTTTTCATGAGATTGAAGAGTCTTCTCTTAATTTGCATCTTGCGGATTCTACCGTCAAGAAGCCCATGGGGAGGATCGATGATGTTCTTATTGTTGCAAATAAGAACTATGTACCCGTGGATTTCATTGTACTTGACATAGATTGCAATCCTTCATGTCCCATTATTCTTGGTAGACCTTTCCTAAGGACTATTGGTGCTATCATCGATATGAAGGAAGGGAATATTAGATTCCAATTTCCCTTAAAGAATGGCATGGAGCACTTTCCTAGAAATAAAATAAGATTGCCTTATGAATCTATGATGAGGGCTACCTATGGTTTGAGCACCAAAGATGACTATACATGATTCCATCACTTTCGCCTAGCTAAGGGCGTTAAACAAAAGCGCTTGTTGGGAGGCAACCCAACGAATCTATCCTTTTTCTTTCTGTTTTGTGTTTTCCACACTTTCATAATTCTGTTATGATTGTGTTTTTTGTGTTCCTTTTTGCGTTTTTGCCAAGCAAAACCGTTATGATTAGTCTTGAGGATGATCGTTTGGTCATGCTGGGAAAGACAGAAACTTTCTCCTCACGAAAAGAATTTTAATTTTTTTCTGTAAGAGATTTTGAGTTGATTCTTTTTGCTTCTGATTGCTACGCAAATTCTTAAGACTGTCGTAATTTGTCAGAATTTTTGAAGTACCAGAGGTATACGAAACATACAGATTGCTACAGACTGGTCTGCTGTTAACAGATTCTGTTTTTGTTGTGTTGCTTGCTTATTTTGATGAAACTATGGATAGTATCGGGGGGTATTAGCCGTGGAAGATTGAAAGTATAGTAACCCAACATCAGCACAAGTAGAATTTGAGTTTGCTACAGTACCTAAGGAAGTGGTGGTTTGCTTTCTTGTACTAATGTTATCACGAGTTTCTGTTTAAGTTTCGTGTTGTGAAGTTTTCAAGTTTTGGGTGAAGTTCTTATGGACAAAAAGATAAAGAATGGCAAGAGCTCAAGCTTGGGGATGCCCAAGGCACCCCAAGATATTCAAGGATGCCGTAAAAGCCTAAGCTTGGGGATGCCCCGGGAAGGCATCCCCTCTCTCGTCTTCAATCCATCGGTAACGTTACTTGGGGCTATATTTTTATTCACCACATGTTATGTGTTTTTGCTTGGAGTGTCTTGTATCGTAGGAGTCTTTTATTTTTTTGTGTCACAATCATCCTTGCTGCACACCTAGAGAGAGAGACATGCACACACCGTGATTTTGTCGAGCTTCACTTATATCTTTTGGTAGACAATTCAGCTCACATGTGCTTCACTTCTATCTTTTGAGCTAGATACTGTTGCTCTATGTGCTTCACTTTTATCTTTTAGAGCGCAGCGGTGCGTGGCTTGGTAGTTGATCTATGCTTTGAAAGTAGTCTCAAAAGGGTTAGTTATCCAAAGGGATACGAAAACTTCCACCTTTATGTGCATTGAATAGTTAGAGAAGTTTGATTCATCTCAATAAGTTTTGAGTTGTGGTTATGGTAATATTGAAGTCATGCTAGTAAGGTGTTGTGGATCTAGAAATACTTGTGTTGAAGTTAGTGATTCCCGTAGCATGCACGTATGGTGACCCGCTATGTGATGAAATCTGAGCATGATTAGTATATTGATTGTCATCCTTTGCGTGGCGGTCGGGATCGCGCGATGGTTTATACCTACCAACCCTTCCCCTAGGAGTATGCGTTGAATTCTTTGTTTCGATTACTAATAAAACTTTTGCAACAAGTATATGAGTTCTTCATGACTAATGTTGAGTCCATGGTTTAGATGCACTTTCACCTTCCACCATCACTGTCTTCTTAGTGCCGCGCAACTTTCGCCGATGCACAAAACCCACCATTAGCCTCCCTCAAAACAGCTACCATACCTACCTACTATGGCTTTTTCAAAGTCATTCCGAGATATATTGCCATGCAACTACCACCATGATATGTGCCACCACGTCTGCATTGCCTTTGCACGATCATAAGATAGCTAGCATGATGTTTCCATTGATGTCTATGCCATGCTAGATCATTGCCACGGTACACTACCGAAGGCATTCCATACAGAGTCATAATTGCTCTAAGTTTTGAGTTGAAAGTGTGATGATCATCATTATTGGAGCATTGTCCCATGTGAGGAAATAAAAGAGGCCAAAGAAGCCCATAAAAAAAGAGGCCAAAGAGCCCACCAAAAAAATGAGAGAAAAAGAGAGAAGGGACAATGCTACCACTTTTTCCACACTTGTGCATTTTGAGCACCATGATCTTCATGATTGAGAGTCTCCCATTTTGTCAGCACCATATAGCTAGTGGGAAATTCTCATTATATAACTTGGCTTGTATATTCCAATGATAGGCTTCCTCAAAATTTCCTTAGGTCTTCGTGAGCAAGCAAGTTGGATGCACACCCACTAGTTTTCTTTAAGAGCTTTCACATACTTGTAGCTCTAGTGCATCATTTGTATGGCAATCCCTACTCATTCACATTGATATCTATTGATGAGCATCTCCACAGCTCATTGATATGCCTAGTTAATGTGACTATCTTCTCCTGTTTTGTCTTGCAACCTCCACCACATTCCACACCATCTATAGTGCTATAACCATGGCTCACGCTCATGTATTGCGTGAGAGTTGAAAATGTTTGAGAAAGTAAAGGTGTGAAACAATTACTTGGGCAATACCGGGGTTGTGCATGATTTAAATTCGTTGTGCAATGATGATAGAGCATAGCCAGACTATATGATTTTGTAGGGATAACTTTCTTTTGGCCTTGTTATTTTGAAAGTTCATGATTACTTTGCTAGTTTGCTTGAATTATTATTTTTTTCACGTCAATAGCAAACTATTGTTTTGAATCTAATGGATCTGAACATTCACGTCACATAAGAGGAATTACAAAGGACACCTATGCTAGGTAGCATGAAAGCATCAAAAATTCATTCTTATCACTTCCCTACTCGAGGACGAGCAGGAGTTAAGCTTGGGGATGCTTGATACGTCTCAAACGTATCTATAATTTTTGATGGTTTCGCGCTGTTATCTTGCCTTCTTTGTATGTTTTATGTACCTTTTTATATCTTTTTGGGACTAAATTATTAATTCACTACCAAGTGCCAGTTCCTGTTTTTTCCGTGTTTTTGACTCTTCTCAGATCTGATTTTGGAACGGAGTCCAAACGGAATAAAAACCCCGAAATGATTTTTTCCCGAACGAAAGAAGACCAGGGAGCCTTTGGGCCAAGCAAGGTGGGCCCCAGGGAGCCCACAAGCTCTCACCACGCCACCAGGGAGAGGCGGCGGTGGGCAAGCTTGTGGCCACCCTGGCCGCCCCCTGACCTAGATCTTGCACCTATATATTTCCAAATATTCTACAAAAAATCAGGGGAGCCTCGAAAATACTTTTCCGCCGCCGCAAGCTTCCGTTTCCGTGAGATCTCATCTGGAGACCCTTCCCGGTACCCCGCCGGAGGGGACTTTGGAGCTGGACGGCTTCTTCTTCATCATCATCGCCCCTCCAATGACTCGTGAGTAGTTCACTTCAGACCTACGGGTCCGTAGTTAGTAGCTAGATGGCTTCTTCTCTCTCTTGGATCTTCAATACAAAGTTCTCCATGATCTTCATGGAGATCTATCCGATGTAATCTTCTTTGGCAGTATGTTTGTCGAGATCCGATAAATTGTGGACTTGTGATCAGATTATCTATGATATATATTTGAGTCTTTGCTCATTTCTTATATGCATGATTTGATATCCTTGTAACTCTCTCCGAGTCTTGGGTTTTGTTTGGCCAACTAGATCTATGATTCTTGCAATGGGAGAAGTGCTTGGTTTTGGGTTCTGCCATGTGGTGACCTTTCCCAGTGATAGCAGGGGCGGCAAGGCACACATCAAGCAGTTGCCATCAAGGGTAAAAAGATGGGGTTTTTATCATTGGTTTGAGATTATCCCTCTACATCATGTCATCTTGCTTAAGGCGTTACTCTGTTCTTATGGACTTAATACACTAGATGCATGCTGGATAGTGGTCGACGTGTGGAGTAATAGTAGTAGATGCAGAAAGTATCGGTCTACTTGTTTCGGACGTCATGCCTATAGAAATAATCATTGCATAGATATCGTCACGACTCTGCACAGTTCTATCAATTGCTCGACAGTAATTTGTTCACCCACTGTCTACTTGCTTTCATGAGAGAAGCCACTAGTAAACACTACGGCCCCCGGGTCTATTCACATCCATTGTTTACATCTTCGCTTTTACTTTGCTTTGTTACTTTGTTGCTTTCAGTTCTCACTTGGCAAACAATCTATAAGGGATTGACAACCCCTTCATAGCGTTGGGTGCAAGCTTTTGTGTTTGTGCAGGATCTTGAGATACTCTTCCACCGGATTGATACCTTGATTCTCAAACTGAGGGAAATACTTACCGTCGTTGTGCTACATCACCCTTTCCGCTTCGAGGGAACACCAACGCAAGGCTCCATGGCCACGGGGGAAATCCTTTGCAGACTTGCCTAGGAAGTCCCTTAAGGCGTAGCCGTAGCTGAAGGATTCCTGGTACCGTCGACACAACTACTTCCTAGCGCCGTTGCAAGGGATACACAACAAAACAATCAGAAGTATTTCCGGCGCCGTTGCCGGGGATATTTTTGAGGTAGCAAGTACCCAAGCGCCGATCCACCCACATATCAAACTATCAAAGTAACGAACGTGAATCACATGAACATGATGAAATTAGCATGACAGAAATTCCCGTGTGTCTTTGGGAGCGCTTTACTTCCTACAAGACTTTGTTCAGGCTTGTCCCTTGCTACAAAAGGGATTGGGCCACTTTGCTGCACCGTTGCTACTAATTGTTACTTGTTACTTTTCACTTACTACGTTTCACCTCACTACACCATCACTTGTTACCACTACTTTCAGTGCTTGCAGTTATTACCTTGCTGAAAACCGTTTATCAGAGCCTTCTGCTCCTCGTTGGGTTCAACACTCTTACTTATCGAAAGGACTACGATTGATCCCCTATACTTGTGGGTCATCACTTACCATACCATGGGATCACTTGATCCCTCTCGGTAAATCTTGTACGCTTTGTGTGTTGATCAATTTGATTCACTCTTTGACTTAGCCTTGATCAACCTTGTGTCTTTATGACCAATCTTTGGATAAAACCTTTAATGGCACCTTGATCATCATATAAACTCCTTGAAACCAACAGATGGATGTCAGGAAGTGCCTATCGACAAGTCCTACAAAAATAACTTAAGGCAACCATTAGTCCATAGGGATTGTCATCAATTACCAAAACCACATATGAAGAAATATGCTCTAACAAATGTTTTTGTTCCAGTTCTCTATTAAAAGGAGGCCTTAATATCCCTTAATTTCCTTATTTACCCCACTGCCATGGGAGGATAGGACAAAAGATGTCATGCAAGTTCTTTTCCATAAGCACGTATGACTATTTACGGAATACATGCCTACAATATATTGATGAATGGGAGCTAGTTTTGTGTCGCCCTAGGTTATGACTATTATATGATGAATATTATCCAACAATATCACCAATCCAATGCCTATGATCTTTCCACATATTGCGCTTGCTAAGTTACTATTGTTGCTGCTGTTGTTACAACTGCTACAAAACTGCTATCACTGTTACCGTTTTTATTGCTATTGTTACCACTGCTATCAAAACTATCATATTACTGTGCTACAGATTACTGTACTACAAATATTAAATCTCTAAGTGTGGTTGAATTCACAACTCAGCTGCTAATACCTAAAAGTATTCTTTGGCTCCCCTTGTGTCGAATCTATAAATTTGGGTTGAATACTCTACCCTCGAAACTGTTGCGATCCCATATACTTGTGGGTTATCCCTGGGGGCACACCTCCTGAGCTTGTGGCACACTAGCATCTCCCCTCCCAACGATTCTTCTTCCAATATTTTTATTAATAACAAAATGATTCTCCATAAATTTTTAGGTCATTTGGACCTCCCAAGAATATCCATCTCTATTGTAGCTTTTTCACGTCTAGAATTCCAGTTGTCAACACTTTCCCTCTTCATATAAACCTTGCATAATAAGAGAGCAAAGGAATTATAATTACATTAAAAAGTTGAATAATTACCCAAAACATTGTAAATAACAGTAGGAAAACATGATGTAAAATGGACACATCAATAGATTTAAGAAACGTATGCTCTTGCTCTAAATTTAGCTTCTCGAAGCGTAGCTCCCATGAGTTCTTTGAAGCTCTCTATTATCTTATTGCGTAAATTAATGAGCTGATCTAAGAGTGTTTAGTTCTTTAGTTAATCGCTCAATCTCCTGCATAACATCGTCAAATGGTTCATCTTGGCTATCATGATTACTAACAAGTTCACTATAGCTATCATCACTAGTTTTACCATTTAGCAAGCCATCATCACCTAAGAAGTCATCGTCATCACTATTGAAGTTAATGAATTTAAGGTGTGATACCACGGGGACTTTTTCCATGAAGCATCTTCTTATTCCTCCGTTTGGTGAGTTAAATAAAGCATATGATTTGGAGGATATGAGAGCTAGTTTAGCGACATCTTTATCTTGACTATAGTAAGAGTTGGAGCAATAACTCCTCTCGGATTAGTTGTCGGAGTCAGAGTCGTATACCCATTCACCAACATGAGCTTCCAGTCTTATTTTTGTGTAACTCTTGGTGTACTTGTATTTCCTCTTAGAATTCTTGCTTCTCCGGGAAGGCCTTCGTTCATATCTATCTTATCTACTCCTTTTCTCTCTTCGAGGTGACTAATCTATTCTACTGCTTCTTGGCGACTCATCTCTTCTACCACTTCTTGGTAACTCATCTATCTTCTTGGGAGGTATCGTGCACTCATTGGATAAGTGTCCGGGTCTTTCATAATTGTAACAATTACGATCATGACTAGAAGAACGATTCTCATTGTATATTGGGTTGGAGCTTCTTTCTTTGCCTCCATTCTTATGGAATTTGTTGAAATTCTTGACCATGACACTTATCTCTTCATTGGATACTATCTTGTCGCTTGATGTTGTCGAAGCATAACTTGAGGCTTTGTAAGCACTATTTGATTTGTTGTGGATCTCCCCGTTGTCCTTGAGTGACATCGCATGAGGAACAATCCTTCCAGATACTTTTGTGGGTTTAAGATCTTTGTAATTGGGCATCATTTGGATCAATGTGCACATGGTATCATATTTTCCATCCAAGGCTCTAAGGATCTTCTTGATGATGAATCTGTTGGCCATCTCTTTGCTCTTTAAGCAAGTAATCTCATTTGTGATGAGAGCAAGTCTATAGTACATTTCTGCAACTCCTTCACCATCCTTCATCTTTAACTTGTCAAGTTAACTTTGAAGCACATCCAACCTAGATTCCTTGATGGACTCGATTCCTTTGTGCATATCAACCAAAGTATCCCAATTTTCCTTGGAATTTTCAAGGCGACTTATCTTGTTAAACTCCTCGGGACACAAATCGTTGAATAGGATGTCACATACTTGAGTGTTGTATTTCAACATCTTTAATTCATCCGTGGTTGCTTCGTGATCCGGTTCTTTTCCATCTTTGAAAAATTGACCTTGCAAACCAACACGAATAACAACCCAAATGGCGGGGCTATGACCAAGAATATATATTTTTATCTTATGCCAACTAGCAAAGTTTGTACCATCGAAATATGGACCTCTACGGTAATAATATCCCTCACTAGACGTTGTACTCTCCTAGATTGTGAATCCAATGCAATGAAGACCAAAGCTCTGATAGCACTTGTAGGATCACATGTACGTCTAGAGAGGGGATGATTACACTACTTGACCAATAAAAAATAAAAAAAATCCAAATTTTAGTTGTAGGCAAATTTTAAGAGCTCACACAAGTCAAGCAACACCCTACAAATGCAAGTCTAAGTAGTGGCGAGCAGAAAGTAGAGACATTGCATATGAAAGTAAATGAGGGATTGGAGAAATCAAACATAATGAACACACGATGATTTTTGGCGTGGTTCCGTAGGTGGGGCTAACATAAGTCCACATTGTATAAGACTTTAACCCATGGAGGATAACGGTTGCACAAGTTCATGGAGGCTTCCACCCATGAAGGGTCCATGAAGAAGCAACCTTGTCTCTATGCCATGGCTTACGTACATGAAGGATTAGCCTCACTCAGGGTAGATATTCACGAAGTAGGTGATCTCCTTGCCCTTACAAATTTCCTGGTTCAACTCCACACAATTTGGAGGCTCCCACGCAACACCTAACCAATGTAGAAGACACCAATCTTCAGAAGTTAATAGATGTTGTGTTGACAATGAACTCGTTGCTCTTGTTCTTCGAAAGATGGTCTCCTCAACACTCAAATCACTCTTTCACAAAAATTTGGCTTGGTATAAGAGAGGGACTGGATGAAAAGCAACTTGGGAAGAGTAGAAATCAATGATCTATGATTGGAGTGGAATCTCTTGTTCTCAACACAAGTGTAGGTGGTTCTCTCTTAGAAAATGAACATGGGAGGTGTATGCTTCGTCTTGGTTGCTCTCTAAGAGTGGGTGGTGGTGGATGGGTATATATAGCCTTCATAAAAAATCCAACGGTTACAAACTTTAAGCACGACTCGATGACACTGAAATGAAATATCTGTGAGACCGAACAATGTAAAAGATTCAAACTTCTGGCTTTTCGATAAGGCATGTTCTTACCCCCCCCCCCTAATTGGGCAACCGCCGCTGCCTACTACATGAGCAAGGAGCGATAGCCAAGGTTGAGCAGACAGTGTCGGAGGCGACCGGGGGGGGGGAGAGAATGTCAAGCACCCAACATTTTATGAGACGAGGATGGCCACACCCGCATCACCCACCATTGTAGGAGAGGACAACAAACAACCACACATCAGAGGTGAGAAAGCGACATTGAGGGGATTAGAGGAGCCCACCACGCCGGTATTAGAGCATATTCCTGCATATGTGGTTTGGTAATTGATGACAATCCCTATGGACTAATGGTTGCCTTGAGTTGTAATTGAAAGATTTGTCCATAGGCACTTCTTGAAGTCCATGTGTTGGTTTCAAGGAGTTTATATGATGACCAAGGTGGTATTCAAGGTTTTATCCAAAGATTGGTCATAAATACACAAGGTTGATCAAGACTAAGTCAAGAGTGAATCAAGTTGATCAACAAACAAAGCGTACAAGATATGTCAAGAGGAATCAAATGATCCCATGCTATGGTAAGCATTGTCCATTACACTTTGTGTATTAACCCATGGCCTTCGTGAGAATTCTATGTGGGATTAGGTGTGTTTCCACGGGCTTTCGTCAAGAGGCAAACCTCATATGACCCATGGAGGATGACATCAAGTGGTGATCGTCATCAAAATTGCGGTGTGCAAGTTCAAGTGGAGCATCACGAAGATATCATGTTTGAAGCTTTACCTTCCATTGTGGTGGCAATGGACTTGTGAAGACGTGCTCAAGAGTGTCTCACCCATAGAGGAGTATGAGGGTCCAATCTACTAGTCTTCATCAAGCCGACACAATCAAGAAAGGTGGTCCATCTTGAGGAGGAAAACATCATCATCATCTAGCTCAAGTGGACTATGCGCAAGGCGAAGGTTTGTCCTTGACATATTTTCTATTTTACCGGTCTCAGTGTGTTAGTTGGGAGACCGGGTTATAAGATAGATTGCTGTCACGCCGAAGATGCGACCCTATCCTCAATTTGGCACGAAGGCCTCGTCAGGGATAGAAGCGCATCTCGTCGTGTCGCAAGAATGGATATCGTTACAAGTACATGTATTGAAAAGAAGAGATATATATAGAATTGGCTTACACTCGCCACAAGCTACATCAGAGTCACATCAGCACATTACATAATCATCAAGAGTAATAGCAGGGTCCGACTACGGACGAAAACAAACGACAAAAGAAGAACGACGTCCATCCTTGCTATCCCAGGCTGTCGGCCTGGAACCCATCCTAGATCAATGAAGAAGAAGAAGAAGAAGCAACTCCAAATGAACAATCAACGCGCTCGCGTCAAGTAACCTTTACCTGTACCTGCAACTGGTGTTGTAGTAATCTGTGAGCCACATGGGACTCAGCAATCTCATTTCCAAAGGTATCAAGACTAGCAAAGCTTAATGGGTGAGGTATGGTTAAGTGGTGAGGTTGCAGCAGCGGCTAAGCATATAATTGGTGGCTAACTTACAAGTACAAGAAATAAGAGGGGGAAGATCTACGCATAACGGACGTGAACTACTGATGATCAAATGAATGATCCTGATCACCTACCTACGTCAGACATAACCCCACCGTGTCCTTGATCGGAGAAAGAACTCACGAAAGAGACAGTCACGGTTACGCACACAGTTGGCATGTTTTAATTAAGTTAACTTCAAGTTATCTAGAACCAGTGTTAAACAAAGTTTCCACGTTGCCACATAACCGCGGGCACGGCTTATTGAAAATATTTAACCCTGCAGGGGTGCTCCAACTAGTCCATCACAAATTACCACAAACCGCATAGAAATCCTCAATCACGAAGCTCGCAATCTCGTCGGATTCCCTAGTGGAAAACCTCAACTCTGAGATTACCCAAAGCATCACCGGAATCCCGATGCACAAGATATCTCGTCAAAGGTAAAACTAATCCAGCAAGGCCGCCCGACGTGTCGACGATCCTGATAGGAGTCGCGTACCTCGTTCTCAGGACACGACGGATAAGCGAAGCGTACGAGTGCCAAACCTCGAGTTTCCTCGCGGTGGCCCCGCGCGGTGCTCTGTTTTGGACCAACACTCATGAGGAGCACTGGCCCGGGGGTTGATTAAAATAGTCCGCGGGTGCCGGCGGGTCCATATGCAATTTTATTAGGTGATTAGGCAAATGTAGTACCAATGTTGGGCCTTGCCAGACCAGCTTTAATCTAAAACGAATTATCAAGGGGGTCCCCATAACAACCCCCGATCGTGTTAGGAGCGCTCGATTATGGAACATAACACCGGTAGCCGGTAACTAAAGGGGGCAAAGGTGGAACAAAACACCAGGCTAGAAAGGCCGAGCCTTCCACCTTTTACCAAGTATATAGGTGCATTAAATTAAATAGCATTAATATGGTGATATGACAAGGAACCCATGTTTTCACATGGAAGCAACTGCACCTGCAACTAGCAACGCTAACACATGGTTAAGCAAGCAGTAACATAGCCAATCAGTGGTTTGCTAGGTTGAACAGGTTGAGGGTTTCATGGCATTGTTTGAGAGGCTGACATTTAACAAGTGGTAGGCAACGAGACATAAACGATAGAAGCGGTAAACTAGCATGGCAATGATAGTAATGGTATCTGGGGAAATGATCATCTTGCCTGAGATCCCGCATGGAAGAAGAATGCCTTCGTGAAGCAGACGAACCGACGTAGTCGAACGGGTCCTCACATCCGACACGCTTGCGGAACTCTATCGAGACGAAGCAGACCGGAAACACAAATCAACACACGATATTCACCACACGAAGCACAACACATATGATGCATGAGCTACTGAATACATGCAAGTCACGGCATGACAATTCACACAATCAAACACTACACATTAAGTGAAGTTCAATATGCACGAGTTGCATATTGACCAAACTCCACGTTAATTATTTAGTTCACTCCCGGTTATCTACACGGCAATATTAATGTTGTCAAACATGCAAGAGGTGAAGCGGAAATTAAACTACCTATCTAGGCATTTTAAATGAGGTCGGAAACGACATATAGCATCTCCGAGACGACCTCACATGTTAATTTACAATTCTGTCCAGATCTGAACTAATGCATTTAATTGGTTGTTAAACAACAAAACAAATAGGTTCACCTGATTCTACGCATCATTTCAAGCAATCTACACATAAAGATCATCTCCAACGGAGCTACGGATCAAAAGTTACAAGCATCGCAAGATATGATGGCATGAATGAAATATGTGTGCAACGGTGCTACGAGCACTTCAAGGCATCCAACCAGAAAGAGAAAATGAAACTACACAAGATTCTAAGCAAGTTTCATGTAGGACACGATCAGATCGGAGCTACAGTTCAACAACTACGAGCAAAACAAGAAATGACTACAATCTGCCAAAATCAGCCACATAGCATTTTCTTCGCCCCACAATTACGGCTACACAACTCCGATTTGCTCAAGCAAGGCATGGCACGAAAGAGGGCAAGAATCACTACTACAAACATCTAACAACAACTAGCGTGGCAGCAAGGAGCACTAGGAAAAGAAGACACAAAATGGCATCTCATGCACTATTTCAGACTTAGTGAAAATTACACCTCATGAAAGTGCAGTTTTCGATCTGAAGCAATATTGACAGCAGCAAAACCTATAGCTACAGGACTCCAAATGACATGAAACTTAACAGCATGCTAGAGAAACATAAGGGGGACAACTAACTCAATTGGACCAACGTCAAAAGAGCTACAGATCACAAGATGCAAGCAAGACAAGACAGCCACAAAATAATAACAGATTCCAGACTTAGAAATATTTCAGCTACTCTAAAACAGAACTATTTCTAGCAACTTGAGAGCAAGCAAACAACACCTAAACATGCATTTATACTGCAACCAAAAATACCAGGGGCTAATCAAAACATCCAAGATCAACTCCCTAGTTGACAACTAATTCAAACGAGGCACGGAATAAATCCTACGAATTAAACAAAAGGCAACATAGCAAAATATCTCGTGAACTAACTTACGCAAAAGCTAAAACTATTGCACAGAAAAATCCATGGGATTTTTTCTACCCCAAAAAATATAAAATATGTGGGGTTTGCAACACAAGATAAAGCCACACAAAATGCGAGAAATAATCCTAGACACGAAAAATAATCTAGCGGCAAATCCCTACACGCAAAAATATCAGTGACCGCTCTAAAATACGTGGAATAATGGTCACTAAAACATGGGCATTTCTAATACGGCATACGAGCAAACCGGACTTGCGAGAAAAATAAATACGGGGCGTATCCTATTAGAACAGCACATTATTCTAGGCAAACAGTGGGTCAAACCACATCAAACATTTATGCAAGTTGCGAAATCGTGTTCTACTCACAAAACTACCCCAAAACCATATAAAATACGCCTCGATCTGACTTACGGTTAATAAACTACGGGCGTTTGAAAATCTATATATTTCCTGGAATTAAAACAATTCCGAAAATCCTAATTAATTTAAACGGGCCAAACTGGTGGGCGCAATTTAACTAAGATGCTGCTAGGCGAATATAAAGGGGCTGGGGAATCCTCACCTTGGGCCGAAATGCTTGCTGGGCCGAGGTAGCTGGGCCGAGGTGGGGCAAGCTGGTGGGCCGCCGCGCTGGCGAGGTTGGCCGGCCCACGTGGTGGGAAGCGGCGCTGGCGGCGCGATTCTCCCGATCCGATCTGGATCGGCGACGAGGCGGCGACGGACGCAGCGAGCGCCAGCAGGGGGCTGCGGCCGGTCCGGGTGGCGAAGGGGCGACGGGATCCGGCGTCTCGCGGCCACCGGAGGGCGAGGCAAAGGCCCCGGCGAAGCTCGGCGGCGGCTGGCCATGGCGGAGGGCGGAGGTTGCAGGAGGTGGGAACCGGGCAGGCGGCGGCGCGCTGGCGGGGCCGCGGCGGCGAGGATCCTGGGCGGCGCATCCCGGCGGCGGCCGGTGGCCAGTGGCCGGCGGGGAGGCAGCGGCTGGCGAGGGCCTCCGGCGAGGGTGGCGCACAGCAGTGGAGGCGCTCGGGAGGAGACGGGGCGAGGGGGCCGGCCTCGAGGCGGCGGCGGATGGGCTTGGCCGGGCCTGCCTCGGGCCCGAGCGGGCCTCGGCGGCGGCTGAGGGAGAGAGGGGCGCTCGAGAGGAGAGAGAGACCGGGTGGCGGCTAGGGTTTCGGGTAGGCGCGGATAACGAGGCAGGGGGTAGGTTGTCTAAAAAAAATGAACTGGGGGTCTATTTATAACAAATGGGGGGGCTAGGTTAGCCGGAATCGCGTTCCGGATCCAACCGTGGGGTCGGATTCGGATGATTCCGAACGCGGGTACGGGTACGCGGCCGCGTAGAGGGTATATTCGGAGATGAGAGGGGAAACGGGCGGCACGGCAACAATTTTTTAAAACACTGATGACCGTCCGACGGTAGACCGAATACGGTGCCACTACGGTCGACCGTTCAGGTACGAGACGAACTCCGATCGCGACGAAATTCGACAGGCGGCCTCGCTATAACTAATCACGACCGCATGCCAAGTTTCACCCCGATCAGAGAAAGTTATAAACGCACTTTTAAAACAGGGTTTCGACGGTGCCGCGGGCGCGTGCGAGTGCGGTCGGGCTCAGAACGGACAACGACGAGAACCAGCAACTACTAGCGGATGCAAGTTTTGAAAAACGGGCGGCAACGGAGACGCCGATGCAATACAGATGATGCGCATGATGAGACGATGATGCGGCAACTGAAAATACCCACACGACGAAAACGGAAAGAAAAGGGGAAGCTTCTGGAACGTCGGCATCGGGCTGTCACAACTCTCCTACACTACAAGAGGATTTCGCCCCGAGATCCAAGAATGAAAGGGGGAAGGATGAGAAAGCAAGAGGTAAATTTTTAGTCGCTTCTTTGACAACCGAGTGAAACCAACGATCCTTGAAGGTTGCAAGGAGATGAGGAATAACATGAGAAAGAAGCCGGAATTCACGGAAAATTTCGGCAGCACTTCGGTAGGAAAATGGGACAAAAAATTCGATAAGGAGAGGGAATCATACAATATGCACAACAAACAAGTAAATAGAGCAAGGGAACACCATGATCTTGATAGAACAAGAAGACTGACCCGAAAGGGCAACAACACAAAGCCTCCGGAACAAGAGAATAGAAACTAGCTCATACGGAAGAAGAGTATGAAGAAAAGAATGACAACTACTAACTCCAATGAACTTGGCAAGCATCCTTGCAAGAAGAATTGGACGAAGTTGTTGGAAGAACAACAACGACAAGAACAAGATAGTAGTGGGCTTATGAAAATCATCTCAACAAATATGAGGTGACAACCAACCACTAAAAGAAACAAGGATAGATTGGGAGAAACAAGATATGGACAATCTTACACCAAGAGGATACATTGAGAACTTAGATTAAAGACAAGCACCATGATAGCACAATCCATAGGAAAAGCTTTAGGTGAAGTCCAAACCAAGATAGCTCAATGAAGGAATCATGGGTTGCAAATATCTCATGATCATAGAATCGGTGGGTTTAATTATCTCATTCTTGAAAGGAAAACTCTTCGAGGCTCCTACACTAACAAGAAGGCTATAATACCACCTCAAAGGATAAAGGAAGAACAATTGCACATATAAATGCAAGAGAAAGGATACTTGAGGTTCTCCAACAAGAATCTTGAAGAACACTTGAGAACGAATTGAAACCTTGATGAATCACCATGAAGGACCTCCGTATACAAATGAATGATGCAAAGATATCAAGGTAGAAAAGAATAAGATTATGACCTTGCCAAAATTAAGATGAAGCCTCGCAGAGAGATACCTAAAAGAACTTGGAACTCCGGAAAAGAAAGATAGGCACTTGAGAAAAGAATTGATATCATGAGCCACTCCGGCAGAAGAATTGAAATCTCTTGGAGGAAGGAAGAACAAGAATAAGAATTATATTATGCTTATCCTTCATCAAGTTAAATTGATGACAAGCAACGGATCTAGCATACCACTTGTTCTTCTTGAAATGATTAAGGAGAGATATAAGCACAAACTAGAAGAAATCTTGAAAGAGGCACCGGTGAGAATTGAAATAAATGAGGCAACCAAGAATTAATGGGGATGCAAGAGAATGAAGAGATCATGAACCACCTGAGAGAAAACTTGAGCAAAGCGTCGGAATAACCGAGAGACGAACGAAGAGACAGCAATGGAGAAGAATTAAGGAGGAAAGCTGAAAGCTGAGAACGAAGAATCTTCTGAAATGATGGTCTTCGGAGGAACGAGAAATAAAAACAACTCAGAAATGCATCGGATAGCAAGAAACAGATTACTCATGATTGGAACAATTAAGATGATGGCACCAAGCTGAAATGAAGAATCTGCAAGAGAATGGACCAAGATTTGAGAGAAACGCTCCTTCGAATTTGCAAGCTGAGAATGATGACGAGGAACAACACCAAGAATAGTTGAGACACTCCAGAATAAAGAAGAATGAAAGGTTGAGCGAAATACGAGAAATAATTCAAATGGATCCTGGAGAATGGCTATGACTGATGAAATCCATAATTACGTCAATGCTAAAAAGAATTAATGATCTCCGGGAAAAGATTAAAATAGCCAGGAAAGATCCTCGGAAGGAACCTGTGGGTTATGGGGCCACTCAAAGAAACCACCGTTGAAACAATAGATTAGAAAGAGAGATTGCACCGGTATAAAGAAAACTAGATGAGGTTGAGAACCTCGAAATAATAAAAGATTGAAAACAAGAACTACTGAGATAACTTCAACTCTCCGGATCAAAAAGAGAGGAGTAAATAAACAACATAGGCTGATAAGAATATCCAACATAGAAAAGAATTACAATGATGAATAGGATATAATGAACACAGATATCTTGAACTGAATTCACCGGAAAAGGGACAAAATGAAGAAATGATGAACTCGACTCCTGAGGATCTTCACAATGAATCACCGGGTAAGAGGGAAAAGAACAAACAGCGGAAGCACAATGAAAAGAAAACTCTTGGATGAAAATTGAATCATTGAAGAAAAAGGGTGGGAGGGCGGGGAAAAACAAAGACGACTTGGGCTAGATGAGATGAACTCCGGAATAAAATGAGAGGATGATCTTGCAAAATAGGAGATGATGGAATTACTGAAGAGGAGCACACCGGTTGAAAAAGAATTAACATGACGGCTCCGGTTGACAAGAATTGACAAGAGAATTGATTTGAGCAAAAGAATTAGCATTCACATAAAAATATGAGAACACCTCTTAGGAAAGATCTGAAATCACCACTTGACATCGAAGCAACTTGAATTACCATATTCCAACAAAACAAGGGTGAGGCTTATCAAACAAGGCAGAACAAACTCATGAGAAAGATTTCGTTCGATATTTTCGTGGACAGGATCGCACGGGCTCGATTTACAGTAGTCATCAAGTGCAAGGCAGTGCACCCGACATACGAAGCGTCCCCGAGTCGTAGCAAGCTACAAGGACTCTTTAAGACACAACGTGTACCGCTGTAAGTCGACCGTGAACAAACGAATCCACTAGATGTCGAACCCCAACCTAACATCATGCATTTGTTGGAAGATTGTCCTATAAGTAACTACTTGAATTCCCACCTATGAATTCCCGAAATATCTGGTCATGCAATCTCGTACACGGATACAAGGAGTGATAATCACACAACTCCTATACTAACCCGTCACCTGTATCACATCCGTCAACACACGACCAGAATCTCGGACCTTCATCTACAACAGACCCTCGTGATCACAACGATACGAAGTATGGCAGTACTCCCGAACAATCTGCACCAGTACTAGGGACATCGGGGTTATCTCGCCACTACTAGTATTGAAGCAATTACGAACATCCTTCGTTTTAAGATACTAAGAAATCTGAATGATAACGATGTGCTCGAGAATCCCCTGGAGCTCAACTCCCCGGAAGAAAATCAAGTCAGACAGGAGGCACCAAGACAGAACTCCGTCACATCGGCATCATATACATTCCAAAAATATCCGCGTGATCCTAAAAAAAAATTGAGTGGGAAGAGGAGTAGAGTAAATTATTACGTCAATATTCCTCACCAGAGCATAGAAGAGGAGAAAAAAGAATCCTACTCTCCGATATATAACTAGACTCAAAGTATTTTTTTTCACTAGACTCGACTCGTCCAAGTTCGATCAATCAAGGGGGCTCCTAGGTCGGTACGACTCTGATACCAACTTGTCACGCCCAAGATGCGACCCTATTCTCAATTTGGCACGAAGGCCTCGTCAGGGATAGAAGTGCATCTCGTCGTGTCGCAAGAATGGATATCGTTACAAGTACATGTACTGAAAAGAAGAGATATATATAGAATTGGCTTACACTCGCCACAAGCTACATCAGAGTCACATCAGCACATTACATAATCATCAAGAGTAAGAGCAGGGTCCGACTACGGACGAAAACAAACGACAAAAGAAGAACGACGTCCATCCTTGCTATCCCAGGCTGCCGGCCTGGAACCCATTCGAGATCGATGAAGAAGAAGAAGAAGAAGAAGAAGAAGCAACTCCAAATGAACAATCAACGCGCTCGCGTCAAGTAACCTTTACCTGTACCTGCAACTGGTGTTGTAGTAATATGTGAGCCACAGGGGACTCAGCAATCTCATTTCCAAAGGTATCAAGACTAGAAAAGCTTAATGGGTGAGGTATGGTTAAGTGGTGAGGTTGCAGCAGCGGCTAAGCATATATTTGGTGGCTAACTTACGAGTACAAGAAATAAGAGGGGGAAGATCTATGCATAACGGACGTGAACTACTGATGATCAAATGAATGATCCTGAACACCTACCTACGTCAGACATAACCCCACCGTGTCCTCGATCGGAGAAAGAACTCACGAAAGAGACAGTCACGGTTACGCACACAGTTGGCATGTTTTAATTAAGTTAACTTCAAGTTATCTAGAACCAGTGTTAAACAAAGTTTCCACGTTGCCACATAACCGCGAGCACGGCTTTCCGAAAAGATTTAACCCTGCAGGGGTGCTCCAACTAGTCCATCACAAATTACCACAAGCCGCATAGAAATCCTCAATCACGAAGCTCGCGATCTCGTCGGATTCCCTAGTGGAAAACCTCAACTCTAAGATTACCCAAAGCATCACCGGAATCCCGATGCACAAGATATCTCGTCAAAGGTAAAACTAATCCAGCAAGGCCGTCCGACGTGTCAACGATCCTGATTGGAGTCGCGTACCTCGTTCTCAGGACACGACGGATAAGCGAAGCGTACGAGTGCCAAACCTCGAGTTTCCTCGCGGTGGCCCCGCATGGTGCTCTGTTTTGGACCAACACTCATGAGGAGCACTGGACCGGGGGTTGATTAAAATAGTCCGCGGGTGCCGGCGGGTCCCTATACAATTTTATTAGGTGATTAGGCAAATGTAGTACCAATGTTGGGCCTTGCCAGACCAGCTTTAATCTAAAACGAATTATCAAGGGGATCCCCATAACAACCCCGATCGTGTTAGGAGCGCTCGATTATGGAACATAACACCGGTAGCCGGTAACTAAAGGGGGCAAAGGTGGAACAAAACACCAGGCTAGAAAGGCCGAGCCTTCCACCTTTTACCAAGTATATACGTGCATTAAATTAAATAGCATTAATATGGTGATATGACAAGGAACCCATGTTTTCACATGGAAGCAACTGCACCTGCAACTAGCAACGCTAACACATGGTTAAGCAAGCAGTAACATAGCCAATCAGTGGTTTGCTAGGTTGAACAGGTTGAGGGTTTCATGGCATTGTTTGAGAGGCTGACATTTAACAAGTGGTAGGCAACGAGACATAAACGATAGAAGCGGTAAACTAGCATGGCAATGATAGTAATGGTATCTGGGGAAATGATCATCTTGCCTGAGATCCCGCATGGAAGAAGAATGCCTTCGTGAAGCAGACGAACCGACGTAGTCGAACGGGTCCTCACATCCGACACGCTTGCGGAACTCTATCGAGACGAAGCAGACCGGAAACACAAATCAACACACGATATTCACCACACGAAGCACAACACATATGATGCATGAGCTACTGAATACATGCAAGTCACGGCATGACAATTCACACAATCAAACACTACACATTAAGTGAAGTTCAATATGCACGAGTTGCATATTGACCAAACTCCACGTTAATTATTTAGTTCACTCCCGGTTATCTACACGGCAATATTAATGTTGTCAAACATGCAAGAGGTGAAGCGGAAATTAAACTACCTATCTAGGCATTTTAAATGAGGTCGGAAACGACATATAGCATCTCCGAGACGACCTCACATGTTAATTTACAATTCTATCCAGATCTAAACTAATGCATTTAATTGGTTGTTAAACAACAAAACAAATAAGTTCACGTGATTCTACGCGTCATTTCAAGCAATCTACACATAAAGATCATCTACAACGGAGCTACGGATCAAAAGTTACAAGCATCGCAAGATATGATGGCATGAATGCAATATGTGTGCAACGGTGCTACGAGCACTTCAAGGCATCCAACCAGAAAGAGAAAATGAAACTACACAAGATTCTACGCAAGTTTCATGTAGGACACGATCAGATCGGAGCTACGGTTCAACAACTACGAGCAAAACAAGAAATGACTACAATCTGCCAAAATCAGCCACATAGCATTTTCTACGCCCCACAATTACGGCTACACAACTCCGATTTGCTCAAGCAAGGCATGGCACGGAAGAGGGCAAGAAGCACCACTACAAACATCTAACAACAACTAGCATGGCAGCAAGGAGCACTAGGAAAAGAAGACACAAAATTGCATCTCACGCACTATTTCAGACTTAGTGAAAATTACACCTCATGAAAGTGCAGTTTTCGATCTGAAGCAATATTGACAGCAGCAAAACCTATAGCTAAAGGACTCCAAATGACATGAAACTTAACAGCATGCTAGAGAAACATAAGGGGGACAACTAACTCAATTGGACCAACGTCAAAAGAGCTACAGATCACAAGATGCAAGCAAGACAAGACAGCCACAAAATAATAACAGATTCTAGACTTAGAAATATTTCAGCTACTCTAAAACGGAACTATTTCTAGCAACTTGAGAGCAAGCAAACAACACCTAAACATGCATTTCTATTGCAACCAAAAATAGCAGGGGCTAATCAAAACATCCAAGATCAACTCCCTAGTTGACAACTAATTCAAACGAGGCACGGAATAAATCCTACGAATTAAACAAAAGGCAACATAGCAAAATATCTCGCGAACTAACTTACGCAAAAGCTAAAACTAATTGCACAGAAAAATCCATGGGATTTTTTCTACCCCAAAAACATATAAAATATGTGGGGTTTGCAACACAAGATAAAGCCACACAAAATGCGAGAAATAATCCTAGACACGGAAAATAATCTAGCGGCAAATCCCTACACGCAAAAATATCAGTGACCGCTCTAAAATACGTGGAATAATGGTCCCTAAAACATGGGCATTTCTAATACGGCATACGAGCAAACCGGACTTGCGAGAAATATAAATACGGGGCGTATCCTATTAGAACAGCACGTTATTCTAGGCAAACAGTGGGTCAAACCACATCAAACATTTATGCAAGTTGCGAAATCGTGTTCTACTCGCAAAACTACCCCAAAACCATATAAAATACGCCTCGATCCGACTTACGGTTAATAAACTACGGGCGTTTGAAAATCTATATATTTCCTGGAATTAAAACAATTCCGAAAATCCTAATTAATTTAAACGGGCCAAACTGGTGGGCGCAATTTAACTAAGATGCTGCTAGGCGAATATAAAGGGGCTGGGGAATCCTCACCTTGGGCCGAAAAGCTTGCTGGGCCGAGGTAGCTGGGCCGAGGTGGGGCAAGCTGGTGGGCCGCGGCGCTAGCGAGGTTGGCCGGCCCACGTGGTGGGAAGCGGCGCTGGCGACGCGATTCTCCCGATCCGATCTGGATCGGCGACGAGGCGGCGACGGACGCAGCGAGCGCCAGCAGGGGGCTGCGGCCGGTCCGGGTGGCGAAGGGGCGACGGGATCCGGCGTCTCGCGGCCACCGGAGGGCGAGGCAAAGGCCCCGGCGAAGCTCGGCGGCGGCTGGCCATGGCGGAGGGCGGAGGTTGCAGGCGGTGGGAACCGGGCAGGCGGTGGCGCGCTGGCGGGGCCGCGGCGGCGAGGATCCTGGGCGGCGCATCCCGGCGGCGACCGGTGGCCAGTGGTCGGCGGGGAGGCAGCGGCCGGCGAGGGCCTCCGGCGAGGGTGGCGCACAGCAGTGGAGGCGCTCGGGAGGAGACGAGGCGAGGAGGCCGGCCTCGAGGCGGCGGCGGATGGGCTTGGCCGGGCCTGCCTCGGGCCCGAGCGGGCCTCGGCGGCGGCTGAGGGAGAGAGGGGCGCTGGAGAGGAGAGAGAGACCGGGTGGCGGCTAGGGTTTCTGGTAGGCGCGGATAACGAGGCACGGGGTAGGTTGTCTAAAAAAATGAATTGGTGGTCTATTTATAACAAATGGGGGGGCTAAGTTAGCCGGAATCGCGTTCCGGATCCAACCGCGGGGTCGGATTCGGACGATTCCGAACGCGGGTACGGGTACGCGGCCGCATAGAGGGGATATCCGGAGATGAGAGGGGAAACGGGCGGCACGGCAACAATTTTTTAAAACACCGATGACCGTCCGACGGTAGACCTAATACGGTGCCGCTACGGTCGACCATTCAGGTACCAGACGAACTCCGATCGCGACGAAATTCGACAGGCGGCCTGGCTATAACTAATCACGACCGCATGCCAAGTTTCACCCCGATCAGAGAAAGTTATAAACGCACTTCTAAAACAGGGTTTCGACGGTGCCGCGGGCGCGTGCGAGTGCGGTCGGGCTCAGAACGGACAATGACGAGAACCGGCAACTACTAGCGGATGCAAGTTTTGAAAAACGGGCGACAACGGAGACGCCGATGCAATGCAGATGATGCGCATGATGCGATGATGATGCGGCAACTGAAAATACCCACATGACGAAAACGGAAAGAAAAGGGGAAGCTTCTGGAACGTCGGCATTGGGCTGTCACAATTGCCTTACTATCAAGGGGGCTCTCAAGTGAGTAGCTTGATCGTATCATTCATTGAGAGCTCAAACCATTGCATTCTTGGCATAATCATCTTTCTTGGTTCTTGTTTTTTTTCCTATGTGGGTTATTGAGCTTATGGTCATCTTCATGACAAGTTCGAGTTCATCGAAAACGGAGTTCATGTGCATATTCTATGATGTTTTTTATGTTGGAGTTTTTGTCGGTTCTTCATTCACAGAGCTTTAACATCTTCATATCATTGGCATTTTCATGACCGCATGTTCTTAAGATAACCAACGAGCTTGAGTTTGCTCAATTCAAAGCTCGTACGTGAAAGTTATGGCAATTTTAGTGCCACGACAAGTTTTCTCTCTCAAACGGAAGTATCGCTGGGGGCAGAGCTGTTGTACCGCTCTGGCGGTACTGACGCCCTCCCCTTTCGTCCCCTCTTTCGCTTAGTTTTTCTCTGTGGCATCTTCGATGCCTTTGCCCATTTTGAGCGGAAGTACCGCTGGGGACTGAGCGGTACTACCGCTCTCCCCTTCCGGCCTCTCTTCCACTTAATTTTTCTCTCTGGTGCCTTTGATCGTTTTCAGCGAAAGTACCGCTCGCCGCAGAGCGGTAGTACCGCTCCAGGGGAAGTACCGCTCAGCCAAGCGGTAGTACCGCTTGTGCATGACATGTGCACATAAATGTTGGATTTGGGAAGACCTATTTAAGGGGGTCTTCTTCCCCAATGGTTTATCTATCACTTGAGCTCGTGTTCTTCCTCCATTGTTGACCTTCTTTGAGCTTGCTAACTCTCAATCCCTCCAATGATGCTTGCTAGTTCTTGAGGGAAAGGAGAGAGGAGATCTAGAACCACATTTCGACCAATCACTCTCTCCTCTATGTGAGGGGAACCCCTCGGATTTAGATCTTGGGGTTCTGTGTGAGCTCCTTGTTCTTCCTCTCATATTCCTCCATAGCTTTTGTTGTTGTGGAGGGATTTGAGCGTGAGGGACTTTACCACTTCGTGTATTCTTTCCATTGCACTAGTTGCATCGGTTTGAGTTCTCCACGGTGATACGTGGAAGTGAAATGTTGAGAAACTTATTACTCTTGGGTACTTGGTAATCTAAAGCTTGTTCCTCTTGGGTGCTTTGACGCCCTAGACGGTTGGTGGTGCCTCGAAGCTCAATCACTGTGGTGTAAAGCTCCCGACAAGCGTCGGGGGTTTTCAATTAGATTGTGGAGATTGCCCCGAGCATTTGAGGTCACCTCGGAGCCACAGTCCATTATGGTGAAGCTTCATGGTGTTGTTGGGAACCTCCAATTAAGTTGTGGAGATTGCCCCAACCTTGTTTGTATGGGTTCGTTGACCACCCTCAAGGGTCCCTTAGTGGAATCACGACATCATGCATTGTGCGAGGACGTGAGCAGATTACAGTTGCCCTAGTGGCTTCTTAAGGAGCATTGTGCCTCCACACCGCTTCAAACAAAGATTAGCATCCGTAAGGGTGTGAACTTTGGGATACATCACCGTCTCCATATGCATCGGTTATCTCTTACCCGAGCCCTTTACTTATGCACTTTACTTTGTGATAGCCATATTGTTTCATCTTATATATGTTGCTATCACTTAGTTGTTTATCTTGCTTAGCATAAGTTGTTGGTGCACATATGTGAGCCTAGTTGTTTTAGGTTTCGTGCTTGACTAATTATATGTAAGTTTCATTCCGCATCTGTTCAAGCGTAAACCGTAATTATTTTAAAGCGCATATTGACCCCCCCCCCCTCTAGGCGACACCCACGTCCTTTCAGTCAGCCTTTGATGGCGATGCAAACGAGCAGGTCAGTGGCGCGCGAGGAGCACACTCATGGAGGCATCTTGACTCCCTTCGCGACGACACGGCCGAGCAGCCATTGCTCGACATTCACCCAAAAACGGCGCCTCGAACCAGCGGTGCAGACCCGGAGGTGTGTGATGGCGTCAAGGACGAACAGCTTGGCGAGAGAGTCTCGTGCAGATGGAGGCGATCTTGACTCCTGCCGCGGAGGCACGGGTAAGCAGCTAGCGCCCGACCTCCGCTTTAAAACCGCAACTCAATTCGACGCGCGCATACGTGGAGTGCGGCGCTTGATTCTTCGTAACAACGCTTAGGGAGGCGACCTGAGCGCAAAACGCTTAGGGAGGCGACGAGATGGGGGTGGGGTAGTGTAATGATGTAGGTGAGGTGGGGAAATGGATAAGGTAGGAGACATGTGGCCGGGAATAGAGAGAGAGACGTTCGCGAGGATGGCTAAATGACCGAATGATTTGGTTTTGATGACGTGGCAACTCATTCATCTTTAATATTAATGCAATTAATCAAACGAAGGTGAACACGTTTATCCCAGAAATCAGACGTACATTATCTTTCTCGTATATTTTAGGGTGTTCTTGTTTTCCTAATTTTGGTTTTTATTTCCGATTTTTTAGCAGAAAATTTCTTGTTTTGTTTCCTTTTCTTTTTTGTTTTTATATGGGTTTTCATGCTTTTGGTGTTTTTCTTTCCGCTTTTTAAGAAAAAACTCCGTCCAAATTTATTAATATGAGATCTATTATTGCAGATCTCCGCATGGAACTCATTGATAAAATGGTTTGTAATTTGAATGCATGATTCAATGGATTTCTTTTAAAAGAACTATCTAAGAAAGTGCAAAATATAAGTAAAATGTGTTGCACACGTAACACCACTTATCACCCTGAGAGAAGTTTTTCTTTTGGATTCGACGATGAGAAAAGTTGAGAGGGGCTTTTAGAAGGATAGTGATTTCAATTTATTCACCATGTCTATTTTTTTTATACAAATTCACTATTTCTAGTTCGAGGCGACCCTTCTCAAAACATGGATTTGGCTCAGGATTGCCCTTTTTTAAGGCCCTGTTTGGGACCGCTTTGCTCCATCAAAAGCAGCTCCACTTCATCAAATTCACTTTGGAGCAGTTTCATACGAAAGTTGTAGCTTTTTCAAAGAGAACGTTTGGTTTTTATCCAGCTCCAGCTTCACTAATGGAAACTTTGGTGGAAAGAATCTATTTGATTGGATGAGAGGGGAGAAATGAAGGGGTATCCACTTACGGGTGGAAGTGGTGGGTAATTTCGCTCCAACTCCAGCTTATATAATTTTATGGAGCACCTCCTAGAGAGCTTCATAAAAAACAGGAAGTTGGACCCTAGATTCTAGTTTTTTTGTAGAGCTGTATATCGTGAAGCTACCCCGTTTGGCTTATGTTTTCTAGAGCGGAGCTGAATTTACTGGAGTAGAGCAGTCCCAAACAGGAATTCTGGATTTGTCTGAATTTGGAAGTTACCACTTAGCAGACGCAGGCCGGCCAACTAGTCGGGCTTCTCGGCCCATTGTTTCATTATTAATGTTGGCCCTGGCCTCTCAGCTCATCGGAAGCCCAATAGCACACCAGGATATCTTTAGGGTTTCCCATGCCCCCTTCCCTTCGTCTATAAAAGAAGGGCACAGGATTCCTTCCTTCAGCAGCCGTCTTGAAACAAGAACGCATCTCTCCCTTCTCCCCCGTGCCGGATTGGTGTCTGATTTACGATGCAACTTCTCCTTTCCATCGTTCCCTCTGAAGCTGCTCGTCCCTTTTGTTTTCTCTTGATTTTTTTCGTGAGTATTTCTCCTGTTGGAGATGATTGGCTTTTGTGCTAATCGATGGCCGGCAATGAGGAACGAAACCTGTGCCGGAGGCGGATGCGCCGATGTCGGTAACACAACCCTCTAAGAAGTTCTGAGCCCCACTTTTCCGTTGTTTTCTGGATGTTTATTCCTTCCCTAGTGTGGATTTGTTTTGGGAATGGATTGATTTCGATGCGAGGTGATGATGTTATGTATGATAGTCTGTCAATCCCCTGATGTCACAAAGTGAAGACACGCATACATCCCGACAGGCTCTGATCGCATCCAAGTCTCTAATCCCCGATCCCCTTCTCTTCTTTTCGCCTGTGTACTGCAATTTAGTTTGGTTTTCAATATGCTTTTGTAGCTTCTTTCATCAATCAGAAAGAATATGTTCCACTTATTTTTAGCCACCACACATTATACTAAATATATTAATAAAACACAGTTCGATTGTACTGAGAATTATTACCAGAAAGACTGGGACATGCAAAGAAAATCTTAGCACACTGTTGCCCGCCAGCGCTGATGTACTCTGAGGAGCATTAGAGAAGAGGTGGAGCATTTGCAAGACTGCTGTTGTAGACAGAAAACGTTGTAGGCGTTGTGAGCAGAAAACGACTTTTGTTGCTGGGGAAGAACTCCAAATCTGCAGTTGGCGCAGAAGGAAGCCCTAGATCAAGAGTCCACGCTGTAAACACGCTCGAAAAACACTGTCGAAATATTAAACCGAAGAGCTTGCATTCCAGTACATTACAGGATTACTGCCAATGCTCATTCGTCAAGATATATGAAATGTAATCTAAGCCCGGTATTGGATAACTGACTGAAAAGTATTGGAAAAATCATCAATTAATGTTTCCTTCAAGGACATGCACATTTTTGTCAACTATACCATCTCAACAGAGATCTGTATCTATGAACAAGCTCTATTGATCGATGCGCAGGGATCAAGAATCTATGCACTGTTCCTTTTTCGCTGCTCTTTAACATCAATCAGAAGTCCAAAATCGTGATATAGGGAGAGAATCTATGAACTGTTTCCTTCTCCGTTGCCAAACGCAGTACCCAACAGCAATCAGAGGTCCAAAATCTTGACGCAGGGTAAGAGTCTATGAACTCTTTCCTTCTTTGCTGCCAACCCAGTACTCTTTAACAGCAATCAGAAGTTTTTCAGGCACAAGAGGGCCATCTTCGTGATCAAGTAGCTTGGACTTCCATCGCATCCCCGCCACCGTCCTCCTGACCTTGTTCAGCACCTCGACATTGTCCCGCAGTATGACAGTGCCCTCAGGACGCAGGATCCTATCCATCTCAAGAAGAATGTCTTCCAGGTCACACCTAACAATTGCACAAAATCATATAAGAAGAGCGCATAGATTTCCTTTTTTTATAATTGTATCACCACGAGAGAAGGGATCGCCTACTTGTTCTCGTACAAACTGAAGACGCCGCTGGCATGTATCAGGTCATATGTCCTAGGGTACGTAGAGAATGCTTCGCACCTGATAACAGCACAAAGTAATAGTGATTCAGGAATGGGTTCAATCGTATCAACATATCATTTGCCCATATAGACAACACAACACTGGGACTTCAAGACTCACCAGTCATGGTATATGCCAATAAGACCTCGCTCATAGATGATACCAAGAGTGTTGTTCCTCTCCGATATCGTAGGCACAACGTTCATGACCCAGGAGCCGGGAGAATTCAGCGCTGCAGCAAAACTTCCAAGGCCTGCATTCATGTCCATGATATTCCTATACCTTGACTTCCCTATCAGCTTGTTTATCCTCTTGTATGTATCAACATGCTTCTTCCACAGCTTCTTATCCTCTTCATAGACTTCTTCTGTAACACCTTGGGTACTGTCAAGAATTCTTGGAGGAACTACAAATAGTCTCTCTGGAAACTTCTGTAGCTGATGTGCTCCCTCTGGGATTGGTGTTATACAAGTTTCCATTTTCTTATACCTAAAGTACAAACCATACAAAAATATGATTAAAAAACCAATATAATGAAAGGACAGGAAACATAAGTTATAACATACATTTTCTTATACAAGTTTTCATTTTCTTATACCTTACTATATACCTGCCTCTGTTTCAATAAAAGGACAGAAAAACGGAAATTATAACAAACTCAGACCTTGAAGTAAATAGATCATTAATTTCTATGTCACCCAGTTGAATACTCAAGTTGATGCGGATGTTTGTACTTTACAGCATGTGTTTGTATATATACATAGAGAACATACCAGATGTCATCTCCATCTTGAACTTTGCACATCTTGCTAGTACGACTATTCTTGTTATGGCATGGATTTGAATTTTCCTTTTTCTGCCAAATAACAGTATCTTCCTTCTCATATATTTTATTCCAGCAAAGCATTTCAGCAATGTTCTCAATTCTATTTTGTTCCTCCTCTGCATCTTGTTTGGATCTTTGCCATGTTTTGTAATATTTCTTCCAGTTGATGGGAGGACCAGATAATATCCAATAACCTCCAGGCCTAAGAACCCGATCTACTTCCATCATGTACATTCCATCTGCAGGAAGCAAAAAAACTATAGCTCTTGAAAATAATCCAATTGGCACAAGTAGTTCCAATATTTATGCACGGTTGATACTACTCACCATTTGACTTCCAGGGGATTAAGCAGCGTGAGCAATGGGCCATATCAAAAGATCTAGATGGGTATGGGAGCTTCACAGTCCCAAGCACTCCAATTACAGCAGGAACACCTCGCTCCAAAGCAAATTGAACCTGAGCTTCATGTGAGTCTCGAGGTGCAAATGACATGGCCAATATATTTCTATCCATTAGGTAAGCACCCCAGCTTGCAACCTACAAATGGTCAAAATGTTACTCCCAAGTCTTAAGGGCAAGAATGCACCAGCACCACCAAATAAGGCCTAATTGTATATGTGAAAATACCACA
This sequence comes from Hordeum vulgare subsp. vulgare, assembly GCF_904849725.1. Classification (NCBI taxonomy): domain Eukaryota; kingdom Viridiplantae; phylum Streptophyta; class Magnoliopsida; order Poales; family Poaceae; genus Hordeum; species Hordeum vulgare. The sequence continues at coordinate 379,641,729 of NC_058518.1, forward strand.
AAAGTTGGACTAAGAACCAAGATGTGCCCAAGAAACTAACATCTAATGACTTACTGCTATATGAAGTAGAGCATGAGCTAAGCAATGATGCAAGTAAGAAGAAAATTAAAGAGATTGCGAATAGCAGCTAAGTGCTAACACATCTTCGGGGGAGCAAATGACTGAAATATGTGTTTAATAGACATACCCCACATCCAGTATCAAGTGCAGTCCTGATGGTGCCATCAGCAAGTGGAATGACTGATGCAAGTTCATCAATGTAAGAACTTGCTCCATTTGGAAACATTGTCCCGCCTCCTGGGAAATGGAACACATCTCCCCGGTACTGGATCCAGTTCTGAACTGCCTTTTCAACTGCCAGACTCTTGTATGGAGCATTTGCATATGGAACATACTCACGGCTCTTGGGCCAAGGAAAAGGGGTGACATAGCCTTTTGGTGCTGGGATAAGGCAGTGCAGCTTCTCATTTTTCGCAGGACAATGCCTCTCTCGATAGGTCATATTTCCTCTAGGAAAGAGCATTGCTCGGTTCTGGTCTTGGCAAGGAGTATAGTCACTGTATCTAATATTGCATGGCTTAAACACTTTATTGTTCATGGTCAACGGATTAACACCATCCATGCTATGATGGGTCTCAAAGTGCAGATTTGGCAAGATTGTACAATCGGTTTCCTTTGTCACCCTCAATGCTATACTATCACCCCTCCCTGTCCCGCTTTTCTGCCAAGCGCCTAGTATATAGAAGAAGCCGCACAAACCCATCACAATTACTACTGACATGATGCTCCGTGTCCTACGGTCTGGATTCATTCTGGAGCCCCTCATGAACCTGAAATCATTGCAGGAAAATCATAAGGATTCACTCTAAACGGATCACATATTTGCAATGTACTGCTTATAGATAGGACATCTACATCGAATCAGTGAGATGTAGATGTATCAAATTAGACCAGATAAAAAGCCATTCAAATCCTAACGGATGGCAATTGCATCAGATGATCACAACTGATAACAGCAACAACAATTGATAAATGGGTAGTGACTTCAATTTAAAAATCATAAGGATTCACTCTAAATGGATCACATATTTGCAACATACTGCTTATCGATAGGACATCCACATCAAAATAATGAGTTGTGGATATACTACATCAAACCAAATAAAAAGTAATTCAAATCCTAACGGATGGCAACTGCACCAGATGATCACAACTGATAACAGCAACAACAATTGATATTTGAGTAGTGACTTCTATTTCACATACTATTACAAATCTACTTCTAGGTGTTAGGATCTGATCCAGATGAAACCAGGCAGGATTTACCAACCCTCATGCATAATTTAAACCAAAGAGCTTATCATGGAAGAACTGTAATATATCTAATACGCTCGAATAGTTTTAAGCATCAGTTTTGGTGTTTCGCCATGTGCAGTCACACTAGCAGGAGCGATGCCCTTCAATTTAACAAAATAGTGTGACCCGGTTAATTAAGGGGGAAACACGAACCGAAAACAAAAACCATATTAGCCTATACATGACTACCTTCAGAGGGTATGTTCTAATACCGCAGAAGTCATGCAGCAGTCATCAGCAGAAGGGCCTAGTTCGTGCATGTGGCGACAGTAGGAGCTAGCGATAACATTCTACCATTGGCTAAAATTTCGCCATCTAGAACGAAAATCCCACAGAAGCACTAGCCAATCGATCCAGTGTTTCGCCCATAACAATCAGAAATAATAAAATCGAAAAATATGGAGCCGGTGCTAGCAGATTCTGACGCGGTCAACCCTAATTCCAACGACAGCAAGTGGACTATCAAGTTGGACGAGACCACAATCCGTTAGGCCTCTGCGGAATTCCGATCCCACCAGGGCACACACGCACAAACCAGAGCGCGAGGCAGATCAAAAGCAGCACGCGACGAAGAGAGAGGCGGGGTCCGAATTCCACCATGCCCGAACCCAGCCGCCGAAGCAAAATCGAAAACGAAATCATCGCGGGGCACGCGCAGGAGCAAGCGAAGCGAGCCGAGGCGGTCCGAGGCTCGGCGAGCTAGCGCGCGCGGGGATCGAATCCAGACGGGGGGTTTAGGAGCGGAGGAAGCAAGCGAACCTCGCTCTCCGTGTCGCCTCCGCGAGCAGGGGGGAGGGGGTGGTGGTTTCGAGCACGCCTGGGGAGGCGGCGGCGTCGCTGGCGGGGTGGAGGGCGGGCGGCGTCGCTGGCGGGGTGGAGGGCGGGCGGCGTCGCTGGTGGGGTTGGGGGTTGGGCGTACGCTGCCGTGGACCCGCTGCTGCGGCTTTGACTCAGGCCGCTCGCGGGAGACGGCGAAATGGTCTCATCGCTCCGGGGACAGCGGAAAGGGGACAAAATGAGAGGGGGGCGAGAGCGAGACGACGCGGGAGTGGGAAAGAGAGCGGCAGGTCGCGCCCTTGTGTTGTGTCGTGTTGGTTTGGTTTGCTGGGGACCTTTCTGTTCGAGTCCTCAACTGGAAGAAAAACCGTTTACTATTCACTTGGCCGGAAAATGTTATCGCAATTCGCACGCACCACATGTTTCACGCGGTATTTTTAAGTTTCCGAAAAATACGGAAAACATGTACACGGATTATTGGGTATCTTGTACATGTATATTTGTGGCTCGAAATTGAAAAGATGTGTGGATATCATAGGAAACCATCAAGCCTCCATGGCCTAGCCTAGTGGTGTGACTCTGGTGGTTGTACCTGGGGTTGTGGGTTCGATCTCCCCCCCCCCCTCACCCCTTTTGAGGTGGATATGTATGACATCCAGTACGAGCATGTACCTCACTTTTGCTTCTTCTGTGGCCGGCTCGGACATTCAGAGCTCTACTGCCCTAATCCAGGCCTCCGAGATGCTAAGGGCGATCTGCCTTTTGGGCCAAAACTTAGGGCTAGTGATGACTGGAAGAAGGCTGCGTCTGGTGACAGCTCGAATAAGGAGCACTATTCAGGAACAAGTCCCTTTTGAGGTGGATATGTATGACATCCAGTACGAGCATGTACCTCACTTTTGCTTCTCCTGTGGCCGGCTCGGACATTCAGAGCTCTACTGCCCTAATCCAGGCCCCCGAGATGCTAAGGGCGATCTGCCTTTTGGGCCAAAACTTAGGGCTAGTGATGACTGGAAGAAGGCTGCGTCTGGTGACAGCTCGAATAAGGAGCACTATTCAGGAACAAGTCCCTTTTGAGGTGGATATGTATGACATCCAGTACGAGCATGTACCTCACTTTTGCTTCTCCTGTGGCCGGCTCGGACATTCAGAGCTCTACTGCCCTAATCCAGGCCCCCGAGATGCTAAGGGCGATCTGCCTTTTGGGCCAAAACTTAGGGCTAGTGATGACTGGAAGAAGGCTGCGTCTGGTGACAGCTCGAATAAGGAGCACTATTCAGGAACAAGTAACCAGAGGGAGTCCAAGAACTCTACTACCAGTACGAAGGGTGGCAACACCGAAGTCAATTCTCCTGTCAAAAACCGCATGAACTACAAGAGGAAGGATGTACCTAAGCAGGCATATCGCCGTGTGGCTGAAACTAAGCTTTTGATCACTGATGGTTCTGCCGCAGCTGTTGTAGAGGTGGAGGATCATGATATGAGCAGAGATGAAAATGAGGTGGATCATGAGTTGGAACAGGAGGGGGAAAGAGTACCGAAGAAGAAGAAACCTACTCCGGCTAATTCGGCAGAGGTTGCGGCGCAGCCCTGCCAGTCCCAATGAGGTGCATCAGCTCGAACTGCGGGGGGCTTGGGAACCTCGAGGCAGTTCGAGAGCTTCGCAACATTGTGAAGCAAGAAGCTCCTGCCCTGCTATTTGTAATGGAGACCAAAATCAGGGCTCGAAGGGTGGAAAACCTACGCCATCGACTAGGGTTTGCGGGATGCTTTGCGGTGGACAGCAATGGACTAAGTGGGGGCGTTGGCCTGTTCTGGTCCAAAGACGTCACCGTTGATTTGAGAAATTTCAGTATCGACCATATTGATACTATGGTGCGATTGAGTGATCAAAACTCAGTTGAGTGGAGATTCACAGGGTTCTATGGTGCACCAAGAGTGGACAATAGGATGCAGAGTTGGAATCTGCTGCGGACCCTGTTCGCCATGCCACACTCGGCGTGGTTGAGCATGGGGGATTATAATGAGACTCTCTATGATGATGAACACTTTAGTCGTGCGCGTCGGACACAGCGTCAGATGCAGGCTTTCAGAGATGTCATAGAGGAGGTAGCATTCTAGGATCTGGGATGGACCGGGATTCCCTTCACACGTGATAATAGACAACAAGGTTCTTCCAACGTGAAAGCTCGGTTGGATAGAGCTTTTGCAAATGATTCTTTTCGACAACGGTATGCTGATGTTAGAGTGCGCCATGTTAGTGCTGTGGAGTGTGATCACTTCTTCCTTATCGTGGAAATAAATATGCTCGGGATTGACCAGGGGGCACGTCGAGCAAAACAGTTTCGCTATGAGAATGTGTGGCAAACACACCTGGATTACGAACAGCTCGTTTCGTCCACTTGGCAAGCGCAACAGCGGCCTGATGACCTGCAAGGTATCATGGATTCACTGGGGGCGTTCCAGAGAACATCGAACCGTGGGGGCGAGAGAGTTTGGCTGATTGGCAAGGACGGTTCGCCAGCTACAGCGAAAGTTTGAGAAGCTGCGGCGAGGATCTATAGGGCGAGGTCCCATGTAATGCCCCAAGTGTAGGACTTTCCCTTTTTGTAACCTTCCATGTGGGGCCACCTTGTCAGAGATTGTGATGATATCATTTTGTGCCATGATTTCATGTGTGTTCCTTAGTACTTACTTCCCTTGCATGCATGCATAACATATCATTCCTTGCCATACCTTATGATTGCATGTCATGATCATGTTGCATATGTTCTTACTAGGAGTAGCGTTGTGGTGTTGTGAGTGCATGTGATCTTGCTAGGGTTATGTGGTGGTATTGCACTATCTTGTGATGCATGTGATAATGGTGTGTGTAATGTAGGAGTGAGTGCTAGTCATTTTAAGCTCTTGCTATTTAACTCCTTTTCCCTCCTATTTTTTCCATGTCAGAATTCCTTCTTCCCAAAAATGATTCTAAAATGTCTGGTGGTTGGACTAAATTGAGATTATGAGGAGGAGTATTTTTTTGCTGACTTGCTATTTGTTTTTAAAGGTGCAAATAAACCCAAACCAGCAAATTAATTTCTGTTTTGCATTTATTTCAAAAGGCTCCAAATTTTGCTTTCCTATTTTATTCTAATGGGCCATAATTCCTTATGACCAGCAGGATTTTCCTTTTAATTTTTATCCCAGTAGTTTATTTTGGGTAATATTTTCTTCCCTGTGTGTATTTTTTTTATCTAAATACAAACTCCCTGCGTTTTTTTCCTTCTCTCCCCGGGTACTCGCCGTGGGCTTCCCTCCCTTCTGGCCCAGCTGCTTCCCCTCCAGAGAGAGCCCACGCGAGAGCCCCTCCTTTCCTTCTTCCCCTGACGGCATTTCTTCTCCTTCCCCCGCTTTCTTCTTTCCGTCAGCACGTGAGAGAGAGGGAGAACTGACGGTGCCGTGAGCGCGGACGTCGAGGGCCCTATATATCTGGGCGTCCGAGCCTCCCCTCGAATAGGGTTTCCTCCTGCCGCCACCATCTCCTTCCTCCCCCTCCATCTCTTCCTTTCCTCCCCAGGTAAGCTTCCTGTAGGTTGCAGAGAGTGCAGAGAAGGGAGAGTCGCCGGCGTCTACCCCGCGTGCGTCGTCGGGCGGCACGGCCGCCATGTCCGGGGGCTCGGGGTGGTTCCCCGCATCCCATTCCCGGCGCTAGGAGCCCCGGGGAGCGACCCTCCCGTCGAGCTCGTCCTCGTCAACGGGGCGAACCGGGCGAACTGCGTCCTCTTCTTCGGTCTTCGGAGGAACTTCATCGGCTCGTCTTCTTCCCCTCCGGCGCTCCTCCTCCCTGTTCGGCGCCCCCTCTTCTCCCCAAGGTGAGGCCGCGCGTCCCCCCTTCCTTCCTCCTGCGCGGATCGGCTCGGATCCGTCGTGGTGCGAGCTTTCTCTGTTCGATGGCAGTAGCGTGATAGAGGATGCAGTAGTAGCGGTTGTTCTGCAAAGTGCAGAGTGCGCGGGTGTGCTGCGCAGAGGGGCTCCCTCCCCTCGTGGTAGCCGCGCCATGGCTAGGCTGGCCTCGCCGTTGGTGAGCCGCGGTAGGCTACCCCGGCAGCAGCTGCGCGGCGTGGCAGTAGCCGGGCGAGTTGGAGTGCATGTGTGTTTGTAGCAGGGGCTCCTCCCCGCGTAGATGGGTGTCCAGCAGGTGCGGGCTCTTCCCCTCGTCGGTTCTCAACGTCGTGTGCAAGAGTTCATCGCCGGCAGCGCAGCGTAGCAACGTCGGCTAGGATATCCCGTCAGTTCCCTGTCGCTGTCGTTCCCAGTAGACAGACAGAGGGCGATTTCAGATAGATTTTTCTGTATGAGATTCCCCCTCTGTCAGATATCTCTTCGTAGCCCAGTGGTCGATCTCATGCGTGCCTGATGAGAGGTTCTGGGTTCGATCCCCCCCTCGGCCTATTTTTGGGTTTTTGTTGATTCGGTGCACAGTGGCCAGTGAAGCATGTTCTCTTTGCTTCCTTCCTCTTTCCTGTCGACAGTAGTGGTGGTGGTGAAGTGGCTAGATGGTGTCTTGTGTACCAGGAGGTACTGGGTTCGATCCCCAGGACCCCTTATATTTGCTTTTGCTATTTCTTTTGTTGCCTTTTATTTGTTCTTCCTCTTCCTTGTGCTTGGGCAACAAGGTGGTTTTTGAATCATTCTTCCCTGCTAGTGTAGCTAGTAGCAGATCCCTTTGTGTGTGAGTTGCACACTTGCAAGATAATAGATGTTGTATTGCTAGCATTGTGAACCTTGTGGATTGCATCTAGTGGTGTGGAGTACACTTGGTAGGAGTTGTGCATGATGATGTGTTTTTCTTGTGAGTGATGTTCTTAAGGGGTGATAGAAGCACTAGCTAATTATGTTGGGTCACATCTTTTGAGCTTAAGTGGGACAAAGTTGATCTTGTAGTTTTAATTGTTTGCATAGATTTAGTGGGGTGTGGGTGCCTCCCCCTCACCACATGTACTTGAGGTGATGAGTTGCACTAGGTGGCTATCTATGTTAGCATGTGAGGGTGTGGATTGTTGTGGTGGTTGCATATTGAGGATGACATGATTCCTAGGGTGTTCCTAGAATGCATGTGAGAGGTGTACCATCACATGCCCATATGTGGGGGAGTGCATACTCTCTTGTTAGCTTAGAGTTATTTTTGTGTTGAGCTTGATGCTAGTGCTAGTGAGGTATTGTGTGTGTGGGTGTTGTTGATGTGCATGACACAAACATGGGGTTCAAACCCCCATGTCACCTTGTCATTGTGCACATAAGAATCACCTATGTAATTGTCATCTTAGAAGCATACCTTGTGGAATTGCATTTGCACTTTGTTGAAAGTTTGGGCTTTGTTTCCATGGTATAGATGGAGCCCAAGGGCATGGATCTTTGTGTGTTAGTAGTAGGGGTTTGTACTCAACACCATAGTGGTGTCAATCACATCTTGGTTACATGTGAGTGAAAACTATGCCTAGACAAAGTGGGCATGTGGCTGGAAAATTCCAGATTTTTGAACTCTGAAAATTTCACTAAGTCTGGAATGCTGGAAACATTTTCTTCCCCTGTAGATAAGCATGTGCTGGTCATTCTGTTGAGAACTGGACTTAGTTCAGTTCTAGTGTTTTGAACCTGGTATGTTTGTGAAGCTTCCTGTAAATTTTCAAGTCATTTGGAGTCCAGTAGCTTGTGTTTTGATTGCTGTAAAAAAGCTTCAGAACAGAAACAGAAACTCAGGTGCAGGAATTTTCACTAAGTCCCTGAGATCTGATGGTTTTGGGAAAGTTTGTGGCCTTGTATCTTCTAGAGTTTAATTCCTTTTGCTGTGATTATTGCTGGGGCTTGTAGTGTTCTTGGTTGGCAACAGACACATATATTATTTGCCATATTTGAAGACCTGTAGCTATGTTGCATGTTGCTCACAAACAGCTAAGATGCAGAAACTGGCAGATTATGTAGTTTTGCCATTTTGTTCAAAGTTTGTGTTTAATTGTTGTTGGGGTATTCTACCTTGCTCCATTTCATTCATGTTGGGTTAATATATGTCTTGGCAACCTGGGAACACCAGATTTGTGCCAAATGTGTGTGAGGTGTTGAATCTTTCACGTAGAGCTTCATATCGTGTTTCGTTGATTCCCGTTGATCCGTAGCTCCGTTTGCAAAGTTCTTTATATGGTTTTGCACTGTTTTTACGAGCTGCATCTGTTCATATCATTCCCATGCATGTCCATATAGTTAGTGCAAAGTTCTGTCCAGAAACTTGTTGTAGTTTATTTTGCTTGTGCTAGTGATAGAAATAGTGGTGCATGCTCAACTTTCATCTCATGCATCATGTGATTGTTGCATTTTGTGGTTCTGCTATTCATTGGCTGTTATTCTTATGTTGGGTAGCACCGGGAGCGGAGAACGAATACGTGGAGTCAGGAGAGTACGTGCAGGACGATCCAGAACCATTCCAAGCTGAGGATATCACAGGCAAGATGATATGACCTTGATCCCATCTCTAGACTTGTTATGTTAGTTTCGATTCCATGTCAAATTGCTCGCTGCCTACCACTGAAAATATATTGCCTCTTCATATGCCATGAGCCTAAACACCTTACTCTTTCCTAGCAAACTTGCATGGCTAGGTAGGCTTGCTCAGCTACTAATGTTAGCATTGTTAGTTGCAGGTGTTTTAAACTCATGTGATGACATGAGCTTGATATCATTATATTAATTTCTGTTATTTAATTAATGTATCTATATACTTGGTAAATGACGGGAGGCCTAGCCTTTTGCCGGGTGTCTTGTTCCGTTATTGCCGCCTTAGTTACCGGTTACCGGTGTTTGATTCCATAATGATCGCTCCTAACACGTTCGGGGTTGTTATGGGGACCCCCTTGATAAATCGCGTAGTGCTAAGGCTTGTCCGGCAGGACCCAACTTTGGTTTTAATCTGCTAATCACATAATAATCTGCATAGGGAATAGCTACCCCGAGGAATTTAATCAACAACCCGGGCCAGTGCTCCTCATGAGTGTTGGCCCCACCTGAGCGATGTCCGGGGCCCCACTGGTCACCCAGAGGTTTAGCCATCCCGACGTCTAGCTCATCTGTCGTGTCCTGAGACTGAGATACGCGACTCTTATCAGGGTCGTCGACACGACGGGAGGTCCTGCTGGTCGTGTCTTACCTTAGCGGTATATCTTGCGTATAGGAATCCCGGTGAAGCTTTGGTTTTCCCCAGAGTTGAGGTTTTCCTCTAAGGAATCCGACGAGATCACGAGATTCGTGATAGAGGATGCCTTTGCGACCTGTGTTCGTTTGTGATGGACTAGTTGGAGCACCCCTGCAGGGTTTAATCTTTCGGAAAGCCGTGCCCGCGGTTATGTGGCAACTTGGAATATTTTGTTAACATACGGTATTAGAGAACTTAAACATAAACTAATAAAAATGCCAACTGTGTGCGTAACCGTGACTGTCCCTTCGAAGATCTCTCTTCTACCGGGAACACGGTGGGGTTATGAATGTCGTAGGTAGGTGTTCAGGATCACTTTCTGATCAAGTATTCACGATCGTTAGCGTAGACCACTGTCACTTCTCCTTTGCGTAAGCTAGCCACTTATTCAATCTTAGGATGCAGCAGCCTGAAATACTTCACCCCTTCCTTACCCAATAACATGACTAGTTCTGGCACCAAGGTCTTAGATTGCTGAGTCCCCGTGGCTCACGGATTCCTCCGAAACTCCCAGCAGGTACAGGTACCCCAGAGACTGATGATCCCGACGGCACCCAGCTGGCGTGGCAGTACGACGAGGAGACAGATCGCCTTTACGTGAACTATCCAGAGGACTGAGCTGTGGTCGTGATTGTGGGCCTGCAGCGGGTAGCATAGCATTTTCCTTGTTTTGTAGTCCGTACCGGAACTACCTTGTTTGTATCTGCGTTGTACTCTGTATTATTAATAAGAAGACAGTTGAATCCCAGATTGTCTACTGGAATTATTATTATGTGCTATGTTTACTTGCTTGCGAAACACTTAGATGCGCTTCTGTCCTATTCGGGGGCCTCGACCCCAGATCGGAAAGGACCGCATCTTGGTCGCTACATCCCACTGATGAGGAACAAAGGACCGCAGCGAAACTTAGAGAGGCTCTGAAACAGGAAGAAATTTGGATGCGTCAGCGATCCAGAGTTCGGTGGTTGCAAGAGGGTGACCGAAATACTGGGTATTTTCATGCACAGGCAAATAACGCCAGCGGATGAATAAAATCAGTGGTCTTGAGAGGGCATATGGCTCTGTCTGTGCAAATAGTGAAGAGGACAAAGTTGAGATTCTATCGTTCTATCAAAACCTATATACTTCCCAAGGTGGGCATGACATGAGTGAGATCCTGCGACATATTCTAGTCAAAGTATCACCTCAGATGAATGAGCTTCTTGATAAACCCTATGAAGCACAGGAAGTCCGGGAAGCATTGTTTCAGATGGCACCATCGAAAGCCCCGGGAGTAGATGGTTTCACTGCGGGTTTCTTCCAGAAACATTGGAAATTATTGAGTGGGCAGGTCACTACGACTGTGCTTGGTTTCTTGAATGGGGGAGAGCTACCTCGGGGTCTAAATGACACCTCAATCACTCTTATACCTAAGGTACGACACCCCCAAAAGATCTCCCGATTTCGTCCTATTTCCCTTTGTTCAGTCCTGTACAAGGTGGCCTCCAAGGTTATCACAAACCGGCTAAGAATCTGTATTGATGAGATCATCAGCGAGGAGCAGAGTGCATTTGTGCCAGGCCGATTGATTACTGATAATGTGCTAGTTGCTTTCGAGTGTGTTCATGCTATACGTAGGAAGAAGAAAGGCAACAACTACTCCTGTGCGATTAAGCTGGATATGATGAAAGCATACGATCGTGTAGAATGGTCTTATTTGGAGGCAATTCTTCTTCGTTTGGGGTTTAGCACGACACTAGTTCGACTGATCATGAAGTGTGTTACCTCAGTACGTTTTTCGGTGAGGATCAATGGGGAACTACAACCTTACTTCACACCTTCCCGTGGTTTTCGGCAAGGGGACCCAATGTCGCCCTTTCTATTCCTCCTTTGTGCTGAAGGATTGTCCTCGCTGATCAAGAACTATGGCTACATTGACAGAGGAGTACGGGCAAGCTTTCGGGCTCCTTGGGTAAGTCATCTATTGTTCGCAGATGACAGTCTGATTTTTATAAGTGCCAATGCCCAAAGTGCAGAGCGGCTCAACTCAATTCTGCGGGTTTATGGAGAAGCTTCGGGCCAGTGTGTGAATCGCGATAAAAGTGTCATCTACTTCAGCCCTAATACTCCCCATGAGTTGCGTCAGTTTATGAAAAGCGTTCTTGGGGTTTCTGTTGAAGCTTTCAGCGATCGGTACCTCGGACTACCTACAACAGTGGGATGAATCACCAGCGGAACATTTGATCATATCGGTGAGCGATCGAGAAGTAAGATGAGGGGTTGGTCTGAGAGGTTGTTTGCATGTGCAGGCAGGGAAGTGCTTCTCAAATCGATAGTCCAGGCCATCCCAACGTTCAGCATGAGCTGCTTCCTACTTACCAAGAAGGTGTGCAAAAATCTAACTTCCAGCATGGCCAAGTATTGTTGGGGCAGTTCCATTGATAGACGATCTTTACACTGGATCTCGTGGAAGGAGCTGGCGACACCGAAATGCAAAGGGGGAATGGGTTTTCGAGACTACCATAGTTTCAATCTAGCTCTGCTGGGCAAGCATGGTTGGCGTTTGATCACCAACCCTTCCTCCCTTTGTGCACGTGTGTTGAAGGGGAGATACTACCCGGATAAAGACTTTACTCGGGCACCGGTGCCACATTCGGCCTCAGCTACATGGCGTGCCATTGTGGCTGGTAGAGAGGCGCTAAACCTAGGCCTCATTCACCGCATCGGCGATGGCTCTTCCATCAATGTCTGGAATGACAGATGGATTCCTTCTACAAGGACCATGACCCCTACCGTTAAACCTCCTGGAGCGAATGTTGTGAATGTCAGTGAGCTGCTTAACATGGAATCAGGAACATGGAGGGTGGAGTCGGTTAGGGCAAACTTCGCTGCAACAGACGCATCCGCAATTCTAAACATTCCTCTTCGGAGGGGAGGGGGTGCAGATTTTTTGGCATGGGCGCATGAGAAGTCCGGCAACTACACAGTGAAATCCGCGTACCGAGCTCTAATCACACACAAAGAGCAATCAGCTCAAGTGGAAGGGCAGGTCTCAGATGCTTCAGTGGCACAAACACACTTGTGGAAGTTGCTATGGGCCCTTAAGGTAGTGCCCAAGGTCCGTGTTTTCTGGTGGAGGGTCTTGCGGGGAATACTACCAGATGAATCAACCCTCAAATACAGACATATCAGAGATACAAGCTTGTGCAAATTATGTCTTCTTGTTGACGAAGATCTGGAGCATGCGCTCATACATTGCTCTCATGCTCGCAGTTTCTGGGTCGAGGCACAAGCATTGTTGGATTTTCAACTTCCAACGCTCCACCCCGACTCTTGGCGAAAGGACATCCTTACTAATCCCAGGTTCACCCCGAAGGATCGGGCCACGATCATCACCATCATGCGGTCTATTTGGAGCTCTCGGAACAGATGGACTCATGATGGAGAGAGTTTCGATCCAATGCAGTCCATTAAGTATACCAGGGAAGCCCTAGCTCTGTTGGAGATTCCAAAAGCTCAAGCCGCGACATTGCCGGGGTATGGATGGCACCCTCCTGAAGGTAACCAGGTTAAAATTAATAGTGATGCAACGGTTGATATCCTGCGCCAACAATGCGCTGCTGGTGGGGTGGCCCGGTCCACATGCTCCTTACTAGGTGCATGGGCCAAGCCTCATGTTGGGGTGACGGATCCCCTCATTGCCGAAACTCTTGCACTACGGGAAGGAGTCATACTTGCAAGTCTAAGGGGCTTCCCAGATGTGGTGATGGAAACAGACTGCCAGGAGGTGGTTAATCTCTCGCATGATCGCCGTGACGGAAGATTCGTCGTGGCTGCTATTCTATTTGAGATTGAAGAGCTTTCTCTTACTTTTTCCTTTTTTGTAATTCAGCATGTATTAAGAGCAGCAAACGGTCCAACGCATTTATGTGTCAAGTATGCTTGCACTAGAAACGCTACCGAAAGCTGGCTTACTGAAACTCCTAGTTTTCTGGTAAGTAGCCTTTTGGCTGACTGCCCAGCGAACACCTTTCATCAATAAAGCTCTGAAATTTCGACGCAAAAAAAAAATCATAGGAAATCATCAACTTATGTTTTTTTTCTTAGGTCACATATAGTTGTATTGTTCGATGAAATTTTACATGTGCACTAAGATACGACAACCGTTGTATATGATTTTTTTTAATTTATGTTTAACTTAGAAATAAAATGTAACAATGAGTGGATGCCCCACTAGCTGTGACAGTCTACATACGTTATTTTACATTTCAAAGAAATGTGTCGAAACTTCACTCTCAGCCCCCCTCCCCATCGCTGGAAGCAAGGTCTCTAGTGTCTATGCGTGAGCTCCTGCCACACTCAAAATAGCATTGCATCCTATGAGTCACAACTATCCAGAACATAAATTAGCGCTCTTGCCTGTTGTGCATAAACCATGTTATAATGCTTTTATTATAGGTAGGAATACTATGGATGGGTTCATGTCACTCGTGAAATTTTGCATGAATCAAAAAGAAACATCAAGGTGTGGTTTTGAAATTGGACTTTGAAAAGACTTGTGATAAAGTTAACTCGGATTTCCTTTCCCATTGGGTGTGTTGGTGTGTGTGGCTGTGTGTGTGTGCGTGTGTGTGTGTGAGAGATAGAGACAGACAGAGAGAGAGTTGGTTGAATGAAACTGGGATAGACGGTTTGATGTTATGGTGAAAGGAGGGGCCCTCCATTTTAAAGTTAATGATTTTATGTGGAGAAATATGTGAGGTTCAAAGGTGTAAGATAGTATGAGCCTCTCTTTATTTTTTCATTCAACATTTCATCTAACTGCTTGCAGAGAATAGTGTGGCTTGCTCGGAATAGTGGGTGCATATAGGCTTGGTTCCTCATTTGATTGGTAAAGGGGCAGCCAACCTGCAACGCGACGATGGTATTATATTGTTTATACAAGATGATATTGATAGTGCAAAAAACCTAAGACTATTGTTACACCACATCTTTGAGATCATGTCAGGTTTGGAGATTTACTTCCAAAAAAGTGAGGCTCTCATGGTTTAGTATGATGATGAGGAGAAGGAGCAGATGTGTACTTATCTTTCGAGTTGTCGACCGGGTCATGACTTATCATATACTCCCTTCGTTCCTAAATATAAGGTGTATTGTTTTTTTTAAGTCAAACTTCACTAACTTTGACCGGGTTTATAGACAAAAATATCAAGGTCTAGAATATCAAATCATCATCACTAGATTTATCATGAAATATATTTTTATATTATATATATATATATAGTATTGTAAATCATTATATATTTTGCTATAAAGTCGGTCAAACATAGACAAGGTTTAACTTTTTTAAAAACTAATACACCTTATATTTAGGAACGGTGGGAGTACTTAGAAGTGTCCATGTGTGGTACCAAATTACATGAGGCTAACTAGATTCACATCAAAGAAAAATATATCAGAAAACTAGAAGGGTGGGAGGTTGGAACTCTATCCCTTGATGGTTGGGCGATAAGAAGCGAAGCTTGTTTGACCAACGTCCCTATCTACCATTCATTCCATGTATAGATTTCCGAAAAAAATGTTGGGGGGATGAAAAAATCTATTTAAAGTTCCTTATAAGGCATCCTTTGGTTTGGAGGAATTTCATAGGATAGGATTCTTGTGGGGATATTTTCTTTAGAGCCATTTGGTTCATAGGAATGGAGTATTATTCCTACATAGGATTGATTCCTATCCTCCGCATTTCAAAGGAAAATAAACATGAGCCTGGACTCAATAAAAAAAATCCTATGATGTGAACCAAATGACATCTCTTTTCCTATTCATACTCCTAGGATTTGAGATACATGTCATCTCATTTCCTACAAGTTTCCTATTCCTATGATAATCCTATCCCATGAACCAAAGAAGGCCTAAAGTGGAACCAAGAAGAAGTATCACATGGTTAGATGACCTGTTATATGTGGGTCAAAGAAAAATATGGGCTAGGTATTCATAATCTAGAGAGATTTAATGTCACCTTACTTTGCAAGTGGTAGAAATTGAGAAAATATAGAGGGGATGTGGCAATATATAGGTGGACTAGTTATGCAGAATATGGAAAGGTTTTAGCTAAAAATTTACAGACATAAGTAGAATATGGTGAACCTTTCACAGATGGATGATTCTCCTATGTGGAATTGGACTAATGGTGGAAAGTTTACTCTAAAATTTCCATATGCTCACTTGTTTGATGTGGGTCCTCATAGATCCTTAAAGCATCTATGAAAAGCCAAAACTCCTTCAAAAATTAAGATTTGACTATAGTTCATTTGGCATAATGCTATTACATATAAAAAATACGACAAGCGGAATTAGGCTAGTGACTCTACATGTCTCCTCCGTCCCAAACCCGAAAACAATAACCAACTCTTTTTTGGTTGTTTGCCACAAAATTCATAAGCTCACGAAGGTCTCGAAGTGACCGGGTAAGCCTGCCCCACGACAATTCCAATATAGAAGGCTCATTGCTCGTAGTGGCGCACCTCGAGGGAGCCCTCCTTACACGAGTCGTGTTATTGTATTTGTGCCTGTATTTGACCTCTTTGGAGGTTGTTTTGGAGGGGGGGGGGGGCTCAATGGTATGGTTAGAGCACCTGCCTATGCAAGGTATAGTATTGCACCCTTCTCAATGGACATACCTAGATCAGCTTAACCTCGGCTCCCGTCACCAGTTACCATCACCATCAACCATATCAACATCAACTTCTTCCTCTTCCTCTCCATAAACTTAATTATCATGGTAAAAAACCAACATCATTATCTAAGCGGCCTTGACGACCATCCTGGCAACCACATCGGAAAAACCACCTCCATCGGAACGTCTTCCTTAAGGCCCGAAGATCCAATCAACCTGCATATTCTTGCATATGAGCTCCGAAGTAGGATGACATCCATTGCCATGTTCCTTATAAATGTGTCCAAACATCCCACATATAGCACACCAATCGGACAACCCAACCTCTTCATCACGCCCCCACCTCGTTCGCTTCCAAGCTCGAAGCCTTTTCATACACCGCCTTCCCTAATCCAATTCAACCTACGAGGCTCCTACAGAAAGCCCCCCCCCCCCAGGTTCAAAAAAACACACCAACCAAGCATGGGAACAATCCAATATAGTCCCTTGTTCAATATGAATTAGTTCGATTGTAGGAATCAGATGGGAGGGGAAGAATTCTCTAATGCGGCAAGGATCGCTGCTCAGAGGAAAAGAGCCCCAACGAGAGGGGAAGATAGCGTTGTTTAACTTCAAACGAACTAAATAGATGTGTCGATTATCTTGGGATCTCCGGTCTCTTCTTGAAGGCATCATCGTGGTGCTGCTCTTCGTGTATGGGATTCGGGTGAAAATCTTTGTCCTTTGGAATCGACAATGGCGACACTTCGCGATGTTCTCCCTTATGGGGGCGTTGTCATGGATCTTTGGTGTTATAGGGCGTAGCGTAATCCTTCTTGTGCTCTTTTTCGGTAGCGTAGTTGTGTGCGTCCTACGTGATTCGATTATCTTGGGATCACTGTTGTATGAAGACTACTTCACCATCTTATATCGTTCGACCGTGTACTTTTTGTTTGAGATAAACAACCCTCTTTTCTCAAATACTAATGTTCAGAGGAATACACAAATAAGTAGGATCAGACAGCCAAACATGTCGTCCTGGATCAAAAGAGGTAGCTAGACGAGCTAATCTATGAGCCTTCTTGTTATATGAGCCTTGTTCATGGTCTATTTCACATACCTGAAATTTCTCCTTTTGACTTGATGATCATGCAATTATCCCGAAGCTGATTTGACATGCGAAGATCTCGGATGACTCTCAGACAGTCAGAGGTGACTTGTAACTTTGATTGAAGATCCTCTCCTAGCATGAGGGCTTCTTGACATGCCAAAACCTTGAGAATGCCGGGGTCAGTCATGCCATCCAAAACCACACAGAAGCACCAAGAAAGACACCACGATCATTGCGGCATATCACACCGATACCCCCCGGATGATTTTGCCGCAACTCCATTGACATTAAGTTTTGCCCTATCTGGCTCTCGAGGAACCCACCAATTTGGTGCAGTCTCTGGTCTGGTGACAAAATTTCGTATTTTGACCCTTTTAGCGAAGTAAATCGAGATCTGATCCTCATTTGCAAAAAAATCATGATCGGACCTTTCCTACCGCCATGCTCCGTGGTGGTAGGGTATAACACTCTACCGCCAAGGTCCGTGGCGATAGGAAAAAGGACCACGTCAGTGCGGTGCACCCCAACCGCGAGAGGTGCTGACGGTAACATATGCAACCCTATCGCCAAGGTGCGTGTAGAATTAGATTTTTTTTAGATAGACGTGCAACCCTACCGTAAGGACCTTGATGCTGATTGTATACCCTATCGTCATGAAGTCTGACGATAGAAAAAAAGTTGTCTCGATTTACTTCAACAAAAAGGTTAAAACACCGGTCGGCCGGAATGAATAAGGCAGATCGGGCTGGCAGCCTCTCAAAATGGGCCGTCTTGCTGACGCGGGCTTCCCCCGACCCGGATCCTCTTGTTCCTCCGGTCTCCACACGGCGTGAGCACCAGCCAACCATGCAACCGGCGGGCTCGACGGAGTCCTCGCCGGCGGCGCAACAGCGCAGCCCCAGGCAGGCGGCTACAGCCAGAGGGCACGGCACCAGGCACTCGGAGGCGTACGGCTTCGTGGGGTCCATCGCCGCATCCGCCGCCGCGCTCGCGTACATCGCGTGGGCGTACGCGCCGGAGCCGTGGCTCTGCAACATCGGCGCGACCTACTACCCCAACAAGTATCATCCGCCACCGCAGTTGCTTCTTCCTCGCGAGAAACGAGTCGCATCGCTTACTCTCACCCGTGCTGCTGCTGTCCTCTCAGGCGCTGGGCGGTGGCCGTTCCGGCGTTCGTGGCGGTGGCCGTGGCGCAGGGCGTGGTCATGTACGTCGCGTCCAACTTCCTCCTCGCTCCTCCGCCGGCTTCCTTCAGCACCATCTCCGGTGAGAATCGAGATCTTCTTGTCCAAAAAACGGGAACAGAATTCATTCGGCTATGGTCACTTCGCATCTTCAGAAACCTCATCACAGTGAGCCTGTGGCTGACGATCCGTTGATTCTTTCTCAGATGAACACGCCCGGGAGCCGTCTTCTTCTCTGCGGACTGGAGCAGATCAAGCCATCGAGCCCATCACGGACATCGGCATTGACCGGATGAACCATCTCATGTTTGGCGCGCAAGGGTTTCATTCACTTCCAAGACGACGGACCCAGCTGAAACCATCGTCATTTCTTGATGATTGATGCGCAATGGTTTTGTTTTTTTGCTTTCCAAGATTCATTACTGAAGTGGCATTTGCATGCTCTACAAATTACAGTCTCCCTACTGCACTCACAAAATGTAACATATGCTGCATAGGCCAGAAGTGAGTTTGCGCAAGCCAAACATCATCTGTAATAACAGTCACATATAATGTACAACAACACACCTAACGAACACAGCAGCATATACAAAACGGCTCACCAACCACAGCCTGAGCACATAGTCTTCTCATTCTCTCTTCTCCCCGCTGATTAGCCCGTGTGAAGTGCAACAACAACGCGTTCATCACTTCTCCTCGAATTCCACATCAATTACATCAGAAGCTGAGCTTCTTGAACCGCCACCGCCTCCAGAGGACCTGCTGTTTGGCTGCCACACTATGTTTTGGCAATTCATGCACCGGATCACCTGGTTGCGGTAGCCCACGAACCGTCTTTTACATGCTGGGCACGATCCCTGTAAGTAAAACTTACTAGGTCAGTGACTGCTAGTATAGCCGATTACTACCGAAGAACAATATGAGGAGCAGAATAACACATGATAAACCCCAAATGTACAGCACATACGAGGATCAACATGCTCAAGGCCCTGTTTGTTTCAGCTTTAGACAGCAGATTCTCGTTGGAAAAATCAGAAACTGAAACAAACAGCTACTCGTATTTAGAATCAGCTTTGCCAGTGAAGCGAATCCACAAGTGATTCAGAGCCAACTGAAACAAACAGGGCCTGAGTGGTATGATGCGCATAGAAAAGCAACCGTATTTGCATCTAGGTTGAACTACTCTTCTACAATGCAAGGTGACCTATTCGAGTCACAGATGTCAGATAAAACTATAGACCCAAGTCCAAACTGATGAAATGCTTAGCAAACGGACTGAACAAAACTCTTAGGTTCTAACAATTATACGAAAATCATATAAAGCAACAACAGCTACCCCCAGTCAAACAGAGACCGCTGCAGACTTCCTTTGAAGTGATTGAAATAAGCGGAGGACGAAATACTAAATTTAGAAAGATGTCCATTTACCTCAATAGCAACCCTGTTAGCAAAGGTCCCGAGGAGAAGAGGGGCTGCAAATGGTAGCACGAATGTACTGAAAATGAAAATTCTGAAGAGCCACCCCGACAGTGCAAGCCAAACGAAAGTAAGTGTCTGCATACAAATATGGAATATTATTTTTGCAGCCTAATATTGAAACAGAAAGAAATTGGGTATGAGAAGGTGCTCAAAGTTGGAACCATTCATAAAATTTGGATCCTAAAAAGTATAAGTGGACACAACCCAGACAGCTGAAGGAAGGTGTATATGCCCAGACGAGCTAATAAAACTTCGTGTTAGGGTAAATTTTGGATAGATCGTTCCCCAGTTACTAAAAATGTAGTTAGAGAAATGAATTGAGAATGCACGGGTGATAAGTCTCACTCCTTTTCGTATGTTCTTGTTCCTACATATACAAATTATATCAACAGCAGCGATCTTCAAGTGGCTATTTCACACAGGTCACCTTTACACTCCTGGCCTCCTGGGTGTTTTATGATCATGCTATGGTTAACTTAGTATTCAATAAGAATCCAAGCTCTACCAGAAAAGACTAGTAGCCCTAGCACCACATAACAAGCATCAGGCCTGAGAAACAATCAACTATTGGGAACCCGTCTACACTAACTCACGGTCTACCTAAGTAACCACAACAATCAGTCAGACACCACTTCAAGCCTGTAAATCAATTGACCTTGACTGCAAATAACTACTCCCTCTGTCCCATAATGTAAGACGTTTTCTCTGCACATTATGGGACGGAGGGAATAGTTATTTCTGCACAATTAGCCGCAGCTGACAACTCACCCACTATTCCTAAGACTTAAGAACAGACTAGTATAGCTCAATAGGTTATTTGATGCAAAAATGTTTCATATCACTAGCAAAATCAAAACCGTGATGATCTATGCAAGTATGTGAATGAGTAAGCAAGACAACCAATTAAGTTAAGCTAGGAGTAAATGATTTCAAGCTGCTAGTGAACTCACAGACAAAGCTCTCCCGATAGGAGTCGCCAGGAAGTCACTCAGCTCCCTCCGGTACTGCACGCCAAAGCACAAATTAGCCATAAATTGAGCCAGCAGCTACGCGCTAACAGGTCATAGCATGGTGGATATCATCTCTACCCTAGGCCAGCTGCGGGAGAAGTCGACGGAGAAGGACCGCCACCGCCGGCCGACGCCGAGCTCGGCGTCGATCTCAGCGGCTCGTTCCCGCGCCGCGCGCGCGGCCTCGGCCACGCGGCGCGAGATCGAGTACCGCCCGTCCAGGCGCTGCGCGGCCTGTCGCGCCTCGAAGGAGAGGCGCTCGGCCCCCGCGTTGGCGCCCCGCCAAGCGCGCTGAAGAAGGCCGTCGAGGTCGGCGCGGCCGAAGAAGGCGCGAGGGGAAACCGTCGAGGCCCGCCGGAGCTGACCGCGGCGGGCGGGAACAGCGGAGCGCGAGAGGTGGAGGAGGCGGCCGGGGCCGGTCCCGGTCGACGGCGGTGGGGGGTGATGCCACCGAGGAGGTGCGAGCGTGGACGCCATTCCGGCGCGTGCGAGGGCGAGAGTGCGTCGCGTCGTCCTGAGATTATTGTGCGGATGGGGTCGCTCGGTTTGTGGGCCGTGTTGGGTCGAGGCCTCTCTCGTACTCGAGGCCGCCCGTTGTTCCGTCAAAAAACTGCCGACGTAACGCGCCCTAGCCCCCACGCACGTCCCGGTCCAGCCCAGCTCGGGTTTTCAGCCTTTAGATTTCTTTTTTTATTCCTCTTTTTACATTTTCCTATTTATTTTAAATATTTTCCTAGACTATCTTTTTGACATTTAAATAGACTTGAATATATATATTTTTAGTACACAAACATATATTCATACACTTTTTTTCGAAAAGGATGTTAAAGCTTTTAAAATTATTAATATGTTCATAGATGTGTGGACAGTTTTTTAAGATTTCACTTTAAAAAATATATGAACTTTTAACAAATTATTTTCTTTAAACATATATAGTTTTAAAATAGGTGATGAATACTTTTTATCTAGTATGTTTTAATTTTTATTCAAAATACATTCATGCCTATTTCAAACTAATTTTTGACAAAAAGAATTAGCTTTGTAAATGTAATGTTTTTGAAATGCAGAAAAGTTCCAGCAATTGCAATTGGTCCACTCATGTAAAGGCGTTGTAGGTATCATGTCAACAGTTTGACGAAACGTGCTTAGGAGCACTCTCGTTTTTTCATACTTACTCTCGTTCTTTTAGGATAACTCCTCTTGTTTATGATCTCATTTTTTTACTTACTCTCGTTCCTTTAGGATAACTTCTTCGGTTTATGATCTCTTTTTTAGACTTACTCTCGTTCTTTTAGAATAACTCCTCTGGTTTATGATGTCCTTTTGAGCTTGTTGGTGGAGACTCTTTGCCTCTAAACATTTTATTTCCTTTACCACGTTCTATAATCCTCTAAAAAATGGAAAATAGAAAAGGAACACACTATTTTTGGGTATTAGTAAATGATATGGAATTCGCTAAAAATGGATTAGTATGCAATCTATAGAAAGAAAGATGTAGTAAGCATTTAATACTCTAAAAAGGTAAATTACAGGTGCAAACTCAGTGCTAAAATTGAAAATATTCACAAGAGCAAGTATAATAACAGGTTTAGGACATCCTCAATGGTGCGTCTATATTTAGTTTTACGGCGTTTCTTCTCGCTCCTATTTAATCTGCTTACTACATTTTATTTCCTTTTTAGTCGACCCATTTGCCATACACTATATTCAGTTATTCATTAGCTTTTCTCCTTTCAACCTTGGGATCTGAGCCCAGGTCATTTCTGGTGGAAGAAACCGGTAGCACGTGCTTCAAAAAAATCCGCTCCACGTCAGCTTAGATATCTCCCCTAAGAAGTTTAGGGTTCATCCGTCTCTTGCCGGTGTTATCGTCGGTGCACACGTCTTTAGTGGCCTTAGGGCCATGGGGCGTGGTTGATCCCAATCCTTGTTGGCGGGAGAGCCTTCCCCTTTTTTTGAGTTTTAATAGGGTTTGTGTCCTGTTTAGGAAGACGAGATAGCGATGACTTTCTGAAGATAAAATAAGGTTCTTCCCATTTAGCCTTCGTTTCGATGGTGCGCCTAGCATCGACGTTAGGCATGTGGAGGTGTGTCTTCAATGAATCTATATTTAATGGATTTGGTCAGATGTGGCCATCTTTCATCTTTGTTCGGGTGTCTTTAGATTGAAATGTTTCGATCTATGCCGCTCTTCATCATCGAGGATAGATGTTTTAGAGCGCTTGTCCTATGAGGTCTTAGCACGACGACTTTCCGACTGTCTACTACAACAAGTTTTATCGGCTCCGTCGAGGAAGAGACGACGGTGCGTCTTTAGCTTGCTTTAGTATTTGTAGTCATTGCTAGATGGTTTATGGATCGGATATATATGAAAGTTTTAATAAATAAATAAATTTCCTGACGATTGAATAATAACAGTGAAAAAACTCGCACCGTTGTGGTAGAATTATTATCCCGGGAGGTGGGAGCATATACTCACGCTAGTGGACGGTTGTCTCACCGGGCATCATGTTCTCGGGAGCGGGAATCCAATATTCCTATTCCATTTGTGGAGTCAAGGTCAAAGACTGACGGAGCAGAGGAAACGACGACCATCCTCCGTCCGTTGCAACAGCAGGCAGAGCATCAAAGCACGAGCTTCCCATGTACGCCTCCGCGCGCGGTTCGCAGCCACACGTCTTCCCCGTCTCTCCTCCTAGTCTCCACCACTCTACTGCATCGCTACCACGCTCACCTTGCATCACCAGCTTGCGCTCCCGCAGATACAAGAACCGCACCGCGCGCGCCTACCGGAGGGTCACCGGAGCGTCGGACATGTCGGCCGCCGGCGACAGGTCAGCTACACCACACTGCCCGCTTCCGTTTCCTTCCCTTGGATCAACTGTATCCTCTGTTTTGTTGGTTCTTGACCGTCTGAAACCCTGGACTGAATCCGCGCGGAGCAGGGATCTGCGGGAGCTGGCGCCTCTCGAGGCGATCCTGTTCGACATCGACGGCACCCTCTGTGACTCCGACCCCTTCCACTTCCGCGCCTTCCGCGAGCTGCTGCAGGAGGTGCGCGCTTTTGCTTTTGCGTCGCTCCTCGCCTTTCCTCTGTCGCCGGCGGCTACCCTGTGCTGTGACCCCAAGTGGCCTGGCTGAATTCGGCCCGGTCTCTGAGCTGAGTCTCTCTGCAGGTTGGTTTCAACAATGGAGTCCCCATCACCGAGGAATTCTACAGCGCAAACATCAGCGGATGGCACAACGACGCCCTCGCCGGCGCGCTGTTCCCGGAGCTCGACCACGCCAAGGCCATGGAGTTCATGGATCGCAAGGAAGCCCTGTTCAGAAAGTAACCAATATTACCCTGCCTTAATACTGTAGCATGTTTTAGAGGATAGTAGTATGCATCGATCACTCTGAATGATTCGGCTTCAGATATTGCACCGATTGGCTACAGGCACAGAGTAGTCAGATTTCAGTACAACCATTCTAGCTTTTCTTAAAATACTAGGTTAACATATGTGGTGTAAATATTTGGATTAAAGCACCATTATGTTGTATTGTCAACCTGATCTAATTGTAGATAGAGATTGACACGTTGAGGAACATTATGGCCTCATCTTAGGCAGCACTAATATTAATATTCACCGATATGCAATAAACCCTAATTTTGGTATCGTTTCCGATTCTGATACTATCAATCTGTTCAATTTATATGTGCACACAAACTGCGTCTGGACGATTGCGTAGAAAGTCTGTATTTACCGCTGAATCAAAACCATAATAATTTGGTCAAAACGTCATATGACAAAGCATATTTTGGTTCTGTTGAATCGCACATTCGAATGGTCAGAATTTACATTTTAGGTCTTGAAAGTGACCGTCCATTAACAATTTTACCAGTACTTTGATATGGATTTTCTTGTACACATTTACAAAATGACATGATTACAAAAAGTAGTAGTGAAAATTATACCATGTTTTTACTTGATGAATATAAAAATGTATCTAAACTTTATTCTGTATTTATCAGTTTACGTGAACTGTATGGATTTCGTACGAAAACCATTTTTCTGATATTCATCTATTCTAAATTCATACACCAAACGATTAGTAATAATTATCCACCTAATAAGGATTTATTCTGTATATATACACATTTCATTTCATTTTATGTATTTAAGGATTTCAATTGTGGTTAAAAATGAATTTGTTATTTTTATTTTGTTATTCTTTTAATTTATTTTGCAAATATATAATTGTATTCAATACCTCCCTTGTAAGATTTTGTTATTTTGTGAAGTATTTCATATCGAGTTTGTATTGAAACCAAATCGTTATTTTTTTGTTCCAATTTTTATACTATATATTGTGGTTCTATTTTGACACATCTAATAACAGTTTCTAGTATTACAAATAAATTCGAATTTAGCTATTTATAAATGGTATATGGAGCTGATTATAAAATCAAAATGTGCTGTTTTTATCTTATATTATTGTGCATTTCATATATAAAGCATAGT
The DNA here is from genome assembly GCF_904849725.1 of Hordeum vulgare subsp. vulgare. Classification (NCBI taxonomy): domain Eukaryota; kingdom Viridiplantae; phylum Streptophyta; class Magnoliopsida; order Poales; family Poaceae; genus Hordeum; species Hordeum vulgare. The sequence goes on from NC_058518.1 coordinate 379,667,013, forward strand.
TCCCATCCGTATCAAAATAAGTGTAAAGCTATGACATTTATTTTGAAACGGAGGAAGTATTATTTTTTTGGTCTAGTAAAATTTATATACAACTAGATGAATATGCTTATTTCTAGTAAGAACTGGGTGTACTCCCTCTATCTATATATATAGGGCCTAATGCGTTTTTCGAGGCTAACTTTGACCACATTTTAGAGCAAATAATATATGACATGCAAGTTACACAAAGCATACCGTCAAATTCGTACATGAAAGGAGCTTTCAATGATATAATTTTTATATTATACTCCCTCCGTTCCTAAATATAAGTCTTTTAAGAGGTTTCATTAAAAGGACTACATACAGATGTATATAGACATACTTTAAAGTATAGATTCATTCATTTTGCTCCGTATGTAGGCCTCTACTGAAATTTCTAAAAAAACTTATATTTAAAAACGGAGGGAGTACATCTCATATAATATTAATCTTATTAATAGTTAAATACAGTCCTAGAAAATGCATTAGGGCCTATATATATGGATGGAGGGAGTACTTATTTCCACGTATAAAAACCGCGCAGGTTGGCGGCAGGAGAACTCAAGGGACTGGACGGCCTGAAGGAACTGTGCACATGGATCGAAGGCCGCAACCTGAAGCGGGCGGCGGTGACGAACGCGCCGAGGGCGAACGCGGAGCTCGTGCTGTCGCTCCTCGGGCTCACCAGCTTCTTCCCGGTGCTCGTCATCGGGAGCGAGTGTGAGAGGGCCAAGCCGTCCCCGGACCCGTACCTCAAGGCCCTCGAGCTCATCGGCGCGTCGCCCCATCACACGTTCATCTTCGAGGTAATCAAGATCCATTGTTCATCTGTTCATGCGCCATAGTTCAGAGGTCACGACGTCGATGAATGCACGTAGGAAGCAAGCCGTCATTTCTGTCTCGATATTGCATTGCCGATCGTGATGTTTCTGTTTCATTTGGTTTGCCAGGACTCCGCGTCCGGGGTCCAGGCCGGCGTCGCCGCCGGCGTGGCAGTGGTGGGCCTGACCACCGGGAACCCGGAGAAGGTGCTGAGGGACGCGGGGGCGAGCCTGCTGATCGAGGATTTCCGGGACCCGAAGCTGATGGCCATGCTTCAGGAGCTGGACCCTGCAGCTGCAGATAAGCAAGGCTGATGTTCGCGGACATGCTTGCTGACTGGACACCTAGTCGGTGATCCCAATTTTTCTAATTTCAATATTTCATCCTACACGAGCAATCGAGCATGAATAATTCTGCAACTATTTAACTTCCGCCGACGCGCGAATGCGTGATCAGAAGAGTTGAGCGCACACTTTCTATTCATTGGTCACCAAGGTTACTGTTGGGCCAGGGTACCTCCACATGAAGGTGTGTTGGCACCCCATCATTAGTCCATAAGTCTAACACATGTGAACCGTTGATCCTCGCTGTATTCAACGGTTGAGAGTGTTTTCAGGGAAAGAAAAACAAGAAGAAAACCCTAGCCACTCTATCCTTGCCGGCGTGGCTGCCATTCTGAGAGTGAAAGAGTGCACACAAGAGAAAACACAACTTGTGTGAGAGAGGAAGGAGAAGAAGTGAAGGTTCTGTCCAGATTTGGTGCATCTCACTAGCAGTGTTCAACCTAGTGATTGGAGGCTCAAACGTGCTTGGATCGACCCCAAACGTGGTGAGCTCGTTCCTTACTTTGAGTACTTCGATCTAGTTAGCTGGTTTGAAGATTGGGTGAGTGGAGCATCAGATTTGAGAGTGATTTTGTCTGCTCTGACGGCTGCAGTTTCAGAACAGAGTATTTTTGGGAGACGAACAACTTGGGTAGGCAAACAGTGTCTGATTGAGCTGAAATTTTGAGGGGTCTCAGGAACTCGTGTGTCTACTTATCTGCCAAATTTGGTGTTGTTTGGTTCAGCGGTTTAAGAGCAGCTTGCACTGAAGGGGACAGAAACTGTGTGTACTCTGTTTTGCTGAAATCTTGCCTCTTGTGGTTGTTGCTGTTGCCGGTTGGCAATGTGGAGAGTGTGTTATAACTATATCTAGTGGTTCTATAGAAGACTTTGTACTCATCATTCTCATAGTGAAGTTGTGTGAACCGGTCGGTCCACAACCATGGTTTTTTACTCCTCAACTTGAGGAGGTTTTTTCACGTTAAATCCTGTGTCACATGTGCATGTTGTTTGTGTTATTATGTTGCTTACTTGTTAGTTGAAGCTGTCCTCAAAGTTCATCACAAGAGAAGGAGGCTGTGTAGTGTGCATATTTGCTGTGTAGGTGAATTTGTGCAGCTCATTGTTGTTGTCCAGCCCCAACAAAGTGGTATTAGGGCCTTGGTTTGCTTGTGCAAATTGCTGATTTTCTTATGGTGAAAGATGGAAGTGAATACCAACAGGATGATATCTTTGAATGATACAAATTACCAAGCATGGAAGGGCAAGATGGAGGATTTGTTATATGTGAAAGAATACTGGAAGCCAGTGTTCTCCACTGAGATGCCGGAGGGCATTGGGGAAGGTCGGTGGAAGGTACTTCCTCGTCAAGCTTGTGGGTTTATTCGACAATGGATCGATGTCAATGTTTTGAACCATATCATTGATGAGACACATGAACACACCTTATGGCAGAAATTGGAAGAGTTGTTTGCCCGAAAAGAAGGTACAAACAAGATGTTCTTGATCAAACAATTGATGTGTTTGAGGTACAAAGAGGGCACTCTAATTACAGATCATGTGAATACATTCCAATGCATTATAAATCAGCTTTCTTCAATGTGAATAACATTTGAAGATGAAGTAAGAGCCTTGTTGCTACTAGGCTCACTACGGGACAACTAGGAGACCTTTAAGTTCACGATTTGCATTTCAGCACCTAATGGAGTTGTCACTTGGAATCTTGTGAAAACCAGGGTACTAAATGAAGAATCCAGAAAGGTGGCTGAAGCTAGTTCTTCCTCACATTCAGAGGTGCTAGTCACTCAGTCCAAGGGGATAAGCAAGAGCAGATATCCAGGTAAAGGGGCAGAAAGAGGTAGGAGAAAATCAAGAGGCAAGTATGCTGATTATGAGTGCCATCACTGCCATCATAAGGGCCACATTAAGTGACAATGTGACAAGTGGGATAAAGACAAAAAGAAAAATAAGAAGCAAGATCAGAAGCAAGCTGAAAGTGATAGTGACACACAGGACAACTGAGTTACTGCAGTAGAAGGGGACATCATGTTTGTTATGCATGAAGAAAATGAGGACAGGTTTGGTTCCACTGTTGAGGAAAGGATCACTGTTGTTTTTGATGAAACCGTCAACCTTGTGGATGGTGACAAGATGATTTGGATATCAGACAGCGGTGCTACCATTCATGCTACAACTCGCAAAGAGCTCTTCTCAAACTATATATCCGGTGATTTTGGTGTTGTGAAGATGGGGAACAATTATAGGGCAGCCATCATTGGAAAAGGAGATGTGCATTTGGAGACCGCAAATGGTTTAGTCCCCAAGTCCATGAGGCATGTTGAGACACTTCATCTCAATATTATCTCAGTTGGTTTGCTTGATGGAGATGATTACTTGAGTAGTTTTAGAAAAGGGTAGTACAAGCTCACCAAAGGCAACATGCTTGTTGCAAGAGTTAAAATGGTCTGAGTTTTGTATCATGTTCATACTAAGCTCTTTAGTGCTTCTGTCAATGCACTAGAGAAGGATGATCATTGTGCTCTATGTCACAAGAGAATTGGGCACATGAGTGAGAAGGGGATGATAGTGCTAGTGGAGAAAATTTTGTTGAAGGGTGTGAAAGGAGTTCACATCAAGAAATGTTTAGATTCTCTAGCAAGGAAGCAACACACAGTTTCCTTCAAGACTCTACACCCTCATAAGAAATCGGAGAAGCTAGACTTGATACATTCCGACGTTTGTAAAATGTCGGTAAGATCTCTTGGTGGTGCAAAGTACTTTGTGATGTTTATTGATGACTTTTCTAGGAAAGTTTGGGCCTTCTCTTTGGGGACCAAAGATCAAGTACTAGGTGTATTTAAGAAATTCCAAGCCTGAGTTGAGAGAGAAACTGAGAAGAAGATCAAGTGCATTTGCACTGATAATGGAGGAGAGTATATTGGGCCATTTGATGCATATTGCAAGAAGCAAGCTATTAGGCATCAATTTACTTCCTCGAAGACACCACAGCTGAATGGTCTTGCTAAGAGGATGAAAAAGACAATTGTGGAGAGAGTTAGATGTTTGCTGTCAAGTGCAAAGCTACGTAAACACTTTTGGGGTGAGGCTTTGATGACTGCAGTTTATCTTACTAATCTCTCACCAGGTTATCCTTTGCAGGGAGATGTTCCTAACAGGGTTTGGTGTGACAAGGACGTCTCATATGACCACCTAAAAGTTTTTGGGTGCAAGGCCTTTGTTCATATTCCTCAAGATCAAAGGTCAAAGCTTGATTCGAAGACACAACAGTGCATCTTTCTTGGCTATGGAGGTGATGAGTTTGGCTACAAGTTGTTTGACCTTATAGCAAGGAAAGTTGTGAGAAGTCATGATGTTGTGTTTGTACAAGAACAAACTATTGAGGATATTGTGAAGACAAAGGGGCACGTTCCTCCTCACCAGTAGCAAGGCATGATTGATTCCGACCTAGTTCCTGTAGCTCCAGCTCCTATGCAAGTTGAAGCAGATGCAGAAGATGTACAAGATGATGTACATGATGGTGTAGGTGAATAAGATGCTCCGAAACAACAACAAGAGTATGATGCTGAAGTTGATGGTCCGAATTAGCAGGAAGAACCAGCACCAGAAAGTCGAGCAGCCGCTCCACTCACAAGATCCAACAGGGGTCGAATTCCTTCCAGCAGGTATCCCTCAGATCAATACGTGGTGTTATTATCTGGCGGTTCAGAACTTGAATGCTTTGGAGCCGCAATGGAAGTTGAGCACAAGGAGGAGTGGAAAAATGCTAGGCAAGAAGAGATGGATTCCTTACATAAGAATCATACTTATGAGTTGGTGAAGTTGCCCAAAGGCAAGAAAAGTTTGAAGAAAAAGTGGGTCTAAAGAATCAAGCAAGAAGAGCACACATCACATCCAAGGTACAAGGTGTTGGTGTCAAAACCGGAACATCTCGGGTAGGGGGTCCCGAACTATGGACCTTTGATCGATGGGTTGCGGGAAGAGGGGGGAAGCAATGGTTTACCCAGGTGCAGGCCCTTCTATGGAGGTAATACCCTACATCCTACTCCCTCCGTTTCAAAATATAAGACCTTTTAGAGATTACACTAGGAGACTACATACGGAACAAAATGAGTGAATCTACATTCTAAAATATGTCTATGTACATCTGTATGTAGTTCATAGTGCAATGTCTAAAAGGTCTTATATTTAGGAACGGAGGGAGTACTTGATTGTATTGATGGAGATGATTACCAAGTTGATATACCTCGATATTGTATATGCTAAACCCTAGATGATTCAGCCTCCTCCATACGGATAGGGGTCCTTGGTTAATATAGACACCACTGTCCCTAGGGTTTACAAGTTAGCGACTACAATCGGGAGTAGATGAGACGACCTAGTCCTTCTAAGCTTGGAGTACACACCAATCTTCAGGATATTCCTTCCAGAGTAGAGGTCGTCATCAAGCCCGATCTTCTCGAGCGTGGCCCAATGGGCTCATCCAATATTGACTAACCGGCCACCCAAGGACCCCAGAACCCCGGAGTCCCTCACTAGCCCCCGAACTAGCCTTTAACGCCGGTGTGTTCAGTCTTCGGCTACCCTTTACTTTGATAGTGATCGTCTTGCAAGGTGAGTTATTCCATGCTCGGCTGATTTCGATTTGATTGCTCCAGTAACGTGCACATCTTTAAAACTGGCACCTTTTTTAACAAGGCATTTAAACGTCCATGTTTGAATGGCTCCTCGGTTGGCACGCTTTCCCGATGAAAGGCTGCCTCGAACCACGGCTCGGGGCCATGTTTCAAGGGTCACGTCCTCTCGAGGAGATCATGCCTCCGCATTTACTGAGATAGGAATAATTGCACAGGCTTACCCACGTGCACAATGGCTTGATAATTTTTCCGAAGTAGGTGGAGGAGCAACCGGCGCAGTAAAAGGGACCTTTGGTATTACAGTCCCTTATAACAAGGAACAAAGATCCAAAGGTTTTTACCACCTCCATCCTCGGCTTCTCTCTTGCCTGCCCCAAGCTCGAGCGCCCAGATCTGATCCTCTTTTCTCTCTCCTTTCCCCTCGCCATCTTTGATCCCACACCATGGCCGGCTCTCATGGCAAGTGGGAGGTGTCGACTATCTCCGACGCGGACATTCGGGATCTGAAGTGCTCCATATACCTCTCCTCCGACATTGCCCACCGAGCGGCAGAGGCTGGCCAGGTGAGCCGCCTCCCAGGCCGAGTGAGCGAGTAGTGTCTATCCCCCGTTTTCTTCGAGGCCTAGGCTTTCCCCTTCAACCCTTTGTCAAGGGTCTCATGTTCTATTATGGGCTGGATTTCCACGATCTCCCCCAACTCCATTATGCATATTACCTCCATCATCGTGTGCGAAGCATTCTTGCGAGTTCACCCGCATTTTGGGCTCTGGATTAAGACATTCAACGTCAAACTGAAGTCCATGAGCAACCATCACGCTGATTGCGGCGGGGCAGTGATAAGCAAGCTCCCCAAGCTGATATGGTCGGAGGGAACCTTGATAGACACCATCAAGGGCTGGCAGAAGGAGTGGTTCTATATCACTGAACCAAGGAAGGCGAACTGGGCAACCCCTGCCGGTTTCAAGTCCGACCCTCTAGAGAGGCTAACCTCCTGGGTGAAGAAAAACATGGACTAGGGGTTTGCTAGGGACGTGAAGATGATGCATAAGCGCATCAAGCAGATGGTGGATGCTAACATCCAATTGACTCATGTGATCCAAGTCGCTCTACGGCGATGCATCCTACCGTGTTAGCATCAGGCACATCCGATGTGGGTTTACAAGCTCGATAACCCTAAGGTCATCAAGGAGTTCTTCTGCATGACCCATGAGGATGTATGGCGGATTTTGTTCAAGCCCCAACCGGCATGGCCGACCGAGGACGAAGACAGAGGCCTGGATGACAAGACTCCTCTAGTCAAGGTATGTCCGAACATCATTCCCATCCAAAGTTTCGATCTCTTTACCAAGATCTCACCTTTCCTCAAATGGTTTTGACAGGAGTGGTTGACCATAGCCAAGAACATCAATGAGATGACCCCTCTTCCTGAAGAGCCAAGGTTAGACTTGCTGGCCGTGATGTTGGTTCCAAAACCGTATAGGGCACCGGAGCCGAAGAAGAAGGAGAACCTTGAAGGTCTATGTTCCAGGGGTCCTCCGGAGACTAAGTCCAAGGACACGTGAGTTTCCTCTACCCGAGAGGTGGAGGACGCGGAAGAGGAGGAGGATATGGACTCCTCCCAGTCCAAAAAGAGAGCATCGCAGGAGGCGAAGAAAGAAGCCTTGCCTCCTAGGGCCCCGAAGAGGCCTTGTAAAGGCAACACCGCTTCTCTTGGCAACTGTCCAGATTCCGACAACGAGATCGATGAATTCGAGATGGTTACTCGCCGAGACCCGAGGGTCAAGTCCCTATCCCGAAGGTATGAAATACAATGCCGTTTATTGACTGAACTCATGCCGAGATTTGTATTAATTGGTTGGCATGCATCTTTACTTGTTACAGCCCCATCCGAGATCTGCCAACGGATTAGGTCTTGGAGCGAGATTCGCTGCCAGCTGAGATGGCGGAGAGCGGTAATGAATCCCGCACCTCCCTTCCCAAGGCCTCCGAGGAGGCCGTGGAGGTGGCTTCCCATCAAGCCTTTCCTAATGCGGGGGGTGAGGAGGCGATGGCCGAGGTGAACACCTTGGACGCGGAGACTGTGAGGTCCCAGCCACCAATGACATGCCGGCCACCAAGGAGGCCCTGGCCGCGATCGACTCTTCGTCCATGGCCACCCGGGAAGTCACCCTCGTGAGAGTGGAAGGGAGGGCCGAACTTTGTCCGAGCCCCTAAAGACTTTGACGCCTTCAAAAGTGTCGTCCGTGCTAGGACGGGCTACGGTCGAGGGGTCGAAGACTATGGAGGAGATCCTGGCCAACTCCTCTATTGCCGATGAACACTGCACCTTAATAGGTGTGGTGTTGCGGAGCATTTAGCCCGTTAACAATGGACTGAAACAAGCCTTCACCGGCTTATTGACGGGGTTTAAGGTAAACCACCCTTTTGTCAATATTGTTTAATATATTTGCAATATACTTTTACTGGTATGGCAGCCCCGAGCCAGGGGGAAGTTTGAAAAGCTAACCCGTGGCTCAAGGAAAGACACATAAAATTGTGTGAATACAATGCTTAGAATATTTAACTTAAGAAAATTGATCAAGCGGATTGAGTTTTAATGAACTGAAATAGAGCTGACGAATTGTACATTTTGTAGGCCTCGTCATCGGCTGCCAATGCTAATGCATTGGAAATAGCCGAACTAAATAAAAAACTGCAAGTGTCCAATGAGGAGCTTGACCGCCTCGATAGTCAATTTGACGAGAAGCAAGATGAGCTTCGATAAGAGTACTACCCTTGTAATTATATCTTACAGAATGCCCTGGCCCTACCATCTGATCTGTGTTGTTTTATCTTTGATCATCAGCCCAAGACAAATAGCTCGAAAAGCTCCAGGCCGAGGTGGAAAGGGCCAAGCAAGAGGCCGCTTACCACAAGGCGGCGGCCGAACAAGCAGTCGCCGAGCTGGACGCCTTCAAGACCGTTAGCCACCAACATGAGGCGAGGGTGATGGAGGTCCAGCAAGAGCTGAAGGAAGCGAGCTTGAAGTGCGAGGCTTTGGAACAAAAAGCCCAAGATTAAGCGACCAAGCACACCAAGCTCTCCACCAAGCTCCAATCAGAGAGGGTGGAGCTGCGATTTTATGAAGAGGAGGTGCACCAGGCCAAGCTTATGGCAACCAGTAAGCCAAACTTACTACAGTGTGCCTTTGACAGAAATCAGTTTGCATTTCTTACCCGGATATGGCGTTCCGCAGGCGCCTTCACCAACCACCCGCTTTGTTCGACGGATGCGGCTAAGTGTTTTGCCGCTCACGACGGGGATGCCGAGCAACGACTATTCTAGGCTCAGTTTAAGAACCCTGAGGCTAACCCCAGTATGAGCTACCAAATGAAGCAGCTCCTGGAACTACACAGGATGGCCAAGCCTATTGGAAATATGCCCTAGAGGCAATAATAAAATGGTTATTATCATATTTCTTTGTTCATGATAATCATCTATTGTTCATGCTATAATTGTATTAACAAGAAACAGTAATACATGTGTGAATAAATAGATCACAATGTGTCCCTAGCAAGCCTCTAGTTGGCTAGCTTGTTGATCAATAGATGATCATGGTTTCCTGATCATGGACATTGGATGTCATTGATAACGGGATAACATCATTAGGAGAATGATGTGATGGACAAGACCCAATCGTGAGCATAGCACTATATCATGTTGTTCGTACGCTGAAGCTTTTCTAATGTCGAAGTGTCTTTTCCTTCGACCGTGAGATTGTGCAACTCCCGGATACCGTAGTAGTGCTTTGGGTGTATCAAACGTCACAACGTAACTGGGTGACTATAAAGGTGCACTAAGGGTATCTCCGAAAGTGTCTGTTGGGTTGGTACGAATCGAGATCGGATTTGTCACTCCGTGTGACGGAGAGGTATCTCTGGGCCCACTCGGTAGAACTTCATCACAATGAGCTCAATGTGACTAAGGAGTTAGTCACGAGATGATGTCCTATGGAACGAGTAAAGAGACTTGCCGGTAACGAGATTGAACAAGGTTTAGGGATACCGACGATCGAATCTCGGGCAAGTTCTATACCGGTAGACAAAGGGAATTGTATACGGGATTGATTGAATCCTTAACATCGTGGTTCATCCGATGAGATCATCGTGGAACATGTGGGAGCCACCATGGGTATCCAGACCCCGCTGATGGTTATTGGCCGGAGAGGTGTCTTGGTCATGTCTGCATGTCTCCTGAACCCGTAGGGTCTACATACTTAAGGTTCGATGACGTTAGGGTTATAGGGAATTGTTATACGAGGTTACCGAATGTTGTTCGGAGTCCCGGATGAGATCCCGAATGTCACAAGGAGCTCCCGAATGGTCCGGAGGTAAAGATTGATATACAGGATGGATGGGTTTGGACGCTGGAAATATTTCGGGCACCACCGACAATGTGCCAGGGCCACCAGAAGGTTCCCGGGGCCCACCGGGAGAGGCCACCAGCCCCGGGAGGTTACATGGGCCAAGTGTGAGAGGGAACCAACCCCAGGGTGGGCTGGTGCGCCCCCAGACCCAGCCCAAGGCGCACCAGAGAAGGAGGGAGGGGAAACCCTAGGCGCTGGTGGGCCTAAGGCCCACCTAGGGGTGCGTCACCCCTCTCCTCCCTGGCCGCCGCCCACACCTCCCATCTGGGAGGCTGTCGCACCCCTTAGGGGTGGGAACCCTAAGGGCTGCGCCTCCCTCCCCTTCCCCCTATATATCGTGGGGTTTTTTGCCTTTGGAGACACACTTTTCTCTCTCTCTCGACGCAGCCCTGCTATTCCTCTTCCTCCTCTCCCACGGTGCTTGGCGAAGCCCTGCCCGGAGACCTCGTAGCTCCAGCGCCACCATGCCGTCGTGCTGCCGGAGCTCTTCCCCAACCTCTCCCTCCTTGCTGGTTCAAGGTGCGGGAGATGTCACCGGGCTGCACGTGTGTTGAACGTGGAGGTGCCGTGGTTCGACACTAGATCAGAATCACACCGCGATCCGAATCAGAGCGAGTACAGCTCCATCAACCGCGTTCTAGCAACGCTTCCGCTTAGCGATCTTAAAAGGTACGGAGATGATCTCACCCCTCTCTCGTTGCTGGTTTCTCCATAGGAAGATCCATGATTGGCGTAGGAAAATTTGGAATTTTTGCTACGTTACCCTATAGAGCGGGTTCTGAAGGACTTGTCTGTTCAGTTGTGGACTACCGAGCCCTTGTCGAGCAACTACTTCGCCCTGGTGCGGAAGTTGATCGAAGACGCACCTAGGATTGAAGCCCTATAGTGCTCCACATGTATAGAGGGAGCTTGGATGGCCTTTGCATGAATGATGGTGCACATGCCGGGGGTGAAACCACTGAAGATGCCCACTGATCCGCCGCCTACCGAAAAGGAGCACAAGCACCCCGAGTTGTACTTCACTACTGCTATGGATGGTGCTCGGGCGATCGAATTGCAATGTTTTAAGGATCTAGTATTAGAATAGATATGTGTTGGTGTAACCGAGAACAATCTGCTTTAAGCAATACATATCCTAAGTTTAATATGCTTTATATTATTTTTATTCCTATTGTGGCCATTTTAATCGGAAAGTTTCCAGTCGTTGGGTTCAGCCCCCATGTAGATACTACTTGGGGTGTTTCGTCGTCCGTACACAACCCTTAGCCGATTTAGTTGGTTCCCGGAGGTGGTAGTGTAGGACGGAAACGAGGCAAACGGACTATGGGGCTTTATCGCTTTCACTTGGCCTTAGGAATTTTATAATGCGAGGGCTAATGACAAGCCCCCAGCCCTTGTTTGCAGTAATCGGAAACAAACCGAAGATTGGAGTTATCATCATGGGGTTTGTTTAAAATGTAAACCTATTCGTGTAATACAAACTAGCCTCTGTCGACTATGTAGAAAATCTCGGATCGCAGACCAGTCCTCGCTTATTATGATGGTCAATTTTTGGCTTTCTCCACTTAGGTATTTCAAAACCAGGTAAGCTGGGAATACAATCACAGTGGTTCTCCCTTTACCCCTTTAGCCGAACTGGCGGAACGTAAGGGGGTAAGCACAGGAGCAGGGCAATCCAACTGTAGACCCAAGACAAAATTCACAACCCATGCATATAAGGAAAAATCATGAGAAACCGAACACATATACAAAAGGAAGAGTGACGGTGTAGTGCTCGAGGCTGTGGTATTTAGCCCAACCCCCGATTTTAGTAGCCGATCGCACTTGTTTAGTGATTAAGAAATAAATTTGTCCTGTCAGCGCCACATTATAGAGAAGTATGTATAAAAATAAATCAAAAGAGACAGAGGAGCATTTGTGATAAATATGAGCGAAGAATTTATATAATTCTCGGCACGAAGGCCGCTAAGTACAGGAAACTATGAAAAAACTACATAGTTCTAAGCAACATGATTTAGCAATGCCTCCCAGGCAGCCTTTTTGCGGGTAACTTGACATACACCTTGCTGCTAACTACATTAGCTCTACATGCCATTAAAAGGGTAGGGGTGAAGTCCTTAAGAGGTTGTTGCAGATGGTAGACGGGCTTTCGACAAGTAGCCATGAGAAGCTACCGATGACGTAGAGCTTGATGCTTGGGGATTTCTTTACGGTACCCCTTATATATCCAGAAAGAATTTGACACCATAGCTTGGTCTAGCTGAGCATATGGTACTTGTTCAGATCTCCCACAGCATCCCATATTATACGGAGAATGAAAATTGTGTACCCGGGAGACATACCTTGAGGGTGCTCGGGAGATGCTGTGGGAGAAGTGCCCTTATGTGTTCGGGGCCGAGGAGTTCTCCGGGGGACCTAATTGAGCCCAGGATCGCTTACCTGCCTCTCACGGCTTGACCAGCTTGTGACTTGAGATTTCGCCATTGTGCTCGCCTTCGGGTGCTAAAGCTGCAGTGTCTTCTTCGGTCCGGAGAGAATGTTCTGTGTTGCCGTTGACGGTGATGACTACTCGGGGTCCGGGCATCTTGAGCTTGAGATAGGCATAGTGAGGTACTGCATTGAATTGGGCGAAGGCGGTGCGGCTGAGTAGTGCATGGTATCCACTATGGAAGGGGACAATGTCGAAGATCATGTCTTCGCTGTGGAAGTTGTCGGGTGATCCAAACATGACTTCGAGCGTTATGGTTCGAGAGGAGTGGGCCTCAACGCCTGGTATCACTCCTTTAAAGGTAGTGTTACTTGGTTTTATTCTGGATGGGTCAATACTCATCTTTTTCACTCGATCTGCGTAAATCAGATTAAGGATACTTCCTCCGTCCATGAGGACTCTGGTGAGGTGGTATCCATCTATAATGGGATCGAGGACGTGGGCGGCCGACCCTCCGTGACGGATACTGGTCGGATGATCCCTTCGGTCGAATGTGATCGGGAAAGCCGACCATGGGTTGTACTTTGGTGCTACAGGCTCTACGGCGTAGACTTCTCGGAGGGCTCACTTCTGCTCCTTCTTGGGTATGTGAGTCACATAAATCATGTTTACGGTTTTTACCACGGGAGGGAACTGTTTTTGGCCTCCGTTGTTTGGGCCACGGGGCTCCTTGTCGTCTTCACTGCGAGGGCCCCGTCCTTGTTCTTCGGCTGCTGCTTTGCCATCCTGCTTGAAGACCCAACAGTTAGGGTTGGTGTGGGTGGCTGGCTTATCTTGGGTGCAATGGATTTGACAAGGCCGTTCCATAATATTTTCCCATTGGGTTGGCCCATCTTTGTTCCCTTTGAAGGGTTTCTTCCGCTGTCCTGGCTCAGAGCTGCAGAACCCAACATTTACTGTTGTGTCTTCGGTGTCGTCGGCGTGGAGACGATGCTTATTCTTGTTTTTCCTTGGTTTGCCGTTTCCGCCCCGAACCTCAGAGGTTCTGGGGTCGTCCGAGCTATGGCTACACCGAGCTAGCCAGTTATCCTCACTCGCGCAAAAGCGGGTCATGAGGGACGACATTGTCCTCGGCATGTCCTGTCCGAGCTGGCGAGCCAACCACTTGTCTTGAATGTTTTGCCTAAAAGAGGCTATTGCTTCGGCATCCGGGTAATCCACAATTTGGTTTTCTTCGTTAAGAACCAGTTCGAGAACTCTGTGGCCGACTCTCCTGCCTTTTGGACGACATTGCTTAGGTCTTAGGAATCTAGGGGCAAGCATAGGTCCTCTGGAAATTAGATAGGAAGGCTTCTTCGAGCTCTTCCCAGCTTCCGATCGAGTCCTCGGGCAGGCTGTTTAACTAGTGTTGTGCTGGCCCTTTCAACTTGAGGGGTAAGTATTTAGTGGTGTGGAGATCATCTCCTCTCGCCATGTGAATGTGGAGAAGAAAATCTGGTATCCACACTGCAGGATCTGTAGTTCCGTCGTACTGCTCTATGTTGACGGGTTTGAATCCCTCCGGAAACTGGTGTTGCATTACTTCGTCTATGATGCATAGTGGGTGTGTGGTGCCTCTAGTCCGGACTATCTTGTGCCGAAGATCGGCTTTGGGTTAAGTCCGGTATGAATCCCGTTCTCTCGCATAGTAGGGGACTCGAGGTGGCTCTTTGTCCCATCTATTGGGGGAGTACCTCCTGATGTCTACTACGCAACCTTCTCCTTGTAGACGTTGTTGGGCCTCCAAGTGTAGAGGTTTGTAGGACAATAGCAATTTTCCCTCAAGTGGGTGACCTAAGGTTTATCAATCCATGGGAGGCGTAGGATGAAGATGGTCTCTCTCAAGCAACCCTGCAACCAAATAACAAAGAGTCTCTTGTGTCCCCAACACACTCAATACAATGGTAAATTGTATAGGTGCACTAGTTCGGCGAAGAGATGGTAATACAAGTGCAATATGGATAGTAGATATAGGTTGTTGTAATCTGAAATTATAAAAACAGCAAGGTAATTAATAATAAAAGTGAGCACGAACGGTATTGCAATGTGTGGAAACAAGGCCTAGGGTTCATACTTTCACCAGTGAAGTTCTCTCAACAATGATAACATAATTGGATCATATAACTAGCCCTCAACATGCAACAAAGAGTCACTCCAAAGTCACTAATAACGGAGAACAAACAAAGAGATTTTTGTCAGGTACGAAACCACCACAAAGTTATTCTTTCTGATCGATCTATTCAAGAGTCTGTAGTAAAATAACACGAAGCTATTCTTTCCGTTCAACCTATCCTAGAGTTCGTACTAGAATAACACCTTAAGACACACATCAACCAAGACCCTAATATCGCCTAGATACTCCATTGTCACCTCAAGTATCCGTGGGCATGATTATACGATATGCATCACACAATCTCAGAGTCATCTATTCAACCAACACATAGAACTTCAAAGAGTGCCCCAAAGTTTCTACCAGAGAGTCAAAACGTGTGCCAACCCATATGTATAGGTTCCCTATGTCACGAAACCCGCAAGTTGATCACCAAAACATACATCAAGTACTCACATGAATATCCCATTGTCACCACAGATAGACACGTGCAAGACATACATCAAGTGTTCTTAAAGACTCAATCCGATACGATAACTTCAAAGTGGAAACTCAATTCATTACAAGAAGGGAGAGGGGGAAGAACATCATAGGATCTAACTATAGTAGCAAAGCCTGCGGTACATCGAGATCATGACATCTCAAGAACAAGAGAGAGAGAGAGATCAAACACATAGCTACTGGTACATACCCTCAGCCCCGAGGGAGAACTACTCCCTCCTCATCGTGGAGATCGTCGGGATGATGAAGATAGCCACCGGAGATGGATTCCCCCTCCGGCAGGGTGCCGGAACGGGCTCCCGATTGGTTTTTGGTGGCTACAGAGGCTTGCGGCGGCGGAACTCCCGATCTAGGTTTATTTCTGGAGTTTTTTGTATTTATAAGACCAGATGGCGTTGAGAACAAGTCAGGGGGACCCACGAGGGAGTCACGAGCCCCCCCTGGGCGCGCCTCCCGGGCTCGTGGATTCCTCGGGACTCCCCTTCGGTATCTTTTTCTTCTGGTATTTTTTCAATATTTTCCATAAAAAATCACGGCGAAAGTTTTATTCCGTTTGGACTCCGTTTGATATTCCTATCTGAAAAAGGTCAAAAATAAGGAAAGAACAGGAACTGTCACTGTGCTCTAGGTCAATAGGTTAGTCCCAAAAATAATATAAAATAGCATATTCATGCATATAAAACATCCAAAGTTGATAACATAATAGCATGGAACTACAAAAAATTATAGATACGTTGGAGACGTATCAAGCATCCCCAAGCTTAATTCCTGCTCGTCCTCGAGTAGGTAAATGATAAGAACAGAATTTTGGATGTGGAATGCTACCTAACATATATTGTGGCATGAATATTCAGATCCATATGATTCAAGACAAAAAGTTTAATATTGACATAAGAACAATAATATTTCAAGCATACTAACAAAGCAATCATGTCTTTTCAAAATAACATGTCCAAAGAAAGTTATCCCTACAATATCATATAGTGTGGCTATGCTCCATCTTCCCCACACAACGTATTTAAATCATGCACAACCCCGGTCTTAGTCAAGCAATTGCTTTCACGCTTTTACTTTCTCAAACTTTTTCAACTCTTACACAATACATGAGCGTGAGCCATGGACATAGCACTATAGGTGGAATAGAATATGGTGGTCGTTGTGAGGTAAAAAGGAGGAGATGGTCACATCAACTAGGCGTATCAACGGGCTATGGAGATGCCCATCAATAGATATCAATGTGAGTGAGTAGGGATTGCCATGCAAGAGATGCACAAGAGCTATAAGTTTATGAAAGCTCAAAAAGAAACTAAGTGGGTGTGCATCCAACTCGCTTGCTCACGAAGACCTAGGGAAATTGAGGATGCCCATCATTGGAATATACAAACCAAGTTTTATAACGAAAAGTCCCACTAGTATATGAAAGTGACAATATATGAGACTCTCTATCATGAAGATCATGGTGCTACTTTGAAGAACAAGTGTGGTAAATGATAGTAGCATTGTCCCTTCTCTCTTTTTCTCTCCTTTTTTTGTTTGGGATCTTTGGCCTCTTTTATTTCATTTTATTTCATTAATTTTTTGGTGGGCTCTTTTGCCTCTTTTATTTTCTTTTTATTTTAAGTCCGAAGTCTCATCCCAACTTGTGAGGGAATCATAGCTTCCGTCCTTTCCTCACATGGGACAATGCTCTAATAATGATGATCATCACACTTTTATTTACTTACAACTCAATACTTAGAACAAAGATATGACTCTATATGAATGCCTCTGGCAGTGTACCGGGGTGTGCAATGACTCATGAGTGACATGTATGAAAGGTAACGGTGGCTTTGCCACAAATAGATGTCAACTACATGATCATGCAAAGCAATATGAAAATGATGATGCGTGTCATAATAAACGGAACGCTGGAAGTTGCATGGAAATATATCTCGGAATGGCTATGGAAATGCCATGGTGGGTAGGTATGGTGGCTGTTTTGAGGAAGGATATATGGTGGGTGTATGCACCGGCGAAAGTTGCGCGGTACTAGGGAGGCTAGTAATGGTGGAAGGGTGAGAGTGCGTATAAAACATGGACTCAACATTAGTCATAAAGAACTCACATACTTATTGCAAAAGTTCTATTAGTAATCGAAACGAAGTATTAGACGCATGCTCCTAGGGGAAGGGTTGGTAGGAGTTAACCACCGCGTGATCCCGACCTCCACACAAAGGATGACATTCAATAAAAAGATCATGCTTCGACTTTCTAACATAGCGGTTCACCATATGTGCATGCTATGGGAATCACAAACTCTAACACAAGTATTTCTACCAATCCATAATTACTAACTAGCATGACTCTAATATCACCATCCTTATGTCTCAAAACTATATGCAAAGAATCAAACTTCTCATAGTACTCGATGCACTCTATATGAAAGTTTTTATTATATCCCACTTGGATGCCCATCATATTAGGACTAGCTTCATAACCTAAGAAAATTACCATGCTGTTTAAGACTCTCAAAATGATATAAGTGAAGCATGAGAGTAAAAGAAAAACTACTCCAAAAGATATAAGTGAAAATCAATGAGTAGTTGAATAATTATTTGGCTATGTGAAGACTCTCCCATCTAAGAATTTCAGATCTTAAGTACCGTATTCAAACAAAATAAATTGACACTCCAAGGATAGCACGAATCGTGTGAAGAAGCAAAAATTTAGGTTCAACCGATACTAACCGATAATTGTTGAAGAGGAAAGGTGGGATGCCAATCGGGGCATCCCTAAGCTTAGGTGCTTGAGACTTATTGAAATATGTATTGGGGGTGCCTTGGGTATCCCCAAGCTTGAGATTTTGTGTCTCCTTAATTCCTCTCTTATGATGGTTTCCGAAATCTTAAAAAAACTTCATCCACACAAAACTCAACAAGAACTCGTGAGATAGGTTAGTATAAATTAATGCAAAACTTTATCATCCTCTACTGTAGCAAATCACTAAGATTATTATTTGACATTGCATACTAAATGCCTGTGCATATTTAAAACTCCCATCCTCAAATGGAATCATTAAACAAGCAAACATATGCAAACAATGCAAACAAAACAGCAATCTGCTTAAACAGAATAGTCTGTAAAGAGTGCAGAAAGATCCATACTTAATTAACTCCAAAAAATATGAAAACATTCCATTCTGTAGATAATTTATAATATCATACTCTGTCCAAATTTCAAGCTATTCCGACGTACAGAAAATTCTAGGGAATTTTTTCACTACAGGCAAACTTTCTGTTTTGGAACAGAAACTCCTATACTTGCAAATTAAGCATGGTAAAAGCTATCCTTGACATTTTTATTGAACTAAATGATGCAAAACATTAATATAAATAACAGCAAGCAAGTATTAATAAAAGAAAATGACACTCCAAGAAAAACACATATCTTGTGGTGAATAAAAATATAGCCCCAAGTAAAGTTACCGATGGATTGAAGACGAAAGAGGGGATGCCTTCCCGGGGCATCCCCAAGCTTAGGCTCTTTGGGGTTATTGAATATGGCTTTGGGGGTGTCTTGGGCATCCCCAATATTAGGCTCTTGCCACTCCTTGTTCCATATTCCATCGAAACTCTACCCAAAACTTGAAAACTTCACAACACAAAACTTAACGGAACTTCGTGAGATGGGTTAGTATGATAACGAGCAAATTAATCAATTGGGTACTGTCAAAACAAGACTCATAATTATTTTCACAAAATGCCTACTGTATATTACTATTTCCACAATTTATATTACTCAATATAATCTATGGAAACACCAAAACAAGCAAACTATGCATTGAAAACAGAATCTGTCAAAAACAGAACAATCTGTAATGATCTGAATCATAACCATACTTCTGCACTTCCAAAAATTCTGAAACAATTATGAAAATTAAGGCAATTTGTATATCAATCAGTATAAAAAAGAATCAACCTTAAAGTACTCTTTGTATAGAAATTAGAAATGATTTCGCGAGTGCAAAGTTTCTGTCTTTTTCAGCATGATCAAACAACTATCACCCAAACTAATCATAAAGGCTTTACTTGGCACTTTATTGAAACTAAGGCAATAAAACATGATTAATACAGTAGCTTAGTCATGTGAACACACAAAAACAGTAAGGATATGATACGTCTCCAACGTATCTATAATTTTTGAGTGTTCCATGCTATTTTAGTATCAACTTTGGATGTCTCATATGCATTTATATGCTGTTTTATATCTTTTTTGGGACTAATCTATTAACTCAGTGCCCAGTGCCAGTTTCTGTTTTTTCCGTGTTTTTGACCCTTTTTCAGGAGGAGTCCAAATAGAACAAAACTTTGCGATGATATTTTTGGGACCAAAAGAGACCCCCGAAGCTTTGGAAGAAGGCCAGAAGAGCCACGAGGGAGTTACGAGCCCTCACGCCGTGGCCTACCCCCCCGGCCGCACCGTGCGGGCTTGTGACCTCCTCGTGGGCCCTATTGACACAACTCCACCGCCATAAATTCCTATAAATATAGAAACCTGCGAAAAGAAACCTAGATCGGGAGTTCCACCGCCGTAAGCCTCTATAGCCACCAAAAACCAATCGGGAGCCCGTTCGGCACGCTGCCGGAGGGGGAATCCATCTCCGGTGGCCATCTTCATCATCCCGGCGATCTCCATGACGAGGAGGGAGTAGTCCACCCTCGGGGCTGAGGGTATGTACCAGTAGCTATGTGTTTGTTCTCTCTCTCTCGTGTTCTTGAGATGTCTTGATCTCGATGTACCATGGGCTTTGCTACTATAGTTGGATCTTATGATGTTCTTCCCTCTCTCCCTTCTTGTAATGAATTGAGTTTTCCCTTTGGATTTATCTTATCGGATTGAGTCTTTGCTACTGCGATAACAGACCTTCCCTGGTACGGTGCCAGGAATCCTGCTGTAGCGGCTACGCCTTAGGGACTTCCTAGGCAAATATGCAAAGGATTCCCCCGTGGCCTTGGAGCCTTGCGTTGGTGTTCCCTCGAAGCGGAAAGGGTGATGTAGCACAACGGCGGTAAGTATTTCCTCAGTTTTGAGAACCAAGGTATCGATCCAGCGAAGGAGTATCACAAGTGCCTGCACAAACACAAAGAGCTTGCTCCCAACGCTATGAAGGGGTTGTCAATCCCTTATAGATTGTTTGCCAAGTGAGAACTGAAAGCAACAAAGTAACAAAGCAAAGTAAAAGCGGAGGTGTAAACGATGGGTGTGAATAGACCCCGGGGCCGTAGTGTTTACTAGTGGCTTCTCTCATGAAAGCAAGTAGACGGTGGGTGAACGAATTATTGTCGAGCAATTGATAGAACCGCGCAAAGTCGTGACGATATCTATGGCAATGATTATATCTATAGGCATCACGTCCAAAACAATTAGACCGATACTTTCTGCATCTAGTACTATTACTCCACACGTCGACCGCTATCCAGCATGCATCTAGTGTATTAAGTCCAAAAGAACAGAGTAACGCCTTAAGCAAGATGACACGATGTAGATGGACAATCTCATATCTACGACAAAGCCCACCTTGTTACCCTTGATGGAAACTACAGGATGTGTGCCTTGCTGCCCTACTGTCACTGGGAAAGGTCACCACACGGTAAGAACCCAAAACCAAGCACTTCTCCCATTGCAAGAATCATAGATTTAGTTGGCCAAAAAAAACCCAAGACTCAGAGAGACTTACAAGGATATCAAATCATGCATATTAGAAATTAGCAAAGATTCAAATATATATCATAGATAATCTGATCACAAATCCACAATTCATCGGATCTCGACAAACACACTGCCAAAGAGGATTACATCAGATAGATCTCCATGAAGGTCATGGAGAACTTTGTATTGAAGATCCAAGAGAGAGAAGAAGCCATCTAGCTACTAACTACGGACCCGTAGGTTTGAAGTGAACTACTCACGAGTCATTGGAGGGGCGATGATGTTGATGAAGAGGCCCTCCAACTCCAAATTCCCCTCTGGCAGGGCACCGGGAAGGGTCTCCAGATGAGATCTCGCGGAAACAGGAACTTGCGGCGGCGGAACTCCCGATCTAGGTTTTTTCTGGAGGTTTCTGAATTTATAGGACCATATGGCGGTGGAGTTGCATCAAGTGGGCCCCTGAGGGGCCCACAAGCTTGATTGGCGTGACCTAGGGGGGGGGGTGCGGCGAGAGGGCTTGTGGCGCCCTCGTGACCCCCCTCCGGTATGTTTTTCTTCCGGTATTTTTGATATTTTCCATAAAAAATCATCGCGAAAGAATTATTCCGTTTGGACTCCGTTCCAAAATCAGATCTAAAAAGAGTCAAAAACACAGAAAAAACAGGAACTGGCGCTTGGCACTGAGTTAATAAGTTAGTCCCAAAAAATATATAAAAGGTAAACAAAACATCCAAAGTTGACAAGATAATAGCGTGAAACCATCAAAAATTATAGATACGTTTGAGATGTATCAGTCTTTAAGAACACTTGATGTATGTCTTGCACGTGTCTATCTGTGGTGAGAATGGGATATTCATGTGAGTACTTGATGTATGGTTTGGTGATCAACTTGCGGGTTTCGTGACACCGGGAACCTATGCATATCGGTTGGCACACATTTTGACTCTCCGGTAGAAATTTCGGGGCACTCTTTGAAGCTCTATGTGTTGGTTGAATAGATGATTCTGAGATTGTGTGATGCATATCGTATAATCATGTCCACGGATACTTGAGGCGACAATGGAGTATCTAGGTGACATTAGGGTCTTGGTTGATATGTGTCTTAAGGTGTTATTCTAATACAAACTCTATGATGGATCGAGCGGAAAGAATAGCTTCATGTTATTTTACTACGGACTCTTGAATAGATTGATCAGAAAGAATAACTTTGTGGTGGTTTTGTACCCGACAATAATCTCTTAGTTTGTTCTCCGCTATTAGTGACTTTGGAGTCAGTCTTTGTTACATGTTGAGGGCTAGTTATATGAACCAATTATGTTACCATTGTTGAGAGAACTTCCACTAGTGAAAGTATGAACCCTAGGCCTTGTTTCCACGCATTGCAATACCGTTCGTGCTCACTTATACTTTTAATTACCTTGCTGTTTTTGTAATTTCATATTACAAAAACCTATATCCACCATCCGTATTGCACTTGTATCACCATCTCTTCGCTGAACTAGTGCACCTATACAACTTACCATTGTATTGGGTGTGTTGGGGACACAAGAGACTCTTTGTTATTTGGTTGCAGGGTTGCTTGAGAGAGACCATATTCATCCTATGCCTCCGGCGGATTGGTAAACCTTAGGTCACCTACTTGAGGGAAAATTGCTACTGTCCTATAAACCTCTGCACTTGGAGGCCCAACACGTCTACAAGGAGAAGGTTGCGTAGTAGACGTCTACAATGTCATCATGATTTTAAGTTTCAGTTGGATTATGCTACACATGATAATTATTTTGTTGAGTTTGCTCCCACTACTATTGATGAGAATAAATTTGCTTATGTGGTGACTAGTAAAATTTATATACTTGTAGGTCATTAAAATAATGCTTTATGTGATGGTTATATTGTGGAATTCCTTCATGATGCTACTAAAAATTATTATGAGGGAGTAACATATGCTTGTAGGAATTGTAATAATATCAAGTTTCTTCTCTATGTGTTCAAAGGTTTGAAGTTATGCTTATTTTGCCTTCCTATGCTAGTTGATTCTTGCTCACATAAATTGTTTTTTCACAAATTCCCTATGCATAGGGAGTGGGTTATACTTAAATGTGCTTTTCATGAGATTCATGATGCTCTTTTGCATGTTATAATTATTATTCCTATGTGAGCATCATTGAAATCATCATGCGTAGCTAAAAGGCTTTAAAGAAAAGTGCTTGTTGGGAGACAACCCAACACTTTTACTTTATGTTTTGATGTTTTCACATGATTAAGCTACTGTATTAATCATGTTTTATGCCTTTTATTTCTATAAAGTGTCAAGTAAAGCCTTTGGGATAGTGTGGATGATAGTTGACTTGATTCTGTGCAAAAACAGAATTTTTTTCTCTCAGTCCAGGAATTTTGTAAATTCACTGGAACGTTATTTTCTATACACTATATATATACAAATTTCCTCGATGTTCCTAAGTTTTTCAGAATTTTTAGAGACAAGGAAGTATGGTTAGACTACAGATCTTCACAGACTGTACTGTTTTTAACAGATTCTGTTTTGCATGCATAGTTTGCGTGTTTTAGTGTTCCCATAGCTTATATTAAGTGATATAAATTATGGTAATAGTATAATATAGTAGGTATAATGTGGTAACAATAATGAATCTTTCCTTGACAGTACCTAAGTGAATGATCATTATTTATTGTACTAACCCATCTCATGAAGTTTCGTTAAGTTTTGTGTGATTGAAGTTTTCAAGTTTTGGGTGAAACACCTATATGAGGAGAATAAGGAGTGACAAGAACCTAATATTGGGTATTACCAAGGAACCCCAAGGTAATATAAAATAATACTCAAGCGCCTAAGCTTGGGGATGCCCCGGAAGGCATCCCCTCTTCCGTCTTCAACATTATCGGTATATCTTACTTGGAAATATATTTTTATTCGTCGCATAATATGATTTTTTCTTAGAGCATCATTTTATTTTTTTTATTCTATGTTAGGTGTTATTTATAATCTTGTTTTTCAATAAAAATCTCCAAGAATTTCATTAGGATGCTTGCATTGCATGCTTTGATTGGTGTTGTGTAAAAACAGAAACTGGTGCTGTAGTGTTTGAATTTTCATATTTTACTGGAATGTGTAAAGTTTATTAAATTTTTACATAGTGTTGTCATGTAAATTTTATAGCATGTCTTAAATTTCCATCAATTTTTGAGTTACAGAAGTACACTGTTTTCATATATTGCTATAGACTGTTCTGTTTGGACAGATTGTGGTCATAGTTTTGTTATCTACTTATCCTATAGTTTCCATAGCCTATATTGATAGATATAAATTGTGGAAATTATAGTAAATAGTAGATGATGTTTTCAATTATTATGCAACTTGTATTGGCAGTACATAAAGAGTTGATTTATTATTATGTGCACTAACCTATCTCACAACTTCTTTTCAAGTTTTGTGTGGATGAAGTTTTTTGAGAATAGGTGAAACCGGGATACGAGAGGATTGAACAAGATACAAAAGCTCACTATTGGGGATGACCAAAGCACCCCAAGTAAATATTTCAAGAACTCTGAAGCATATAAGCTTGTGGATGCTACACATCCCACCACTCTTCGTCAACTATCGGTTAGCCTATGTTGAGCCTAAATTTTTATTCGTTCACATGATGCGTCCTATTGTTGGAGTGCTATTTTTCTTTTTCTTGCTTTTTGAATAAAATACTCAGATCTGAAAATATTTTTTGAGAGAGAGAGAGTCCTCACATAACTGCTTAATTGTTTGACTACTCATTGATCTTCACTTATATGTTTTGGAGTAGTTTTGTCTTTTACTTTCGTGCTTCACTTATATCCTATGTGTAAATGGTTGAATGAATTGAATATCATAAATCTGAAATTAAATATGCTTGATATACTTATCCCATGGGGAGTAATGACTTCACACATTATAAGTATAGGTGGTAAAATTTATTGAAAGTTAGCAAACACTGCATTGGTCACTTGAACAATTCATGAAAGAATATTGAAGGAAGAGGGATTTCACATATAAATATACTATCTTGGAAATCTTATATGATTGTAAATACCCATTAATTTTTTTCAAACTTGAGCAAATTAGTTGAAGTTGGACAAGGAAGACAACGTAATGCGTTATGCTTGGGTATATTTCTATAGAAGTTATATTGTTATGGATCCTCCAACATGTGGTGCTTGCTTCCTCCTCATACTAGCCAAAACTTCCGCATCAAGTAGAAATACTACTTGTGCATCTAAACAACCTTAAACCAGCTTTGCCATGAGAGTCCACTATACCTACCTATGGATTGAGTAAGATCCTTCAAGTAAGTTGTCATCGGTGCAAAAAGCAATAAAAATTGCTCCTAAATATGTATGATCTTTTATTGTAAGGGAAAATAAGTGTTGTACGAACTTGTGATGGTAAAGAAGTTAAAGCGACGGACTGCATAATAAAGGTTGCTATCACAAAGGGTAATACAACGTGACATTCCTTTGCATTAAGGGTTTGCACATCCAAAAACAAAAAGCGCATGACAACCTCTGCTTCCCTCTGCGAAGGGCCTATCTTTTACTTTCTAGTACTTACCTTTATGCAAGAGTCATGGTGATCTTCACCACTTTCTATATTTTGCCTTTTTTTTTGGCAAGCGTCATGTGTTGGGGAATGATCTAGACATATATATCCACACAAATATATTTGATCATGAATTATTATTGTTGACAATTATCTTTATGATAAATAAGTTGGGATGCAAAACATTAAGCCCCTATCTTTCTCTGTGTTTGATGGATGCTATTTGTTATTAAAATATGCTTTGAGTGTCAATAATCATGGAAGGCTATATGATTGTTGAGTATGTGGAATTTGCTAAATCAAAGCTCTTACATAGAACGTTCGTGAAAATAAGATGAATTGCAATTGTTCGATGACTAGGATTATGGTTTGTTAGTTTTCAAGAAACTTTCTGGTCTATACTTTAACATGTGAATAGCTTGTTACTTGATCATGAGAAGTGTTATGAGATGAGGTACTGTTTATTGTTTATATTGATGCTAGAAAAAGTGATTGGTATTATCATTGATCAAATTTGTGCACTTGCTAGCATTCACACTTCATAAATTATTTCTTTTATCATTTACCTACTCGAGGACGAGTAGGAGTTAAGCTTGGGGATGCTGATACGTCTCCAACGTATCTATAATTTATGAAGTATTCATGCCATGTTTACAATAATTCTATATGATTTTGGTATGATTTCATTAGAACTAACCTGGACTGGCGCTGTTTTCAGCAGAACTATCATGGTGTCGTTTTTTGTGTAGATTTTTTTTTCTTGGAATGGGCTGAAAATTTATAGTAATTTTCATGGACCAAAAGAGACCCCGAAGCACCAGAGCTGGGCTAGGAAGTGACCGAGGAGGCCACAAGCCAGGAGGGCGCGCCCTCCCCCTGGAGGGCGCTCCTGGCTTGTGGACTCCTCGAGCACCCCCTTGACGTGAGACCGACGCCAAAAAATCCTATAAATATCAAAACCCCCAGAAAGTAACCTAGATCAGGAGTTCCACCGCCACAAGCCTCCAGAGCGACGAAAAACCAATCGGGAGACCATTCCTGCACCCTAACAGAGGGGGAACTATCACCGGAGGCCATCTTCATCATCCCGGTGGTCTCCATGATGAGGAGGGAGTAGTTCACCCTCGGGGCTGAGGGTTTGTACCAGTAGCTATGTGTTTGATCTCTCTCTCTCTCTCTCTCTCTCGTGTTCTTGAGATGACACAATCTTGATGTACCGCAAGCTTTAATAATATAGATGAATCATATGGAGTTTTCCCCTCTCTATCTTCTTGTGATGAATTGAGTTTTCCATTTGAAGTTTTCTTATCGGATTGAATCTTTAAGGATTGGAGAACACTTGATGTATGTCTTGCGATGGGATATCTATGGTGACAATGGGATGTTCTATTGATCTACTTGATGTATGTCTTGGTGATCAACTTGTGGGTTTCATGACCTTGGGAATATATGCTTAGGGATTGGCACATGTTTTCGTCTTGACTCTCCGGTAGGAACTTTGGGGCACTCTTTGAAGGTCTTTGTGTTGGATTGAATATGATGAATATTAAATTGAGTGATGCATATCGTATAATCAAGCCCACGGGTACTCGAGGTGACATTGGGGTATCTAGGTGACATTAGGGTTTTGGTTTATGTGTATCTTAAGGTGTTATTTTAGTACAAATTCTAGGGTTGTTCGTGACACTTATAGGGATAGCACATAGGATTGATCGGAAAAGATAACTTTGAGGTGGTTTCGTACCCTACAATAATTTCTTTGTTTGTTCTCCGCTATTTATGACTTTGGAGTGAACTCTTTGTTCCACATGAGGGATTTACATATTATTCAACTATGTTAGTATTGTTGAGAGAACTTGCACTAGTGAACGTATGAACCCTAGGCCTTGTTTCTAAGCATTGCAATGCCGTTTGTGCTCACTTTTATCATTTGTTGCCTTGTTTTTTTTTTATATTTTCAGATTACAAAAACCTATATCTACCATCCATATTACACTTGTATCACCATCTCTTCGCCGAACTAGTGCACCTATACAATTTACCATTGTATTGGGTGTGTTGGGGACACAAGAGACTCTTTGTTATTTGATTGCAGGGTTGCTTGAGAGAGACCATCTTCATCCTATGCCTCCCATGGATTGATAAACCCTAGGTCATCCACTTGAGGGAAATTTGCTACTGTCCTACAAAACTCCGTGCTTGGAGGCCCAACATGAGTCTACAAGAAGAAGATTGTGTAGTAGACATCAGCCACCCTATCGCGCCCTCGAGGCGGGTGGTCAGGCTGGTCATAATCTGTGTGCTTGGGGGATGTGGGCTTTGGGGCCTCGTCATCGAATTTTGGCAACAGTCGGCGATGTGGGTAACTTTTCTTATGATCCAACCATCCACGGTCGTGTTCTTCGTCGACGACCAGTATCTTGGTCCACCTGTTGTTTATAGTTTCTTGTTTTTCCTGGAGTTGACGCTCCTTTGCCTTTAAGCTTCGGGCATTAGCTAGGAGTAGTTGCCAAAATTCTTCCTGACCTCCAAGGTCAGCAAGTACTGTGAAGTCTTCATTTTTCGCGTACTCGTCGACGGGGGGGGGGGGGGGGGGGGGAGATAATCATCATCGTTCGACCGGTTGATGTCATCGGGGTTATCGTGCTCATCAGGTTGATCCGCATCCTCCAGCGAATGTTCTGGTATTCCAAGGTAATCATGGTCATTTGGGGTTTTATTTTCCCCAGTGCCTTGCGCAGAGACTTTTCGCTTATTCGCCTTTGCACACTTACGCTGCTTTCGACACTTTGAATTCTCCTCCCTGGACTTGTCATCTTTTGGCTGAGGGGGAGGTCACCATTGTTACTGAGCGTATCCCACACCTGAAAGATTAGTGTCTGCAAGCAAAGTATTAGTAGCAAAGTAGTATGATAGCAACGGTGCCAGAAACGATCTGTTGAGAAGCCAGACTATTCCTAACTGTTGTATCAATGGCGCTAGTAGGTTGCCCGTGGACGGAGAATTATTCTTCCCCGACAACGTTGACGAAAAAGGATCTTGCAAGAAGTAACAGCAGAGTAGCAAGGAACAACAGTAGCAGCAACAGCAGAGTAACAACAGTAGCAACAGTAGAAACAAAGTGGCCCAATCCCTTTGGTAGGAAGGGACAAGCCTAGGCAAAGTAACGTGGCGAGGACCAGTAGTAAAAGACTCGTAGGCAGTGGAGCGGTGATGGATGAGTGTGATGGGTGTGATTCATCAAGTAATAGCTATAACACGGAGAGATATGTAACTAGCTCCCGTTCGTCAATCTAATGTAGGCATGCATTCCGTATATATTCATACGTGCTTAGGGAAAAGAACTTGCATGACATCTATTGTCCATCCCTCCCGTGGCAGCGGGGTCCTAAAGGAAACTACGGGATATTAAGGTTCTCCTTTTAATAAAGAACTGTCACATCCCTGGGACCCTAATCAAGTATAGCATTGTGCTCATATCTTCTTTGCATTGCATCAAAGGAAATTGCAACAAGATCAAAGCAAGTGGTGAAGCAAAACTCAAATAACCCTAGCCACTTCTCAAATTCAAAGAAATTATAAACTTGTTCAAATCAATGAACCCAAAATGGCCTCAAGAAAAGTTCAACTTTTCTGATAATTCATGGAAACAAGTAAGTAGTGAAGAAAACTATTTTCATAATACATTTGGCATTTTATTTAAATGAAAAAATCTACTGGATTCAAGTTTAAATTTGAATTCAAAAACTTTAAGTTTTCAAAAATGCTGAAAACTTCAGGAATGGTTGGATATATTCCAACAAATATTCTGGTGTGTTCAAAATATTTTTGGTAAACTATTTTGGAGCTGAAATAAATAGCAAACCAAAATAGTTAGTAAAACAGAAAACAAAACAGAAAAAAAGAAAAGAAGGAAGAAGCACTTACCTGTCGCCCTGAGGAGGCCCAGCCCACCAGGGGCAGCAGTGTCTTCTTCCTCCTGCCTTCTGGCACATGAGCAAACACCCACGGTGTCTCCTCCACCTCCTGCTTCGCCGTGGCACGCTCCGGTGCTCCCGAGGACAGCGCGATAGCAGGGATAACCTCCCCGAGCTCTGGCCTATCTATTCCCACGCACCATCTCCCCCCTCTCCTCTCGGTTTCTTCCTCCCCCACTACTGCCATTGACAAGAGCTCGAGCTCGAGTTGCCCATGCCTCTGGCCACTAGTTCTTTCCCCCGAGTGCCCCATTCGCTCCGCCTCGATGAGATGGTCCTTACTGCAGAAGCCGAAGGTCCCCTGAGCCCTGAACGCCCACGACACCGCCGTCTTCAAGCTTCGGCCGCCGGCGAGCTTCGATCGATTCGTCACCTACAGCGCCTCCCCGAGCAAGCTAGCGCCACCACTGCACTCCCCGTGAGCTTGCGCAGCTTTCCCCCAAGTTTTCCCCATCGATCTCTTCCTCTAAGCCTAGTTCCACCGGAGCCCGACGAGGACCGCCGCTGCAGCTCATCGCCGGTAGCCCTCTGGTGAAGGGTTGGTCCATCTGAGGCCACCAGCAGCTTCAGGCCATCGCGTAGATGCTTTAGGAGCCCACCCCGCGCGATTTGACCCTGTTTCCGATGACCTCGACGATGGCCGAGCTTTGGTCGCCGCCGAGCTCGTCGCCGGCGTCGATTCCGGCCACCCCAGCTCCTTGGGTTTGCCCCATCGTACGCGCCGTCGAGTGACCGATCTCCCTGTGGTCTCCGCCGTGCGTTTGGTCGTCGGAGACGAGTTTCCGATGCCCTCCGCCGTTCTGGTGGTCGCCGGAGGCTCACCGTCGGCGAGGACGACCTCGCCGCTGGTGGATCTTAGCTGGCCTGAGCCACTGACGCGTGGGGCGAGCCTCTGGATTTTTTGGATTAATAAAAATAAAGTTAATTAATTTAATAAGTCACTGACATGTGGGTCCAGTACTGTTAATTATGTAATTAAGTTTAAAACTAATCTAAAACTGACCAGAGTCACTGACCAGTGGGTCCCACTGGTCAGGTTTGACTTTCAACGGCCAGTTGGACCTACTGATGTCATGCTGATGCAGTAAAGATTTTCTGATTTAAAAGATTTCGAGAAAAATGCCAAAACTTCTAAAAATCATAGAAATTAATCTGTAACTCCAATGAAAATAATTTATATATGAAAAAGTATCAGAAAAATCCAAGGAATCAGAATATGTCATTTTCAAACATGTTTGAAAATTTTACTGGACCAAACATGTAGAATAATGAATAAGTTAAATTTTATAAATGCTATGGAGATGGAATTTGAAAATCATTTGAATTCCACTTCAAATGCTATGATCAAACATTGTTCAATCACTACCAGCAACTTAACATATCATTTCCATGCATGTTAAAAACAAGTTGATCTAAGCATCAGGTCGAATCAATTAAAATGGTATTCGAGAATACCTCGTTTGAAGTGATATTTGAATCTGATTCAAATCAATTTCAAACCTAATAAATGTTAGCTATATTAGCATACCACCTTGCATTCTCATGCCATGCTCATGCATCATCTTGTTGCATATGATTGTTATTGATTGTTGTCATTTCTTTCGGTAGGCTCGGCTCCTCCGGATTCCACCGAATATCCGACTGACGGATATTGTCCCTCTTCTGAGCAACAAGGCAAGCAACCATTTTGAGCATCCCGATAAATCCCATGTTCTCGCTCCTGCACTTACTTATTGCATTAGGATCAAATGCTTCAAATGCTTTTGCCACGTTAGTTGAACCCACTTCCTTTGCATGACCTGTCTTTGTCACAGTAAATAGCTGAACCTTGCAACCTAGCATACCTGGTAGATGCTTGAGCCATGATGTGCCTTATCCTGCCATGCATGCTATGCTTAGAGTTGTGTATGGTCTGTCATCTGGGAGATGAATAGAATTGTGAGAATGTGCTCAGTAAGTAAAGGTTGTGTGTTGAACCTGATTTGGTAAAGGTACCGGTGAAAGGCTATGTAGGAGTACATGGCGGGTTGTTTCATTGGAACCGTCCTTAGGAACTAAGTTCCATGTATGTAATCCAAGACTAGATACTACCACATGTTGGGATACTTAATTGACACTCTCGATTTATTAATCGCTTAGTACTCGGTCCAGGAGTTGCAAGTAGTTTCTGGTGTTTATAGTCATGCTGGAGGCCGTGCATAGTGCTGACCTGTGAGGTGGGCTGTGATGCGGTAGGCAGTGGCACGGTGTACCAAGTGGCACCCGGATGGTGGGCTTGGGAACCCTGCGCACATCGTTTGGGGCCATGGCGGAAACCTCGACCGGACTTCCGTGCGGGTTACCCTCAGATAGGCGATAGACCTGGACTAAGTATTAGCATGGTTAACGATCGTGGCCGACTCCCTCGCTAGGCTTCCGCTTGAAGGTTGCCGAGGTGCATGACGTGCACATGGCGATAAGTGGCGAGAGCGTGTGTGACGAAGTACACCCATGCAGGGTTATGATCTATTCGAATAGCCACGTCCGCGGATATGGACTACTTGGAGACATATGTTGTTCATAGGTAACTTCCATGGCTACTCATAAAATTGTCAAGATAAGCGTGTGTGTCGTGGACGACATTTTCATATGAAGACGGAATGATTCCACGATGGTGTATTGTTGTGGTGTTAGTGGACTCGTGTGCGAGAAATCAAGTTGTCAAAAATTGTTTTAAAATGCAAGTTGTCTAGCCACGAGTCAAATGCTGGTTTTCCGCATGAAA
Organism: Hordeum vulgare subsp. vulgare; assembly: GCF_904849725.1. Lineage (NCBI taxonomy): Eukaryota > Viridiplantae > Streptophyta > Magnoliopsida > Poales > Poaceae > Hordeum > Hordeum vulgare. The sequence continues at coordinate 379,699,328 of NC_058518.1, forward strand.
CCCCACAATTCCTTATTGATACATTGCATGAGTAGATGGTTATCCTAAAGTCTTGCTGAGTACCTCCGTACTCATGTTTGCTTAATATTTGTTGCAGAGGTTGTTAATGACCCTAATGGAGGGTTCTTCCTAGACATCGACGACGACGAGTAGCTGGTATCCCAGCTACGATTTGGCCCTAGGGTGGGTCTGTAGTATAGTCGGGCTACGTGCCTTCTAGTTTCATCTGTCTGTACTCAGACACCTTATCTACTTCCGCTGGCTTGTAACTTGAATGACTGTTATGGTGGGTCGTGAGATCCCTACCGTGTAATATTATGTGTGTGGCTCTTCCGATCCTTTTAAATAAAGCTTGTATGATTATGGTTATGTTGTGATGCCATCGATGTATCTATACATATCATTATGCCATGCGTACGTGTGTCGTACTTGATATGTATGGGGTTCGATTACCTAGCCATAGGCTTTAGTAGCATTCCTTACAGGGAAATGCCCCTTTGTGATCCAACGAGCCATAGTAGTTCGCTATTGCTCCGGACACATTGGTTGACCGGCATGTGTCCTTCTTAGCTGCTGTGTCTGTCCCCTTTGGGGAAATGTCACGCGATGTAATGGAGTCCTTGTAGCTTGCTACGACTCGTCTACATTCGCTGGTGACCGACACCTGCTTTGCTGGGTCATGTATGCCTGTCCCTGTGCGGAACTGCCACTTTGGTTTATGACTAGACATGTCGATCCGGGTTCTTTGTCATTGGATTGCTAGCGACACAATTGCATACGCGAGTCAAAAGGCGCAAACGGTCCCGGCTAAGGTAAGGCTGCAGCCGTGGGGTTAACCGTGCATGAGACCGCAAAGAGATGCGATGTGTTACAGGCTGGATTCCTATGGCTTAGGATCGGGGTCCCGACAGCGTTGGTATCAGAGCCTGACGGATTGTAGGACTACTAAGCCAAACTAGTCGAAGTTGAGTCTAGAATTGCTTTAGTTATATATAAGGGAATTGTTTGTGGAAGGGAACGTAAGACTCTTGTTCTCTTCTCAAGTTATTCTATTCTGGTCATCCTCGTCTTTTCTTCGGGAATTAAGGACTAGGTTACTCATCTTCTTCTAGGCTCGTGTTTCTGGTCGGTAGATTATAAGACTACGGACCGAGAGATATTTGGGTTTCTTTTATCCCTAAGAAAAAGGAAGTAAGTTTGATGATCAGAGAGTTGAACTTGATAGTTGAGTGGTTATGCTATTCTATTTTTGGGTTGTCTCAAAATTGTTTTTGAGTATTTACAGCCGTTATGCTGCCCAATTTTGCATTCAGAGCTCTAATGCTTTTGCATTACTCTCTATTTTCAGATGCCTGGCCGTCCTTCTCGTCAGGTGGTTCGTCTGACCAGGTGCATTGATGTGCCGGGTCATACGGCCATGCTGGTTAGGGTGATGTCGGTGTGCGGTTACCGTTGGTACCCAGAGTACACAGTGGAGGAACAGTACCGAGACTTCAACCAGAGCCAGTATATCTGCACTGTTAGGGTATTTCCAGACTACCCTGGAGCTGAGGAGCCAATCCATTGGTCCTATGGATTGGGAGTCACTGTTGACATGGCAGTACAAGATGCTGCCTATTCAATGCTGACCATTATGAGGGCGAGACATGCACTGCTGCAGATTTCAGAGTTCTGCTATGTTCCTGCCTCTCAGCCTGGTGAAGAGGGATACCTCAGCGGGGTCTATTTTGATTCCTCTATGGAGGATCCGCTACTGCAGTCCACTGCTGAGATGCTAGAGATTAGAGACAGGGATGCTCGTGCTCTCCGCATGGAGCTTTATGCTACACGTGCCCGTCTGTGGACGTCTTTGACGCAGCTGGCACCGGTAGTCCAGACAGGGTATGGAGATATGGAGATGTTGAACCCTGTTAGAAACGATCTTCCGGCCCATGTTGACTGGACCGCAATAGGAGGAGTCACCCCTCTTCGAGGACCCCTACTACCACCAGTCAGGGGACCAAGGCCACATCCATGTCCTTATGGATCCCAGGGATCTCAGGCCAGAGTATTTCCTGATCCGCAGGTTGAGCTTCCAGGCCATGGAGGCAATCTTTATGAGATGTTCTATGCGGATGTGTGAGCTGTGAGTGGAAGGATAGTCTGGTAGAAGCTGTACGTTCATAGTCCTGTGTGACTTGTGAAGTATTCTTGTTATGTGAAATGAATTCCGGAGGCCTAGATAAATAATGTATAGGAAGCTTGTAAGCCTCTGATGAGTAGTTTCATATTTTCAGTAGTTTGCTCTTCGGTTAAGGTTGTACTGAACTATGTAAGGGTGTGTATGAACCATGGTGTATATATAGCAGTTGCTTGTTACCATGTTGTTCGGATATTCATTTCCGCATTCCATGTGTTCAATGCATTCTTAATCCATAGCTAGTATTGATAATGATATTGGTCTAAGCTATGAGTTTGTTTGTCCGGATGGTGTTCACCAGGTTGAACCGTGCCCCTGCTCATGAGCAAGGCGAGGGTAGTCAAGCGTCGCAGGAAGACCTGCCTCACCCGCCCTCTCTGGCGGAAGTTATGCTTGAGGCAGAGAGAAACAAAAGGGAGACCAACCGACTGTTAGAGCGTATTGAGAAGAATACGACTCGTCAGCCTAGGAATGCTGTAGTGTCCCTCAATGACTTTGTGAAGCTGAATCCTCCAAAGTTCCATCACTCCGTCGATCCCCTCGACGCTGATGATTGGCTGTGCAATATCTCACGTAAGATTCGCTCTGCGAATGTTTCTAAGGCCGATAAGGTGACCTTTGCGGTGTATTTTCTGGAAGGACCCGCCAATCTGTGGTGGGAGAACTTTGAGGCTATGCGTCCTGCTGAACTAGCAGCCACATGGGCAGACTTTAGTGCAGCCTTCCGTCTGCACCATATTCTAGAGGGCCTGATGGACAGAAAGAGAGAGGAGTTCTGTGCATTCACCCAGGGCAAGTTGACCGTGGATGCCTATAGCCGCGAGTTCGGTAACCTTGCCCGCTATGCAACAGAGAAGGTGTCTACTAACGCCAAGAAGCAAGCCAGATTCCATAAGGGTCTGAGCCCTGAGCTTCGTCGTGATTTGCGCCTCCACGAGTGTACAAGCTTCCAAGCCCTGGTCAACAAGGCGATCAGTGCCGAGACTGGTCATACCGACTTCGAAGCCACAAAAAAGCACTCCCGTGACTTTGGCTCGTCATCTGGTTACGCGTTTCCAAAATGCAGGCTGTGGGTTCCAAACAGTTCTCTGCCGCCAAGATACACTCCGAGGCCATCCTATGTGGCGCCTCAGACGAATCAGACCAACCCTCCAGCAACAACCTATGGTGGTCCAGCTAGCAATGATGCACCACGTGCCAACCAAGTGATATGCTACAAGTGTGGAGAACCCGGGCACTATTCCCGTGAGTGTCCTCAGAATGTGGGTGCCAAGCAACCCGGAAAGTCCGTCGGGCAAGGCAAGTCGGGCAAAGCTTACTATGTGAAGCCAACTCCTGCAGGTGGCCGTGTGAACTATGTCTCAGCAGAAGAAGCTGCACAGGATCCCGACGTCATACTGGGTATGCTTCTTGTTAATCATCACCCAGCGTCTGTTCTTTTTGACACTGGGTCTTCTCATTCCTTCATTTCAGAAAGTTATGCACAGTTGCATAACATGTCTTTCTGTGATATGCCAATTCCATTGGTTGTCCAAACCCCTGGTAGCAAGTGGCAAACCTCTAGGATAACCTATGACAATTAAATTCTAGTAGACATGCTAGTTTTTCTAGCCTCATTGATAGCCCTGAAATCTTCGGATATTATTATCATCTTGGGTATGGACTGGATGTCAGTTCACTATGCCAAGATTGATACTCATTCTAGAAATGTTCAGCTTACCCATCCCTTGGGTGAGATAGTCAATGTCTCTACTCGAGTTGCCAAATGCCAACTCTATTCCCTCAATGCCAACCCTCTTCCGGAACTTGAAGACATTCCGGTAGTCCGTGACTTTCCGGATGTTTTTCCAGAGGAACTGCCAGGAATTCCACTTGACAGAGATGTAGAGTTCGTGATAGATCTTGTTCCGGGAACTGTTCCAATAGCCAGAAGACCATATAAGATGGCACCCTTGGAGCTAGCCGAACTTAAGAAGCAACTAGATGAGGCCTTGAATAAAGGTTTCATTCGTCCTAGATCTTCTCCTTGGGCTTGCCCCGTCCTATTCGTCAAGAAGAAAGACGGAACGGATCAGATGGTTGTTGATTACCGACCAGTTAATCTGGTCACCATAAAGAACAAGTATCCGCTCCCCAGGATGAACGACCTGTATGATCAGCTCGCTGGATCCTCAGTCTTCTCCAAAATGGATTTGAGGTTGGGATACCATCAAATCAAAATCAAGAACGGGGACATTCCAAAAATGGCTTTTGTTACTCGTTATGGCCAATACGAGTACACCGTCATGTCCTTCGGTTTAACCAATGCCCCATCCACCTTCTCTCGTCTGATGAATTCAATCTTCATGGAGTATTTGGATAAATTCGTCGTGGTATACCTCGATGATATTCTCATCTACTCAAAGAACAAACGGGAACATGCCGAGCATCTAAGGCTGGTATTGATGAAACTTCGAGAGCATCGCCTTTATGCCAAGTTTTCAAAATGTGAATTTTGGTTACCAGAAGTGACCTATCTAGGTCACGTAATCTCTGGTAAGGGTATTGCTGTCAATCCCGAGAGAGTTCAAGCCGTCCTTGATTGGACTCAACCTGAATCGGTTAAGCAAGTTAGGAGTTTTCTTGGTCTAGCGAGCTATTGTTGCCGCTTTGTCGAGAATTTCTCCAAGGTTGCAAAGCCTCTAACTGAACTCCTCAAGAAGGATAAAAAGTTCGAGTGGACACCACAGTGTGAGCATAGTTTTCAGGAACAGAAAAGACGCCTGACTTCCACACCTGTGTTGCTACCACCAGATTTTTCTAACGACTTTGTTATCTATTGCGACGCCTCGCGATAAGGGTTAGGTTGCATTCTCATGCAAGATTGTCATGTGATTGCATACGCATCCCGACAGTTGCGTCCACATGAGGATAATTATCCCACACATGATCTTGAGCTTGCAGCTGTGGTCCCTGCACTAAAAACCTGGCGACATTATCTTCTGGGTAATCGTTGCGAAATATTCACTGATCACCAAAGTCTGAAATATATCTTCACCCAGCCGGATTTGAATCTCAGGCAAAGACGGTGGGTTGAGTTGATCTCGGATTACGACTTAGGGATAACTTACACCCCGGGGAAGGCCAATGTTATGGCTGATGCACTAAGTCGTAAATCTTATTATAACAATTTGATGCTACAACGAGGTCAACCACATCTCTATGAGGAATTTCGGAAGTTAAATCTCCATATTATTCCTCAAGGATTCCTTTCTACCCTGGTGGTGAAGCCTACTCTTAGGGCTCAGATCAGAGCCGTGCAGGCTTATGATAAGGGTATATCCCGGATCAAGGAGAATATTGCTAGCGGAAACGCTAGGGATTTCTCCGTCAATGAGAAAGGTGTTGTGTTCTTTCAGAACCTTTTAGTGGTTCCTAAGAGCAAACGTCTGCGGCAATTGATCCTTAAGGAGGCTCATGATTCTCCTCTCACCATTCATCCCGGAAGCTCTAAGATGTATCAGGACCTACGCCAGAGGTTTGGGCGGACGAGGATGAAGAGAGAAATTGCTGAGTTCGCTGCTAACTGCGATGTTTGTCGTCGAGTTAAGGCAGAACATCAACGGCCTGCTGGCACCCTTCAACCTTTAGCTATTCCTGAATGGAAATGGGATAAAGTTAGTATGGATTTCATTACCGGATTTCCCAAGACCAAGAAAGGAAATAATGCTATCTTTGTGGTCATTGACCGTCTCTCCATAGAGCTCATTTTCTTCTAGTTCGTGAGAGTATAACAGCTAGCTAGCTAGCAGAGTTATATGTCTCTCGAATAGTGTCTCTTCATGGTGTTCCCCTGGAGATTAACTCAGACCGTGGGAGTATCTTTACTTCTCGCTTGTGGGAAAGTTTTCAGAATGCTATGGGGACTCACTTATCTTTTAGCACTGCCTTCCATCCTCAATCAAGTGGTCAAGTAGAAAGAGTGAATCAAATCCTAGAAGATATGCTCCAAGCTTGTGTTATATCATCCGGTATGAATTCGGAGAAGTGCCTTCCATTCGCCGAATTTGCTTATAACAATAGTTATCAATCAAGCTTGGGCAAAGCCCCTTTTGAAGTTCTCTATGGACGAAGATGTCGAACACCTCTTAATTGGTCAGAAACCAGAGAGAGGCAACTCTTTGGCCCGGATATGATCTAGGATGGAGAAGAGCAGATTCACATTATTCGTGAAAAGTTGAAAACAACCCAGTCTCGTCAAAAGAGCCAATATGATCGTCATCATAAGGCTGTGACCTTTGAAGTTGACGAGAAGGCTTACCTTCGGGTTACACCTTTGAAGGGTACCCATGGATTCGGTATCAAGGGAAAGTTGGCTCCTCGTTACATTGGTCCCTTTCGCATTCTTGCCAAACGAGGAGAAGTTGCCTACCAGTTGGAACTTCCTCCGCATCTTTCCAAGGTTCATGATGTCTTCCACGTCTTGCAACTCAGGCGTTGCTTTTCGGATCCTATCCGTGAAGTGGACCACGAAACGCTTGATCTCCAAGATAACCTTTCATACCGAGAATACCCCGTGTGTATTCTTGATCAAGCTGAGCGTACCACTCGACGTCGAAACCTCAAGTTTATTAAAGTTCAATGGTCAAATCATTCTGAAAAGGAGGCAACATGGGAAAGAGAGGATCGTCTCCGACTTGAGTATCCCGCGTTATTCCCGACGACTTCTAAATCTCGGGACGAGATTCTTTTGAGTGGGGGTGAGTTGTCACATCCCTGGAGCCCTAATCAAGTATAGCATTGTGCTCACATCTTCTTTGCATTGCATCAAAGGAAATTGCAACAAGATCAAAGCAAGTGGTGAAGCAAAACTCAAAAAACCCTAGCCACTTCTCAAATTCAAAAAATGCTGAAAACTTCAGGAATGGTTGGATATATTCCAACAAATATTCTGGTGCGTTCAAAATATTTTTGGTAAACTATTTTGGAGCTGAAATAAATAGCAAACCAAAATAGTTAGTAAAACAGAAAACAAAAGAGAAAAAAGAAAAGAAGGAAGAAGCACTCTCCTGTCGCCCTGAGGAGGCCCAGCCCACCAGGGGCAGCGGCGTCTTCTTCCTCCTGCCTTCTCGCAGAGGAGCGAACGCCCACAGCGTCTCCTCCACCTCCTGCTTCGCCGTGGCACGCTCTGGTGCTCCCCAGGACAGCGCGATAGCAGGGATAACCTCCCCGAGCTCTGGCCTAGCCATTCCCGCGCACCATCTCCCCCCTCTCCTCTCGGTTTCTTCCTCCCCCACTGCCGCCATTGACAGGAGCTCGAGCTCGAGCTGCCCGTGCCTCTGGCCACTAGTTCTTTCCCCCGAGTGCCCCATTCGCTCCGCCTCGACGAGCTGGTCCTTCCTGCAGAAGCCGAAGGTCCCCCGAGCCCTGCAACGCCCACGGCACCGTCGTCTTCAAGCTTCGGCCGCCAGCGAGCTTCGATCGATACGTCGCCTACAGCGCCTCCCCGAGCAAGCTAGCGCCACCACTGTACTCCCCGTGAGCTTGCGCAGCTTTCCCCCAAGTTTTCCCCATCGATCTCTTCCTCTAGGCCTAGTTCCACCGGAGCCCGATGAGGACCGCCGCTGCAGCTCGTCGCCGGTAGCCCTCTGGTGAAGGGTTGGTCCATCTGAGGCCACCAGCAGCTTCAGGCCGTCGGTAGATGCTTTAGGAGCCCAGCCCCGCGCGATTTGACCCTGTTTCTGATGACCTCGACGATGGCCGAGCTTTGGTCGCCGCCGAGCTCGTCGCCGGCGTCGATTCCGGCCACCCCAGCTCCTGGGGTTTGCCCCATCGTGCGCGCCGTCGAGTGGCCGATCTCCCTATGGTCTCCGCCGTGCGTTTGGTTGTCGGAGACGAGTTTCCGATGCCCTCCGCCGTTCTGGTGGTCGCCGAAGGCTCACCATCGGCGAGGACGACCTCGCCGCTGGTGGATCTCAGCTGGCCTGAGCCACTGACGCGTGGGGCCAGCCTCTGGATGTTTTGGATTATTAAGAATAAAGTTAATTAATTTAATAAGTCACCGACATGTGGGTCCAGTACTGTTAATTAGCTAATTAAGTTTAAAACTAATCTAAAACTGACCAGAGTCACTGACCAGTGGGTCCCACTAGTCAGGTTTGACTTTCAACGGCCAGTGGACCTGCTGATGTCATGCTGATGCAGTAAAGATTTTCTGATTTAAAAGAATTCCTGAAAAATGCCAAAACTTCTAAAAATCATAGAAATTAATCTGTAACTCCAATGAAAAAAATTATTATATGAAAAAGTATCAGAAAAATCCAAGGAGTCTGAATATGTCATTTTAAAACATGTTTGAAAATGTTACTGGACCAAACATGTAGAATAATGAATAAGTTAAATTTTATAAATGCTATGCAGATGGAATTTGAAAATCATTTGAATTCCACTTCAAATGCTATGATCAAACATTGCTCAATCACAACCATCAACTTAACATATCATTTCCATGCATGTTAAAAACAAGTTGATCTGAGCATCAGGTCGAATCAATTAAAATGGTATTCGAGAATACCTCGTTTGAAGTGATATTTGAATCTGATTCAAATCAACTTCAAACCTAATAAATGTTAGCTATATTAGCATACCACCTTGCATCCTCATGCCATGCTCATGCATCATCTTGTTGCATATGATTGTTATTGATTGTTGTCATTTCTTTCGGTAGGCTCCGCTTAGAGTTAGCATACCTGGTAGATGCTTGAGCCATGATGTGCCTTATCCTGCCATGCATGCTATGCTTAGAGTTGTGTATGGTCTGTCATCTGGGAGATGAATAGAATTGTGAGAATGTGTTCAGTAATTAAAGGTTGTGTGTTGAACCTGATTTGGTAAAGGGACCGGTGAAAGGCTATGTAGGAGTACATGGCGAGTTGTTTCATTGGAACCGTCCTTAGGAACTAAGTTCCATGTATGTAATCCAAGACTAGATACTACCACACGTTGGGATACTTAATTGACCTTCTCGACTTATTAATCGCTTAGTACTCGGTCCAGGAGTTGCAAGTAGTTTCTGGTGTTTATAGTCATGCTGGAGGCCGTGCATAGTGCTGACCTGCGAGGTGGGCTGTGATGCGGTAGGTAGTGGCACGGTGTACCAAGTGGCACCCAGATGGTGGGCTTGGGAACCCTGCGCACATCGTTTGGGGCCGTGGCGGAAACCTCGGCCGGACTTCCGTGCGGGTTACCTCAGATAGGCGATAGACCTGGACTAAGTATTAGCGTGGTTAACGGTCGTGGCCGACTCCCTTGTTGGGCTTTCGGTTGAAGGTTGCCGAGGTGCATGACGTGCACATGGCGATATGTGGCGAGAGCGTGTGTGACGAAGCACACCCCTGCAGGGTTATGATCTATTCGAATAGCCGCGTCCGCGGATATGGACTACTTGGAGACATATGTTGTTCATAGATAACTTCCATGGCTACTCATAAAATTGTCAAGATAAGCGTGAGTGTCGTGGAGGGCATTTCCGTATGAAGACGGTATGATTCCACGATGGAGTATTGTTGTGGTGTTAGTGGACTCGTGTGTGAGATATTAAGTTGTCAAAAATTGTTTTAAAATGCAAGTTGTATAGCCACGAGTCAAATGCTGGCTTTCCGCATGAAACCCCACAATTCCTTATTGATACATTGCATGAGTAGATGGTTATCCTAAAGTCCTGCTGAGTACCTCCGTACTCAGGTTTGCTTAATATTTGTTGCAGTGGTTGTTAACGACCCTAATGGAGGGTTCTTCCTAGACATCGACGACGACGAGTAGCTGGTATCCCAGCTACGATCTGGCCCTAGGGTGGGTCTGTAGTATAGTCAGGCTACGTGTCTTCTAGTTTCATCTGTCTGTACTCAGACAGCTTATCTACTTCCGCTGGCTTGTAACTTGAATGACTGTTGTGGTGGGTCGTGATACCCCTACCGTGTAATATTATGTGTGTGGCTCTTCCGAGCCTTTTAAATAAAGCTTGTATGATTATGGTTATGTTGTGATGCCATCGATGTATCTATACATATCAGTATGCCATGCGTACGTGTGTCGTACTTGATATGTATGGGGTTCGATTACCTAGCCGTAGGCTTTAGTAGCATTCCTTACAAGGAAATGCCCCTTTGTGATCCAACGAGCCATGGTAGTTCACTACTGCTCCGGACACATTGGTTGACCGGCATGTGTCCTTCTTAGCTGATGTGTCTGTCCCCGTTGGGGAAATGTCACGCGATGTAATGGAGTCCTTGTAGCTTGCTATGACTCGTCTACATTCGCTGGTGACCGACACCTTCTTTGCTGGGTCATGTATGCATGTCCCTGTGCGGAACTGCCACTTTGGTTTATGACTAGTGTAACATCCCAAAATTATAAATTTTGGAATGTTAATATAATAATTAGATTGATTGTTTGTTTGTTTGCCTGAGTGATTGAAACTTGTGTGAAATCTGAAACTTTTCAAAACTTTTGAATGAGAGGGAATAAAATGACTTTCCCCTTCTCCGGTGAATTCAAATTCAATCTTTTAAAAGCAAAGAGAGAAGATGACATGACTTCTTCAACTATAAAGAATTTGAATGGAGATATTTGCATTGAATTCTTTTGCATTTCCATTCGTTTTCTTCGTGCAAGAAATGCCGGGAAATACATCCTAGGGAGGAGGAACATGACCCTCAAACCCACGGGCATTTTGAAAGTTATTTGAACCCTCAAACTTAGAGGGTCATTTGAAAATTATTTGCGAAAGAAAATAAACCTTTTAGGCAATTTTGTGAAAATAATTTTTTCTGAAGTTTTTATTTTTGCCGTGGAAAAATGCCCATCATTTATATTTTATTTTTCTGATAATTTTAGTATATAGAAACTCTTTATTCCGAATTGATTTGATTTCCTTTTTATCGTTTTAGTTTCCTAGTTTTAAAAATAGGAAAGGAATCGTTTTTATTAGGAAACTCCAGGTGGCCCATTAAGACTTCCCTATTCTCGCCCAACAGAGATCATCTTCTTCCTCTATTCTCTTCTTCACGTCACAGGAACTTGCCTTCCATGGACAGAGGATCTCCACCTCCGGGATTCGCGAAGTACCTTCCCTCCCAGCGCCTCCCGTCGCCCCTATAAGAATCCCCATGAACTCCTCGTTCCATTCCCGTTGAAACCATCCCCTCTCCTCGCCTCTAGCTCGCGCGCCACCATCACCCCGTCGGTCACGAGAGAGCTCGTCGTGCAACTCCACATCGCCCCTGCAGCCCTCCCCACCTCGCTGAACCCCTCCCTGCCGAGCCCCCTCCACCACTTCGGCCCTCCTCCACCACCCCTCCACCTCGCTGCACCCCTCCCCATCGCCAGGAACTCTCCACCTCGCCTCCCCCTGGAACCAGCGACCAGGAAGCCAGGACCTTTTCCTCCCGTCGGCCCCCTGCAGGTCTCCACCTCCACCTCGCCTCCCCCCTGGAGCCTCGCCACCCCACCCCTTCCCCACCCCCCGCCGGAGTACCCCCACCCTCGCCGGAGAAGGCTCCAGCACGGGAGCAACTCCAGCCACGGTAAGGCTCCATCCCCCTCCTGTATCTTTTTTGTTTTTATGTAGTTTCATCCCTTAGATCAGGATCTACGGTGTAGATTACATAGGTACTTACCCCTTTGGTTTTCTAAAAAGAACCGGCGGTTGTTTTATTTAATTAGTTAGCCAAACAGTTTTCTTCTAATGTGCGGACGTTTGTTAGTTTAGCACCGCAGCGCAGAGGTCTAACCAACCAGAGATCGCCACATGGCCGTTCATTAGTTAGTTTTTTTTCTGTTTAATTCCAAAAACAGAAAAGTTCCAATCTTGTTTAGCCCATAACCTTTGATCCATAAGATCAATGATGTTTATTCTTTTTCCAGTAGCTCAAAAATTTCGTGTAGTTTTTAAAAACATATAATTTGTCTATGTTTGAAATTTTCAAATTTGAGTTAGATCAGATTTAGTTTAAACCTTGTTTTGCCTATTCCAGGAGTTTAAAAATAGCTTTTAATTTGATTCCTTTTGGTACTGATCACTAGTGATCTTATTTATCAGTGGTAAAAATTTCAGAATTGTTTGAGTGCTTTAGCTCACTGTTTCTTGTGAACCAATTTCTGTTTCACCTCTTTTAGGATTTCGGCTAATTCCTTTTCTAGCTTTGTTTTTAAATTATTTTCTTTATTATTTCAGAAACATTATTGTTTTGTTTATGTTATTTAAACAGTAGTTTTGCAACAAGTTTTTTTATTTTATTTGTTTTCATGAAATCAATTCTAGTTCCTTAGTAACTTGCAATTGGTTTCACCATTGTTTCAAATCCCGTTTGGGAATACTTTCAAGTAGTTTTGTGAAAAATACTTTATTTTATCTTAGTTAAACTTATATCTTAGTTCCTTGTTATTATTTTCTGTTAGACAAAAACTATTTAGTGTTTGACGTAGTAGAGGACTCCCTAGTCTTATTTGAAGTTTCTTTCGGATTCTTATTCACTCTCTTCTTCGTTTTGATTGCTAGAATGATTGCTAGTATGAGTGCTTATGTGAATGATATGTTTGTTATATAGATTCATCGGAGAGTGACGAGTAGTCTATCAAGTTATTTTCTCGAGAAATTCTTCTTCGTCAACATCACCAGGCAAGTCACTTTGATCATACTATCACCTATGTTTTATGCATCGTAGTTCTACCATCCTATGCCCAATTGCATGCTGCTTAGGTACTTGGAATTTTGAGTATAGATTGTAGTATCATGTGGTAGGCACACAACAACCCCGATACTTGGCCCCGGGACGACAACTTTCATATTGCTATGCTTGAGTAGACGGGATTTTGGTTGAGTGCATAACACGAGTGATGCGAGGTTGATTAAATAATCAAGACTGGTTAAGACAAGATTTTCAAGACCTCGGACGCAAAGCAACTCTGGGTGAAGGACGGTTGATCGGCTCCCTGGAGAACCCAGTGGATGCCCGGGATGCTGGGGACGGCCATGACATCCTGCGGAAACCTTCACCCAGGCTCAAAGAGACGAACTGATATTTTCAAGACCCAAGGCTTACCTGCACAGCCACAAGTCATTATGGGCTCTGGCTTGGTTGGACAACACGGCGACTCTGGACAGGCGGTGCTAGCAGATGTAGAAGAACGGTAGGATTGGATGGGCACCGACAGGGATTCAGAGGGACCCGTTGAAAGACCATGTTTTGATCATCCGGTCTTCAAACACCCTGAAGTGCGAGGACATACACGGAGGCGATCAAATCTTGTGGGGAATGTGTGCAAAACTCTGCAGAGTACTCAAACCTAATCGATTAGCCGTGTCCACGGTCATGGACAACTTGAGCCAAAGGAACTGAAGTTATCTGGATTTCTCAACACCATTAAATATATTTGATGAGGGTAACTATTGACAACTCGGGTACGAGAACTGGTTGGCGGAACCATCTCGTTAACAACCAACAATGTAGTAACATTTTGCTTTTACCCCACTCTTGTTGTAGGAGAAAAACTTGCTTTTCGCTAAAAACTTATAACCCCACCTGCCATATATGCATATAGTATAGATGACATTTTACCCCTCTCTTATGTGACTTGCCGGCATATTCAATATGCTCGCCTACACGGATGCAACGTCTTATGTTGCAGATATTTTTCTTCGACGAGTAAGGATACGATTCAAGGTTACGGTCTACACTCAACTTGTCATTGGTGTTTATTGGGACTCCACTCCCTTGACCGCTTCCGCTGAGATAATTAAGGTATATATTAGTTTTACGCTATTTACATGTGATTGCACTTTGATATATACATTGATGTACTGTGTGTGCCAGCATACTGATCCAGGGATGGCACAAAAACACAGAGGCTTGACTCGTCTTGAGTCGGGTCGCTACAGAAATGGTATCAGAGCACATGTTGACTGTAGGACGTGACCCTAGAAACCGGAAATTTCTTAGGAAAGGATCTCTCAAAAATTTCTATTTTTTCAAGAACACCTTTTACTTCTCATCTCTTCTGACTTCATTAAATATTCTCCCTCACCTCCAATAGTTAGACAATACCCTTACCCCTTTGACCTCATGAAGAATCAACGGAGTCCCACATCAAAGTAAAGAGGATATCACCATGCAATTGAAGAATTGACGCTACACCAACAGAGGACTCTCAAGACCCGAAGAACTCAAAGACCCTGAAGTGTCCGAATAATTATATGACCATTAGAAGTCCAAACCCCTTTTATGTACCCACGTTAGATACGATGAATTGTGAGCCGTCATTGGTGTGTGTTTTCCGACGGCCACAACTAAAATCTGTTCTCAAAAATATTGTTTGTATTGTGTGTATCTCCCTCCCTCTCTTACCCGTGTCATCCCCAAAACTTCAACCCTACCATATGGAGTTTGAAGCTGGACTTGTAGTCTGTGGACCAATGACCCAGCTGGAAGCTGATATATGGATTTAGAACATGGAGAACCACTTCGGGAGTAATTTGATCTAAAGGAAGTATGAAGTGGAACACGCTCTCCAGTACTATACCCAAAGTGCTGCAATCTGGTGGAAAATGCATCATGCCATACAAGGATTTAGTGGAGCTGAAAGTTGGGAAGAATTCAAGAAGATTCTGTTAAGATCCCGTCTCATTCATAAGTGCTATGAAAATCCGAAGGATAAGACTTGTGCATGCAAGATCTGTGGAGAAATAGGACACACCCAGGAAGAACACACGGATGGATGCACTCATTGTGAAGAAAATCACCCAGCTGAGGAGTGCCCAAGTAGTCAGGTGATTTGTTTCTTGTGTGAAGGAACCACCCACTACCCAGCGGCGTGTCACATTTACCCCAAGGTGCAACAAGTTGTCAAGCAGCAGAAAGATGCATTGACGGAAACCCTCAAGAAGAAGATTCTAGAAGAACCGGTGATGAACAAATATATTGAAGACCCTGATGGACAAGGTCTGACCAGATTTTTCTCCAATGCATGCTACTCATGTGGAGAAGAAGGACATTATTCACAGGACTGCACGAAGAGAAGCCAAGAGTATCTGGGAAACTTCCCGACGGAAGAAGTGGAGTTTGATCCACTTGAAATAGAAGAACTGGCCAAGATGAAGGAGTCCGGAAACAAGAAAAAGTACCCTCGGTAGAACCAAATATCTGCAGACATAGACCTGAGTCATGTCAGATGTTACAAGTGTATGAAATTTTGCCACCACAAATACATGTGCTCAGGAAGGAAGCCGGGAACCCAAGGAGCAAAGGCAACCACTAAGAAGCCTCGAGACTTGTCAGAAATCATTTGCTTTTGTTGCAAGGAAGCAGGACATTTTGCCAGCGATTGTCCACAAAGGAAGAAAGCTAGAATGGAGTAGTTTTGACCATGGCAATAAGTGTAATCCGAGCACTCTTGTTTTTCATAAGATCATGGAGTGAAATTTTTGTAGCAGAAGTCCTTGAGATTGTAATAACATCATGAATAAATGGAATTTATTGTCTCATGATTGCCTATGTTGAAACTGTATGCGTTGTTTCTCTACGAACAAAGATCTCTGAACAATTATGAGGATATGAGAAAATATGGTCTATGTAGGCATGAGTATAATTCATTTAAGTGTGGTAGTAATCGGTAAACCCACATGATCCACTGAGTAGGAATGTACCATGATTACCAAGGAGACACATACATTCCTCTGAGTACCTATTTACTGACACCTGCAGATGACAACTCTCTACGAGTCATTCCTCAAGGGCCCAGAAACGATCATGACCTTGACCAGTGATCATGATTACCCGAAAATCCTGAAGGACATGATGAAGCACATTCACCTTGAAGGAGATGCAGTCTACAAAGGCTACCCATTCATGGAAAATGGAGTGGAGCTTTGGTACGTGGAAGTACACCTCCACCATGTGAAAGGAGTTTGTCCAAAGACTATGGGGCAATACTTCTTCATTTCACGTGTACCACGAGCAACCTTCTTCGATGCTATTCGTGGAGCTGCCATGGAAGCCATACGTCAGATTGGAGAAATACTTGAAGCAAGACTCCGTCATACCCAGGAATACCTGAGTGAAGTACGTGCGGAGATGATGGAGATGAAGCTAATGGCCACCATGATGAAGCAAAAGATGGATGATTTCAAGGAGCACATCGGAAAATTCGAGTGGAACTAAAGTACCTCCAAGAGAGGCAGATGAATAAAGTTGGCAGAAATGCTTGACCATACCGAACCATGTGGATGGCAGCATTTGTAATAGAGTACTTTTGAATTGGAGTTTTTGATAAGAAATTAAGGATGTAATAAAGGATTGATTATGAAATGGATATGATTCATGGAAGAAGCTATGATGGATCAGCAAACGTTTTCTTAGGAGCATACGAAAACCTGAGAGTTGTGAAGATACGATAGATGTTTCGTTCAGCTTGCAGAACCAATGGATTATCCGAACTTCGTTCGTGGACAAGAGAAATTCTGCAACGCTTGTGAGGATGCCCAAGCGTTAGAATGCGAGATTCGCAAAACCTTATACAGAGAAATGATTGGGTGCGGAATGGATTGATCACCATGACGACTTACTCTTATCATTTATCTTGCTATTCGGAATGGTAAATCTGAGAGACTTACCCATATAGAGAGACGACGTTCTTTGAAGCTTTTGTTTAAAACTTAGAGTGGTATATGAAAAGCCCCATGTACATGGCACTTGTTGTCACGCGTAGGAAATTTTATGGTGAGGATGAAACCAAGACCCCTCTCTCTGCAGGATAACCACCAATGGTAGACCACCATGAGAACCATCGATATGTTATTTAGAATTGACCACGAGACTGTCTGTTAAGCAGACCCAGTGACGGAAGAAGCTTATATCAACGGGAGAGCATCACCAAAGGATTTAATATGAAGATTGTGCGATGTCAGTGGCCAAAACCCCAGAGGATCGTTAAAGCATTTTGAGGGACCAATATCTCTCATTTTAAGTGTGGTAGCACCCCACCTTGCCGGAGATTGGATTTGTTAGAAGACCCCCAAACCCTAACCTTTCTTTCTAGCCTCTTCGAATCTCGAGGACGAGATTCATTTTAAGTGTGGTAGTTTGTAACATCCCAAAATTATAAATTTTGGAATGTTAATATAATAATTAGATTGATTGTTTGTTTGTTTGCCTGAGTGATTGAAACTTCTGTGAAATCTGAAACTTTTCAAAACTTTTGAATGAGAGGGAATAAAATGACTTTCCCCTTCTCCGGTGAATTCAAACTCAATCTTTTAAAAGCAAAGAGAGAAGATGACATGACTTCTTCAACTATAAAGAATTTGAACGGAGATATTTGCATTGAATTCTTTTGCATTTCCATTTGTTTTCTTCGTGCAAGAAATGTCGGGAAATACATCCTAGAGAGGAGGAACATGACCCTCAAACCCACGGACATTTGGAAAGTTATTTGAACCCTCAAACTTAGAGGGTCATTTGAAAATTATTTGCAAAAGAAAATAAACCTTTTAGGCAATTTTATGAAAATAATTTTTTCTGAAGTTTTTATTTTTGCCGTGGAAAAATGCCCATCATTTATATTTTATTTTTCTGATAATTTTAGTATATAGAAACTCTTTATTCCGAATTGATTTGATTTCCTTTTTATCGTTTTAGTTTCCTTGTTTTAAAAATAGGAAAGGAAACGTTTTTATTAGGAAACTCCAGGTGGCCCATTAAGACTTTCCTATTCTCGCCCAACAGAGATCATCTTCTTCCTCTATTCTCTTCTTCACGTCACAGGAACTTGCCTTCCATGGACAGAGGATCTCCAACTCCGGGATTCGCGAAGTACCTTCCCTCCCAGCACCTCCCATCGCCTCTATAAGAACCCCCATGAACTCCTCGTTCCATTCCCGTTTTAACCATCCCCTCTCCTCGCCTCTAGCTCGCGCGCCACCATCACCCCGTCGGTCACCAGAGAGCTCGCCGTGCACCTCCACATCGCCCCTGCAGCCCTCCCCACCTCGCTGCACCCCTCCCCGCCGAGCCCCCTCCACCACTTCGGCCCTCCTCCACCACCCCTCCACCTCGCTGCACCCCTCCCCATCGCCAGGAACTCTCCACCTCGCCTCCCCCTGGAACCAGCGACCAGGAAGCCAGGAGCTTTTCCTCCCGTCGGCCCCGTGCAGGTCTCCACCTCCACCTCGCCTCCCCCCTGGAGCCTCGCCACCCCACCCCTTCCCCACCCCCCCGCCGGAGTACCCCCACCCTCGTCGGAGAAGGCTCTAGCACAGGAGCAACTCCAGCCACGGTAAGGCTCCATCGCCCTCCTGTTTCTTTTTTGTTTTTATGTAGTTTCATCCCTTAGATCAGGATCTACGGTGTAGATTACATAGGTACTTACCCCTTTGGTTTTCTAAAAAGAACCGGCGGTTGTTTTATTTAATTAGTTAGCCAAACAGTTTTCTTCTAATGTGCGGACGTTTGTTAGTTTAGCACCGAAGCGCACAGGTCTAACCAACCAGAGATCGCCACGTGGCCGTTCATTAGTTAGTTTTTTTTCTGTTTAATTCCAAAAACAGAAAAGTTCCAATCTTGTTTAGCCCATAACCTTTGATCCATAAGCCCAATGATGTTGATTCGTTTTCCAGTAGCTCAAAAATTTCCTATAGTTTTTAAAAACATATAATTTGTCTATGTTTGAAATTTTCAAATTTGAGTTAGATCAGATTTAGTTTAAACCTTGTTTTGCCTATTCCAGGAGTTTAAAAATAGCTTTTAATTTGATTCCTTTTGGTACTGATCACTAGTGATCTTATATATCAGTGGTAAACAGTTCAGAATTGTTTGAGTATTTTAGCTCACTGTTTCTTGTGAAACAATTTCTGTTTCACCTCTTTTAGGATTTCGGCTAATTCCTTTTCTAGCTTTGTTTTTAAATTATTTTCTTTATTATTTCAGAAACATTATTGTTTTGTTTATGTTAGTTAAACAGTAGTTTTGCAAAAAGTTTTTTTATTTTATTTGTTTTCATGAAATCAATTCTAGTTCCTTAGTAACTTGCAATTGGTTTCACCATTGTTTCAAATCCCGTTTGGGAATACTTTCAAGTAGTTTTGTGAAAAATACTTTATTTTATCTTAGTTAAACTTATATCTTAGTTCCTTGTTATTATTTTCTGTTAGACAAAAACTATTTAGTGTTTGACGTAGTAGAGGACTCCCTAGTCTTATTTGAAGTTTCTTTCGGATTCTTATTCGCTCTCTTCTTCGTTTTGATTGCTAGAATGATTGCTAGTATGAGTGCTTATGTGAATGATATGTTTGTTATATAGATTCATCGGAGAGTGACGAGTAGTCTATCAAGTTATTTTCTCGAGAAATTCTTCTTCGTCAACATCACCAGGCAAGTCACTTTGATCATACTATCACCTATGTTTTATGCATCGTAGTTCTACCATCCTATGCCCAATTGCATGCTGCTTAGGTACTTGGAAATTTTAGTATAGATTGTAGTATCATGTGGTAGGCACACAACAACCCCGATACTTGGCCCCGGGACGACAACTTTCATATTGCTATGCTTGAGTAGATGGGATTTCGGTTGAGTGCATAACACGAGTGATGCGAGGTTGATTAAATAATCAAGACCAGTTAAGACAAGATTTTCAAGACCTCGGACGCAAAGCAACTCTGGGTGAAGGACGGTTGATCGGCTCCCTGGAGAACCCAGTGGATGCCCGGGATGCTGGGGACGGCCATGACATCCTGCGGAAAGTTTCACCCAGGCTCAAAGAGATGGACGGATATTTTCAAGACCCAAGGCTTACCTGCACAGCCACAAGTCATTATGGGCTCTGGCTTGGTTGGACAACGCGGCGACTCTGGACAGGCGGTGCTAGCAGATGTAGAAGAACGGTAGGATTGGATGGGCACCGATAGGGATTCAGAGGGACCCGATGAAAGACCATGTTTTGATCATCCGGTCTTCAAACACCCTGAAGTGCGAGGACATACACGGAGGCGATCAAATCTTGTGGGGAATGTGTGCAAAACTCTGCAGAGTACTCAAACCTAACCGATTAGCCGTGTCCACGGTCATGGACAACTTGAGCCAAAGGAACTGAAGTTATCTGGATTTCTCAACACCATTAAATATATTTGATGAGGGTAACTATTGACAACTCGGGTACGAGAACTGGTTGGCGGAACCATCTCGTTAACAACCAACAATGTAGTAACATTTTGCTTTTAGCCCACTCTTGTTGTAGGAGAAAAACTTGCTTTTCGCTAAAAACTTATAACCCCACCTGCCATATATGCATATAGTATAGATGACATTTTACCCCTCTCTTATGTGACTTGCCGGCATATTCAATATGCTGACCTACACGGCTGCAACGTCTTATGTTGCAGATATTTTTCTTCGACGAGTAAGGATACGATTCAAGGTTACGGTCTACACTCAACTTGCCGTTGGTGTTTATTGGGACTCCACTCCCTTGACCGCTTCCGCTGAGATAATTAAGGTATATATCAGTTTTACGCTATTTACATGTGATTGCACTTTGATATATACATTGATGTACTGTGTGTGCCAGCATACTGATCCAGGGATGGCACAGAAACACAGAGGCTTGACTCGTCTTGAGTCGGGTCGCTACAACTAGACATGTCGATCCGGGTTCTTTGTCATTGGATTGCTAGCGACACAATTGCATACGCGAGTCAAAAGGTGCAAACGGTCCCGGCTAAGGTAAGGCTGCAACCGTGGGGTTAACCGTGCGTGAGACCGCAAAGAGATGCGATGTGTTACAGGCTGGATTCCTATGGCTTAGGATCGGGGTTCCAATAGGAACCGGACCAACGCATTAACACTTGGTGAATACATGAACTCCTCATACTATGGTCATCTCCGGGAGTGGTTCCGACTATTGTCACTCCGGGGTTGCCGGGTCATAACGCATAGTAGGTGACTACAACTTGCAAGGTAGGATCTAAAACACACATATATTGGCGACAACATAATAGGTTCAGATGTGAAATCATGGCACTCGGGCCCTAGTGACAAGCATTAAGCATAGCCAAGTAGTAGCAACATCAATCTAAAACATAGTGGATACTAGGGATCAATCCCCGTCAAAAACTAACTTAATTACATGATAGATCTCATCCAACTCATCACTGTCCAGCAAGCGTACGATGAGATTAATCACGAACGATGAAGAGCATCATGGAATTGTCGATGGAGAAAGGTTGATGATGACGATGGCGACGATTTCCCCTCTTCGGAGCCCGAAACGGACTCCAGATCTGCCCTCCAGATGAAGAACAGGATGTGGCGGCGCCTCCGTATCGCAAAACGCGATGAAACCTTCTCTCTGATTTTTTTCCAGACGAAACGGAAGATATAGAGCTAAGTTTGGTGGCGGTGGAGCCACGTGGGCCCCACAAGCCATCACGGCGCGGCCAGGGGGGTGGCCGCGGCCTGTGGGCTTGTGGCCCACTGGTCCACCTCCTCGAGTGGATCTTTGCGCAGGTATTTTTCTTTTATTCCAGAAAAAATCTCCGTAAATTTTCAGGACATTCCGAGAACTTTTATTTCTGCACAAAAACAACACCATGGCAATTCTGCTGAAAACAACGTGAGCCAGGGTTAGTTCCATTCAAATCATGCAAATTAGAGTCCAAAGCAAGGGCAAAAGAGTTCAGAAAAGTAGATACGACGGAGACGTATCAACTCCCCCAAGCTTAAAGCCTTGCTTGTCCTCAAGCAATTCAGTTGACAAACTGAAAGAGACAAAAGAAAAACTTTGACGAACTATGTTTGATCTTGTCGTTGCAAGTATGTCTAACTCATATCTAGAGTTTCAGCAACATCACAAGCAAACCACATAAGCAAATGACATCTAGGTCTCATGGTAAACTCACATCAATGGCATAATCAACTAGCGAGAAAATAATAATAAGCCTCAAATGTCAACACTTCAATCAAAACAACATGAAGCAGTACAAATAGATGGTATCTCGCTAGCTCTTTATGAGACTTCAAAACATAAATGCAGAGCACCTTCAAAGACCAAGGGCTGACTAAACATTGTAATTCATGGCAATGAAGATCCAGTCATAGCCATACTAAACACAGTTAAAAGCAAAGCATTAAAATGACAGAGGTGCTCTCTAATTGGTGCTTTTGTAAGAGGAGGATGACTCAACGGGAACATAAATAGACAGGCCCTTCGCAGAGGGAAGCATTGATTTGCAGAGGTGCCAGAGCTCAAGCTTTTAAAACAGAGATAATAATTTTGGGCGGCATGCTTTCATTGTCAACGCAATGACCAAGAGTTCTCAACATCTTCCATGCTACACATGCTATAGGAGGTTCCCAAACAGAAAAGTAAAGTTTTGACTCCCCCAACCACCAATCAATCACACTCCATGGCTAGCCGAATCCTCGGGTACCGTCCATACCAACATAAATCCCGAGGGAGTTTTGTTTGCAATTATCTTTTCGATTTGAGCATGGAACTGGGAATTCCAATTACCGGCCCCTTTCTCGTGAATGATAGTGAATAAACACATATCAAGGATAACACACCTAGCATGGAAGATACCAATAGCCCCCTGTCACCACTTGAGCGGTTCGGGCATGCAAAACATATTATTTCTTGAAGATTTAGAGAGTGGCACATGCAAATTTACTTGGAACGGCAGGTAGATACCGCACATAGGTAGGTATGGTGGACTCATATGGAATAACTTTGGGTTTATGGAGGTGGATGCACAAGCAGTATTCCCGCTTAGTACAAGTGAAGGCTAGCAAAAGACTGGGAAGCGACCAACTAGAGAGCGACAACAGTCATCAAAATGCATTGAGATTAACTAACATTGAGTGCAAGCATGAGTAGGACATAAATCACCATGAACATGAATATCATAGAGGCTATGTTGATTGTGTTTCAACTACATGCGTGAACATGCGCCAAGTCAAGCGACTTGAATCATTCAAAGGAGGATACCATCCTATCATACTACATCATAGTCATCTCAACATTCATGTTGGCAACCAAGACAAACCATTATAAGCTCCTAGCTAAGTAAGCATGGCATAAGAAACTATGATCTCTAAGTTGTCATTGCAAACATGTTTCTCTCAAAACAAAGCTAAATCAGGCATGATGAGCTAGTCATATTTACAAAAACAAAATAGATCGAGTTCATACCAGCTTTTCCAGGCTTAGTCACATCATCATATATCGTCATTATTGCCTTTTCCTAGAATCTGCAGGCAAACACAAAGGAGAATACAAAGTAATATGGCTCTTTGAAAGCTAAACAGGTATGCATGCAAGAGCTACTAAACATTGTAACCAATATCTTCTACCTTGACCCAAAGAATAAGAAAAATATCTACACGGGAAAGCTCCCAACAAGCAAAAGAAGAAAAAGGAAATCTTTTGGGGTTTTCTCAAACTAGATAGACACACGAAATGAAAACGAGAAAAAGAAAATAAACTAGCATGGATGATACAGTGGCAAAGTGTGAACACCGGCTAACAAAGTGAAAGCATAAGCAAGAATGTAAAGTCGGTGAGAACACGTACTCCCCCAAGCTTAGGATTTTGGCCTAAGTTGGTCTACTCCCAAGGAGGGAAATAATGAGTGATGTGAGCTATGCTAATGCACAAAAGTCCTTCCAATGGCGCTAGAAACAGGTGTGTCGACGACACCAGGAATCCTTCAGCTGCAGCTACGCCTTAAGGGACTTCCTAGGCAAGTATGCAAAGGATTTCCCCCGTGGCCTTGGAGCCTTGCGTTGGTGTTCCCTTGAAGCGGAAAGGGTGATGTAGCACAGTGATGGTAAGTATTTCCCTCAGTTTGAGAACCAAGGTATCAATCCGGTGGAGGAGTATCACAAGATCCCGCACAAACACGAAAGCTTGCTCCCAACGCTATGAAGGGGTTGTCAATCCCATATAGATTGTTTGCCAAGTGAGAACTGAAAGCAACAAAGTAACAAAGCAAAGTAAAAGCGGAGGTGTAAACGATGGATGTGAATAGACCCGGGGGTCGTAGTGTTTACTAGTGGCTTCTCTCATGAAAGCAAGTAGACGGTGGGGTGAACAAATTACTGTCGAGCAATTGATAGAACCGCGCAAAGTCATGATGATATCTATGCAATGATTATATCTATAGGCATCACGTCCAAAACAAGTAGACTGATACTTTCTGCATCTACTACTATGACTCCACACGTCGACCGCTATCCAGCATGCATCTAGTGTATTAAGTCCATAAGAACAGAGTAACGCCTTAAGAAAGATGACATGATGTAGATGGATAATCTCAAACCAATGATAAAACCCCCATCTTTTTACCCTTGATGGCAACTACTTGATGTGTGCCTTGCTGCCCCTACTGTCACTGGGAAAGGTCACTGCATGGCAGAACCCAAAACCAAGTACTTCTCCCATTGCAAGAATCATAGATCTAGTTAGCCAAACAAAACCCAAGACTCGGAGAGACTTACAAGGATATCAAATCATGCATATAAGAAATCAGCAAAGACTCAAATATATATCATAGATAATCTGATGACAAATCCACAATTCATCGGATCTCGACAAACACACCGCCAAAGAAGATTACATCGGATAGATCTCCATGAAGATCATGGAGAACTTTGTATTGAAGATCCAAGAGAGAGAAGAAGCCATCTAGTTACTAACTACTAGCTACTAACTTGCTGCGGCGGAAAAGTATTTTCGAGGCTCCCCTGATTTTTTGCGGAATAATTGGGAATTTATAGGCCAAAGACCTAGGTCAGGGGGCGGCCAAGGAGGCCACAAGCCTGCCCACCACCGCCTCCCCCTGGTGGCGGAGTGGGGGCTTGTGGGCTCCTTGGAGCCCACCTGGCTTGGCCCAAAAGCCTCCTGGTCTTCTTCCGTTCGGGAAAAAATCATTTCGGGGTTTTTCTTCCGTTTGGACTCCATTCCAAAATCAGATCTGAAAAGAGTAAAAAAAACGGAAAAACAGGAACTGGCACTTGGCACTGAATTAATAAGTTAGTCCCAAAAAAGATATAAAAGGTACATAAAACAACCAAAGAAGACAAGATAACAACGTGAAACCATCAAAAATTATAGATACGTTTGAGACGTATCAAGCATCCCCAAGCTTAACTCCTGCTCGTCCTCGAGTAGGGAAGTGATAAGAATGAATTTTTGATGCTTTCATGCTACCTAGCATAGGTGTCCTTTGTAATTCCTATTATGTGACGTGAATTTTCAGATCCATTAGATTCAAAACAATAGTTTGCTATTGACATGGAAAGAATAATAATTCAAGCAAACTAGCAAGGTAATCATGAACTTTCAAAATAACAAGGCCAAAAGAAAGTTATCCCTACAAAAGCATATAGTCTGGCTATGCTCTATCATCATTGCACAACGAATTTAAATCATGCACAACCCCGGTATTGGCCAAGTAATTGTTTCACACCTTTACTTTCTCAAACCTTTTCAACTCTCACGCAATACATGAGCGCGAGCCATGGTTATAGCACTATAGATGGTGTGAAATGTAGTGGAGGTTGCGAGACAAAAAAGGAGAAGATAGTCACATTAACTAGGCATATCAATGAGCTGTGGAGATGCTCATCAATATATATCAATGTGAATGAGTAGGGATTGCCATACAAATGATGCACTAGAGCTACGAGTATGTGAAAGCTCTTAAAGAAAACTAGTGGGTGTGCATCCAACTTGCTTGCTCACGAAGACCTAAGGCAATTTTGAGGAAGCCTATCATTGGAATATACAAGCCAAGTTATATAATGAAAATTTCCCACTAGCTATATGATGGTGACAAAACGAGGGACTCTCAATCATGGTGCTTAATATGCACAAGTGTGGAAAAAGTGGTAGCATTGTCCCTTCTCTCTTTTTCTCTCATTTTTTTTATTTTTTTGGTGGGCTCTTTGGCCTCTTTTTTTTATTTTGGTGGGCTTATTTTGCCTATTTTATTTCCTCACATGGGACAATGCTCCATTAATGATGATCATCACACTTTCAACTCAAAACTTAGAGCAACTATGACTCTATATGGAATGCCTTCGGTAGTGTACCGTGGCAATGATCTAGCATGGCATAGACATCAATGGAAACATCATGCTAGCTATCTTACGATCATGCAATGGCAATGTAGACATGGTGGCACATGTCATGGTGGTAGTTTCATGGCAATATATCTCGGAATGACTTTGAAAAAGCCATAGTAGGTAGGCATGGTGGCTGTTTTGAGGGAGGCTAATGGTGGGTTTTGTGCACCGGCGAAGGTTGCACGGCACTAAGAAGATAGTGATGGTGGAAGGTGAAAGTGCATCTAAACCATGGACTCAACATTAGTGATGAAGAACTCATATACCTGTTGCAAAAGTTTTATTAGTAGTCGAAACAAAGCATTCAACGCATACTCCTAGGGGAAGGGTTGGTAGGTATAAACCATCACGCGATCCCGACCGCCACGCAAAGGATGGCAATCAATAAACTAATCATGCTCAGATTTCATCACATAGCGGTTCACCATACGTGCATGCTACGGGAATCACTAACTTCAACACAAGTATTTCTAGATCCACAACACCTTACTAGCATGACTTCAATATTACCATAACCACAACTCAAAACTAATTGAGATGAATCAAACTTCTCTAACTATTCAATGCACATGAAGGTGGAAGTTTTCGTATCCCTTTGGATAACTACCCCTTTTTAGGATACCTTCAAATCATAGATCAACTACCAAGCAACGCACTGCTGTGCTCTAAAAGATATAAGTGAATCACATAGAGCAAAAGTATCTAGCTCGAAAGATATAAGTGAAGCACATGTGAGCTGAATTGTCTACCAAAAGATATAAGCAAAGCTCGACAAAATCATGGTGTGTGCATGTCTCTCTCTCTAGGTGTGCAGAAAGGATGATTGTGACACAACAAAAATAAAAGACTCCTACGATACAAGACGCTCCAAGCAAAAACACATAACATGCGGTGAATAAAAATATAGCCCCAAGTAACGTTACCGATGGATTGAAGATAAGAGAGGGGATGCCTTCCCGGGGCATCCCCAAGCTTAGGATTTTACGGCATCCTTGAATCTCTTGGGGTACCTTGGGCATCCCCAAGCTTGAGCTCTTGCCACTCTTTATCTCTTTGTCCCTAAGAACTTCACCCAAAACTTGAAAACTTCACAACACGGAACTTAAACAGAAACTCGTGATAACATTAGTACAAGAAAGCAAACCACCACTTCCTTAGGTACTGTAGCAAACTTAAATTCTACTTGTGCTGATGTTGGGTTACTGTACTTTCAATCTTCCATGGCTAATACCCCCCGATACTATCCATAGTTTCATCAAAATAAGCAACCAACACAACAAAAACAGAATCTGTTAACAGCAGACTAGTCTGTAGCAATCTGTATATTTCGTATACCTCTGGTACTTCAAAAGTTCTGAAAAATTACGACAGTGTGAAGAATTTGCTTAGCAATCAGCAAAAAAAATAATCAACTCAAAATCTCTTACAGAAAAAAAATGAAAATTCTTTTCGTGAGCAGAAAGTTTCTGTCTTTTCCAGCATGACCAAACGATAATCGCCAAGACTAATCATAACGGTTTTGCTTGGCACAAACGCAAAAAGAAACACAAAAAACACAATCATAACAGAATTATGAAAGTGTGGAGAAAACAAAAGAGGAAGCAAAAATCAAAGAAAAATTTATTCATTGGGTTGCTTCCCAACAAGCGCTATCGTTTAACGCCCTTAGCTAGGCATTGTTTTCAATGATGCTCACATAAAAGGTCAGGATTGAAACACAACGAGAGCATCATGGAGCAAATGGCTAGCACATTTAAGTCTAACCCACTTCCTATGCATAAGGATTTTGTGATCAAACAATTTATTGGAGCAAGAATCAACTAGCATAGGAAGGCAAAACAAGCATAGCTTCAAAAATTTCAACATATGGAGAGGAAGCCTGATACTATTGCAATAAGTAGAAGAATATGATCCTCTCTCATAGTAATTTTCAGTAGCATCATGAATGAATTCAACAATGTAAATATCACAAAGGATATTCTTTTCATGATCCACATGCATGCAAAGTTGACGCTCTTCAACAATAGTGGGATTATCATCAAATAAAGTCATGACTTCTCCAATCCCACTTTCAGTATTGTTGCAAATATCATATTCATCATGAGGTTTGAACAAATTTTCAAGATCATCAGAAAGATCATCACCCCAATCATGATTATTGCAATAAGTAGTGGTCATAGCAAAACTAGCATCCCCAAGCTTACGGTTTTGCATATTCTTAGCATGATTGTCACTAATAGAATTTATAGTGAAACCATTGCAATCATGATTTTCATCCAAGGAGCCCTCGTGAATCACTTCATGAATATCTTCCTCACAATTTTCAGATTCACGCATCTTAAGCAAAACACCATAGAAATACTCAATTGTCCTCAACTCACTAGCAATTCGTTCAACAATAGCGGGTCTCTTAAAGAGACTAGCTAGTGGATGAGGATCCATATCAATAGATTTTCAGCAAGCGAAGATGCAAGCATATTGAAGGCACATGGCACACAAGTGAACGGAAAGGAAGCGAGAGAAAAGGGCGAACGAAAAGGAAAACAAAAAGGCAAAGGAGAAAGGCAAATGAAAACGGCAAACGTGAAGTGGGGGAGAGGAAAACGAGAGGCAACTGGCAACAAAAGTAAATGCAATAGAAGAGTTTGTGAGACCTACTTGGATAGATATTAATTTCTCCTCCCCGGCAACGGCGCCAGAAATGCTTATGATGTTAGCTACGCTAATGCACAAAAGTCCTTCCAATGGCGCCAGAAACAGGTGTGTCGATGGCACCAGGAATCCTTCAGCTACGGCTACGCCTTAAGGGACTTCCTAGGAAAATATGCAAAGGAGTTCCACCGTGGCCTTGGAGCCTTGTGTTGGTGTTCCCTTGAAGCGGAAAGGGTGATGTAGCACAGTGACGGTAAGTATTTCCCTCAGTTTGAGAACCAAGGTATCAATCCGGTGGAGGAGTATCACAAGATCCTGCACAAACACAAAAGCTTGCTCCCAACGCTATGAAGGGGTTGTCAATCCCTTATAGATTGTTTGCCAAGTGAGAACTGAAAGCAACAAAGTAACAAAGCAAAGTAAAAGCGGAGGTGTAAACGATGGATGTGAATAGACCCGGGGGCCGTAGTGTTTACTAGTGGCTTCTCTCATGAAAGCAAGTAGACGGTGGGTGAACAAATTACTGTCGAGCAATTGATAGAACCGTGCAAAGCCGTGACGATTGTTGGAAATATGCCCTAGAGGCAATAATAAATTAGTTATTATTATATTTCTTTGTTCATGATAATCGTTTATTATCCATGCTATAATTGTATTGATTGGAAACACAATACATGTGTGGATACATAGACAAAACACTGTCCCTAGTAAGCCTCTAGTTGACTAGCTCGTTGATCAAAGATGGTCAAGGTTTCCTGGCCATAGGCAAGTGTTGTTACTTGATAACGGGATCACATCATTAGGAGAATCATGTGATGGACTAGACCCAAACTAATAGACGTAGCATGTTGATCGTGTCATTTTATTGCTACTATTTTCTGCGTGTCAAGTATTTGTTCCTATGACCATGAGATCATATAACTTACTAACACCGGAGGAATACTTTGTGTGTATCAAACGTCGCAACGTAACTGGGTGACTATAAAGATGCTCTACAGGTATCTCCGAAGGTGTTCGTTAAGTTAGTATGGATCGAGACTGGGATTTGTCACTCCGTGTGACGGAGAGGTGTCTCGGGGCCCACTCGGTAATACAACATCACACACAAGCATTGCAAGCAATGTGACTTAGTGTAAGTTGCGGGATCTTGTATTACCGAACGAGTAAAGAGACTTGCCGGTAAACGAGATTGAAATAGGTATGCGGATACTGACGAACGAATCTCGGGCAAGTAACATACCGAAGGACAAAGGGAATGACATACGGGATTATATGAATCCTTGGCACTGAGGTTCAAACGATAAGATCTTCGTAGAATATGTAGGATCCAATATGGGCATCCAGGTCCCGCTATTGGATATTGACCGAGGAGTCTCTCGGGTCATGTCTACATAGTTCTCGAACCCGCAGGGTCTGCACACTTAAGGTTCGACGTTGTTTTATGCGTATTTGAGTTATATGGTTGGTTACCGAATGTTGTTTGGAGTCCGGGATGAGATCACGGACGTCACGAGGGTTTCCGGAATGGTCCGGAAACGAAGATTGATATATAGGATGACCTCATTTGATTACCGGAAGGTTTTCAGAGTTACCGGGAATGTACCGGGAATGACGAATGGGTTCCGGGAGTTCACCGGGGGGGGGGGGGCAACCCACCCCGGGGAAGCCCATAGGTATTGGGGGTGCCGCACCAGCCCTTAGTAGGCTGGTGGGACAGCCCAAAAGGGGCCTATGCGCATTGGGAAGAAAATCAAAGAGAAAAAGAAAAAAAAGGAGGAGGTAGGAAAGGGAAGAAGGACTCCACCTTCCAAACCAAGTAGGACTCGGTTTGGGGGGGAGACCTTCCCCCCTTGGCTCGGCCGACCCCTTGGGGGTTCTTGGACCCCAAGGCAAGGATTCCCCTCTCCCTCCTATATATGGTGGGGTTTTAGGGCTGATTTGAGACAACTTTGCCACGGCAGCCCGACCACATATCTCCACGGTTTTACCTCTAGATCGCGTTTCTGCGAAGCTCGGGCGGAGCCCTGCTGAGACGAGATCATCACCAACCTCCGGAGCGCCGTCACGCTGCCGCAGAACTCTTCTACCTCTCCGTCTCTCTTGCTGGATCAAGAAGGCCGAGATCATCGTCGAGCTGTACGTGTGCTGAACGCGGAGGTGCCGTCCGTTCGGCACTAGATCGTGGGACTGATCGCGGGATAGTTCGCGGGGCGGATCGAGGGACGTGAGGACGTTCCACTACATCAACCGCGTTCACTAACGCTTCTGCTGTATGGTCTACAAGGGTACGTAGTTCACACATCCCCTCTCGTAGATGGACATCACCATGATAGGTCTTCGTGCGCGTAGGAAATTTTTTGTTTCCCATGCGACGTTCCCCAACAGTGGCATCATGAGCTAGGTTCATGCGTAGATGTCTTCTCGAGTAGAACACAAAAGTTTTTGTGGGCGGTGATGTGCGTTTTGCTGCCCTCCTTAGTCTTTTCTTGATTCCGCAGTATTGTTGGATCGAAGCGGCTCGGACCGACATTACTCGTACACTTACGAGAGACTGGTTTCATCGCTACGAGTAACTCCGTTGCTCAAAGATGACTGGCGGGTGTCAGTTTCTCCAACTTTAGTTGAATCGGAGGTCCTTGGATGAGGTTAAATAGCAACTCATATATCTCCGTTGTGGTGTTTGCGTAAGTAAGATGCGATCCTACTATATACCCATGGTCACCACGTAAAACATGCAACACCAAAATTAGAGGACGTCTAACTTGTTTTTGCAGGGTATGCTTGTGATGTGATATGGCCAACGATGTGATGTGATATATTGGATGTATGAGATGATCATGTTGTAATAGTTAATATCGACTTGCACGTCGATGGTACGGCAACCGGCAGGAGCCATAGGGTTGTCTTTAAACTAACGTTTGTGGTTGCAGATGCGTTTACTATTTTGCTAGGATGTAGCTTTAGTAGTAATAGCATGAGTAGCACGACAACCCCGATGGCGACACGTTGATGGAGATCATGGTGTGACGCCGGTGACAAGAAGATCGTGCCGGTGCTTTGGAGATGGAGATCAAGAAGCACATGATGATGGCCATATCATGTCACTTATGAATTGCATGTGATGTTAATCCTTTTATGCACCTTATTTTGCTTAGAACGACGGTAGCATTATGAGGTGATCTCTCACTAAAATTTCAAGACGGAATTGTGTTCTCCCCAACTGTGCACCGTTGCGACAGTTCTTCGTTTCGAGACACCACGTGATGATCGGGTGTGATAGACTCAACGTTCACATACAGCGGGTGCAAAATAGTTGCACACGCAGAACACTCGGGTTAAGCTTGACGAGCCTAGCATGTGCAGACATGGCCTCGGAACACATGAGACCGAAAGGTCGAGCATGAATCATATAGTCGATATGATTAGCATAGAGATGCTTACCACTGAAACTATTCTCGACTCACGTGATGATCGGACTTGAGATAGTGGATTTGGATCATGTACCACTCAAATGACTAGAGAGATGTACTTTTTGAGTGGGAGTTCTTAAGTAATATGATTAATTGAACTAATTGTCATGAACATAGTCTAATGGTCTTCGCGAATTACGATGTAGCTTGCGCTATAACTCTACTGTTTTTATATGTTCCTAGAGAAAATTTAGTTGAAAGTTGAAAGTAGCAAACTTTGCAGACTAAGTCTGTAAAACCGAGGATTGTCCTCGTTGCTACGCAGAAGGCTTATGTCCTTAATGCACCACTCGGTGTGATGCACCTCGAGCGTCGTCTGTGAATGCTGTGAACATCCGACATACACGTTTCTGATGACTACACGATAGTTCAGTGCAAGATACTTAATGGCGTAGAAGCAAGGCGCCGAAAACCTTGTAAAACGTCACGAAACATAAGTGATGTTCTAAAGAGATGAAATTGTGATTTCATGCTTGTGCCCTTGTTAAGAGGTACGGGACCCCCAACAAGATTCTTTGTCCACAAAGTAAAGGAGAAAAGCTCAATCGTTGAGCGTGTGCTCAGATTGTCTGAGTACGACAATCACTTGAATCAAGTGGGAGTTAATCTTCCAGATGAGATAGTGATGGTTCTCCAAAGTCACTGCCACCAAGCTGTGAGAGCTTCGTGATGAACTATAACATATCAAGGATAGATACAATGATCCTTGAGCGAATCGCGATGTTTGACATTGCGAAAGTAGAAATCAAGAAGGAGCATCAATATCTGATGGTTAGTAAAACCACTAAGTTTCAAGAAAGGCAAGGGCTAGAAGGGATACTTCGTGAAACGGCAAAACAGTTGCTGCACTAATGAAGAGATCCAAGATTAAACCCAAACCCGAGACTAAGTGCTTCTGTAATGAGGGGAACAGTCACTGAGGCGGAGCAACTCTAGATACTTGGTAGATAAGAAGGCTGGCAAAAGTCAAAAGAAGTATATTTGATATACATGATGTTGATGTGTACTTTACTAGTACTCCTAGTAGCATGAGGGTATTGGATACCGGTTCGGTTGCTAAGTGATTAGTAACACAAAATGAAAGCTACGGCATAAATGGAGACTAGCTAAAGGCGAGGTGACGATACGTGTTGGAAGTGTTTCCAAGGTTGATATGATCAAACGTCGCACGCTCCCTCTACCATCGGGATTGGTGTTAAACCTAAATAATCATTATTTGGTGCTTGCGTTAAGCATGAACAGGATTGGATCGTGTTTATTGCAATATGATTATTCATTTAAAGAGAATAATGGTTACTCTATTTTCTTGAATAATCACCTTCAATGGTTTATTGAATCTCGATCGTAGTGTTACACATGTTCATGATATTGGTGCCAAAAGACACGAGGTAATGATGATAGTACCACTTACTTGTGGCACTGCCGCTTGAGTCATGTTGGTATAAATTGCATGAAGAGGCTCCATGCTGATGGATCTTTATACTCACTTGTTTTTGAATCACTAGTGACATGCAAATCATACCACATGAGCAAGGCCTTGTTTTCATTGAGATGAAACAAGATAGTAACTTGTTGGAAGTGATACATTTTGATGTATGCAGTCCAATGGGTGCTGAGGCACGCAGTGGATATCATTATGTTCTTACTTCACTGACGATTTGAGTAGATGTAGGAGTATTTACTTAATGAATCACAAGTCTGAAATATTGAAAAGTTCAATTCCGTTTCAGAGTGAAGTTCGTCGTAACAAGAGGATAAACTGTCTACGATATGATCATAGAAATGAATATCTGAGTTAAGAGTTTTGGTACGCAGTTAAGACAATGTGGAAATTGTTTCGCAGTTCATGCCACCTGGAACATCATAGTGTGATGATGTGTCTGAACGTCATAGCCACGCACTATTTGGTATGGTGCATGCTATGATGTCTCTTATCGAATTACCACTATCGTTTATGGGTTATGCATTAGAGACAACCACATTCACTTTAAATAGGGCACCGCGTGTTTCCGTTGAGATGACACAGTATAGACTGAGGTTTAGAGAAATCTAAACTGTTGTTTCTTGAAAGTTTGGGGCTTCGACACTTATGTGAAAAAGTTTCAGTCTGATAAGATCGAACCCAAAGTGGATAAATGCATCTTCATAGGATATCCAAAACAGTTGGGTACATCTCCTATCTCAGATCCAAAAGCAAAGTGTTTGTTTCTAAAACGGATCCTTTCTCGAGGAAAGGTTTCTCTCGAAAGAATTGAGTGGGAGGGTGGTAGAACTTGATGAGGTTATTGAACCATCACTTCAACCAGTGTGTAGTAGGGTGCTGGAAGTTGTTCCGGTAGCGCCTACACCAATTGAAGTGAAAGCTGATGATGGTGATCATCGAGCATCGGATCAAGTTACTGCAAGCCTCGTAGGTTGACACGGTCACATACTACTACAGAGTGGTACGGTAACCCTGTCTTGGAGGTCATGTTGTTGAGCAACAGTGAACCTACGAGTTATGGAGAAAGCGATGGTGGGCCCAGATTCCGACAAATGGGTGGAAGCCATGAAATCCGAGAGAGGATCCATGTATGAAAGCAAAGTGTAGACTTTGGAAGAACTACTTGATGGTCATAGGACTATTGAGTAAAAATGGATCTTTAAAAGAAGACAGACGATGATGGTGATAAGTCACTATTAAGAAAAGCTCGACTTGTCGCAAAGATGTTTACGACAAGATCAAACAGTTGACTGTGATGAGACTTTCTCACTCGTAGCGATGCTAAAGGTCTGTTAGAATTATGTTAGTTGTTGATGCATTATTTAAGAAATATTGCACGTAGGATGTCAAAACATTGTTTTCTCAAAGGTTTCCTTGAGCAAACATTGTATGTGATACAACCAGAAGGTTTTGTCGATCCTAAAGATACTAGCAAGTATGCAAGCTCCAGTGATCCTTCAATGGACAGGTGCAAGCATCTCGGAGTTGGAATATACACTTTGATGAGATGATCAAAGATTTTGGGTTCGTACAAGGTTTATGAGAAACTTGTATTTCCAAAGAAGTGAGTGGGAGCACTATAGAATTTCTGATAAGTATATGTGGTAGACATATTGTTGATCAGAAGTAATGTAGAATTTCTGTAAAGCATATAAGGTTGTTTGAAAGGAGTTTTCAAAGGAATACCTGGATTGCGCTACTTGAACGTTGAGCATCAAAGATCTATGGAGATAGATCAAAAGCGCTTAATGAAAGTTTCAATAAGATGCATGCCTTGACAAGTTTTTGAAGGAGTTCAAAATAGATCAGCAAAGAAGGAGTTCTTGGTTGCGTTGTAAGGTGTAAATTTGAGTAAGACTCAAAACCCGACCACGGCAGAATAAAGAGAATAGACGAAGGTCGTCTTCTATGCCTTAGCCGTAGAATCTAAAGTATGCCATGCTGTGTACCGCACCTGATGTGTGCCTTGACTCAAAGTCTGTTGAGAGGTACAGAGAGTGATCCATGATTGAATCACTAGCAGTGGTCAAAATTTATCCTCAGTAACTGATGGACTAAGGAATTTTTCTCGATTATGGAGGTGGTTAAAGATTTCGTCGTAAAGGGTTACGTCGATGCAAGCTTTGACACTAATCCGAATAACTATGAGTAGTGAAATGGATTCGTATAGTAGAGTAGATATTTGGAGTATTTCCGAATCGCACGTAGTAGCATCATCTATAAGATGACATAAAGATTTGTAAAGAACACACGGATCTGAAAGTTTCAGAACCGTTGACTAAAACCTCTCTCACGAGCGAGACGTGATCAGACCCCAGAACTATATGGGTGTTAGATTCGTTAGAATCACATGGTGATGTGAACTAGATTATTGACTCTAGTGCAAGTGGGAGACTGTTGGAAATATACCCTAGAGGCAATAATAAATTAGTTATTATTATATTTCTTTGTTCATGATAATCGTTTATTATCCATGCTATAATTGTATTGATTGGAAACACAATACATGTGTGGATACATAGACAAAACACTGTCCCTTGTAAGCCTCTAGTTGACTAGCTCGTTGATCAAAGATGGTCAAGGTTTCCTGGCCATAGGCAAGTGTTGTCACTTGATAACGGGATCACATCATTAGGAGAATCATGTGATGGACTAGACCCAAACTAATAGACGTAGCATGTTGATCGTGTCATTTTATTGCTACTGTTTTCTGCGTGTCAAGTATTTGTTACTATGACCATGAGATCATATAACTTACTAACACCGGAGGAATACTTTGTGTGTATCAAACGTCGCAACGTAACTGGGTGACTATAAAGATGCTCAACAGGTATCTGCGAAGGTGTTCGTTAAGTTAGTATGGATTGAGACTGGGATTTGTCACTCCGTGTGACGGAGAGGTGTCTCGGGGCCCACTCGGTAATACAACATCACACACAAGCCTTGCAAGCAATGTGACTTAGTGTAAGTTGCAGGATCTTGTATTACGGAACGAGTAAATAGACTTGCCTGTAAACGAGATTGAAATAGGTATGCGGATACTGACGAACGAATCTCGGGCAAGTAACATACCGAAGGACAAAGGGAATGACATACGGGATTATATGAATCCTTGGCACTGAGGTTCAAACGATAAGATCTTCGTAGAATATGTAGGATCCAATATGGGCATCCAGGTCCCGCTATTGGATATTGACCGAGGAGTCTCTCGGGTCATGTCTACATAGTTCTCGAACCCGCAGGGTCTGCACACTTAAGGTTCGACGTTGTTTTATGCGTATTTGAGTTATATGGTTGGTTACCGAATGTTGTTTGGAGTCCGGGATGAGATCACGGACGTCACGAGGGTTTCCGGAATGGTCCGGAAACGAAGATTGATATATAGGATGACCTCATTTGATTACCGGAAGGTTTTCAGAGTTACCGGGAATGTACCGGGAATGACGAATGGGTTCCGGGAGTTCACCGGGGGGGGGGGGGGGGGGAAACCCACCCCGGGGAAGCCCATAGGTATTGGGGGTGCCGCACCAGCCCTTAGTAGGCTGGTGGGACAGCCCAAAAGGGGCCTATGCGCATTGGGAAGAAAATCAAAGAGAAAAAGAAAAAAAAGGAGGAGGTAGGAAAGGGAAGAAGGACTCCACCTTCCAAACCAAGTAGGACTCGGTTTGGGGGGGGGGAGACCTTCCCCCCTTGGCTCGGCCGACCCCTTGGGGGTTCTTGGACCCCAAGGCAAGGCTTCCCCTCTCCCTCCTATATATAGTGGGGTTTTAGGGCTGATTTGAGACAACTTTGCCACGGCAGCCCGACCACATATCTCCATGGTTTTACCTCTAGATCGCGTTTCTGCGAAGCTCGGGCGGAGCCCTGCTGAGACGAGATCATCACCAACCTCCGGAGCGCCGTCACGCTGCCGCAGAACTCTTCTACCTCTCCGTCTCTCTTGCTGGATCAAGAAGGCCGAGATCATCGTCGAGCTGTACGTGTGCTGAACGCGGAGGTGCCGTCCGTTCGGCACTAGATCGTGGGACTGATCGCGGGATAGTTCGCGGGGCGGATCGAGGGACGTGAGGACGTTCCACTACATCAACCGCGTTCACTAACGCTTCTGCTGTACGGTCTAGAAGGGTACGTAGTTCACACATCCCCTCTCGTAGATGGACATCACCATGATAGGTCTTCGTGCGCGTAGGAAATTTTTTGTTTCCCATGCGACGTTCCCCAACAGTGGCATCATGAGCTAGGTTCATGCGTAGATGTCTTCTCGAGTAGAACACAAACGTTTTTGTGGGCGGTGATGTGCGTTGTGCTGCCCTCCTTAGCCTTTTCTTGATTCCGCGGTATTGTTGGATCGAAGCGGCTCGGACCGACATTACTCGTACACTTACGAGAGACTGGTTTCATCGCTACGAGTAACTCCGTTGCTCAAAGATGACTGGCGGGTGTCAGTTTCTCCAACTTTAGTTGAATCGGATTTGACCGAGGAGGTCCTTGGATGAGGTTAAATAGCAACTCATATATCTCCATTGTGGTGTTTGCGTAAGTAAGATGCGATCCTACTAGATACCCATGGTCACCACGTAAAACATGCAACAACAAAATTAGAGGACGTCTAACTTGTTTTTGCAGGGTATGCTTGTGATGTGATATGGCCAACGATGTGATGTGATATATTGGATGTATGAGATGATCATGTTGTAATAGTTAATATCGACTTGCACGTCGATGGTACGACAACTGGCATGAGCCATAGGGTTGTCTTTAAACTAACGTTTGTGGTTGCAGAAGCGTTTACTATTTTGGTAGGATGTAGCTTTAGTAGTAATAGCATGAGTAGCACGACAACCCCGATGGCGACACGTTGATGGAGATCATGATGATGGAGTTCATGGTGTGACGCCGGTGACAAGAAGATCGTGCCAGTGCTTTGGTGATGGAGATCAAGAAGCACATGATGATGGCCATATCATGTCACTTATGAATTGCATGTGATGTTAATCCTTTTATGCACCTTATTTTGCTTAGAACGACGGTAGCATTATGAGGTGATCTCTCACTAAAATTTCAAGACGAAATTGTGTTCTCCCCGACTGTGCACTGTTGTGACAGTTCTTTGTTTCGAGACAC
Source organism: Hordeum vulgare subsp. vulgare (assembly GCF_904849725.1). NCBI lineage: Eukaryota > Viridiplantae > Streptophyta > Magnoliopsida > Poales > Poaceae > Hordeum > Hordeum vulgare. The sequence continues at coordinate 379,738,391 of NC_058518.1, forward strand.
CACGTGATGATCGGGTGTGATAGACTCAACATTCACATACAACGGGGTTTTTCTTCCATTCGGGATAAAATCATTTCGGGGTTTTTCTTCCGTTTGGACTCCGTTCCAAAATCAGATTTGAAAACAGTCAAAAACAAGGAAAAAACAGGAACTTGCACTTGGCACTGAATTAATAAGTTAGTCCCAAAAAAGATATAAAAGGTACATAAAACAACCAAATAAGACAAGATAGCAGTGTGAAACCATCAAAAATTATAGATACGTTTGAGACGTATCAACCAGCTCCGGGGTACTCCAGAGTGGACTGAGGATGCAACTGCTGTGTGAGCTCCTTTGGCTCCCACTAATAAACTAGCGTCTGGTACTCCACTGGTGGCTCGAGCACGGGCACCTGTGGTTGGGCTGAGCCCCAATATGCGTAGATGTCCGAGGGCATAATAATGTACCTGCCTGCATGAAGATTGAACAAAGAAGGAGCAGGCAAACTAATAGTCTCACAAGTACCCTGAATAAATACCAGGTTATAAATCATCCTTCCATTTATATCTCTATCAAGAAAGTCATGGGGAACCATGCTATCGTAATCTAGATATCTCTCGGGAAGAAGAATCTCTTCTTCCTCCTCTAGTCTAATAGGTATCTCAAAGTGTCTAGCAAGACGAGTAGCATAGATACCTCCATAGACAACACCTTTAGAACGGTTCAGGTTCAACCGTTGAGCTACCATAGCACCCAAGCTATAAGTTTTATCGTTATAAAGTGCTTCGCGCAAGACTGCAAGATCTGGGGAACTAAGTGACCCAGCTTTCCCACGGCCAATCAAACATTTTCCAAGAAATAATGAGAAGTGCCGAAGCACAGGAAAATGAATGCTAGAAGCTCTAGCGCAAGACACTCCTCTCTCATCTCCTACATCAATAGTACCGATGAAAGCTTCCAAGTCCCGTGGACGAGGTTCATGAATATCCCCAACAAAAAGGCAATTTGCAAACATTGCAAAAATCCTAGAGTGACATGCGCTGTGGGATATCATAAAGTTTAAACTCAACCATAGGAGGATTCTTCCTCGGATAGAAGTTAAAGCTTTGTACGAAGATATTAGTGAGGAGGAGGTATTGCAGACACTTATCTTGAACGAAGGAGGCAAGGCCTGCGTTCTCCACCAAGTGATAAAAGTCCTCATAAATTCCAGCGACGCGTAAGAACACGTCACTTGGCCACTCGCACGCTCGAACTTCTGCGACTCGAGGGACCAAATACTTGGGCTTCTTCTCACTCCCATCATCCTTGGGGTCACGGCTTGACGAGCCTCTTAAGAACCTCCTCATCTTTTTTCCCTTTTCTATCTCTGAAAATTTCTGAAAATTTTAGTGATTCTAAGGAAGAGTGAATAAGGCTCAACGAAACTCGTAGCAACTACTCCCACAAGTGCCTAAAGACCATATCACACATCAAAACTACTTGGGACCAGCTAGAATCAGCATGCAAAGCTCAAGAACATGGTCACCAAGGCAGCAAAAATACGCGGATTATAAGGCACTAGAGCAAAAACTAATTGGACCAATGGAGGAGTCACTTACCAAGGAGTAATTTCCCCAAAACAGTTCGGAGAACGGTGATTTGAGCAAAGAGATCGAAAATCCCAGCAAGAGGAGCAAGAACATGGGTTTGAGCTGCGAAACGATTTTTTCTGGAGGTAGGAGAAGCAGATGAGAGAAAGAATGAGTGGAGGGGATGCATGTGGGCCACACAAGCCTAGGTGGCGCGACCAGGGGGTGCCTATGCCCCTAGGGCTTGTGGCCCACTGGTGTGGCCCCCAGACAGACTCTTTGTCCCATTATTTTTCAAAAAATCCAGAAAAAATCATACTTGATTTTCACAGCGTTCGGAGAACTTTGATTTTTGGGGTACTTTTCTACCGGATGCCAAAACAGAAAACAGGGAAAACTAAACTAAATCTATCATTTTACTTCTAAGCAACCTAAAGTGAAAGCTTAAAACAGAGGTTTGTGACTCCTTGATTCATCCATCTCATGGTCATCGAAAGAAAATCCGTCAATGAGGTTGATCAAGTCTCCTTGACAAACCTTTTTAATCGCAAAAGAGAACGGAGAATTTTCGAATAGTCACTAGGTCACCTCAATGGGGATGTGTATCTCCCCAACAAGCAAATCATACTTCATCTTGACACGAGCAATAGGGCATTCAAATCTCCCAATAAGAATCGATGAAGTTTTTTCGATAGCATTGATGCAATGTACTCGATATTGTTTCTTCGGAAAGTGCACCGTATGCTCCTTACCGTTGACATGGAAAGTGAGATTGCCTTTGTTGCAATCTATAACAGACCCTGCAGTGTTTAAAAAGGGTCTTCCGAGGATGACAGCCATGGCATCGTCCTCGGGAATATCCAAGATAACAAAGTCTGTTAAGATAGTGGTGTTAGCAACCACAACAGGCACATCCTCGCAAATGCCGATAGGGAAAGCAGTTGATTTGTCGGCCATTTGCAGAGAGATTTCAGTGGGTGTCAACTTATCTAGTTCAAGTCTATGATAAAGAGAGAGAGAGAGAGAGAGAGGCATAACACTAACACCGGCTCCAAGGTCACATAAAGCAGTTCTAACGTAGTTGCCTTTAATTGAGCAAGATATAGTGGGCACACTGGGATCACCTAGTTTCTTCGGAGTTCCACCCTTGAAACTGTAATTGGCAAGCATGGAGGAGATCTCAAGATCAGGTATGCTCCTCTTATTAGTCACAATATCTTTCATGTACTTAGCATACAGAGACATCTTGAGCATATCCGTCAAACGCATTTGCAGAAAGATAGGTCTGATCATTTCAACGAAGCGCTCAAAATCCTCATCATCCTTTTTCTTGGATGGTTTGGGAGGAAAGGGCATAGGTTTCTGAACCCATGGCTCCCTTTCTTTACCATGCTTCCTAGCAGTGAAGTCATTCTTATCATACCTCTTAGTCTTAGGCTGTGGGTTATCAAGATCAGGTTCAATCTCCACATCCTTTTCATTGCTAAGTTGAGCATCATCATGAACATCACTATTGATATTATCATTAGGCTCATGTTCATCACCAGATTGTGTTTCAGCACTAGAGACAAAGACATCGTTTGGACTCTCAGGTGTAGCAGCAACAGGGTTGCTAGCGTGCAGATTCCTATCATCTTTCTTCTTCTTTCTAGGATGACTAGGTGCTTCAGTGCTAACTCCTTGAGAATCTTGTTCAATTCTCTTCAGATGACCCTCAGGATACAGAGGTTCCTGGGTCATTCTATCGCCTCTAGTAACGACTCTAACGGAATTGTCATTCAACTCATTGAGCAAGTCATTTTGATCTTGAAGTACTTGTTCTACCTGAGTAGTAACCACAGAAGCATGTTTACTCAGAAGCTTAAGATCATTGACATTTCTCTCCATATAAGCACTTAAATGACTAAGCATACGAGCATTCTGTTCCAATTGTCTACTAACATAATCATTGAAACTCTGTTGTTTGTCAACGAAGTTATCAAATTCATCCATGCATAGGCTAGCAGGTTTATCAAAAGGAATATCACTCTCATCAAACCTACGTAGAGAATTTACTTCTACTACCTGTATCGGGTTATCGAGACCATGGATCTCTTTGATAGGTGGTAGATTTTTGACATCTTCAGATTTAATGCCTTTCTCTCGCATAGATTTCTTGGCTTCTTGCATATCTTCAGGACCGAGGAATAGAATACCTCTTTTCTTCGGAGTTGGTTTAGGAGGTGGTTCGGGAATAGTCCAAGCATTCTCATTGCACAAGATGTTATTCAACAAAATCTCAGCTTGTTCTACAGTTCGTTCCCTAAAAACACTACCGGCACAACTATCTATGTGGTCTTTGGAAGCATCGGTAAGTCCATTATAGAAGATATCAAGTATTTCATTCTTCTCAAGAGGGTGATCAGGCAAAGCATTCAGTAGCTGGATAAGCCTCCCCCAAGCTTGTGGGAGACTCTCTTCTTCAGCTTGAGCAAAGTTGTATATTTCCTGCAAGGCAGCTTGCTTCTTATGGGTAGGAAAATATTTTTCATAGAAGTAGTAGACCATATCCTGGGGGCTACGAACACAACCAGGAGCAAGAGAAGTGAACCAGGTCTTAGCATCATCCTTTAGCGAGAAAGGAAACAGCTTGAGCATATAGTAGTGGCGGATCTTTTCCTCACTAGTGAATAGGGTGGCGATATCGCGCAGTTTGGTAAGATGGGCTACAACTGTTTCAAACTCATAACCGTGAAAATGATCAGATTCGACCAGAGTGATTAACTCAGGGTCGACAGAGAATTCATAATCCTTATCGGTCACAAAGATAGGCAAAGTGGCAAACTTTGGGTCGTATTTCATCCTAGCTTTCAGATATTTTTCTTTCCACTTGCGCCGTAATTTCTCAACATCATAGCTATCCTTACACGCAAGAAAATCCTCAGCTATCTCTCCCTCCATAACATAGCGCGTATCAGGCGTAACAGACATAGTAGCAGGTTCTACTTCAAAGCATCAACAGTTTCAGAAATATCATCACATCTAGCAGCGACTCTAGCAATATGTGCATCAAGGGCACCAAGTGGCAAAGCAGTATCTGGCATAGCATCATCAGGCATAGTATCAAGCATAGCATCATCAGGCATAGTATCGAGCATAGCATCATCAGGCATAGTATCAAGCATAGCATCATCAGGCATAGTATCAAGCATAGCATCATCAGGCATAGTATCAAGCATAGCATCATCATAAGCATCATGGGCAGCAGAAGTAGCATCATCAAGCACAGGCGACATATCAAGATTTCTAGCAGGAGGTGATGTCGCAAACTTACTCATAACTGAAGGTGAATCAAGTGCAGAGCTAGACGGCAATTCCTTACCTCTCCTCGTAATGGAAGGCAAGATTTTGGTTCTTGGATCTTTTGGATTCCTCATAGTGATCAGCAGACATCAATCCCAAGTGAGTCAAAGAATATAGATGTGCCTCCCTGGCAATGGCGCAAGAAAAAGCCTTTGATGACCCAAAAGCGTATGGGATCGCAGCAGTTTTCGAGGGTAGAGTATTCAACCCAAATTTGTTGGTTCGTCAAGGAGAAGCGAAAGAATATTCTCAAGTATTAGCAGCTGAGTGTGTCAGATTCAACCACACCTGAAAGATTAGTGTCTGCAAGCAAAGTATCAGTAGCAAAGTAGTATGATAGCAACGGTGCCAGAAACGATCTGTTGACAAGGCAGACTATTCCTAACTGTTGTATCAATGGCGCCAGTAGGTTGCCCGTGGACGGAGAACTATTCTTCCCCGACAACGTTGACGAAAAAGGATCTTGCAACAAGTAGCAACAGTAGCAGAGTAACAGCAGTAGCAACAGTAGCTGCAAAGTGGCCCAATCCCTTTTGTAGCAAGGGACAAGCCTAGGCAAAGTAACATAGCAAGGACCAGTAGTAAAAGACTCGTAGGTAGTGGAGTGGTGATGGATGAGTGTGACGGATGTGATTCATCATGTAACAGCTATAACACGGAGAGATATGTAACTAGCTCCCGTTCGTCAATCTAATGTAGGCATGTATTCCGTATATAGTCATACGTGCTTAGGGAAAAGAACTTGCATGACATCTATTGTCCATCCCTCCCATGGCAGCGGGGTCCTAATGGAAACTACGGGATATTAAGGTTCTCCTTTTAATAAAGAACCAGACAAACGCATTAACACTTGGTGAATACATGAACTCCTCATACTATGGTCATCTCCGGGAGTGGTTCCGACTATTGTCACTCTGGGGTTGCCGGGTCATAACGCATAGTAGGTGACTACAACTTGCAAGATAGGTTCTAAAACACACATATATTGGCGACAACAAAATAGGTTCAGATCTGAAATCATGGCACTCGGGCCCTAGTGACAAGCATTAAGCATAGCCAAGTAGTAGCAACATCAATCTAGAACATAGTGGTTCTAGGGATCAATCCCCGTCAAAAACTAACTTGATTACATGATAGATCTCATCCAAGTCATCACCGTCCAGCAAGCGTACGATGAGATTACTCACGAACGATGAAGAGCATCATGGAATTGTCGATGGAGAAAGGTTGATGATGACGATGGCGACGATTTCCCCTCTCCGGAGCCCGAAACGGACTCCAGATCTGCCCTCCGGATGAAGAACGGGATGTGGCGGCGCCTCCGTCTCGCAAAACGCGATGAAACCTTCTCTCTGATTTTTTTCCAGGCGAAACGGAAGATATAGAGCTGAGTTTGGGGCGGTGGAGCCACGTGGGCCCCATAAGCCCTCACGGCGTGGACAAGGGGGTGGCCGCGACCTATGGGCTTGTGGCCCACTTGTCCACCTCCTCAAGTGGATCTTTGCGCAGGCATTTCTCTTTTATTCCAGAAAAAATCTCCGTAAATTTTCAGGACATTCCGAGAACTTTTATTTCTGCACAAAAACAACACCATGGCAATTCTGCTGAAAACAGCGTCAGTTCGGGTTAGTTCCATTCAAATCATGCAAATTAGAGTCCAAAACAAGGGCAAAAGAGTTCGGAAAAGTAGATACGTCCGAGACGTATCAGTGTCCACCATGTAGATGTCATAAGCGGACATTGTGGCCCATCACCCTATATTTGTGAGTGTGGGTTCCTCATATGTCTCCAACGTATCTATAATTTTTGAGTGTTCCATGCTATTGTAGTATCAACTTTGGATGTCTCATATGCATTTATATGCCGTTTTATATCTTTTTTGGGACTAATTTATTAACTCAGTGGCTAGTGCCAGTTTCTGTTTTTTCCATGTTTTTGACCTTTTCCAGATGCGAATATTAAATGCAGTCCAAACGGAATAAAACCTGCACGATGATTTTTTCCATACCAGAAGATATGCAGCAGACGTGAGAAACACGACATAGGGCCACATGGGAAGCCACGAGCCCTCAGGGCGCGGCCCGAGGGAGGCCGCGCCCTGCAGGCTCGTGGGCCCCATGCGGCTCCTCTGCCCTACTTCTTCCGCCTGTAAATTCTGATAAATCGCGAAACCAGCCAGGAGAGCCACGAAAATACTTTTCCGCCGACGCAAGCTTCTGTCTCCGCGAGATCCCATCTAGAGACATTCTGGTATTCTGCCGGAGAGGGATCCGGACACGGAGGGCTTCTTGATCAACACCATTGCCTCTCCAATCATGCATGAGTAGTTCACCACAGACCTTCGGGTCCATAGCTAGTAGCTAGATGGTTTCTTCTCTCTCTTGGATCTTCAATACAAAGTTCTCCATGATCTTCATGGAGATCTATTCGATGTAACTATTCTTTTGCGGTGTGTTTGTCGAGATCCGATGAATTGTGGATTCATGATCAGATTATCTAAGAATATTATTTGAGTCTTTTCTGTTTTCTTATATGCATGATTTCATATCCTTGTAATTCTCTTCGAGTTATTGGTTTCGTTTGGCCAACTTGATCTATGATTCTTTCAATGGGAGAAGTGCTTGGTTTTGAGTTCATACCATGTGGTGACCTCACCCAGTGATAGAAGGGGTAGCGAGGCACGTATTTTGTTGTTGCCATCAAGGGTAAAAAGATGGGGTTTATGTCATATTGCATGAGTTTATCCCTCTACATCATGTCATCTTGCTTAAAGCGTTACTATGTTTGTTATGAACTCAATACACTAGATGCATGCTGGATAGCGGTTGATGTGTGGAGTAATAGTAGTAGATGCAGACAATATCGGTCTACTTGTCTCGGACGTGATGCCTATACGTATGATCATTGTCTTAGATAACTTTATGACTTTGCGCGATTCTATCAATTGCTCGATAGTAATTCGTTCACCCACCATAATACTTGCTATCATGAGAGAAGCCTCTAGTGAACACTATCGCCCCCGGGTCTATTTTCCATCTATTACTTTCAGATCTATTTACTTTTTTTCTCTGTATGATGTCACTTTGCAAACAATTGTGAAGGGATTGACAACCCCTTTGTCGCGTTGGGTGCAAGTTTGTTGCTTTTGCGTAGGTGTCTTGGCGCCTCATCTTGATACTCCTACTGGATTGATACCTTGGTTCTCAAATTGAGGGAAATACTTACTTCTACTTTGCTGCATCACCCTTTCCTCTTCAAGGGAAAAAACAATGCAAGCTCGAGAAGTAGCAAGAAGAATTTCTGGCGCCGTTGCCGGGGAGTATTCAAGTGAAGCAAGTTAAGATAGTCTCCCATCAACGTGCCAATTTCTGGCGCCATTGTCGAGGAGTATTCAAGTGAAGCACATCTACCAAGTACCTCTCGCAAACTCATCTCATGCATTTACTTTGTTTGCGAGTTGCCTCTCGTTTTCTTCTGCCCCACTTCTAAAACAAAAAAATTACAAAAAATATTTGCCTTTTTTCTCTCGCCCTTCTCTTTCGCTTGTTTTCTGTTTGCTTGTGTGCTCGTCCGCTGGCTAAGGCAACATGTCTGAGCTATTCAAACACAGGAATACCCTACCTGGGTTCAACGCCTTGGGTAGCCCCTCTGTCCTTTCCAAACTCATAGATAATGAGACTGTGGGAAAACGTCCTGAGGTGGCTAGAGATACCTTTAGTAATGTTGATGATGGGGATCCTGTGCTTTTCCATTATGTGCTCAATGAATCCTTAAAAGATGCTTGGGATAGACTGCTAAGAATTCAAGCCAGTCATATCCCTCCTTATCATATCGAGCTATACTTAAAAGATTTTTATGCGGGACTGCCCCAATCTTTTGAACAAGTCTTGGATTCTATATTTATAAGGGTTTCCTTGCTGGAGATGGCTTTGACACTTATGAAAGGATCAAAGCAATATTTGGACTTTCCAAAGGAGAAAATGAGTCTACCACCCTCATGTGCTTCTATCAAAATGAATCAATAAAAGATATGAAAGCTAGTTTAGACGTGAACTTCCATGATGTGCTTAACCTTTCTTCCGCTATAAATGGTCACATGCTTTCACATAATAGAAATATAGATTCTCTCAATAAAAAGGTCCTCCCTTGGTCCCCAAGGAAAGATGACAACACTTGATTCTATTGCCTTGTGCCTAGCTAAGGGCGTTAAACAATAGCGCTTGTTGGGAGGCAACCCAATGAATAGATTTATGTTTGCTTTTTGCCTTTTGTTTTGTTGAGTCCACACTTTCATGATTCTGTTATGATTTTGTTTTTTGTGTTTTAATTTGCGTTTGTGCCAAGTAGAACCTTTATGATTAGTCTTGGTAATAGTTGTTTGATCATGCTGAGAAAAGACACAAACTTTGGGCTCACGAAATTATTTTTAATCCTTTTCCAGAAAGAGATTTGAGTTTATTATTTTTGCTGCTGCTTGATATGCAAATTTCCTAGATTGTCGTAATTTTTCAGAATTTTTGAGATAGCAGAAGTATACGGAATATACAGATTGCTACAGACTGTTCTGTTTTTGACAGATTCTACTTTTGTTGTGTTGATTACTTGTTTTGATGAAACTATGGATAGTATCGGGGGTACGAGCCATGGAAAAGTTAGAATATAGTAGTATAACATCAATCTAAATGGAAATCAAGTTTACCTCAGTACCTAGAAAGTTGGTGATTTGTTTTCTTGTGCTAATGATATCACGAGTTTCTGTTTAAGTTTTGTGTTGTGAAGTTTTCAAGTTTTGGGTGATCTTCCTATGGACAATGGAATAAAGAGTGGCAAGAGCCTAAGCTGGGGGATGCCCAAGGCACCCCAAAGCCAAATTCAAGGACACCAAAAAGCTTAAGCTTGGGGATGCCCCGGGAAGGCATCCCCTTTTTCGTCTTCAATCCATCGGTAACGTTACTTCGAGCTATATTTTTATTCACCACATGATATGTGTTTTGCTTGGAGCGTCGTGTATTATAGGAGTCTTTGTTTTTTGTTGTGTCACAATCATACTTTCTGCACACCTTTTTGAGAGGGACATGCACTCATCGTGAATTTGTTAGAATACTCATTGAGCTTTACTTATATCTTTTGAGCTAGGCAATTTAGCCCCCATGAGCTTCACTTATATCTTTTGAGGTAGATAATTTTGCTCCCATGAGCTTCACTTATATATTTTGAGCTAGAATTTTTTTGCTCTAGTGCTTCATTTAAATTTTTTTAGAGCACGGTGGTGGCATATTTTGTAGAAATAGAAACTCTCGATCTTCACTTATATCTTTTTGAGAATGCTCTCTTTAAGAAACTTGGTAATTGGCGTGTGCTATGAAATTAGTCCTAAATATGATAGGCATCCAAAGAGGATATAATAAAAACTTTCATATTTAAGTGCATTTATTAGTAAGAGAAGTTTGATTCCTCATAATTAGTTTTGAGATATGGTTATGGTAATATTAGAGTTATGTTAGTAGGGTGTTGTGAATCTAGAAATACTTGTGTTGAAGTTAGTGATTCCCGTAGTATGCACGTATGGTGAACCGCTATGTTAGGAAGTCGAAGCATGATTGATTTATTGATTGTCATCCTTTGTGTAGCGTCGGGATCGCGCGATGGTTAACACCTACCAACCCTTCCCCTAGGAGTATGCGTTTAGCACCTTGTTTCGATTACTAATAAAACTTTTGCAACAAACATATGAGTTCTTCATGACTAATGTGAGTCCATGGTATAGATGCACTTTCACCTTTCATTATTGCTAGCCTCTCTAGTGCCGTGCAACTTTTGCCGGTGCATACACCCACCATATAACCTTCCTCAAAACAGCCACCACATCTACCTATTATGGCATTTTCATAGCCATTCCGAGATATATTGCCATGCAGCTACCACCGTTCCATCTCATGACGTGTGCCACCACTTCCATATTGCCATTGCATGATCATAAGATAGCTAGCATGATGTTTTCATGGCTTGTCCATATTTTGATATCATTGCTATGCTAGATCATTGCACACCTCGGTACACTATCGAAGGCATTTCATATAGAGTCATCATTGTTCTAAGTATTGAGTTGTAAGTAAATAAAAGTGTGATGATCCTCATTATTAGAGCATTGTCCCATGTGAGAAAATAAAAGAGGCCAGCGAAGCCCATTTACAAAAAAGAGGCCAAAGATGCCCACCAAAAAAAAGAGGCCAAAGAGCCCACAAAAAGATGAGAGAAAAGAGAGAAGGGACAATTGGTCTATCCTTTTCCACACTTGTGCTTCAAAATAGCACCATGATCTTCATGATAGAGAGTCTCCTATGTTGTCACTTCCATATACTAGTGGGAATTTTCATTATAAAACTTGGCTTGTATATTCCAATGATGTGCTTCCTGAAAATTGCCCTAGGTCTTCGTGAGCAAGCAAGTTGGGTGCACACCCACTAGTTACCTTTGTGAGCTTTCATACACTTATAAGCTCAAGTGCATCCGTTGCATGGCAATCCCTACTCATTCACATTGATATCTATTGATGGGCATCTCCATAGCCCGTTGATATGCCGAGTCGATGTGACCATCTCCTCCTTGTTGCCTCACAACCTCCACCACACTCTATTCCACTTATAGTGCTATATCCATGGCTCACGCTCATGTATTGCGTGAGAGTTGAAAAAGTATGAGAAAGTAAGAGTAAGAAGATAATTACTTGGCCAATACCGGGGTTGTGCATGATTTAAATTCGTTGTGTGGGGATGATGGAGCATAGCCAGACTATATGATTTTGTAGGGATAACTTTCTTTGGCCTTGTTATTTCGAAAGTTCATGATTACTTTGCTAGTATGCTTGAAGTATTATTGTTTTCATGCCAACATTGAACTATTGTTTTTAATCTTACGGATCTGAACATTCATGCCACAATGAAGGAGTTACAAAGAAAAAATATGCTAGGTAGCATTCCACATCAAAAATCCGGCCTTTATCACTTCCCTACTTGAGGACGAGCAGGAGTTAAGCTTGGGGATGCTTGATACGTCTCCAACGTATCTATAATTTTTGAGTGTTCCATGCTATTATAGTATCTACTTTGGATGTCTCATATGCATTTATATGTTGTTTATATCATTTTTGGGACTAATCTATTAACTCAGTGCCCAGTGCTAGTTTCTATTTTTTCCGTGTTTTTGACCTTTTCCAGATGGGAATATTAAACGAAGTCCAAACGGAATAAAACCTGCGCGATGATTTTTCCATACCAGAAGATACGTAGCAGACGTGAAAATACGGAAGAGGGCCACGTGGGAAGCCACGAGCCCTCAGGGCGCGGCCTAGGGGGAGGCCGCGCCTTGCAGGCTCGTGGGCCCCACGCGGCTCCTCTGCCCTACTTCTTCCGCCTATAAATTCCGATAAATCGCGAAACCAGCCAGGAGAGCCACGAAAATACTTTTCCGCTGCCGCAAGCTTCTGTCTCCGCGAGATCCCATCTGGAGACCGTTCCGGTACTCTGCCAGAGAGGGATCCGGACACGGAGGGCTTATTCATCAACACCATTGCCTCTCCGATGATGCGTGAGTAGTTCACCATAGACCTTCGGGTCCATAGCTAGTAGCTAGATGGCTTCTTCTCTCTCTTGGATCTTCAATACAAAGTTCTCCATGATCTTCATGGAGATCTATTCAATGTAACTATTCTTTTGCGGTGTGTTTGTCGATATCCGATGAATTGTGGATTCATGATCAGACTATCTATGAATATTATTTGAGTCTTCTCTGATTTCTTATATGCATGATTTCATATCCTTGTAATTCTCTTCGAGTTATTGGTTTCGTTTGGCCAACTTGATCTATGATTCTTGCAATGGGAGAAGTGCTTGGTTTTGGGTTCATACTGTGCGGTGACTTCACCCAGTGACAGAAGGGGTAGCGAGGCACGTATCGTGTTGTTGCCATCAAGGGTAAAAAGATGGGGTTTATGTCATATTGCATGAGTTTATCCCTCTACATCATGTCATCTTGCTTAAAGCGTTACTATGTTTGTTATGAACTCAATACACTAGATGCATGCTGGATAGCGGTCGATGTGTGGAGTAATAGTTGTAGATGGAGACAATATCGGTCTACTTGTCTCAGACGTGATGCCTATATGTATGATCATTGCCTTAGATAACTTTATGACTTTGCGCGATTCTATCAATTGCTCGACAATAATTCGTTCACCCACCGTAATACTTGCTATCATGAGAGAAGCCTCTAGTGAACACTATGGCCCCCGGGTCTATTTTCCATCTATTACTTTTAGATCTATTTACTTTTTGTCTCTGTCAGATCTCAGTTTGCAAACAATCGTGAAGGGATTGACAACCCCTTTGTCGCGTTGGGTGCAAGTTTGTTGCTTTTGCGTAGGTGTCTTGGCGCCTCATCTTGATACTCCTACTGGATTGATACCCTGGTTCTCAAATTGAGGGAAATACTTACTTCTACTTTGCTGCATCACCCTTTCCTCTTCAAGGGAAAAACCAACACAAGCTCGAGAAGTAGCAGTTCCTCGGCCTCGTCATCCATGCCTTCAAGTTCCTCGAAGCCGTAGTCTAACACGTCGGTTAAATCTTTGACGGTTGCTACCAAGTGGGTGGTGGGTCGGCCATAAAAATCCCCATATTCCGCCTCAGAGCCATAGTGCAAGTAGGTCGGGCTGGTTGAGATGTGCAATGATTGGATCTGGCCAAGCATATCGCTTAACGCTGAGGGATCGTCCTGGTACATCGTTGGATGGTTTTCGGAGTTAACCTCTGAGGCCTCCGTGAGGGAGGCGTGTTCGGCGAAAGTCATTGGCTGTGACCCAGGCGTTAGGGTCGGCCCCGATCCGGAGGCCAACTCTTCAAGAGAGAGGGGTCCGAGGACGTGACCAAATACGGGAACGGAAGTTAACACTTCAGGGTTTTTGATCTCATTGGCCAAGGCCGGGATTCTTGTGGACACCATATTAGTCCGCGGATAGGTTGGGAATTCAAAACTTCCTGACCTCGTTTGTTGATCGGGGACAAGACCTATGATGTGGCCCTTATAGCCGGTTGGGTTAGCACGCAGCATAAATCTGCCGAACGAGAGAACCCGTCCGGGGACAAAGACGTCACCGTTGCTGATTCTGTCGCTGATGATTAAGCGGGCCATCAAAACTTTTGGCAATCCTATAGTGGAATTCTCAATGAAAGCAACAATGTCGGTGTCAAAACTGTAAGATCTCGGGTAGGGGGTCCCAAACTATGGACCTTGGATCGATGGGTTGCAGGAACAATGGGGAAACAACGGTTTACCCAGGTTCGGGCCCTCCTATGGAGGTAATACCCTACGTCCTGCTTGTTTGTGTTGATGGATATGATTGCAGTGTTGATCTACCTCGAGATCGTATATGCTAAACATTAGATGATTCAACCTCCTCCATACGGATAGGGGTCCCTGGTTTATATAGACACCAGGGTCCCTAGGGTTCACAAGATACCGGCTATAACCAGAGTAGATGAGCTGACCTAGTCCTTCTAAGCTTGGAGTACACACTAATCTTCAGGATATTCCTTCTAGAGTAGAGGTCGTCATCAAGCCCGGTCTTCTCCAGTGTGGCCCAATGGGCTCATCCAATATTGACTAACCGTCTACCCGAGGACCCTAGAATCCCGGACTCCCTCACAAGGCCGGGCTAGATGTAAAAGGATTTGGCCAGAGAAAAGGCATTGACTATGATGAGATTTTTTCTCCGGTTGTGAAGATGACATCCATTAGAGTAATCCTTGGCATGGCAGCAAGCCTCAACTTGGAGGTTGAGCAAATGGATGTGAAGACTGCATTCCTTCATGGTGAGTTGGAGGAAGAAATATACATGGAACAACCTAAGGGGTGTCTTGTGAAAGGCAAAGAAGACTATGTGTGCAAGCTGAGGAAAAGTCTCTATCACCTAAAACAGGCACCAAGACAATGGTACATGAAGTTCGAAACTGTCATGGGGGAGCAAGGCTATAAGAAGTGTATCTCAGACCATTATGTGTTTATTCAGACGTTCTGAGGTGATGATTTTATCATATTATTGCTCTATGTTGATGATATCCTGATTGTTGGCAAGAATATCTCTAGGATTGCTAATATGAAGAAGAAGATGAGCAAATGGTTTACCATGAAAGACTTAGGTCCAGCAAAGAACATTCTCGGAATGAGAATTGAGTGAGACAAAAATTCCAAGAAGTTGTACTTGTCTCAAGAGAAGTATATCGAGAAGGTACTTTAGAAGTTGAGGATGGAGAATGCAAAGGTTGCAAGTTGTCCACTACTATCCCATTTCAAGCTAAGAAAAAGACAATGTCCTACCACTGATGAGAAGAAAAAGGAAATGCAAAATATTCCTTATGCTTCAGTGGTTGGGAGTTTGATGTATGTTGTGGTGTGTAAAAGGCCTGACATTGCTCATGCGTTTAGTACTGTGAGCAAATTTATGTCTAATCCAGGAAGACCTCATTGGTAATCCGTGAAGTGGATTTTGAGATACCTCTGGGGCAGCACAAATCTGAAGCTTTGCTTTGGTGGTGGTGAGGCCAAGCTGGTTGCTTTTTCAGATTCTGACATGGCTGGAGATGTTGACATAAGGAAGTCTACTTCAGGTTACTTGGTTACCTATGCAGGGGGAACAGTGGCATGGCAACGCAGGCTGCAAAAGTGTGTGGCACTGAATACAACCAAAGTTGAATTCATTGTAGTAATAGAGGCGAGCAAAGAGCTATTATGGCTGAAATGGTTGGCTTGTGAGCTTGGATGTAAGCAAGACAACTATGTGTTGTTTTGTGACAACCAAAGTGATATCCACTTGAGTAAGAATGCAAGTTTTCATTCAAGGTCTAAGCATATAGAAGTATGCTACCATTGGATTCGAGATGTGTTGTATACCAAGCAAATGCAAGTTGAGAAGGTTCACACCAATGACAATGGGGCTGATATGTTGACTAAAGTGGTGACTAGGAAGAACCTCGAAGTATGCCGCCGGCTCGCTGGCATGGCTGCCGAAAGGCAGTGAGAACCTCCATGATGTCGGGAGGGGGAGTTTGTTGGGTGCTACTTCCGAGTCACGTCACCAGATATTGGCTAGTTGACTCGAGATTGCATTGGTTTTGCCCTTGAAGAGGAAAGGGTGATGTAGCACAGCAACAACAAGTATTTCCCTCAGTTTGAGAACCAAGGTATCAATCCAGTAGGAGCTCCAAGATGAAGCGCCAAGAAACCTGCGCAAGAAACAACAAGCTTGCACCCAACGCGACAAAGGGGTTGTCAATCCCTTCACGATTGTTTGCAAAAGTGAGATATGACAGAGCAAGTAAAATATATCTGAAAACAATGGATCGAAAGTAGACCCGGGGGCCATAGTGTTCACTAGAGGCTTCTCTCATAAAAGCAAATATCACGACGGGTAAACAAATTACTGTCGAGCAATTGATAGAATCACGCAAAGTCATAAAGTTATATAAGGCAATGATCATGCATATAGGCATCACATCTGAGACAAGTAGACCGATACTGTCAGCATCTACTTCTTATTACTCCACACATCGTCCTCTATCCAGCATGCATCTAGTGTATTAAGTTCATGAAAATAGAGTAAAGCCTTAAGCAAGATGACATGATGTAGAGGGATAAACTCAAACCAATGATGAAAACCCCATCTTCTTACCCTTGATGGCAACAACACGATACATGCCTCGCTACCCCTTCTGTCACTGGGTGAGGTCACCGCATGGTATGAACCCAAAACCAAGCACTTCTCCCATGGCAAGAATCATAGATCAAGTTGGCCACACAAAACCGACAACTCGAAGAGAATTACAAGGATATGAAATCATGCATAAAAGAGATCAGCAAAGACTCAAATAAATATCATAGATAATCTGATCATGAATCCACAATTCATCGGATCTCGAGAAACACACCATAGAGAAGATTTACATCGGATAGATCTCCATGAAGATCATGGAGAACGTTGTATTGAAGATCCAAGAGAGAGAAGAAGCCATCTAGCTACTAGCTATGGACCCGAAGGTCTGTGGTGAACTACTCAGGCATCATCGGAGGGGCAATGGTGTTGATGAAGAAACCCTCCAACTCCGGATCCCTCTCCAGCAGAGTACCAGAACGGCCTCCAGATGGGATCTCGCGGAAGCAGAGGCTTGCAGCGGCGGAAAAGTAACTGCGGCTCTCCTTTCTTCCGTGGCACGATTTATCGTAATTTATAGGCGGAAGAAGTAGGGTACTAGAGGCTCGTGGGGCCCACGCGCCCTCATGGCGCGGCCAGGGGGCCCGCGCTGTGGCGTCTTGTGGAGTCCCACGTGCTCCGCTGCCTTGGTTCTCACGTCTGGTATTCGTCTTCTGTTTGGAAAAAATCATGGCGAAAGTTTTATTCCGTTTGGACTCTGTTTGATATTCCTATCTGCAAGAGGTCAAAAACATGGAAAAACAGGAACTGACACTGGGCACTGAGTTAATAGATTAGTCCCAAAAAAGATATAAAACTGCATATAAATGCATATGGGACATTCAAAGTTGATACTAAAATAGCATGGAACACTCAAAAATTATAGATACGTCGGAGACGTATCAAGCATCCCCAAGCTTAAGTCCTGCTCGTCCTCGAGTAGGGAAGTGATAAAGACCGAATTTTTGAAGTGGAATGCTACCTAGCATATTTTATTCTTTGTAACTCCTTCATTGTGGCATGAATGTTCAGATCCATAAGATTCCAAACAATAGTTCAATGCTGACATGAAAACAATAATATTTCAAGCATGCTAGCAAAGTAGTCATGAACTTTCGAAATAACAAGGCCAAAAGAAAGTTATCCCTACGAAATCATATAGTCTGGCTATGCTCTATCATCCTTGCACAACGAATTTAAATCATGTACAACCTCGGTATTGGCCAAGTAATTGTTTTCACACCTTTACTTTCTCAAACTTTTTCAACTCTCACGCAATACATGAGCGTGAGCCATGGTTATTGCACTATAGGTGGAATGGAGTGTGGTGGAGGTTGTGAGGAAAAAAGAGGAGAAGATGGTCACATTGACTAGGCATATCAATGAGCTATGGAGATGCTCATCAATATATATCAATGTGAATGAGTAGGGATTGCCATGCAACAGATGCACTTGAGCTTATTAGTGTATGCAAGCTCACAAAGGAAACTAGTGGGTGTGCACCCAACTTGCTTGCTCACGAAGACCTAGGGCAATTTTTAGGAAGCCCATCATTGGAATATACAAGCCAAGTTATATAATGAAAATTTCCCACTAGCATATGGAAGTGACAACATAGGAGAATCTCTTTCATGAAGATCATGATGCTATTTGAAGCACAAGCGTGTAAAAAGGATAGTAGCAATTGTCCCTTCTCTCTTTTCTCTCATTTTTTTGTGGGCTCTTTGGCCTCTTATTTTATTTTATTTTTTATTTTGGTGGGCATGTTTGGCCACTTTTTTTGGAAATGGGCTTCGCTGGCCTCTTTTATTTCCTCACATGGGACAATGCTCTATTAATGATGACCATCACACTTACAAATCAAACATAGAGCAATGACTTTATATGAAATGCCTTCGGTAATGTACCGTGACAATGATCTAGCATAGCAATGACATCAAAAAACGGACAAGCCATAGAAACATCATGCTAGCTATCTTACGATCATGCAATGGAAATATGGAAGTGGTGGCACATGTCATGAGACGGAACGGTGGTAGTTGTATGGCAATATATCTCGAAATGGTTATGAAAATGCCATGATAGGTAGGTATGGTGGCTGTTTTGAGGGAGGCTATATGGTGGGTTTATGCACCGGCGAAAGTTGCGCGGCACTAGAGAAGATAGTAATGGTGGAAGGTGAAAGTGCATCTAAACCATGGACTCACATTAGTCATGAAGAACTCATATACTTGTTGCAAAAGTTTTATTAGTAATCGAAACAAAGCATTCAACGCATACTCCTAGGGGAAGGGTTGGTAGGTATAAACCATCGCGCGATCCCGACCACTACACAAAGGATGACAATCAATAAACTAATCATGCTCAAACTTCATCGCATAGCGGTTCACCATATGTGCATGCTACGGGAATCACTAACTTCAACACAAGTATGTCTAGATTCACAACACCCCACTAATCATAACTCTAATATTACCATAAGCACATCTCAAAACTAATCACGAGGAATCAAACTTCTCCTACTAATAAATGCACTTAAATATGGAGGTTTTTTATTGTATCCTCTTTGGATGCCTATCACATATAGGACTAATTTCATAGCACACGCCAATTACCAAGTTTCTTCAAGAGAGTACTCTCAAAAAGATATAAGTTATGATCGAGAGTTTCTATTTCTACAAAATATGCCACCGCCGTGCTCTAACAAGATTTAAGTGAAGCACTAGAGCAACAAATCATCTAGCTCAAAATATATAAGTGAAGCTCATGGGAGCAAAAGTGTCTAGCTCAAAAGATATAAGTGAAGCTCATGGGAGCAAAAGTGTCTAGCTCAAAAGATATAAGTGAAGCTCAAAGAGTATTCTAGCAAATACACGATGAGTGCGTATCTCTCTCAAAAAGAGGTGTGCAGCAAGGATAATTGTGGAATAACTAAAAGAAAAAACTAATATAATACACGACGCGCCAAGCAAAACACATATCATGTGGTGAATAAAAATATAGCTCCAAGTAACATACCGATGGATTGAAGACGAAAGAGGGGATGCCTTCCCGGGGCATCCCCAAGCTTAGGCTTTTTGGTGTCCTTGAATTTGGCTTGGGATGCCTTGGGCATCCCCAAGCTTAGGCTCTTACCACTCCTTGTTCCATTGTCCATAGGAAAATCACCCAAAACTTGAAAACTTCACAACACAAAACTTAAACACAAACTCATGATATCATTAGCACAAGGAAACAAACTACTAACTTGAAAGGTACTGAAGTGAACTTGAATTCCATTCATATTGGTGTTATACTACTGTACTCTAACTTTTCCATGGGTTGTACCCCCCGATACTATCCATAGTTTCATCAAAACAAGCGATCAACACAATGAACAACAGAATCTGTCAAAAACAGAACAGTCTGTAGCAATCTGTATACTCCATATACTTTTGTTATCTCAAAAAATCTAAAGAAATTACTAACGTCTGGATAATTTGCATATCAATCAGCAGCAAAAAGAATCAACTCAAAATATATTCCATAATAAAAATGAAAATTATTTTCGTGATCAGAAAGTTTCTGTCTTTTCCAGCGTGATCAAACAACTATCACCAAGACTAATCATAAAGGTTTCACTTGGCACAAACGCTAATTAAAACACAAAAAACACAATCATAACAGAATTATGAAAGTTTGGAAAACACAAAACAGAAAGAAAAAAGCAAAAAAAAATTGGGTTGCCTCCCTACAAGCGCTATTGTTTAACGCCCTTAGCTAGGCACAAGGCAAAAAGAATCAAGTGTTGTCATCTTTGG
Source organism: Hordeum vulgare subsp. vulgare (assembly GCF_904849725.1). NCBI lineage: Eukaryota > Viridiplantae > Streptophyta > Magnoliopsida > Poales > Poaceae > Hordeum > Hordeum vulgare. The sequence goes on from NC_058518.1 coordinate 379,758,826, forward strand.
TGCCCAACCCATAAGTGGCCCTCATAATGGATTCATAGGGCAAACTTATTTTCTTTCTAGAAAATGCTCCATGCCCTTCTTTAAGGGAAATTAATATCTAATATTCCCTTCCTTCATATCGATGATGGCACCTATAGTCCTTAGGAAAGGTCTACCAAGAATAATGGGGCATGTAGGCAATATCAAGCACAATGAAATCCACGGGTACATAGTTCCTATTTGCAATAATAAGAACATCATTGATGCTCAATCTCATTAAAACCAAGAACATCACATAAAGACTTCGGGATTGTGGAAACACCAGCACCCAAATCACACAAAGCATGGCACTCATATTTTTTGATCTTGATTTTTATAGTGGGCTCCCACTCATCATGGAGTTTTCTAGGAATAGATACTTCCAACTCAAGTTTCTCCTCAAGATATTTCATCATGGCATCTACGATATGCTTGGTAAAAGCCTTATTTTGGCTATAAGCATGTGGAGAGTTTAATATGGATTGCATCAAGGAAATACGTTCAATCAAAGAACAACTATCGTAATTAAATTCCTTGAAATCCCAAGTAGTGACTTCATCACCACTCAAAATTTTGCAATCCTGTACTCCACTTTTGATGTTTTTAGCGTCAAGATAAGTGAACTCCGAATCGTTGGGACGTTTTTCAACCAAAGTGGATTCACATCCAGCCCCATTATCAAAATAATTGACACGCGAAAACAAAGATTCAATAGGAGTCACGCAAAGCATCTTAAGATCTTCGTGATTTTCATCACGAGATCACGCCTTTTTAAGCCATTCATGCCTAGCACGAATTTGGGTGTTTCTTTCTTCACTCTCAATCATAGAAACACGCATAGCTTTCAAAGTTTCATCCATATTAATCTTGGGAGGAGCACATCTCAATTTCAAGGAATCAATATCAAGAGACATTCTATCGACAGTCCTAGCCAAGTCATCAATCTTAAGTAGTTTTTCCTCTATGGAAGCATTGGAAGACTTTTGCGAACTAATAGATTCCTTAATGTTACTCTCAAGATCAGAGGGGAATTTATTATAATTTCCATGGATATTGTTGTGGGAATTGCCATAATTGTTAGAGGGATTACTAGGAAAAGGCCTAGGAAAATTTCCTCTATAGGCATTGTTGCCAAAATTATTCCTACCAAAAAAATTAACATCCAAACTCTCATTGCTATTCTCAATCAAAGAAGATAGAGGCATATCATTTGGATCTAAAGGAGCACTCTTACTAGCAAACAATTTCATTAAGTCGTCCATCTTGGCACTCAAGGAGTTAATTTCTTCTATCGCATGCACTTCTTTACTAGTAGGCGCTCTTTCGGTGTGCCATTGAGAATAGTTTGTCATGATATTATCTAGGAATTTGGTAGCTTCTCCTAAATTAATTTCCATGAAAGTTCCACCGGAGGCGGAATCCAAGATGTTTCTAGAAGCAAAATTCAAGCCAGCATAAAAGATTTGTATAATCATCCAAAGACTCAAACCATGAGCGGGACAATTTCTAATCATTAACTTCATTCTCTCCCAAGATTGTGCAACGTGTTCATGATCTAATTGCTTAAAATCCATGACATAGTTACGGAGAGAAATAATCTTAGTTGGAGGGAAGTACTTGGAAATAAAAGCATCTTTACACTTGTTCCAAGAATCAATACTTTTTTGGGTAAAGATGAAAACCAAGTTTTTGCTCTATCTCGTAGCGAGAACGGAAATAACTTCAACTTAATAATATAATTATCAACATCTTTCTTCTTTTGCATATCGCAAAGCTCAATGAAGGTATTAAGATGGGATGCGGCATCTTCACTAGGAAGGCCAGAAAATTCCTCTTTCATAACAAGATTCAACAAAGCAGTATTGATTTCATATGAATCCGCACTAGTGGCGAGAGCAATAGGAGTACTAATAAAATAATTATTATTAGTATTCGAGAAGTCACACAGCTTAGTGTTTTCAGACATGGTGACTTAGCAAGCACACAAACACACGAGCAAACAGAAAGCAAGCGAAAAAGAAGGGTGAGAGAAAAAGGCAAATGGGTGAAGTGGGGGAGAGGAAAACGAGAGGCAACTGGCAAACAAAGTAAATGCAAGAGATGAGTTTGTGATAGGTACTTGGTGGATGTGCTTCACTTGAGAACTCCCCGGCAACGGCGCCAGAAATCCTTCCTGCTACTTCCCAGTCACGTCACCAAAAATTGGCTAGTTGACTTGAGTTTGCGTTGGTTTTGCCCTTGAAGAGGAAATGGTGATGTAGCACAGCAACAACAAGTATTTACCTCAGTTTGAGAACCAAGGTATCAATCCAGTAGGAGCTCCAAGATGAAGCGCCAAGACACCTGCGCAAGAAACAAGAAACTTGCACCCAACGCGAAAAAGGGGTTGTCAATCCCTTCACAATTGATTGGAAAAGTGAGATCTGACAGAGAAAGTAAAATATATCTGAAAACAATGGATGGAAAGTAGACCCGGGGGCCATAGTGTTCACTAGAGGCTTCTCTCAAAAAAGCAAATATCACGGTGGGTAAACAAATTACTCTCGAGCAATTGATAGAATCGCGCAAAGTCATAAAGTTATCTAAGGCAATGATCATGCATATAGGCATCACGTCCGAGACAAGTAGACCGATACTGTCAGCATCTACTTCTTATTACTCCACACATCGATCGCTATCCAGCATGCATCTAGTGTATTAAGTTCATGAAAGTTGAGTAAAGCCTTAAGCAAGATGACATGATGTAGATGGATAAACTCAAACCAATGATGAAAACCCCATCTTTTTACCCTTGATGGCAACAACACGATACGTGCCTCGCTACCCCTTCTGTCACTGGGTGAGGTCACCGCATGGTATGAACCCAAAACCAAGCACTTCTCCCATGGCAAGAATCATAGATCAAGTTGGCCAAAGAAAACCGAGAACTCGAAGAGAATTACAAGGATATGAAATCATGCATAAAAGAGAGTAGCAAAGACTCAAATAAATATCATAGATAATCTGATCATGAATCCACAATTCATCGGATCTCGACAAACACACCGCAAAGAAGAGTTACATCGGATAGATCTCCATGAAGATCATGGAGAACTTTGTATTGAAGATCCAAGAGAGAGAAGAAGCCATCTAGCTACTAGCTATGGACCCGAAGGTCTGTCGTGAACTAATCACGCATCATCGGAGGGGCAATGGTCTTGATGAAGAAGCCCTCCAACTCCGGATCCCTCTCCGGCAGAGTACCGGAACGACCTCCAGATGGGATCTCGCGGAAGCAGAGGCTTGCGGCGGCGGAAAAGTAATTGCAGCTCTCCTTTCTTCCGTGGCACGATTTATTGGAATTTATAGGCGGAAGAAGTAGGGCACTGGAGGCTCGTGGGGCCCACAATCCTTCATGGCGCGGCCAGGGGGGCCCACGTCGTGGCGGCTCGTGGAGTCCCACGTGCTATGCTGCCTTGGTTCTCACGTGTGGTATTCGTCTTCTGTTTGGAAAAATCGTGGCGAAAGTTTTATTCTGTTTGGACTCCGTTTGATATTCCTATCCGCAAGAGGTCGAAAACACGGAAAAAACAGGAACTGGCACTAGGCACTGAGTTAATAGATTAGTCCCATAAATATATAAAACAACATATAAATGCATATGAGACATCCAAAGTTGATACTAAAACAACATGGAACACTTAAAAATTAAAGATACGATGGAGACGTATCATTGGGCTAAGTCCCTCCACATGGAGGTGTGTTGGCAGCCCAACATCAGCCCAGAAGTCCAACACATGTCAGCCGTTGATCCTCGTCGCATCCAACGGTTGAGAGTGATTTCAAGTGAAGGGAATCAAGAAGAAAACCTTAGACACTCCACCCTGCCAGTGTGGCTGCCATTTTGAGAGTGAGAGAGTGAACATAAGACAAAACACAACTTGTGTGAGAGAGGAAGGAGAATAAGTGGAGGTTCTGTCCAGATTTGGTGCATCTGACTAGATAGTGTTCAAGCTAGTTATTGGAGGCTCAAACGTTCTTGGATCGACCCCAAACTTGGTGAGCTCATTCCTTACTTTGAGTACTTTGATCTGGTTAGCTGGTTTGAAGATTGGGTTAGTGGAGCATCATATTTGAGAGTGATTTTGTCTGCTTTGAGTGCTGTAGTTTTAGAACAAATAGTTTGGGAGATGAACAACTTGGGTAGGCAAAATGTGTCCGGTTGAGCTGAAATTTTGAGGGGATCTCAGGAACTCGTGTGTCTACTTGTCTGCCAAACATGGCGTTTGGTTCAACAGTTTAAGAGCAGCTTGCAAAATAGTGAAGGGGACCAAAACTTTGTGCACTTTGCTTTGCTGAATCTTGCCTCGTGTGGTTGTTGTTGCTGTTGCCGGTTGGCAATGTGGAGAGTGTGTTTTAACTCTCTCTGGAGGTTCTTGAGAAGACTTTGTACTCACCATTCTCATAGAGAAGTTGTGTGGACCTGTAATGCCCCAAGTGTGTAACCTTCCCTTTTTGGAACCTTCTTCATGTGGGTCCAACTTGTCATTGATATGAGAGCTTCTATGCTTATGATTTCATGTGGAGCTCCCCTTGTTTATTTCTCATTTACATGCATGCATCCATGCCATTCCATTTCATGCCATGGTGTTATGTGATCTTTGTGGTGTTGTGTTGACATGATTTGTGATGTGATGTGGTAGGTGTTGGAAGTGGAGTGGTGCCAATGCTAGTAGATAACCTTGTGAGTTGCATAGGTTTCAAAACTATCTTCCCCCCTCTCTATTTCATCTCAAAGTCAAGTTTCACTTGATCCTTTTATGTTTTAAAAATGTCCCTGATTTAGCTTTTGTTTGTCGTGAATTTGTGATGTGATATTGCTCTTTTGAATAGGGGTGCAAGTGGTGCAAATAGATACAAAACAGACTCCAATAAATCTGTTTTGTAAATATTAACTTGCTCCTTAAATCCTTTTTCTATTTCTTATTAAATAGGACATAATTTCTTAGGTCCAGGGGTACCTTTGTTTTATTTTTAGCTTTATATATTTAGCTTGTGCTTTATTTCTTTTCTCTGGTTTAATTCTATTAGAAAGCAGCCCAGGGATTATTTTTCTCTTATGTGGCGCCTCAGGTGGGCTTCCTCTCCCTGGCGGCCCATCTTTCTTCTTTCCACGCGCGGTAGCCCAGCAGCGCGACCGCCTTCCTCCTCCTGACGTTGTTCCACCCGCGCCTCCTTTCCGTTTGAGCTTCAGAGAGAGAGAGAGAGCTTGCCGCCGTGAGGGCACAGACGTCGATGCCTCCCCATAAAACATGGGCGTCCGTGCCCCCTCTCTTTCCCTAGGGTTTCCCTCTTCCCATCCGCCGCCGCCACTCCTTCCCCAGCTCTCTTTCTCCCCCCTCAGGTAGGCTCTATAGGTAGGTGCAGAGAGAGAGAGAAGGGCCTCACCGGCGTCTACCCTGCTCCTGTCGTCGTCCGGCGCCGCCGTCATGTCCAGGGGCACGGGAGAGGTGCCCGCGCCCCATTCCCGTCCTCGGTGAGGCCGGCGAGCGACCTCACCGACGGCTAGAACCTAGCCATCAGCTCGGTCCCGGTGCACTTCGTCATCTTCTTTCGTCTATAGCAGGAACTCCTTCAGCTCGTCTTCTTCCCCTCCAGTGGGCCTCCTCCACCGATCGGCATCCCCCCTTCCTTCCCTAGGTGAGGAACCTCTCCTCCCTCCTTCCTCCTCGAGTAGATCGGGTTGAGATCGTCAGCACACCTCTCTCTCTCGAGGAGATCTTGGTGCATGTGTGTGTTCTGTGTTGTGTGCTCATGCTAGATGAGGTGATCGAGTAGAGGCAGTAGTGTAGGGGCTTTTCCTCGTTTGTGATCGGGTAGATGACCACGCGGTGTAGCTGCAGCAACAAGACGAGCCCCGGCGTCCTCTCTGATGTCGCCGGCGTCCCTGCATGCAGCAGAGCACCTGGTGCTCGTGTTAGCATTCCTTGTTTTAGTCCCTCTATTCTGTGAGACGTCGATGCATAGCGTAGTGGCGCACGTGTTGTGTGTATTGTGTGCAGGTGCTGGGTTCGAGCCCCAGAGAGAGAACCCCCCTTTTTTTGCAATTTAATTTTGTTACAGTAGATTAGCAGCAGCAGAGGAGTTATCCTGCTATCTCCTCTGTATGTGTCGAGCACAAGGCCTTAGCCTAGTGGTAGTGTTGTAGTGGAGAGAACAGGGGGTGCAGGGTTCGAAAGCCCTCCCAAACCTTTTTATTTTCTTTTGTTTCACTTGCTGTTTTCTTTCTTTTGTTTGCTAGATGTGTTGCTATGGTATATTCTACTACATGTGGTATTTTTCCTCCTCTCAAACCAGCATGTGGTGCATAGGTATTTTGCTAGTTTTGAATACATGTTGGTGTAGGCTTGTGTAGCTTGTGTAGATGCTTGGTTTTGTGAGCATGTGTGTATAAATGTCCTTGGTAGCTATGCATGTGTAGGTGGATTGGCATGTTTCATGTGTAGGTCCTATATGTGTGTGTGCACCTTGTGTGTATGTGGCACTAATGTGATGATTCCATGCTGCACTAGTAAGTGCAAGTGTGGTAATATTTGTGTGTGGATTCCCCCACATACCATGTGTGTGTGTCCTATGTAGATGTTGGTGTCTGTGTGTACTCATACATGCCAAATCATGGAGAGCCTTGTTGAGCTCATGAGCATGCTTACATGTGTGGGTATAGGATGCATTGTGAGCATAAGCTAGAGGGTGTTCTTTTATCTTGTGAGGTGCTCTCTTGCTAGTGCTTGATGTGTGTGGTGTGTGGTGGTGTGCCAAGGCACATGGGCATGAGGTCTACCCCTCATGTGCCCCATTGATGTTGTGTGAGTGTGCATATGCTTGTGTGGATATAGTTCTAGTGAATAGCACATGTGATGATGCACTTTTCACTATATGTGATTCTATGCAAGATTTCTTTCCTAGTTTGTGCCCATTTGTTCTATACAAGTGCATAGGTATTATATATGTTTTTGGGGTAGAAACATCCCAGGAATCCAGTGGTGAAGTCAGTTTTTCCATTGGAACATTTCCTGGAGATGACATATTTTAGATTTGTTCTATGTTTGGAGCTTGGTTCCATGAGATATGGTGTCCCCAAGAGTTTGATTCTTGGTTGTGGCAGTAGAGGGTGACCCCCTCTACCACTTGTTGCTTTTGTTTCATGCTTAGGAAGTCATATGGGCAAGTTGTGCCCATTCAAAGTAGGCATGTGGCTGAAATTCGAGATTAGTTAGATTTTCACTAAGTCTGAGAATCTGTTTATATTTTCTTCTCCTGTTGATGAGCTTGTGCAGGTCCATGTGTTGTGGTTCAGCCTTAGCTTTCAACCGGGAAGTTGTAGCTTTTATCTTTGTCTAGCTCTATGTAAATTTTCATTCCATTTGGAGTCCTGTAGACATTGTTTTGGGTGCTGTCAAAATGCTTCAGAGCATAAACAGATAGTGAGAATCTGGAATTTTCACCAAGTCCCTGAAATCTGATATTTTTGGGCAAGTTAGCAGCTGTGTAACTTTCTGTGTGTAACTCCTTTGTGTGATCTTTTTGCTTGTGCTTGTAGTAATCTTGGATAGCTTCTGCCACATATCTTATTTGGTATGTTTGGGTGGATGTAGGTGCTTTGCATGTGGCTCTCAAAGTGCTATGATGATGTTTATGGCAGATTGTGTAGTTTTGGTATTTTGATGGTTGTGAGTGCATAGTTGATGGCGTGGTGATATTCTTTGCACCACCCCATACATGTTGGTTTGTTTTATGTCTTGGCAACCTGGAAATACCAGAGTTATGCCATTGGGGTGTGTTGTGATGAATTTGACACGTAGCACTTCATTTCTTGTTTTGTTGTTTCCCGTTGATCCGTAGCTCCGTTTGTAATGTTCTTTATATGCTTTTGCATCGTTTTCATGTGACGCATCTGATCATGTCATTCTCATGCATGCCAAGACAGCTTAGGGTGCAGTTATGTCCAGGAACATGTATTGACTTCTCATGCTTGTGCTAGTGAGTAGTATAAAGATGCATGCTCATATTCATCTCATGCATCATGTGCTTGTTGCATCTTGAGGTGCTGTTGTTCATTGGATGTGATTTTTTATGTTGGGTAGCACCGGGATCGGAGAATGAGTACATGGATTCGGGAGAGTACGTGCAGGACGAACAAGAGCAGTTCCAAGTTGAGGATATCACAGGCAAGATGATATGACCTTGATTCCATCTCTAGACTTGTTATGCTAGATTACGTTTCCTTTGTTATATGCTTGCTGCCTACCACTGAGATAATTGCCTCCTGAATTGCTATAATACCCAAACACTTATCCCTTCCTAGCAAATCTTGAATGGCTAAGTAGGCTTTTCTCAGCTACTAATGTTAGCGTTGCTAGTTGTAGGTGCCTTGTCTCATGTGATAACATGAGTTGATATCATTATGCTAAATCTATTATTTAATTAATGCACCTATATACTTGGTAAATAACGGAAGGCCTAGCCTTTTGCCGGGTGTTTTGTTCCGTTATTGCCTCCATAGTTACCGGCTACCGGTGCTTGATTCCATAATGATCGCTCCTAACACGTTCGGGGTTGTTATGGGGACCCCCTCGATAAATCGCATAGTGTTAAGACTTGTCCGACAGGACCCAACATTGGTGTTAATTTAATAATCACTTAATAATAAACTGCATAGGGAATAGCTACCTGAGGAATTTAATCAACAACCCGGGCCAGTGCTCCTCATGAGTGTTGGTCCCGCCTGAGCGATGTCCGGGGCCCCACTGGTCAACCAGAGGTTTAGCCATCCCGACGTCTAGCTCATTCGTCGTGTCCTGAGACTGAGATACATGGCTCTTATCAGGGTCGTCGACACGATGGGAGGTCCTGCTAGTCTTTACTTACCTTAGCGATATATCTTGCGTATAGGAATCCCGGTGAAGCTTTGGTTCTCCCCAGAGTTGAGGTTTTCCTCTAAGGAATCCGACGAGATCACGAGTTTCATGGTAGAGGATTACTTTGTGGCCCGTGTACGTTTGTGATGGACTAGTTGGAGCACCCCTGCAGGGTTTAATCTTTCGGAAAGCCGTGCCCGCGGTTATGTGGCAACTTGGAATATTTGTTGACATCCGGTAATAGATAACTTAAACATAAGCTAATAAAATTGCCAACTGTGTGCGTAACCATGACTGTGCCCTTCGAAGTTCTCTCTTCGATCGGGAACACGGTGAGGTTATGATTGACGTAAGTAGGTGTTCAGGATCACTTAGTGATCGGTTAATCATCGATCGCTAGTACAGTCCACCTTCAATACATGCTCTATGTAAGTTAGCCACCATATAAAGCTTAGGATGCCGCAACCTAAATAGTCCACCTTTCCAACCTAATAACTTGACTAGTTCTGGCACCGAGGTCATAGATTGCTGAGTCCCCGTGGCTCACAGATTCCTTCACAACACCAATAGGTTCAGGTACCCCCGACACAGGTGATCCCAACGGCAGACAGTTGGCGTGGCAGTACGATGAGGAGAACGACCGCCTATACGTGAACTATCCAGAAGACTGAGGCGTGGTCGTGATCGTGGGCAAGCATGCAGGGTAGCATAGTCATTTCTCATGTTTTGTAGTCCGTAGCGGAACTACCTTGTTTGGATGCGTGATGTAACTCTGATATATTTATGAGATGACAGTTGAATCCCTTATTGTCATTCCTCTATTGTTATGTATGTGCTATGTTAACACGTTTGCGAAACGCTTAGATGCGCTTCTTTCCAATTTCGGGGCCTCGTTCCCTAAATCAGAAAGGACTGCATCTTAGTCGTTACAAGTTGTTAATCAGAGCCTTACGGCCATAGGAGCCTTTGTGTGATCGTACTTGGCCGAGTCAAGTCTAGTAAAATGTTTTGAGTCTTAGTTATATCGGAGAGTAGGATTCTTTTTTCTCCTCTTCCATGCTCTGGTCAGGTTCCCGACTTAGGAAATCTTAATTCTACTCCTCTTCTCGCTCAAATTTTTTTAGGATCACACGGGTATTTGTGAAATCTATATGATTTCGATGTGACGGAGTTCTGTCTTGGTGCCTCCTGTCTGCCTTGATTTCTTCCGGGGAGTTGAGCTCCACGGGATTCTTGCGCACATCGCCATCATTCAGATTTCTGAGTATCTAAGAACGAAGGATGTTCGTTATTGCATCAATACTAGTAGTGTCGAGATAACCCCGATGTCCCCAGTACTGGTGCAGATTGTTTGGGGGTAATGCCATACTTTGTATCGTTGTGATCACGAGGGTCTGTTGTAGATGAAGGTCCGAGATTCTGGTCGTGTGTTGACGCATGTGATACACGTGACGGGTTAGTATAGGAGTTGTGTGATATTACTCCTTGTATCCGTGTACCAGATTGGATGACTAGATATTTCAAGAATTCATAGGTGGGATATCAAGTAGTATCTTATAGGACTATCTTCCTACAGATGCATGATGTGAGGTTTGGATTCGATGTTCAGTGGGTATCTTTGTTCACGGTCGTCTTACAGCGGTTCTCGTTGTGTCTTAAAGAGTCCTTGTAGCTCGCTACGACTCGGGGATACTTCGTAAGTCGTGTGCACTACCTTGCACATGATGGCTACTGTAAATTCCAGCCCGTGCGATCTTATCCACGAAGATATCAGATGGAATCTCAATCATATGTTTGTTCCGAGCAATTCTAGCTCATACTTGTTTGCAAGTGGTCTTTATCAGAATTTTGTCGACTGACACCTTGAGGAAACATTCTTACTATTTTGTTCGAGTGCAATTGCTATATTCCTGTTCAGATATTCCTGTCATTTTGATTCAGCAATATCTTCAATTTATTCTGTGGGCTAATGTGTTGTCCATCTTCAAGATGGCTCCACCAACTTGTCAGAACCCAGGGCGTGAGGATGTGCCGCCACCACCTCCTCCTCCGTCGCCGCCTCCTCCTGCTGAGGCTTGGCAAGCGGTGATGGCTCCTACAAATGCAAACACCCAGAAGCTGCTACAGTTGTTGGAAGAGAGAGCTAATCAGCAGCAAGGCAATTTCCAGCATGGTGGCAATCAGTTTGCTAATCTGAGTCAGTTCCTGTCGAATCAGCCGAAGATTTTCACTTCTTGTGACCAGCCGTTTGATGTTGAGGATTGGATCCGCGACATGAACAAGCATTTCGAGTGTAGCAATGTTCGTTCTGAGGATTTGGTCAAATTTGCAACTTTCCAGCTGAAGGGGCAAGCATCTATCTGGTGGCAACAGTTGAAGGATTCCAGAGGCGCTAGAGTGATCACTTCGGATGAGTTCTGCCGTGACTTCAGGTCCCACTACATTCCTTACAGCTTCGTGGAGGAAACGCGTGAGAAGTTCAGGCGCTTGAAGATGGACAATTATTCTTTTCTGGCTTCTCCGTATGTCTTGGGCAAGTCCGACATTGATTTGATCCTTGGTATGGATTGGTTGGCCATGAACAAGATATCGATTGATTGTGAAGCTTACCCACTCTTCGGAGGACGTGATTATATTCGCGGCACGCGATGATACAATCCGTCTGTTCCCTTTGAATGAAAAGGGTGAGATTAATCCTATTTCGCAAGTCGCAGTGGTCTGCGATTATGAAGATGTGTTTCCAGAAGAGCTGCCAGGCATGCCTCCACACCGAGAAGTTGAATTTGTGATTGAGCTTGAGCCAGGTACCGAGCCAATGTGCAAATGGTCGTACAAATTGGGTCCAGAAGAGTTGAAGGAACTTAAGAGGCAACTCGATCAGCAGGAGTGTTTGGGTCTGATCAGACCGAACTCGTCTCCATGGGGTTGTGGAGTTCTGTTTGTCAAGAAGAAGGATGGCACGGACCGGCTGTGTGTCGATTACCGTCCATTGAACAAGAAGACAATCAGGAACAAATATCCACTTCCGAACATAACTGAGTTGTTCGAAGAGTTGAAAGGTGCTAAGGTCTTCTCCAAGCTCGATCTCAGAATGATCTATCATCAAATTCGCATTCGCGAGGAAGATATTCTGAAGACTGCTTTCAGGACTAGTTTTGGCTCGTATGAGTATACGGTCATGTCTTTTGGTCTCGCAAATGCTCCTCCGACATTTTGTCGATTGATGAACTACATATACTCTCCGTTCAATAATGACTTTGTCTTGCTCTATCTCAATGAAATTCTGGTCTTTTCTGAAACTGAGGAAGAACATGAAGAACATCTCAGATTGGTGCTTGATAAGCTGAGGGAGTACAAATTGTATGCCAACTTTTCCAAGTGTGAGTTCTGGCTGAAAGAAGTTGTCTATCTTGTTCACATTATCTCTGCAGAGGGCATCAAAGTTGATCCGTCCAAGGTGCATGCCATTGTTGAATGGGAGCCTCCGCAGGATATGAAGCAGCTTCGAAGCTTTCTCGGGCTTGCAAGCTATTGCAGAAGGTTCGTTGAGAACTTTTCCAAGATTGCGAAGCCGCTCTCAAGTCTTCTTCAGAAAGGTGTGAAGTATGCTTGGTCTCCAGAGTGTCAGTTGGCCTTCGACACACTCAAAGAGAAGCTCACCTCCACTCCTGTCTTGGTTCCTCCGGATGATTCCAAGCCTTACCAGGTGTTCTGCGACGCTTCTCTCCAGGGTCTTGGTGCAGTTCTGATGCAAGAGAAGAAAGTGGTTGCTTATACCTCCAGGCAGTTGAAGCGAGTGGAGAAGAACTATCATGTGCATGATCTTGAGCTAGCAGCTGTGGTACACGCTCTGATGACTTGGAGACACCTCTTGTTGGAACGAAAGGTCGAAGTTTTCACCGATCACAAGAGTCTCAAGTACATCTTCACTTTGCCTAACCTGAATCTTCGGCAAACTTATTGGGTGAAAATGCTACAAGATTTTAATTTGAGTGTTGAGTACACGCCAGGCAAAGCTAATGTCGTGGCAGATGCCTTGAGCAGGAAGGCGTACTGCAACACTCTCATTCTGCAACCTCTCCAGCCTGGCCTTTGTGAGTCTTTCAGGAAGCTCAACCTTCAGTTAGTACCTCGGGAATTTCTTGCAAACCTTCGGATCTCTCCTACCTTGGAAGATCAGGTCCGAGCAGCGCATCTTCTTGATGCAATGGTGAAGAAAGTCAAGATTGGCGTGGCAAAGAGTCTTCCCATGTATAAGTCCTTCAGAGTTGATGCCAGAGACAGGTTGTTCTTTGAGGATCATCTTGTCGTCCCGAAAGGTGATCTCAGAAAGGTAATCATGGAAGAATCTCATAACTCTCCGCTCTCTATTCATCCTGGAAGCTCCAAGATGTATCAGGACCTGAAACAGACCTTCTGGTGGACTCGAATGAAGCGTGAGATTGCTCAGTTCATTAATGAATGTGATGTATGTCGAAGGGTGAAAGCAGAGCATCAACGTCCAGCAGGTCTTTTGCATCCGTTGCCCATTCCCGAGTGGAAGTTCGATCACATTGAGATGGATTTCGTCACCAGGTTTCCGAAGACCAAGAAGGGTAATGATGCCATCTTCGTCGTCATCGACAAGTTGAGTAAAGTGGCTCATTTTCTTCGAGTCAAGGTATCCATTTCGGCAGCTCAGCTTGCAGAGTTGTACACTTCCAGGATTGTGTATTTGCACGGCGTGCCTATGATGATTTCTTCGGATCGCGGAAGTATCTTCACGTCCAAGTTCTGGGACTCTTTTCACTTTGCGATCGGCACGAAGATACGCTTCAGCACAACTTTTCATCCTCAGACTAGTGGTCAAGTGGAGCGAGTCAATCTAGTTCTTGAGGATATGGTGAGAGCCTGTGTTATCTCTTTTGGTATGAAGTGGGAGGATTGTCTGCCTTTTGCAGAGTTCTTGTATAAAAACAGTTATCAAGCTAGTTCTGGCAAGGCTCCATTTGAAATTAACTATGGCAAGAAGTGTCGTACCCCGCTCAACTGGTCCGAGAACGGTGAGCGTTAGATCCTTGGGAATGACCTGATAGAAGAAGCCGAGGAGATGTGTCGGGTCATTCGCGACAACCTTAGAGCGGCTCAGTCCCGTCAAAAGAGCTATTATGATAGCAAGCATCGTGACATGTCTTATGAGCTTGATGACTTCGTTTATCTCAAGGTGTCGCCTATGAAGGGTATGCAGCGCTTTGGCATCAAAGGCAACCTTGCGCCTCATTTCGTTGGTCCGTTCAGAGTTGTTGGCAAGAGAGGCGACCTTGCGTACCAGCTTGAGCTCCCGTCAAACTTTGCAAATGTGCATGATGTGTTCCATGTTTCTCAACTGCGGAGGTGTTTCAAGACTCCCGAGCGCACTGTTCATCTTCAAGACATTGATCTTCAGCCTGACCTATCTTATCGTGAGCATCTAGTTGCGGTTCTCGAGGCACCTGAGCGCAAGACCCGCAACAAGACTGTCAAATTTCTCATAGTCCAGTGGTCACACCATTCCGATAAAGAGGCTACTTGGGAACGCAAGGATCACCTCCGTTCTGAATTTCCGGAGTTCTTTTTGTAGCGTGGGAGAGTTTGTAATGCCCCAAGTGTGTAACCTTCCCTTTTTGGAACCTTCTTCATGTGGGTCCAACTTGTCATTGATATGAGAGCTTCTATGCTTATGATTTCATGTGGAGCTCCCCTTGTTTATTTCTCATTTGCATGCATGCATCCATGCCATTCCATTTCATGCCATGGTGTTATTTGCTTGGTGATCTTTGTGGTGTTGTGTTGACATGATTTATGATGTGATGTGGTAGGTGTTGTAAGTGGAGTGGTGCCAATGCTAGTAGATAACTGATCGTGCAATCTCTGACGTTAGCTAGATGAATGCTTATAACAACAAACCTTCTCCTGCGACGGCACCAGAAGAATGCTGATAGCACTCCCCAGTAGGGAAACTAGAAGAATGTTGTTGACGGCCCACCAGCGCGTGGGTTCGCAGCAGTTTTCGAGGGTAGAGTATTCGACCCAAATTTGTAGATTACCAGGCAGGAGGTGAGAGGATACTCTCGAGTATTAGCACCTGAATTTGTCGGATTCAACCACACCTGAAAGATTAGTATCTACAAGCACAGTAGTAACAACAAAGTAGTATGATAACAACGGTGTCAGAAACGATCTGTTGACGGCAGACTATTCCTAATAATTGTATCAATGGCGCCTTCGTTGCCACATTGACGGAAGTTGTCAATTCCCGTCAACGGTAGGTAAACCAACAGTGTAGTAGGTAGTAGCAGTGTAACGAGCAATAGCAGTAGCAACAGTAGTAGCAGCAGCAACACATCAAGACAAGTAACAACAGTAGGACAAACTCGTAGGCAATGGGTCGGTGATTTGTTTGGATGATATTCATCATGCAACAGCTATAACACGGAGAGATATGTGGCTATCTCCCGTTCGTCAATGTGATGTAGGCATGCATTCCGTGTGTCGTCATACGTGCTTAGGGAAAAGAACTCGCATGACATCTATTGACCATCCCTCCCGTGGCAGCGGGGTCCAAAAGGAAACTATGGGATATTAAGGTTCTGCTTTTAATAAAGAACCGGACCAACGCATTAGCACTTGGTGAACACATGAACTCCTCAAACTATGGTCATCACCGGGAGTGGTTCCGGTTATTTTCACTCCGGGGTTGCCGGATCATAACACATAGTAGGTAACTACAACTTGCAAGATCGGATCTAAAACACACATATATTGGTGACAACATAATAATTTCAGATCTGAAATCATGGCACTCGGGCCCTAGTGACAAGCATTAAGCATGGCAAAGTAGTAGCAACATCAAATCTCAGAACATAGTGGATACTAGGGATCAATCCCCATCAAAACTAACTCGATTACATGATAGAACTCATCCTACTCATCACCGCCCAGCGAGCCTACGAATAGATTACTCACGAACGACGAAGAGCTTCATGTAGTTGGAGAGGGAAGAAGGTTGATGATGACGATGGCGACGATTTCCCCTCTCCGGAGCCCAAGACGGACTCTAGATCAGCCCTGCAGATGAAGAACAGGTGGTGGCGGCGCCTCCGTATCGAAAACGCGACGAAAACTTCTCTTTTTATCTTTTCTGGGACGAAAGGCAACTTATAGAGCTGGAATTGGGGGCGGCAGGTGCCTGTGGGCCCCACAAGCCTACCCACCGCCACCAGGGGGTGGTGGCGGAGCAGGGGATTGTGGCCCACTGGACCACCCCCTGAGGTGGAACTTGGCGCAGATATTTTTGATATTTTCCAAAACTGCTCAGCGTAAATTTTCAGGACGTTTGGAGAACTTTGATTTCTGCATAAAAATAACACCAAGGCAATTCTGCTGAAAACAGCGTCAGTCCAGGTTAGTTCCATTCAAATCATGCACATTATAGTCCAAAACAAGGGCAAAAGAGTTTGGAAATGTAGATACGTTGGAGACATATCAACTCCCCCAAGCTTAAAACCTTGCTTGTCCTCAAGCAACTAAGTTGACAAACTGAGAGAGAAAGAAAAACTTTGACAAACTCTGTTTGATCTTGTTGTTGCAACTATGTTTAACTCATAACCAGAATTTCAGCAAGATCACAAGTTAACCACATAAGCAAATGACACAAAGGTCTCACGATAAACTAATATCAATGGCATACTCAGCTAACGAACAAATAATAATGAGTTTCAAATACCAACACTTCAATCAAAACAAGCATGAAGCAATATGAATAGGTGGTATTTCGCAAGCTCTTTCTCAGACCGCAAAACATAAATGCAGAGCACTTTCAAAGATCAAGGGTTGACTAAACATTGTAATTCATAGCAGCAAAGATCCAGTCATAGTCATACTCAATATCAATCAAAAGCAAAGCATAAAAATGACAGAGGTGCTCTCTAATTGGTGCTTTTAAAAGAGGAGGATGACTCGACAGGAAAATAAATAAACAAGCCCTTCGCAGAGGGAAGCATTGATTTGCATAGGTGCGAGAGCTCAAGCTTTTGAAAACAAAGATAATAATTTTTGGTGGCATGCTTTCATTGTCAATGCAATGACCAAGAGTTCTCAATATCTTCCATGCTACTCATGCTATAGGCAGTTCCCAAACAGAAAAGTAAAGTTTTAACTCCCCCACCACCAATCAATCACACTCCACGGCTAGCCGAATCCTCGGGTACCGTCCATACTAACATCAATCCGGGGGAGTCTTTTTTTACAGTTATGTTTTCGATTTAAGCATGGAACTGGGTATCGCAAATACTGGCCCCTTTCTCGTGAATGACTGTGAATAAACACATGTCGAGGATAACACTCCTAGCATGGAAGATACCAATAGCCCTCATTCACCACATGAGCGGTTCGGGCATGCAAAACAGATTATTTCTTGAAGGTTTAGAGAATGGCACATGCAAATTTACTTGGAACGGTAGGTAGATACCGCAAATAGGTAGGTATGGTGGACTCTCATGGAGAAACTTTTGGGTTCATGGAAGTGGATGCACAAGCAGTATTCCCGCTTAGTACAAGTGAAGGCTAGCAAAAGACTCGGAAGCGACCAACTAGAGAGCGACAACAGTCATCAAGATGCAATGAGTTTGACTAACATTGAATGCAAGCATGAACATGATATAAATCACTATGAACACGAACATCATAGAGGTTATGTTGATTTTGTTTCAACTACATGCATGAACACGCGCCAAGTCAAGCCACTTGAAACATTCAAAGGAGAATACCATCCTATCATACTACAACACAGTCATCTCAAAATCTATGTTGGCAATCAAGACAAACCATTATAAGCTCTCAGCTAAATAAGCATGGCATCAGAAACTATGATCTCTAAGTTGTCATTGCAAACATGGTTCTCTCACAACAAAGCTAAATCTTGGTCAACAAGTTAGTCATATTTACAAAAACAAAATAGATAGAGTTCATACCAGCTTTTCAGTCTCAGTCACTTCATCATATATCATCATTGTTGCCTTTCATTTGCATGATCGAACGATGAAAACGATAATAAGCGCATTGGACTAAGCTGAAGCTGCTGGCAAACACAAAGGAGAAGACAAAATAATATGGCTCTTTGAAAGCTAAACAGGTAAGCATGCAATAACCAATAAACATTGTAACCAATATCTTCTACCTTGACACAAGGAAAAAGAAAACTATTTACACGGGAAAGCTCCCAACAAGCAAAAGAAGAAAAGAAGAAAACGAAAAGAAACTAGCATGGAATACAGTGGCAAAGTGTAAACACCGTCTAACAGAGTGAAAGCATAAGCATGAATGTAAGGTCGGTGAGAACACGTACTCCCCCAAGCTTAGGCTTTTGGCCTAGCTTGGTCTACTCCCATGGTGGGAAATAACCAGCTCCAGGATACTCCGGAGCACACTGCGGATGCCACTGCTGTGCGAGCTCCTTTGGCTCCCACTGATAAACTGGCGTCTGGTACTCGACTGACGGCTCGGGCACGGGTGCCTATGGTTGGGCCAAGCCCCAATATGCGTAGATGTCCGCGGGCATAATAGTGTACCTACCTGCATGAAGATCAAACAAAGAAGGAGCAGGCAAAGTAATAGTCTCTCGAGTACCCTGACTATATCCAGGTTATAAATCATCCGTCTACTAGCATCTCTATCCAGAAAATCATGGCGAACCATGCTATCATAATCCAGATATCTCTCAGGGAGAAGCATCTCTCCTTCCTCTCCCAGTCTAATGGGTATCTCGAAGTGTCTGGCAAGACGGGTAGCATAGATACCTCCATAGACAACACCTTTAGAACGGTTCAGGTTCAACCATTGAGCTACTATAGCGCCCAGGCTATAAGTCTTATCGTTATAAAGGCCTTCACGCAAAACCGCAAGGTCTGGAGAACTAAGTGATCTGTCCTCCCCACGGCCAATCAAACATTTTCCCACAAATAGTGAGAAGTACCGAAGCACATGAAAATGTATGCTAGCAATTCTAGCGCGAGACACTCCTCTCTCCTCTCCAACAGCAATAGAACCAATGAAATCCTCCAAGTCCCGTGAACGAGGGTCACGGATATCCCCAACATAAGGTAATTTGCATACATTGCAAAAGTCGTGCAACGTCATGCACTGGGGGATATCGTAAATCATGAACTCAACCATGGGAGGGTTCTTCCTCGGATAAAAGTTGAAGCTTTCAATGAAAATATTGGTGAGGAGGAGATATTGTGGGCACTTATCTTCAACGAACGCAGTAAGACCTGCGTTCTCCACCAAGTAAAAAAAGTCTGCATAAAGTCCGGCAGCGTGCAAAAATTCATCACTAGGCCACTCGCATGCTCGAACTTCTGTGACTCGAGGGACTACGTACTTGGGGTGGTTCTTCTCATCGTCCTTGTGGTTACCGCTTGAAGAGCCTCTCAGAACCTCCTCATCTCTTCCTTTTTCTAGATCTGGAAAATTCTGAAATTTTTACAGACTTCAAAAGAAAAGTGAATAAGGATTAACCCAACTTGTAGCAACTACTCCTACTAGTGCCTACAGACCGTATCACGCGCTAAAACTACTTGGGACCAGCTAAAATCAACTTTTCTAGCTCATGAATAGGGTCACCAAGGTAGCAAGAATTCGCGAAGGATAAAGCACTAGAGCAAAAACTAATTGGACCAATGGAGGAGTCACTTACCAAGGAGTACTTTCCCCAAAACAGTTCGGAGAATGGTGCTTTAAGCAAGGAGATTGAAAATCACAGCCAAATGAGCAAGAACACGGGTTTGAGCTGCGAAACAATTTTTTCTGGAGGTGGAAGAAGAGGCTGGGAGCTGGAATGAGTGGAGGGGGTGCCTGTGGGCTCCACAAGCTTGCACCCCACCACCAGGGGGTAGGTGGCGGTGGGGGGGGGGGGCTTGTGGCCCACTGGTCAGGACCCGAGGCCAGCTCTCATGCCCAAAAATTTTAAAATGCTAGAAAAAATCATACTAAATTTTCAGGACCATTGGAGAACTTTTATTTTCGAGGTATTTTTCTCCGGGACGCTAAAACAGAAAACAGGAAAAATTGTACTAATTCTATCATTTTTCTTCTAAGCAACAGAAAATGAAGACTCAAAACAGAGGTATGTGACTCTCTGATTCATCCGTTTCATGGTCATCGAAAGAAATCCGTCAATGGGATTGATCAAGTCCTTATGACAAAACCTTCTTGAATCAAAAGAGAGAACGGATAATTTTAGAATAGCCACTAAGTCATCTCAATGGGGATATGTACCTCCCAAACAAGCAAATGATACTTCATCTTGACACGAGGAATAGGGCATTCAAAGCTCCGAATGAGAATCGATGAAGTCTTTTCGATAGCATTAATGCAATGTACTGGATATCGTTTGTTTGGAAAGTGCACTGTGTGCTCATTACCGTTGACATGGAAAGTCACATTGCCTTTGTTGCAATCTTTAACAGCCCCTGCAGTGTTTAAAAAGGGTCTTCCGAGGATGATAGCCATGGCATCGTCCTCGGGGATATCCAAGATAACAAAGTCTGTTAAGATAGTGGTATTAGCAACCACAACAGGCACATCCTCGCAAACACCGATAGGGAAAGTAGTTGATTTGTCGGCCATTTGTAGAGAAAGGTTAGTGGGTGTCAACTTATCCAACTGAAGTCCACGATAAAGAGAGAGCGGCATAACACTAACACCGACTCCAAGGTCACATAAGGCAGTTCTTACGTAGTTCCCTTTAATGGAGCAAGGTATAGTGGGCACTCCGGGATCACCAAGTTTCTTAGGAGTTCCACCTTCGAAAATGTAATTGGCAAGCATGGTGGAGATCTCAAGATCTGGTATCTTCCGTTTATTATTCACAATATCTTTCATGTACTTGGCATACAGAGACATCTTTAGCATATCTGTTAACCGCATCTGTAGAAAGACGGGTCTTATCATCTCAACAAAGCGCTCAAAATCCTCATCATCCTTTTTCTTGGATGGCTTAGGAGGAAAGGGCATAGGTCTCTGAACCCATGGCTCTCTTTCTTTACCATGCTTCCTAGCAGTGAAGTCATTCTTGTCGTATCTCTTAGGTTCTGGATTATCAGGATTAACCGTAGGTTCAATCTCCACATCCTCATCATTGCTAGGTTGAGCATTATTATGAACATCACTGTCCATATTGTCACCATGTTCATGTTCATCACCAGATTGTGTTTTCGCATCAGACGCAGAAATATCATTAGGTTCTTCAGGTGTGACAATATTTGATGAACTGGCGTGCAGGTTTCTATCATCCTTCTTCTTCTCCTTACGATGACTAGGTGTATCAGCATTGATTCCTTGAGAATCTTGATCAATTCTCTTAGAATGACCTTCAGGATACAAAGGTTCCTGAGTCATTTTGCCTCCTCTTGTAATGACTCTGCCAGAGTTGTCATTTAATTCATTGAGAAGGTCATTCTGAGCTTTAAGTACTTGTTCTACCTGAGTAGTAATCATTGAGGCATGTTTACTCAGAAGCTTTAGAGCATTGAAATTTCTGTCTACACAAGCACTTAAATGGCTAAGCATACGAGTACTTGTTCCAAATGTCTGCTAACATAATCATTGAAACTCTGTTGTTTGGCAACAAACTTGTCAAATTCATCAAAGCATAGGCTAGTAGGTTTATCAAAAGGAATATCACTCTCGTCAAACCTACGCAGAAAATTCACTTCTACCACCTGTATCGGGTTATTGAGACCATGGATCTCTTTGGTAGGTGGTAGATTTTTGACATCTTCAGATCTAATGCCTTTCTCTTGCATAGATTTCTTGGCTTCTTGCATATATTCGGGACTGAGGAATAGAATACCTCTTTTCTTAGGAGTTAGCTTTGGAGGTGGTTCGGGAATAGTCCAAGCATTATCGTTGATCAAGAGGTTATTCAGTAGGGTCTCAGCTTGTTCTACAGTTCTTTCCCTAAAAACACAACCGACACAACTGTCTAGGTAGTCTCTAGAGGCATTGGTAAGTCCGTTATAGAGGATATCAAGTATCTCGTTCTTCTTAAGAGGGTGATCTGGCAAAGCATTCTATAGTTGGACGAGCCTCCCCCAAGCTTGTGGAAGACTCTCTTCTTGGAGTTGAGCAAAGTTGTATATTTCCTGCAAGGCAGCTTGCTTCTTATGGGCAGGGAATATTTCTCATAGAAGTAATAGACCATCTCCTGCGGACTACGCACACATCCAGGAGCAAGAGAGGCGAACCAGGCTTTAGCATCATCCTTTAGAGAGAAAGGAAACACCTTAAGGATATAGTAGTGGCGGATCTTCTCCTCATTAGTGAAGAGGTTGGCTATTTCGGATAGTTTGGCAAGATGGGCTATGACCGTCTCAGACTCATAACCGTGAAAAGGATCAGATTCGACTAGAGAGATTATCTCAGGGTCGACAGAGAATTCATAATCCTTATCGGTGACAAAGATAGGCGAAGTGGCAAACTTCGGGTCATTTTTCATCCTAGCTTCACGAGATTTTTCCTTCCACTTGAGAAGTAATTTCTCAGCATCATAGGCATCCTTACACGCAAAAAAATCCTCAGCTATCTCTCCCTCCATAACGTAACCCTCAGGTATATCAGGCAATTCATATCTAGGAGAGCTAGATCTAGCAAGAGCAAAAGCAGGTTCCATCTCAATAGTATTGGCAATATCAGAAGCATCACGAGCATTTGCAGTAACTCTAGCAATATGAGCATCAAGGAACACTCCTAGTGGAACATCAGGCAAAGGAGTATCTCTAGCAGTATCAAGCATAGCATCATCAGGCAAAATAGCATCTCTAGCATCATCAGGCAAAGCAGTATCAGGCATAGTATCTCTAGCAGTATCAGGCATAGTATCAATCATAGTATCATTAGGCATAGTATCAAGCATAGCATCTATAGCGGTAGTATCACAAGCATCATCAAGCATAGGCGACATATCAAGATTTCTAGCAGGAGGTGATGTCGCAAACTTACTCATAACTGAAGGTGAATCAAGTGCAGAGCTAGATGGCAATTCTTTACCTCCCCTTGTAGTTGAGGGCAATACTTTGGTCTTCGGATCCTTCAGATTCTTCATAGTGATCAATAGATATAAATCCCAAGTGACTTAGAGAATATAGCAATACCTCCTCGGCAACGGCGCCAGAAAAATGCTGATTGCAATCCCCGACAACGGCGCCAGAAAAATGCTGATCGTGCAATCTCTGGCGTTAGCTAGACGAATGCTTATAAGAACAAACCTTCTCCTGCGACGGCTCCAGAAGAAGGCTGATAGCACTCCCCAGTAGGGAAACTAGAATAATGTTGTTGACGGCCCACCAACGCGTGGGTTCGCAGCAGTTTTCGAGGGTAGAGTATTCGACCCAAATTTGTAGATCGCCAGGCAGGAGGTGAGGATACTCTCGAGTATTAGCACCTGAATTTGTCGGATTCAACCACACCTAAAAGATTAGTATCTGCAATCACAGTAGTAACAACAAAGTAGTATGATAACAACGGTGTTAGAAACGATCTGTTGACGGTAGACTATTCCTAACAATTGTATCAATGGCGCCTTCGTTGCCGCGTTGACGGAAGTTGTCAATTCCCATCAACGGTAGGTGAACCAACAGTGTAGCAGGTAGTAGAAGTGTAACGAGCAACAATAGTAGCAACTGTAGTAGGAGCAGCAGCAGAGCAAGACAAGTAACAACAGTAGGACAAACTCGTAGGCAATGGGTCGGTGATTTGTTTGGATGATATTCATCAAGCAACAACTATAACACGGAGAGATATGTGGCTAGCTCCCGTTCGTCAATGTGATGTAGGCATGCATTCCGTGTGTCGTCATACGTGCTTAGGGAAAAGAACTTGCATGACATCTTTTGTCCATCCCTCCCGTGGCAGCGGGGTCCAAAAGGAAACTACGGGATATTAAGGTTCTCCTTTTAATAAAGAATCGGACCAACACATTAGCACTTGGTGAACACATGAACTCCTCAAACTATGGTCATCACCGGGAGTGATTCCGGTTATTGTCACTCCGGGGTTGCCGGATCAGAACACATAGTAGGTAACTACAACTTGCAAGATCGGATCTGAAACACACATATATTGGTGACAACATAATAATTTCAGATCTGAAATCATGGCACTCGGGCCCTAGTGACAAGCATTAAGCATGGCAAAGTAGTAGCAACATCAAATCTCAGAACATAGTGGATACTAGGGATCAATCCCCATCAAAACGAACTCGATTACATGATAGATCTCATCCTACTCATCACCGCCCAGCGAGCCTACGAATAGATTACTCACGAACGACGAAGAGCTTCATGTAATTGGAGAGGGAAGAAGGTTGATGATGACGATGGCGATGATTTCCCCTCTCCGGAGCCCAAGATGGACTCCAGATCTGCCCTCCAGATGAAGAACAGGTGGTGGCGGCGCCTCCATATCGAAAACGCGACAAAAACTTCTCTTTTTATTTTTTGTGGGACGAAAGGCAACTTATAGAGCTGGAATTGGGGGCGGTAGGTGCCTGTGGGCCCCACAAGCCTGCCCACCGCCACCAGGGGGGTGGTGGTGGAGCAGGGGTTTGTGGCCCACTTGCCCACACCCTGAGGTGGAACTTGGCGCAGGTATTTTTGATATTTTCCAAAACTGCTCCCCGTAAATTTTCACGACGTTTGGAGAACTTTGATTTCTGCACAAAAATAACACCAAGGCAATTCTGCTGAAAACAGCGTGAGTCCAGGTTAGTTCCATTCAAATCATGCAAATTATAGTCCAAAACAAGGGCAAAAGAGTTTGGAAAAGTAGATACGTTGGAGACGTATCAATAACTATGTGAGTTGCATAGGTTTCAAAACCATCTTCCCCCCTCTCTATTTCATCTCAAAGTCAAGTTTCACTTGATCCTTTTATGTTTTAAAAATGTCCCTGATTTAGCTTTTGTTTGTGGTGAATTTGTGATGTGATATTGCTCTTTTGAATAGGGGTGCAAGTGGTGCAAATAGATACAAAACAGACTCCAATAAATCCGTTTTGTAAATATTAACTTGCTCCTAAAATCCTTTTTCTATTTTTATTAAATAGGACATAATTTCTTAGGTCGAGGGGTACCTTTGTTTTATTTTTAGCTTTATATATTTTGCTTGTGCTTTATTTCTTTTCTCTAGTTTAATTCTATTAGAAAGCAGCCCAGGGATTATTTTTCTTGTATGTTGCGCCTCAGGTGGGCTTCCTCCCCCCTGGCGGCCCATCTTTCTTCTTTCCCCGTGCGGTAGCCGAGCAGCGCGACCGCCTTCCTCCTCGTGACGTCATTCCACCCACACCTCCTTTCCATTTGAGCTTCAGAGAGAGAGAGAGCTTGCCGCCGTGAGGGCACTGACGTTGAGGCCTCCCCATAAAACGTGGGCGTCTGTGTCCCCTCTCTTTCCCTAGGGTTTCCCTCTTCCCATCCGCCGACACCACTCCTTCCCCATCTCTCTTTCTCCCCCCTCAGGTATGCTCTGTAGCTAGGTGCAGAGAGAGAGAGAAGGGCCTCGCCGGCGTCTACACCGCTCCCGTCACCGTCCGCCGCCGCCGTCATGTCTAGGGGCACGGGAGAGGTGCCCGCGCCCCATTCCCGTCCTCGGTGAAGCCGGGGAGCGACCTCACCGACGGCTAGAACCTCGCCATCGGGTCGGTCCCGGTGCACTTCGTCCTCTTCTTCGGTCTGCAGCAGGAACTCCTCCAGCTCGTCTTCTTCCCCTCCAGCCGGCCTCCTCCACCGATCGGCATCCCCTGTTCCTTCCCTAGGTGAGGAACCTCTCCTCCCTCCTTCCTCCTCGAGTAGATCGGGCTGAGATCGTCGGCACACCTCTGTCCCGAGAGGAGATCTTGGTGCATGTGTGTGTTTTGTGTTGTGTGCTCGTGCTAGATGCAGGTGATCGAGTAGAGGTAGTAGAGTAGGGGCTTTTCCTCATTTCAGATCGGGTAGATGACGACGCGGTTTAGCTGCAGCAACAAGACCAGCCCGGCGTCCTCTCTGATGTCGTCGGCGTCCCTGCGTGCAGCAGAGCACCTGGTGCTTGTGTTAGCATTCCTTGTTTTATTTCCTCTGTTCTGTCAGACGTTGATGCATAGCGTAGTGGCGCAGGTGTTGTGTGTATTGTGTGCAACTGCTGGGTTCGAGCCCCAGAGAGAGCACCCCCCTTTTTTGCAATTTATTTTTGGCACAGTAGATTAGCAGCAGCAGAGGAGTTATCCTGCTATCTCCTCTGTATCTTTCGAGCACAAGGCCTTAGCCTAGTGGTAGTGTTG
This sequence comes from Hordeum vulgare subsp. vulgare, assembly GCF_904849725.1. Taxonomy (NCBI): domain Eukaryota; kingdom Viridiplantae; phylum Streptophyta; class Magnoliopsida; order Poales; family Poaceae; genus Hordeum; species Hordeum vulgare. The sequence goes on from NC_058518.1 coordinate 379,785,072, forward strand.
CAGCGCAGAGAACAGCGGGTGCAGGGTTCGAAACCCCTCCCAAACCTTTTTATTTTCTTTTGTTTCAGTTGCTGTTTTCTTTCTTTTCTTTGCTAGATGTGTTGCTATGGTATATTATAATACATGTGGTATTTTTCCTCCTCCCAAACCAGCATGTGGTGCATAGATATTTTGCTAGTTTTGAATACATGTTGGTGTAGGCTTGTGTAGCTTGTGTAGATGCTTGGTTTTGTGAGCATGTGTGTGAAATGTCCTTGGTAGCTATGCATGTGTAGGTGGATTGGCATGTTTCATGTGTAGGTCCTATATGTGTGTGTGCACCTTGTGTGTATCTGCCACTAATGTGATGATTCCATGCTGCACTAGTAAGTGCAAGTGTGGTAATGTGTGTGTGTGTGTGTGGATTCCCCCACATACCATGTGTGTGTGTCCTATGTAGATGTTGGTGTGCGTGTGTCCTCATACATGCCAAATCATGGAGAGCCTTGTTGAGCTCATGAGCATGTTTACATGTGTGGGTATAGGATGCATTGTGAGCATAAGCTAGAGGGTGTTCTTTTATCTTGTGAGGTGCTCTCTTGCTAGTGCTTGATGTGTGTGGTGTGTGGTGGTGTGATAAGGCACATGGGCATGAGGTCTACCCCTCATGTGTCGCATTGATTTTGTGTGAGTGCGCATATGCTTGTGTGGATATAGTTCTAGTGAATAGCACATGTGATGATGCACTTTGCACTATATGTGATTCTATGCAACATTTCTTTCCTAGTTTGTGCCCGTTTGTTCAATACAAGTGCATAGGTATTATATATGTTTTTGGGGTAGAAACATCCCAGGAATCCATTGGTGAAGTCAGTTTTGCCATTGGAACATTTCCTGATGATGACATATTTTAGATTTGTTCTACGTTTGGAGCTTGGTTCCATGAGATATGGTGTCCCCAAGAGTTTGATTCTTGGTTGTGGCAGTAGAGGGTGACCCCCTCTACCACTTGTTGCTTTTGTTTCATGCTTAGGAAGTCATATGGGCAAGTTGTGCCCATTCAAAGTACGCATGTGGCTGAAATTCCAGATTAGTGAAAATCTGAGATTTTCACTAAGTCTGAGAATTTGTTTATATTTTCTTCTCCTGTTGATGAGCTTGTGCAGGTCCATGTGTTGTGATTCAGCCTTAGCTTTCAACTCGGAAGTTGTAGATTTTATGTTTGTCTAGCTCTATGTAAATTTTCATTCCATTTGGAGTCCTGTAGACATTGTTTTGGGTGCTGTCAAAATGCTTCAGAGCATAAACAGATAGTGAGAATCTGGAATTTTCACCAAGTCCCTGAAATCTGATATTTTTGGGCAAGTTAGCAGTTGTGTAACTTTCTGTGTGTAACTCCTTTGTGTGATCTTTTTGCTTTTGCTTGTATTACTCTTGGATAGCTTCTGCCACATATCTTATTTGGTATGTTTGGGTGGCTGTAGGTTCTTTGCATGTAGCTCTCAAAGTGCTATGATGCTGTTTATGGCAGATTGTGTAGTTTTGGTATTTTGATGTTTGTGAGTGCATAGTTGATGGTGTGGTGATATTATTTGCACCACCCCATCCATGTTGGTTTGTTTTATGTCTTGGCAACCTGGAAATACCAGAGTTAGACCATTGGGTGTTGTTGTGATGAATTTGCCATGTAGCACTTCATTTCTTGTTTTGTTGTTTCCCGTTGATCCGTAGCTCCGTAGCTCGGTTTGTAATGTTCTTTATATGCTTTTGCATCGTTTTCACGTGACGCATCTGATCATGTCATTCTCATGCATGTCAAGATAGCTTAGGGTGCAGTTCTGTCTAGGAACATGTATTGACTTCTCATGCTTGTGCTAGTGAGTAGTATAGAGATGCATGCTCATATTCATCTCATGCATCATGTGCTTGTTGCATCTTGAGGTGCTGTTGTTCATTGGATGTTATTTTTATGTTGGGTAGCACCGGGATCGGAGACCGAGTACGTGGATTCGGACGGACAAGAGGAGTTCCAAGCTGAGGATATCACACGCAAGATGTTATGACCTTGATTCCATCTGTGGATTTGTTATGCTAGATTACGTTTCCTTTGTCATATGCTTGCTGCCTACCACTAAGATAATTGCCTCCTGAATTTCCATGATACCCAAACACTTATCCCTTCCTAGCAAATCTTGAATGCCTAAGTAGGCTTTGCTCAGCTACTAATGTTAGCATTACTAGTTGCATGTGCCTTGTTTTATGTGATACCATGAGTTGATATCATTATGCTAAATCTGTTATTTAATTAATGCACCTATATACTTGGTAAATAACAGAAGGCCTAGCCTTTTGCCGGGTGTTTTGTTCCGTTATTGCCGCCATAGTTACCGGCTACCGGTGTTTGATTCCATAATGATCGCTCCTAACACGTTCGGGGTTGTTATGTGGACCCCCTCGATAAATCGCGTAGTGTTAAGACTTGTCCGGCAGGACCCAACATTGGTGTTAATTTGCTAATCACTTAATAATAAACTGCATAGGGAATAGTTACCCCGAGGAATTTAATCAACAACCCGGGCCAGTGCTCCTCATGAGTGTTGGTCCAACCTGAGCGATGTCCGGGGCCCCACTGGTCACCCAGAGGTTTAGCCATCCCGACGTCTAGCTCATCCGTCATGTCCTGAGACTGAGATATGCGGCTCTTATCTGGGTCGTCGACACGACGGGAGGTCCTGCTAGTATTGTCTTACCTTAGCGATATATCTTGCTTATAGGAATCCCGGTGAAGCTTTGGTTCTCCCCAGAGTTGAGGTTTTGCTCTAAGGAATCCGATGAGATCACGAATTTCGTGGTAGAGGATTACTTTGCGGCCCGTGTACGTTTGTGATGGACTAGTTGGAGCACCCGTGCATGGTTTAATCTTTCGGAAAGCCGTGCCCGCGGTTATGTGGCAACTTGGAATATTTGTTGACATCCGGTAATAGATAACTTAAACATAAGCTAATAAAATTGCTAACTGTGTGCCTAACCGTGACTGTCCCCTTCGAAGTTCTCTCTTCGATCGGGAACACGGTGGGGTTATGATTGACGTAAGCAGGTGTTTGGGATCACTTAGTGATCAGTTAATCATCAATCGCTAGTACAGTCCACCTTCAATACATGCTCTACGTAAGTTAGCCACCATATAAAGCTTAGGATGCTGCAACCTAAACACTCCACCTTTCCAACCTAATAACTTGACTAGTTCTGGCACCGAGGTCATAGATTGCTGAGTCCCCATGGCTCACAGATTCCTACACAACACCAACAGGTTCAGGTACTCCCGAGACAGGTGATCCCGACGGCATGCAACTGGCGTGGCAGTACGATGAGGAGAACGACCGCCTATATGTGAACTATCCAGAAGACTGAGGCGTGGTCGTGATCGTGGGCAAGCATGCACGGTAGCATAGTCATTTCTCATGTTTTGTAGTCCGTAGCGGAACTACCTTGTTTGGATGCGTGACGTAACTCTGATATATTTATGAGATGACAGTTGAATCCCTTATTGTCATTCCTCTATTATTATGTACATGCTATGTTACCATGTTTGCGAAACGCTTAGATGCGCATCTTTCCAATTTCGGGGCCTCGTTCCCCAAATCGGAAAGGACTGCATCTTAGTCGTTACAGGTTGGTAATCAGAGCCTTACGACCATAGGAGCCTTTGTGTGATCGTACTTGGTTGAGTCGAGTCTAGTAAAATGTTTTGAGTCTTAGTTATATCGGAGAGTAGGATTCTTTTTTCTCCTCTTCCATGCTCTGGTGAGGTTCCCAACTTAGGAAATCTTAATTCTACTCCTCTTCTTGCTCAAAATTTTTTTAGGATCACGCGGGTATTTGTGAAATCTATATGATTTCGATGTGACGGAGTTCTGTCTTGGTGCCTCCTGTCTGCCTTGATTTCTTCCGGGGAGTTGAGCTCCACGAGATTCTTGCGCACATCACCATCATTCAGATTTCTGAGTATCTAAGAATGAAGGATGTTCGTTATTGCTTCAATACTAGTAGTGGTGAGATAACCTCGATGTCCCCAGTACTCGTGCATATTGTTCGGTGGTACTGCCATACTTTGTATCTTTGTGATCACGAGGGTTTGTTGTAGATGAAGGTCTGAGATTCTGGTTGTGTGTTGACGGATGTGATACAGGTGATGTGTTAGTATAGGAGTTGTGTGATATTACTCCTTGTATCCGTGTACCAGATTGCATGACCAGATATTTCGGGAATTCATAGGTGGGATATCAAGTAGTATCTTATAGGACTATCTTCCTACAGATGCATGATGTGAGGTTGGGATTCGATATTTAGTGGGTATGTTTTTTCACGGTCGTCTTACAGCGGTTCTCAATGTGTCTTAAAGAGTCCTTGTAGCTCGCTACGACTCGGGGATACATTGTAAGTCGTGTGCACTACCTTGCACAGGATGGCTATTGTAAATTCGAGCCCGTGCGATCTTATCCACGAAGATATCGGATGGAATCTCGATCATATGTTTGTTCTGAGCAATTCAAGCTCATACTTGTTTGCAAGTGGTCTTTATCAGAATTTTGTCGACCGACACTTTGAGGAAGCATTCTTACTATTTTGTTCGAGTCCAATTGTTATATTCCTGTTCAGATATTCCTGTCATTTTGATTCAGCAATATCTTCAACTTATTCTGTGGGCTAATGTGTTGTCCGTCTTCAGGATGGCTGCACCAACTCGTCAGAACCCAGGGCGTGAGGATGTGCCGCCACCACCTCCTCCTCCGGAGAATCCTCCTCCGCCGCCGCCTCCTCCAGCTGAGGCTTGGCAAGCGGTGATGGCTACTACAAATGCAAACACCCAAATGCTGCTACGGTTGTTGCAAGAGAGAGCTAATCAGCAGCAAGGCAATTTCCAGCATGGTGGCAATTAGTTTGCTAATCTGAGTCAGTTCCTATCGAATCAGTCGAAGACTTTCACTTCCTGTGACCAGCCGTTTGATGCTGAGGATTGGATCCGCGACATGAACAAACATTTCGAGTGTAGCAATGTTCATCCCGAGGATTTTGTCAAATTTGCAACTTTCCACCTGAAGGGGCAAGCATCTATCTGGTGGCAACAGTTGAAGGATTCCAGAGGCGCTAGAGTGATCACTTGGGATGAGTTCTGCCGTGACTCCAGGTCCCACTACATTCCTTCCAGCTTCGTGGAGGAAATGCGTGAGAAGTTCAGGCGCTTGAAGCAGGGTGGTAACTCCGTGTACAAGTACAACGTCGAGTTCCACGAGCTAGCCCGATACGCCTTGCAGGATATCCCTGATCAGAAGAGCAAGATTTATCAGTTCAGAGGTGGCTTGAAAGAAGATTTGCAGTTAGCTCTTGCTTTGCACGATCCTGAGGAGTTCGAAAAGTTCTACAACTTAGCTCTCAAAGCAGAGGCAGCCTTGCTCAGGGTGGAGAATTCTAAGAAGCGCTTCAGAGATTCTAGCTCTTCCTCTACTCAGGTGGTTCAGAAGCAACAGAAGTTTTGGGTGTCTCCTCCTCCTCCTCGGCACTCACAACAGCTCAAGCATTCTGGTGGTCGTGGTTCTTCCCACCCACCCAACCCAGTCTTTCAGCAGAGATTACACCATCAGAATCAAGGGCCTCCTCAGACTCAGTACCGGCAACCAGCACAGGTTACTTGTCACAATTGTGGGCAGAAGGGTCACTATGCCAACAAGTGCACTTCTCAGCTCCGACTGCCCCCTCCTCCTCCAGGAAAACCTCCAAGCAATGCTCTTGTCAAGTTCAACCCCAGATCAGCTCGAGTCAACATGGTGAATGCAGCTGAGGCCGAAAACTCGTCAGATGTGATCATGGGTAACCTCCTCATCAATGATATTCCTGCTAAAGTGTTATTTGATTCTGGTGCTTCGCATTCGTTCCTCTCCATTCCATTTGCATCCAAGCATAATGTTCCTGTTGAAGAGCTTCCTAGTCCATTGTGAGTAGTTTCTCCAGGCAAGTTCATGCATGCTAGTACTCGTGCTCCAGATGTTTCTGTCAAGATGGACAGTTATTCTTTTCTGGCTTCTCCGTATGTCTTGGGCAAGTCCGACATTGATTTGATCCTTGGTATGGATTGGTTGGCCATCAACAAGGCATCGACTGATTGTGAAGCTAAAGAAGTGAAGCTTACCCACTCTTCGGAGGACGTGATTATATTCGCGGAGCGCGATGATACAATCTGTATGTTCTCTTTGAATGAAAAGGGTGAGATTAATCCTATTTCGCAAGTCCCAGTGGTCTGCGATTATGGAGATGTGTTTCCAGAAGAGCTGCCAGGCATGCCTCCGCACGGAGAAGTTGTATTTGTGATTGAGCTTCAGCCAGGTACCGAGCCGGTGTGCAAACGGTCATACAAATTGGGTCCAGAAGAGTTGAAGGAACTTAAGAGGCAACTCGATGAGGAGGAGCGTTTGGGTCTGATCACACCGAGCTCGTCTCCGTGGGGCTGTGCAGTTCTCTTTGTCAAGAAGAAGGATGGCACAGACCGGCTGTGTGTCGATTACCGTCCATTGAACAAGAAGACAATTAGGAAGAAATATCCACTTCCGAACATAACTGAGTTGTTCGAACAATTGAAAGGTGCTAAGGTCTTCTCCAAGATTGATCTCAGAATGGCTATCATCAAATTCGCATTCGCGAGGAAGATATTCCGAAGACTGCTTTCAGGACTAGTTTTGGCTCGTATGAGTATACGGTCATGTCTTTTGGTCTGGCAAATGCTCCTCCGACATTTTGTCGATTGATGAACTACATATTCTCTCCGTTCAAGAATGACTTTGTCTTGCTCTATCTCGATGACATTCTGGTGTTTTTGAAACCGAGGAAGAACATGAAGAACATCTCAGATTGGTGCTTGATAAGCTGAGGGAGTACAAATTGTATGCCAAGTTTTCCAAGTGTTAGTTCTGGCTGAAAGAAGTTGTCTATCTTGGCCACATTATCTCTACCGAGGGCATCAAAGTTGATCCGTCCAAGGTGCAGGCCATTGTTGAATGGGAGCCTCTGCAGAATGTGAAGCGGCTTCGAAGCTTTCTCGGGCTTGGAAGCTATTGTAGAAGGTTCGTTGAGAACTTCTCCAAGATTGCGAAGCCGCTCTCAAGTCTTCTTCAGAAAGGTGTGAAGTATGCTTGGTCTCCAGAGTGTTAGTTGGCCTTCGACACACTCAAAGAGAAGCTCACCTCCACTCTAGTCTTGGTTCCTCCGGATGATTCCAAGTCTTACCAGGTGTTCTGCGATGCTTCTCTCCAGGGTCTTCGTGCAGTTCTGATGCAAGAGAAGAAAGTGGTTGCTTATACCTCCAGGAAGTTGAAGCCAACGGAGAAGAACTCTCATGTGCATGATCTTGAGCTAGCAGTTGTGGTACACGCTCTGATGACTTGGAGACACCTCTTGTTGGAACGAAAGGTTGAAGTTTTCACCGATCACAAGAGTCTCAAGTACATCTTCCCTCAGGCTAACCTTAATCTTCGGCAAACTCGTTGGGTGGAAATGCTCCTAGATTTTAATCCGAGTGTTGAGTACACGCCATGCAAAGCTAATGTCGTGGCAGATGCCTTCAGCACGAAGGCGTACTGCAATAGTCTCATTCTGCAACCTCTCCAGCTTGGCCTTTGTGAGTATTTCAGGAAGCTCAATTTTCAGTTAGTACCTCAGGGATTTCTTGCAAACCTTCAGATCTCTCCTACATTGGAAGATCAGGTCGGAGCAGCACAGCTTCTTGATGCAATGGTGAAGAAAGTCAAGATTGGTGTGGCAAAGAGTCTTCCCAAGTATAAGTGCTTCCTTGTTGATGCGAGAGACACATTGTTCTTTGAGGATCGTCTTGTCATCCCGAAAGGTGATCTCAGAAAGGTAATCATGGAAGAAGCTCATAACTCTCTGCTCTCTATTCATCCTGGAAGCTCCAAGTTGTATCAGGACTTGAAACAGACCTTCTGGTGGACTCGAATGAAGCGTGAGATTGCTCAGTTCGTTAATGAATGTGATGTATGTCGAAGGGTGAAAGTAGAGCATCAACGTCCATCGGGTCTTTTGCATCCGTTGCCCATTCCCAAGTGGAAGTTCGATCACATTGAGATGGATTTCGTCACCAGGTTTTAGAAGTCCAAGAAGGGTAATGATGCCATCTTCGTCGTCATCGACAAGTTGAGTAAAGTGGCTCATTTTCTTCCAGTCAAGGAATCCATTTCGGTAGCTCAGCTTGCAGAGTTGTACACTTCCAGGATTGTTTCTTTGCACGGTGTGCCTATGATGATTTCTTCGGATCACGGAAGTATCTTCACTTCCAAGTTCTGGGACTCTTTTCAGTCTGCGATGGGCACGAAGATACGCTTCAGCACAACTTTTCATCCTCATACTAGTGTCCAAGTGGAGCGAGTCAATCAAGTTCTTGAGGATATGCTGAGAACCTGTGTTATCTCTTTTGGTATGAAGTGGGAGGATTGTCTGCCTTTTGCGGAGTTCTTGTATAACAACAGTTATCAAGCTAGTTCTGGCAAGGCTCCGTTTAAAATTCTCTATGGCAGGAAGTGTCGTACCCGCTCAACTGGTCTGAGACCGGCGAGCGTCAGATCCTTGGGAATGACCTGATAGAAGAAGCTGAGGAGATGTGTGGGTCATTGGCGACAACCTTAGAGCAGCTCAGTCCCGTCAGAAGAGCTATCATGATAGCAAGCATCATGACATGTCTTATGAGCTTGATGACTTCGTCTATCTCAAGGTGTCGCCTATGAAGGGTATGCAACGCTTTGGCATCAAAGGCAAGCTTGCGCCTCGTTTCGTTGGTCCGTTTAGAGTTGTTGGCAAGAGAGGCGACCTTGCGTACCAGTTTGAGCTCCCGTCAAACTTTGCAAATGTGCATGATGTGTTCCGTGTTTCTAAGCTCCGGAGGTGCTTCAAGACTCCCGAGCGCACTGTTTATCTTCAAGACATCGATCTTCAGCCTGACCTATCTTATCGTGAGCATCCAGTTGCGGTTCTCGAGGCGACTGAGCGCAAGACCCGCAACAAGACTGTCAAATTTCTCAAAGTGCAGTGGTCACACCATTCTGATAAAGAGGCTACTTGGGAACGTGAGGATCACCTCCGTTCTGAATCTCCGGAGTTCTTTCAGGCATAGATCTCGGGGTGAGATCTTTTTGTAGTGTGGGAGACTTTGTAATTCCCCAAGTGTGTAACCTTCCCTTTTTGGAACCTTCTTCATGTGGGTCCAACTTGTCATTGATATGAGAGCTTCTATGCTTATGATTTCATGTGGAGCTCCCCTTGTTTATTTCTCATTTGCATGCATGCATCCATGCCATTCCATTTCATGCCATGGTGTTATTTGCTTGGTGATCTTTGTGGTGTTGTGTTGACATGATTTCTGATGTGATGTGGTAGGTGTTGTAAGTGGAGTGGTGCCAATGCTAGTAGATAACCTTGTGAGTTGCATAGGTTTCAAAACCATCTTCCCCCCTCTCTATTTCATCTCAAAGTCAAGTTTCACTTGATCCTTTTATGTTTTAAAAATGTCCCTCATTTAGCTTTTGTTTGTGGTGAATTTGTGATGTGATATTGCTCTTTTGAATAGGGGTGCAAGTGGTGCTAATAGATACAAAACAGACTCCAATAAATCTGTTTTGTAAATATTAACTTGCTCCTAAAATCCTTTTTCTATTTTTTATTAAATAGGACATAATTTCTTAGGTCCAGGGGTAACTTTGTTTTATTTTTAGCTTTATATATTTAGCTTGTGCTTTATTTCTTTTCTTTGGTTTAATTCTAGTAGAAAGCAGCCCAGGGATTATTTTTCTCTTATGTGGCGCCTCAGGTGGGCTTCCTCCCCCTGGCGGCCCATCTTTCTTCTTTCCCCGCGCGGTAGAACAGCAGCGCGACCGCGTTCCTCCTCCTAACGCCGTTCCACCCGCGCCTCCTTTCCATTTGAGCTTCAGAGAGAGAGAGAGAGAGAGAGAGAGAGAGAGAGCTTGCCGCTGTGAGGGCACAGACGTCGAGGCCTCCCCATAAAATGTGGGCGTCCGTTCCCCCTCTCTTTCCCTAGGGTTTACCTCTTCCCATCCGCCGCCGCCACTCCTTCCCCATCTCTATTTCTCCCCCCTCAGGTAGGCTCTACAGCTAGGTGCAGAGAGAGAGAGAAGGGCCTCGCTGGTGTCTACCCTGCTCCCGTCGTTGTCCGGCGCCGCCGTCATGTCCAGGGGCACGGGAGACGTGCCCGCGCCCCATTCCCGTCCTCGGTAAGGCCGGGGAGCGACCTCACCGACGGCTAGAACCTTGCCATCGGCTCGGTCCTGGTGCACTTCGCCCTCTTCTTCGGTCTACAACAGGAACTCCTTCAGCTCGTCTTCTTCCCCTCCAGCCGGCTTCCTCCACCGATCGGTATCCCCTCTTCCTTCCCTAGGTGAGGAACCTCTCTTGCCTCCTTCGTCCTCGAGTTGATTGGGCTGAGATCGTTGGCACACTTCTGTCCCGAGAGGAGATCTTGGTGCATGTGTGTAGTTGTAGCAACAAGACCAGCCCCGGCGTCTTCTCTAACGTCGCCGGCGTCCCTGCGTGCAGCAGAGCACCTAGTGCTCGTGTTAGCATTCCTTGTTTTAGACCCTCTATTCTGTCAGCCGTCGATGCATAGCGTAGTGGCGCAGGTGTTGTGTGTATTGTGTGCAGGTGCTGGGTTCGAGCCCCAGAGAGAGCACCCCCCCTTTTTTTGCAATTTATTTTCAGCACAGTAGATTAGCAGCAGTAGAGGAGTTATCCTGCTATCTCCTCTATATGTGTCGAGCACAAGGCCTTAGCCCAGTGGTAGTGTTGCACTGTAGAGAACAGGGGGTGCAGGGTTCGAAACCCCTGCCAAACCTTTTTATTTTCTTTTGTTTCACTTGCTGTTTTCTTCCTTTTGTTTGCTAGATGTGTTGCTATGGTATATTCTACTACATGTTTTATTTTTCCTCCTCTCAAACCAGCATGTGGTGCATAGATATTTTGCTAGTTTTGAATACATGTTGGTGTAGGCTTGTGTAGCTTGTGTAGATGCTTGGTTTTGTGATCATGTGTGTAGAAATGTCCTTGGTAGCTATGCATGTGTAGGTGGATTGGCATGTTTCATGTGTAGGTCCTATATGTGTGTGTGCACCTTGTGTGTATGTGGCACTAATGTGATGATTCCATGCTGCACTAGTAAGTGCATGTGTGGTAATGTGTGTGTGTGGATTCCCCCACATACCATGTGTGTGTGTCCTATGTAGATGTTGGTGTGTGTGTGTCCTCATACATGCCAAAGCATGGAGAGCCTTGTTGAGCTCATGAGCATGCTTACATGTGTGCGTATAGGATGCATTTGAGCATAAGCTTGAGGATGTTCTTTTATCTTGTGAGATGCTCTCTTGCTAGTGCTTGATGTGTGGTGTGTGGTGGTGTGCCAAGGCACATGGGCATGAAGTCTACCCCTCATGTGCCCCATTGATGTTGTGTGAGTGTGCATATGCTTGTGTGGATATAGTTCTAGTGAATAGCACATGCGATGATGCACTTTTCACTATATGTGATTTTATGCAAGATTTCTTTCCTAGTTTGTGCCCATTTGTTCTATACAAGTGCATAGGTATTATATATGTTTTTGGGGTAGAAACATCCCAGGAATCCATTGGTGAAGTCAGTTTTGCCATTGGAACATTTCCTGGAGATGAGATATTTTAGATTTGTTCTATGTTTGGAGCTTGGTTCCATGAGATATGTGGTCCCCAAGAGTTTGATTCTTGGTTGTGGTAGTAGAGGGTGACCCCCTCTACCACCTGTTGCTTTTGTTTCATGCTTAGGAAGTCATATGGGCAAGTTGTGCCCATTCAAAGTAGGCATGTGGCTGAAATTCCAGATTAGTGAAAATCTGATATTTTCACTAAGTCTGAGAATCTGTTTATATTTTCTTCTCCTGTTGATGAGCTTGTGCAGGTCCATGTGTTGTGATTCAGCCTTAGCTTTCAACTGGGAAGTTGTAGCTTTTATGTTTGTCTAGCTTTATGCAAAATTTCATTCCATTTGGAGGCCTATAGATATTGTTTTGGGTGCTGTCAAAATGCTTCAGAGCATAAACAGATAGTGAGAATCTGGAATTTTCACCAAGTCCCTGAAATCTGATATTTTTGGGCAAGTTAGCAGCTGTGTAACTTTCTGTGTGTGATATTTTTGCTTGTGCTTGTAGTACTCTTGGATAGCTTCTGCCACATATCTTATTTGGTATGTTTGGGTGGCTGTAGGTGCTTTGCATGTAGGTCTCAAAGTGCTATGATGCTGTTTATGGCAGATTGTGTAGTTTTGGTATGTTGATGTTTGAGAGTGCATAGTTGATGGTGTGGTGATATTCTTTGCACCACCCCATCCATGTTGGTTTGTTTTATGTCTTGGCAACCTGGAAATACCAGAGTTATACCATTGGGGTGTGTTGTGATGAATTTGCCACGTAGCACTTCATTTGTTGTTTTGTTGTTTCCCGTTGATCCGTAGCTCCGTTTGTCATGTTTTTTTATATGCTTTTGCATCGTTTTCACGTGACGCATCTGATAATGTCATTATCATGCATGTCAAGATAGCTTAGGGTGCAGTTCTGTCTAGGAACATGTATTGACTTCTCATGCTTGTGCTAGTGAGTAGTATAGAGATGCATGCTCATATTCATCCCATGCATCATGTGCTTGTTGCATCTTGAGGTGTTGTTGTTCATTGGATGTTATTTTTATGTTGGGTAGCACCGGGGTCGGAGACCGAGTACGTGGATTCGGACGGACAAGAGCAGTTCCAAGCTGAGGATATCACACGCAAGATGATATGACCTTGATTCCATCTCTGGATTTGTTATGCTAGATTACGTTTCCTTTGTCATATGCTTGCTGCCTACCACTAAGATAATTGCCTCCTGAATTGCCATGATACCCAAACACTTATCCCTTCCTAGCAAATCTTGAATCCCTGAGTGCGGTGAAGAAGTTTGCTACTAGGGTCCGAATTGACATGAATTCATTCCTTCCTTTCTTCCCACCACAAGTAATATATTATCTTTGCCATTATCTGTTTTAATCTAGACTGGCTAAGAACAATGAACACATCATCAAGAACATCATAGAGATACTCAACACCGTCCCACCTACATGATCAATCACGCATGCCTTCCTCATGGCATCACCAAGCCCAAAAATTTGCTAGAATTTGTTTGCTTTTGGGCGTTCAAACAAGATATGTTTAACAATTTAGAAACCCATGTTACATGTGGGACATTGTGGTGGTATCTTTAGGTGTCAATTAGCCAAGGAAGACCAACATGGTAAAGCACCAATGCAGGGTCTTTCAAAGAAAAACCTTAACTTTTGATGGACAAAACAAATTACAAAATGTGTGTCAAATATCATTGGTATTAAAACCTTCCAGTTCACCTCTCCTTCCAGTTTGAGCCCACATTGATCTTCCCGCTCCACATAATAAGCATTTCTCAAAGCAAACATACAAGTTTTAGGAAAGCTCTAAGAAACAAAAGTCTTACATTCCTTCGGAGCTAGATGAGTTGCGAGTTTTATTCCAAGGGATGTTGTGCTGAGCCCCCAACAAGACCTTATTCTCTTTTTCACAACTTGAACTACTCTTTGTATGAACCTTGTTGTTGGTCGTTGCTTTATAATATAAAGCGGGAAACTACTTATCATCTAACAAAGTCTGACCTCCCATAAGAAGATAACAAAACCGAGAGGACCCGATCAACATCAATTTTCTCAAAAAGTTTGACGAATTAAATGTTCATCCCAACAACCATAAATAGAGCAGATGAGATCGACCACCCTCGTTAACAGCTGGTCACCACACGCTTTGATAACTTTTGTCATAGATAATTGTTAGATCCAAGGATCAGTCCATATATCAATACTTTCTCTGTATCCAACTCGCCAAACACGTCCTTGGTTGATAGTATTAACTCCTGCCATGATTCTTTGTCAAGCATACATTGACCCCTTCTTAATGTAGCACACACATGTCACCGTCAAGATAATATTTTGCTATTTGAATAGGAGCACATAATGAACCAAGGTTCTAAGCGACATGCCTGTTTTGCAAGCAACGATATTGAAGGAGTGTATATTACGGAATCCACTACCTCCTTTTTTATTCGGCACACATATCTTCCACCAAGAAAATTGCTGCATAAGTTTGTGGTTAGCATCATCATCCCGCCAAAATTGAAAGATTGTATTAGTGATTCTCGTGCAAGTTTTCTAGGAATTTTAAGGTCTCACATCACATAAGTTGGTATAACTTGAGTCACCGACTTAATTAGAACATCTTTTCCTTTTGAAGACAAACATACCTCCTTCCAACCATTAAATCGGAGAGTCAAAAGATCAAGTAGGTATTGAAAACAATGTCATTTGTCTAATGTAACATCCCAAATTTTGGAATGTTAAAAAAAATATTATATTGATTGTTTATTTGTTTGAGTGATTGAAACTTGAGTGAAATTTGAAACTTTTCAAAAACTTTTGAATGAGAGGGAATAAAATGACTTTCCCCTTTTTCCGATGAATTCAAATTCATCCATTTAAAATCAATCAGAGGAGATAGCATGACTTCTTCAACTATAAAGAATTTGAATTAAGGTGGCATTTGAATTTCTTTCGATTTTTGTTTTGCAATTCTATTTTTTTCTCCACTCAAGAAATGCCAGGAATAAATTCTTGCCAAGCAAGAAAGAGAGGAGGAACATGACCCTCCAAAAACCAGGGGCATTCATTGAAATATTTTGAGCCAAGAAAAAAACAAAATTTAATTTGAGAAAATAATTGCAAAAGAAATAATACTTTTAGGGATTTTCTGGAAAAATATTTTTTTAAGTTTTTATTTTGGCCGTGGAAAAATGCCTATAATTTAGATTTTATTTTTTTGATAATTTTAGTATATAGAAACTATTTATTCCAAATTTATTTCGTTTCCTTTTTAATCGTTTACTTCCCGGTTTTTGAAAATAGGAAAGAAATCTCATTTATTTGAAAACTTTCCTCTGGCCCATTAAGACCTTTCCAAAAGTTGGCCCGACAACTTCTTCTCCTTCCTTACGTAACCTTGCCAGGACCTTCCATCCATGGCCATGGTGACAAAGAGAATAATTTCCCTTCCCGATCTCCCTCGTCCTTCCATCCCAGCGCCTCCCGAGCCCCCTATAAGAACCCCCACACCCCCCTCTATCCATTTTCCCCAAGAACCATACCTCTCCTCGCCTCTAGCCGCAGCCCCCGCCTCGCCGGAGTTCATCTTCAACCGGAACTCGCTGGAGGTCCTGCTGCCTCCTCCCGTCGCTCCACGCCCCGCCGGCACCACCAACCTTCGGCCGGAGCCCTCCTCCCCCGCCTGGACCCCTCGGCTGCCCCGGCCGGCCACCAGAGCCACCTTCCCGTCGTCTTCTCCAACTCCGGCGACTAACTCCGGTGAGATCCACGAAATCCCATCACAGTTTTTTTCCAGAGAAAGAGCAAACTTATAAAATTCATATCTATTAGTCTATAACTCCCAATTAGGTGATTCTTTTTGCGTTAGACCACAAATTTCTTGTAGTTGCCGAAAATATATAGTTTGTCTATGTTTGGAATTATAAAATTTGAATTAGACCAGATTTAGTTTAAACCTTGTTTTGCTTATTCTGGGAGTTTAAAATATATTTTAATTTAATTCTTTTTGCTGTTGTTTCCTAGTGAATATATCTTTCAGTAGTTTAAGTTTCAATTTTTTTAAAGTAATTATACTTGGGGTTTTTACCAAAACAGATTCTGTTTTAGTTCTTTTAGGATTATGGCTATTTCTTTTCTATAATTGTTTTTAAATTATTTTCTTTTATATTTAAGAAAGTTTATGTTTAGTTTCTGTTAGTTAAACAGTAGGTTCTCAACAAGTTTTTATTTTTATTTTATTTGTTATCATGAAATCAATTCTAGTTCTCTAATAACTTGCAATTGATTTCTCTACTGTTTCAACTCCCATTTGAAAATACTTTCAAAACAGTTTTATGTAAAATACTTTATTTTATCTTGGTTAAATTTATATCTTAGTTCTCTGTTATTTAATGTTTTATTTTCAGTTAGAACAAAAAAACTATTTAGTGTTTGATGTAGTAGAAGACTCCTAGTTTTAGTTAAAGTTTATTTCGGATTCTTATTCGCTCTCTCTTTTGTTTTGATTGCTAGAATGATTGCTAGTATGAGTGCTTACGTGAATGATATGGTTGTTATATAGATTTCATCGGAGAGTGACGAGTAGTCTATCAAGTTATTCCTCGAGAACGAAAATTCTTCTTCGTCAACATCACTAGGCAAGTCATTTGATCATGTATCACCTATGTTTTATGCATCGTAGTTCTACCATCATATGCCCAATTGCATGCTGAGTAGGTACTTGGAAATTATGGGTACATATTGTAGTATCATGTGGTAGGCACCCAACAACCCCGTTACTTGGCCCGGGACGACAAATTTCATATTGCTATGCTTGAGTAGACGGGATTCTGGTTGAGAGTTTATCACGAGTGATGCGAGAATAATTTAATAACCAAGACCGGTTAAGGCAAGAATTCTCAAGACCTCATGATGCAATGCAACTCTGGGTGAAGGACGGTTGATCAGCTCCCTGGAGAAACCAGTGGATGACCCGGGATGCTGGAGACGGCCATGACATCTTGCGGAAAGCTTCACCCAGGCTCAAAGAGACGGACGGATATTTTCAAGACCCAAGGCTTACCTACACAGCCACAAGTCATTATGGGCTCTGGGTTGGTTGGACAACGTGGCGACTCGTGTGGGGAACGTGTGCAAAACGTGTGGGGAACGTGGCGACTCGTGTGGGGCTTTGGCTTGGTTGGACAGGCGGTGCTAGCAAATGTAGAAGAACGGTAGGATTGGATGGGCACAGACAGGGATTCAGAGGGACCCGTTGAAAGACCATGTTTTGATCATCCGGTCTTCAAACACCCTGAAGTGCGAGGACATACTCGGAGGCGATCAAATTTTGTGGGGAACGTGTGCAAAACTCTGTAGAGTACTTAAACCTAATCTATTAGCCGTGTCCACGGTCATGGACAACTTGAGCCAAAGGAACTGAAGTTATCTGAAATTCTCAACACAAATAATAATATTGATGTGGGTATTATTGACAACATGGGTACCAGAATTGGTTGGTGGAACCATCTCGTTAACAACCAACAATGTAGTAACATTTTGCTTTTAGCCCTCTCTTGATGTAGTAGAAAACTTGCTTTTCGCTAAAAACTTATAGCCCCACCTGCCATATATGCATATAGTATAGATGATATTTTACCCCCTCTCATATGTGACTTGCCGGCATATTCAATATGCTGACCTACACGACTGCAACGTCTTATGTTGTAGATATTTTTCTTCGACGAGTAAGAGTACGATTCAGGGTTACGGTCTACACTCAACTTGCCGTTGGTGTTTATTGGGACTCCACTCCCTTGACTGCTTCCGCTGAGATATTTAAGGTATATATCAGTTTTACGCTATTTACATGTGATTGCACTTTGATATATGCATTGATGTACTATGTGTGCCAGCATACTGATCCAGGGATGGCACAGAAACACAGAGGCTTGACTCGTTTTGAGTCGGGTCGCTATAGAAATGGTATCACAGCACATGTTGACTGTAGGACGTGACCCCTAGAAACTGTAAATTTCTTAGCAAAGGATCTCTCAAAAAATTCTATTTTTCAAGAACACCTTTTACTTCTCATGTCTTCTGATTTCATCAAACGTTCTCTCTCACCTAAAATAGTTAGACAATGCCCTTTCCCCTTTGACCACGTGAAGGATCAACCGACTCCCACTTCAAAGTAAAGAGGATTTCACTATGCGTTTGAAGAATTGAAGCTACACCAACAGTAGACTCTCAAGACCCGAAGAACTCGAAGACCCTAAAGTGTTCGAATAATTATATGACCATTAGAAGTCCAAACCCCTTTTATGTACCCACGTTAGATACGATGATTTGTGAGCCGTCATTGGTGTGTGTTTTCCGACAGCCACAAATAAATCCTATTCTCAAAAATATTGTTTGTATTGTGTGTATCTCCCTCCCTCTCTTACCCGTCTCATCCCCAAAACCTCAACCCTACCAGATGGAGTATGAAGCTAGACTTGTAGTCTCTGGACCAATGACCCAGCTGGAAGCTGAGATATGGATTCAGAACATGGAGAACCACTTCGGGAGTAACTTGATCTCAAGGAAGTATGAAGTGGAACACGCTCTCCAGTACTTTACCCAAAGTGCTGCTATCTCGTGGAAAATGCACCATGCCTTACAAGGATTTAGTGGAGCAGAAACTTGGGACGAATTCAAGAAGACTCTGTTAAGATCCCGTCTCATTCGGAAGTGCTATGATAATCCGAAGGAGAAGACTTGTGCATGCAAGATCTGTGGAGAAATAGGACACACCCAGGAATAACACAAGGATGGATGCACTCATTGTGAAGAAAATCACCCAACTGAGGAGTGCCCAAGTAGTCAGGTGACTTGTTTCCTTTGTGAAGGAACCACCCACTACCCAGCTCAGTGTCACACTTACCACCAGGTGCAACAAGTTGTCAAGCAGCAGAAAGATGTAGTGAAGGAAACCCTCAAGAAGAAGATTCTAGAAGAACCGGTGATGAACGGAAATATTGAAGACCCTGATGGACAAGGTCTAACCAGATTTTTCTCCAATGCATGCTACTCATGTGGAGAAGAAGGACATTATTCACAGGATTGCACGAAGGGAAGCCAAGAGTATCTGGGAAACTTCCCGACGGAAAAAGTGGAGTTTGATCCACTTGAAATAGGAGAACTGGCCAAAATAAAGGAGTCCGGAAAGAAGAAAAAGTACCCTCGGAAGAGCCAAATCTCTGCAGACATAGACCTGTGTCATGTCAGATGTTACAAGTGTATGGAATTTGGCCACCACAAATACATGTGCTCAGGAAGGAAGCCGGAAACCCAAGGAGCAAAAGCAAACACTAAGACGCCTCGAGACTTGTCAGAACTCATTTGCTTTCGTTGCAAGGAAGCAGGACATTTTGCTAGCGGTTGTCCACAAAGGAAGAAAGCTAAAAAGGAGTAGTTAAGTTTTGACCGCGGCAATTAATGTAATCTGAAGAACTCTTGTTTTTCAACAGATCATGGGGTGAAATTTTTGTAACAGAAGTCCCTGAGATTGTAATAACATCATGAATAAATGGAATTTATTGTCTCATGATTGCCTATGTTGAAATTGTATGTGTTGTTTCTCTTCGAACAAAGATCTCTGAACATTTATGAGGATAAGAGAAAATATGGTCTATGCAGGCATCAGTATAATTCATTTTAAGTGTGGTAGTAATCGGTAAACCCACAGGATCCACTGAGAAGGAATGTACCATGATTACCAAGGAGACACATACATTCCTCTTAGTACCTATTTACTGACACCTGCAAATGACAACTCTCTACGAGTCATTCCTCAAGGGCCCAGAAACGATCATGACCCTGACCAATGAGCATGATTACCTGAAAATCCTGAAGGACATGATGAAGCACATTCGTCTTGAAGGAGATGCAGTCTACAAAGGCTACCCATTCATGGAAAGTGGAGTAGAACTTTGGTACGTGGAAGTACACCTCCACCATGTGAAAGGAGTTTGTCCAAAGACTATGGGGCAATACTTTTTCATTTCACGTGTACCACGACCAACCTTCTTTGATGCTGTTCATGAAGCTGCCATGGAAGCCATACGTCAGATTGGAGAAATACTTGAAGCAAGACTCCGTCATACCCAGGAATACCTGAGTGAAGTGCATGCGGAGATGATGGAGATGAAGCTCATGGCCACCATGATGAAGCAAAAGATGGATGATTTCAAGGAGCACATTGGAAAGTTCCAGTGGAACTAAAATACCTCCAAGGGAGATAAATGAATAATGTTGGTAGAAATGCTCGACCATACCGAATAATGTGGATGGCAGCATTTGTAATAGAGTACTTTTGAATTGGAGTCTTTGAGAACAAATTAAGGATGTAATAAAGGATTGATTATGAAATGAATATGATTTATGGATGAACCAATACCTTTTCATGGTAAACACACCAATGGAAAGTATCCCACAAAGTGGAGTGTGTACCAAAAATAAGTCCGAGGACTATTTTTAGGATGGTTACCCCAAGAGTATGATGGAATCAAACACTGTGGAAATTTAAAGGCGGAGTAATTCCAAGTATGCCTGCAACCCACAGACCCCGGGACTAATAAGGATCAAGTACTATCTTTTGGAGAAGGAAACTTGTTTCAGCAAACGTTTTCTTAGGAGCATACGAAACCTGAGAGTTGTGAAGAAACAATAGATGTTGGTCCAGCTTGCAGAATCATTGGATTTATCTGAACTTCGTTCGTGTACAAGAGAAATTCTGCAACGCTTGTGAGGATGCGCAAGTGTTAGAATACGAGATTCACTAAGCCTTATACAAGGTAATGATTTCAATGCGACATGGCTTGGCCACCATGACGACTTACTATTATCATTCTCTTGCTATTCGGAATGGTAAATCTGAGAGACTTACCCATAGTGAGAGATGACGTTCTTTGAAGCTTTTGTTTGAGCCTTAGAATGGTATAATGAAAGCCCATGTACATGGCACTTGTTGTCACGCGTAGGAAATTTTACGGTGAGGATGAAGACAAGACCTCTCTCTCTGCAGGATAACCACAAATGGTAGGCCACCATGAGAATCGTCGATAGGTTATTTAGAAATTGACCACGAGACTGTCAGTTAAGAAGGCCCAGTAATGGAAGAAGCTTATATCAACAGAAGGACCCTCGTTATAAATGGAAACGTTATGAATACAACGGAAGAGCATCACCATAGGAGTTAGTATGAAGACTGTGAGGAGTCACATGTCAAAACACGAGAGGATGTCTAAAATTTTGAGGACCAGTAGCTCTCATATTAAGTGTGGTAGCATCCCACTTTGCCGGAGGTTGGATTTGTTCGAAGACCCCCAAACCCTAACCTTACTTTCTAGCCTCCTCGAATCTCGAGGACGAGATTCTTTTTAAGTGTGGTAGGTTTGTAACATCCCAAATTTTGGAATGTTAAAAAAATTATTAGATTGATTGTTTATTTGTTTGAGTGATTGAAACTTTTCAAAAACTTTTGAATGAGAGGGAATAAAATGACTTTCCCCTTTTTCCGGTGAATTCAAATTCATCCATTTAAAATCAATGAGAGGAGATAGCATGACTTCTTCAACAAAAAAGAATTTGAATGAAGGTGGCATTTGAATTTCTTTCGATTTTTGTTTTGCAATTCTGTTTTTTTTCTCCACTCAAGAAATGCTAGGAATAAATTCTTGCCAAGCAAGAAAGAGAGGAGGAACATGACCCTCCAAAAACCAGGGGCATTCATTGAAATATTTTGAGCCAAGGAAAAACCAAAATTTAATTTGAGAAAATAATTGCAAAAAGAAATAATGCTTTTAGGGATTTTTTGGAAAAACATTTTTTAAGTTTCTATTTTGGCCGTGGAAAAATGACTATCATTTAGATTTTATTTTTTTGATAATTTTAGTATATGGAAACTATTTATTCCAAATTTATTTCGTTTCCTTTTTAATCGTTTACTTTCCGGTTTTTGAAAATAGAAGGAAATCTCATTTATTTGGAAACTTTGCTCTGGCCCATTAAGACCTTTCCAAAAGTTGGACCGACAACTTCTTCTCCTTCCTCACGTAACCTTGCCAGGACCTTCCATCCATGGCCATGGTGACAGAGAGAATAATTTCCCTTCCCGATCTCCCTCGTCCTTCCATCCGAGCGCCTCCCGAGCCCCCTATAAGAACCCCCACACCCTCCTCTATTCATTTTCCCCAAGAACCATACCTCTCCTCGCCTCTAGCCACAACCCACGCCTCGCCGGAGTTCATCTTCAACTGGAACTCGTTGGAGGTCCTGCTGCCTCCTCCCGTCGCCCCACGCCCCGCCGGCACCACCAACCTTCGGCCGGAGCCGTCCTCCCCCACCTAGACCCCTCGGCTGCCTCGGCCGGCCACCGGAGCCACCTTCC
Source organism: Hordeum vulgare subsp. vulgare (assembly GCF_904849725.1). Taxonomy (NCBI): domain Eukaryota; kingdom Viridiplantae; phylum Streptophyta; class Magnoliopsida; order Poales; family Poaceae; genus Hordeum; species Hordeum vulgare. The sequence goes on from NC_058518.1 coordinate 379,807,212, forward strand.
CATCGTCTTCTCCAACTCCGGCGACTAACTCCGGTGAGATCCACGAAATCCCGTCACAGTTTTTTTCAGAAAAAGAGCAAACTTATAAAATTCATATCTATTAGTCTATAACTCCGAATTAGGTGATTCTTTTTGCGTTAGATCACAAATTTCTTGTAGTTGCCGAAAATATATAATTTGTCTATGTTTGGAATTAGAAAATTTGAATTAGACCAGATTTAGTTTAAACCTTGTTTTGCTTATTCTGGGAGTTTAAAAATATATTTTAATTTAATTCTTTTTGCTGTTGTTCCCTAGTGATCACATCTTTCAGTAGTTTAAGTTTCAATTTTTTTTAAATAATTTTACTTGGGGTTTTTACCAAAACAGATTATGTTTTAGTTCTTTTAGGATTATGGCTATTTCTTTTCTATAATTGTTTTTAAATTATTTTCTTTTATATTTCAGAAAGTTTATGTTTAGTTTCTGTTAGTTAAACAGTAGGTTCTCAACAAGTTTTTATTTTAATTTTATTTGTTATCATGAAATCAATTCTAGTTCTCTAATTACTTGCAATTGATTTCTCTACTGTTTCAACTCCCATTTGAAAATACTTTCAAAATAGTTTTATGTAAAATACTTTATTTTATATTGGTTAAAGTTATATCTTAGTTCTCTGTTATTTAATGTTTTATTTTCAGTTAGAACAAAAAAAACTATTTAGTGTTTGATGTAGTAGAAGACTCCTAGTTTTAGTTGAAGTTTATTTCGGATTCTTATTCACTCTCTCTTTTGTTTTGATTTCTGAATGACTGCTAGTATGAGTGGTTACGTGAATGATATAGTTGTTATATAGATTTCATCGGAGAGTGATGAGTAGTCTATCAAGTTATTCCTCGAGAACAAAATTCTTCTTCGTCAACATCACCAGGCAAGTCATTTGATCATGTATCACCTATGTTTTATGCATCGTAGTTTGGACATTGGAAAAGACTCACACAGTCATGATTAGTAGATGATTTAAAGAAAATGCTTGGCTTATCAACACTCATGATTTTCCTCGAAGCATACTAATAAGTATCCAAGATCCTTTCAAGACAATCAACATTTTGGGCATTAGCCTTCATAAGAATAAGCAAATCACTGAAAAACAAAAGATTTCTAAGAGTGAGAGCTTGTCCACAAACCTTGACGACCACTAATTCTCCTTGCTCCTCCGCATGAGTCAAGAGGGCCGCCGGTCCTTCACTACAAAGAAAAATATATGAGGGAAGAGCGAGGGTATTCATCTGAAACTTGTATTCATCTGAAATAACACAAAACATAACTAGTTTGACTCAGTCAACATGAAAACAAGCTTTAGAAGTATTGATGCAAGAAACACCAACTCAACATGATTGTATGCCTTGTGCACATCCAGTTTAACAACACACCACACCTATTTTCCTCCTTTCCTATTTCTCATAGGCCAGCAGGACATTGTGAGTGATCAAACGCCCCGAGACAGAAACACCATGTGCAGGGATGATAATGTGAAGCAAGCAATCCTTCAGTCAGGCTACCAATATTTTGGATATCACCTTATAAACCATGTTACAGAGGTCGATGGGTCAAAATTTAATCACCTTGTCTAGTGCATTCACTTTTGGTATCATAATGATAATCGTATCATTCGACACTTGTGGCATAGTGCATGCATTTACAACAAGCGAGACTTAATCCACAAGATCATCACCCAACATTGGCCAAAATTGCTTGTACAACCATGCATGTAGGCAGGAATATAGGTGCTTTAAGATCCCCAATATCACCTAGCGCCTTCTGCACTTTCTTGACTGTGTAAGGGTCTAATAAGTCTGACAACATCTCCAAGTATCTATGAAGCACTTGTGATGAGAAGAGATTAGAGAAGTAGCTTCAAAAAATATTACTCAAATCAATTATACCATGGCACCAATTTCCATTAACATATGAAAGCTTTCTAATTTGGCCAAGCGTCTTACATTTCATGGATCCTTTCTAAAAGAAAACAAGTTTATGTCATCATGAAAAAGATAGTTGGCCCATCCCCTCTCAAGCCACAATCTCCTCTTGATCAAGCAAGTTTTTAATAAGTGTTTGTATTTCTCTTAGCCGATCACGAGTGTCATGTGATAACCCACAAGTATAGGGGATCAATTGTAGCCTTTCTCGATAAGTAAGAGTGTTGAACCCAACGTGGAGATAAAGGTAGAACAAATATTACCTCAAGTTCTATTGACCATCGATACAACTCTACGCACGCTTAACGTTCGCTTTACCTAGAACAAGTATGAAACTAGAAGTACTTTGTAGGTGTGATAGGATAGGTTTGCAAGATAATAAAGAACATGTAAATAAAAACTAGGGGTTGCTAAGATAAAGAATCAACTATGTTAGTCTTAGTGGAGATATTTTTGTCACAAGAAGGTTATTTATCCCTAGGCAATCGATAACTAGACTGGTTATCATTATTGCAATTTTATATGAGGGAGGTGCATAAGCTAACAGCTTTATCTACTTGGATCATATGCACTTATGATTGGAACTTAGCAAGCATCTGCAACTATTAAAGATCATTAAGGTAAAACCCAACCATAACATTATAAGGTATCAAGTCCTCTTTATTCCCATACGCAAACAACCTAATTACTAGGGTCTGTGCTTCTGTCACTCACGCCACCCACCATAAGCAAATAATAAACATATTGCAAACCCTACAACGGGGATCCCTCACGCTTGCGTGACACGGAGGGCACCATAGTATAGCACCAATAATAAAACATTCAACTCTAACCAATCATGATCATCAATTAACCCATAGGACAAAATGTATCTACTCAAACATCATAGTATAGACATACATCATTGAGACATAATATATAGCATTGAGCACCATGTTTAAGTAGAGACTACAGCGGGGAGAAGAGGTGTTACACCACTGCATAGTGGGGGAGAGTGTTGGTGATGATGGCGGCGAAATTATTGGTGTAGATCACCATCACGATGATGGACCCGGTGGCGTTTCGGTGCCACCGGGAGAGAGGGGGAGAGATCCCCCCTCCTCCTTCTTCTTATTCTTCTTCTTCTTCTTCCTTGTACTTCCCCCTAGATGGGAGAAAGGTTTCCCCTCTGGTCCATGGCCTCCATGGTGGCGGAGGGGGGAGAGCCCCTTCGAGATTGGATCTCTCTCTCTGTTTCTGCTTTCCAGATTCTGGCCTTTCACCGTTTCTTATATTGTTGGAGATCCGTAACTCCGATTGGGATGAAATTTTAACACGATTTTTATCCGGATATTAGATTTCTTGCAGAGAAAGAAGGGCACCAACCGCCTTAGGGGTGGCCACAAGATAGCCTGGTGCGCCCTACCCCCATGGCACGCCCCTCTAGCTTGTGGGCCCCTCGGGCACCACCTTCTATTGATTACACGCCCAAAAATTCACATATATTGCCAAAAAATATTTGTAAGTTTTTATCCCGTTTGGACTTTGTTTGATATGGATTTTCTGTGAAACAAAAAACATGCAACAAACAAGAACTCGCACTGGGCACTGGATCAATATGTTAGTCCCAAAAATAGTATAAAAAGTTGTAGAATATTGGCATGAAACAATCAAAAATTATGGATACGACGGAGATGTATCAGCATCCCCAAGCTTAATTCTTCCTTGTCCTTGAGTAGGTAAATGATAAAGAAGATAATTTTTGATGTGGAATGCTACCTAGCATAATCTTGATCATATAATCTAATCATGGCATGAATATTAAGACACGAGTGATTCAAAGCAATAGTCTATCATTTGACATTAAGACAATAATACTTCAAGCATACTAATGAAGCAATCATGTGTTCTCAAAATATCATGGCTAAAAAAAGTTATCCCTACAAAATCGTATAGTCTGTCTATGCTCCATCTTCATCACACAAAGTATTAAATCACGCACAACCCCGGTTTTAGCCAAGCAATTGTTTCATACTTTAGTATTCTCAAACTTTTTCAAATTTCATGCAATACATGAGCATGAGCCATGGGTATAGCACTATAGGTGGAATAGAATACGGTGGAGGTTGTGGAGAAGACAAAAACAAGGTGATAGTCTCACATCAACTAGGCATATCAACGTGCTATGGAGATGCCCATCAATAGATATCAATGTGAGTGAGTAGGGATTGCCATGCAATAGATGCACTAGAGCTATAAGTGTATGAAAGCTCAAAAAGAAACTAAGTGGGTGTGCATCCAACTCTCTTGTTGACGAAGACCTAGGGCAATTTTAGGAAGCCCATCATTGGAATATACAAGCCAAGTTCTATAATGAAAAATTCCCACTAGTATATGAAAGTGACAATATAGGAGACTCTCTATCATGAAGATCATGGTGCTACTTTGAAGCACAAGTGTGGAAAAAGGAATAGTAGCATTGCCCCTTCTCTCTTTTCTCTCATTTTTTGTGTTTTTTTCTCCTCTCTTTTTTGGTGTGCTTATTTGGCCTCTCTTTTTTATTTGGGATTCTTTAGCCTCTTTTATTTTTCATAAAGTCCGGAGACTCATCCCAACTTGTGAGGGAATCGTAGCTTCCATCATCCTTTTCTCACATGGGACAATGCTCTAATAATGATGATCATCACACTTTTATTTAGTTACAAGTCAAGAATTACAACTCGATATTAGAACAAAATATGACTTTACATGAATGCCTCCGGCAGTGTACCGGGATGTGAAATTATCTAGCGTCAAAAGGAGAAGCCATGAAAACATCATGCTAGCTATCTTACAATCATGCAAAGCAATACGCAATGATGGCGCGTGTCATAATAAACGAAACAGTGGAAGTTTCATGGCAATAAATCTCGGAATGGGTGTGGAAATGCCATAATAGGTAGGTATGGTGGTTGTTTTGAGGAAGGTATATGGTGGCTATTTTGAGGAAGGTGGGTTTAATGCACCATTGAAAGTTGCGCGGTACTAGAGAGGCTAACAAAAGTGGAAGGGTGAGAGTGTGTATAATCCATGGACTCCACATTAGTCATAAAGAACTCACATACTTATTGCAAAAAATTATTAGTCATCGAAACAATGTACTACATGCATGCTCCTAGGGGAAGGGTTGGTAGGAGTTAACCATCGCGCGATCTCGACCTCCACACAAAGGATGACAATCAATAAATAAATCATGCTCCGACTTCTTAACATAGCGATTCACCATACGTGCATGCTACGGGAATCACAAACTTTAACACAAATATTTCTACCAATCCACACTTACTCACTAGCATTACTCTAATATCACCATCTTTATATCGCAAAACTATTGCAAGGAATCAAACATATCATATTCAGTGACCTACAAGTTTTATGTAGGATTTTATGACTAACCATGTGAATGACCAAAACCTGTTAACTCTCTAAATAGATATAAGTGAAGCATGGGAGTTTAATTCTTTATACAAAAGATATACCCACACCCTAACAAATATAAGTGAAGCAAAAGAGCATTCTACAAATGGCGGTTTTCTATGTGTAGAGAAACAAGCAATCCAAACTTCAAATGATATAAGTGAAGCACATGAAGCATTCTATAAGGCCATACTCAAAAGATATAAGTGAAGTGCGTGAAGCATTCTATAAATCGACCAAGGACTATCTCATACCAGCATGGTGCATTATTAAAATAAAAAAGCACACAAGGCTCCAAGATTTATGCATATCATGTGACGAATAAAAAATATAGTTCCAATTAAAATTACCGATGGTTGTTAGAAGAAAGAGCGGATGCCTTCCGGGGCATCCCCAAGCTTAGTTTCTTGGGAGTCCTTGAATATTACCTTGGGGTGCCTCAGGCATCCCCAAGATTAGTCTCTATCCACTCCTTATTCCTTCATCCATCGGATCTCGCCCAAAACTTGAAAAATTCAATCCCAAAAAACTTAACAAAACCCTCGTGAGCTCCGTTAGTAATAATAAAGCAAATTACAACTTTAATTATTGTTGCCAACCAATTCATATTTTGTTTTTGCATTATATCTAGTGTAATATAACTTTTCCATGGCTTATACCACTGATATAATCAATAGTTTCATCAATTGTAGCCTTTCTCTATAATTAAGAGTGTCGAACCCAACGAGGACCTAAAGGTAGAAAAAATATTCCCTCAAGTTCTATCGACCACCGATACAACTCTACCCACGCTTAACGTTCGCTTTACCCAGAACAAGTATGAAACTAGAAGTACTTTGTAGGTGTGATAGGATAGGTTTGCAAGATAATAAAGAACATGTAAATAAAAACTAGGGGCTTCTAAGATGAAGAAACAACTAAGTTAGTCTTAGTGGAGATCTTTTTGTCACAAGGTTATTTGTCCCTAGGCAATCGATAACTAGACCGGTAATCATTATTGCAATTTTATAAGAGGGGGAGGCATAAGCTAACATACTTTGTCTACTTTAATCATATGCACTTATGATTGGAACTCTAGCAAGCATTCGCAACTACTAAATATCATTAAGGTAAAACCAAACCATAGCACCATAAGGTATAAAGTTCTATTTATTCCCATACGCGAACAACCTACTTACTCGGGTCTATGGTTCTTTCACTCGCGCCACCCATCATAAGAGAATCATAAACATATTGAAAACCCTAAAACAGGGATCCCTCACACTTGCACGACACGGAGAACACCATAGGACAACACCAATAATAAAACATGCAACTCAAACCAATCATGATCATCAATTAACCCATAGGGCAAAACAGATCTACTCAAACATCATAGTATAGACATACATCATTGAGACATAATATATAGCATTGAGAACCATGTTTAAGTAGATATTACAGCAGGGGGAAGGGGTGTTACACCGCTGCATAGAAGGGGCAGAGAGTTGGTGATGACGATGGTAAAGTTGTTGGTGTAGATCATCGTCACGATGATGGCCCCGACGGAGTTCCGGTTCCACCGGGAGAGAGGGGGAGAGAGCCCCCTCCTTCTTGTTCTTCTTCCTTGTCCTTCCCCCTAGGTGGGAGAAAGGTTTCCCCATCTAGTCCATGGCCTCCATGTCGGCGGAGGGGCGAGAGCCCCTCCGAGATTGGATCTCTCTCTCTCTCTCTATTTCTTTCTATTTCTGCATTACAGATTCTAGCCTTTCACCATTTCTTACATTCCCGGAGACCCATAACTCCAATTGGGCTGAAATTTTAACACGATTTTTATCTGGATATTAGCTTTCTTGCCGGGAAATAAGGGCACAAACCACCTTACGGGGTGGCCACAAGACAGTCTGGCGGGCCCTACCCCCCAGGGTGTGCCCCTCTGGCTTGTGGGCCCCTCGGGCACCGCATTCTGTTGATTCCACTTCCAAAATTTCACATATATTCCCAAAAAAATCTCTGTAAAATTTCATCCCGTTCGAACTTTGTTTGATATGTATTTTCGGCGAAACAAAAAAACATGCAACAAACAGGAACTGGCACTGGGCACTGGATCAATATGTTAGCCCCAAAAATAGTATAAAAAGATGCCAAAAGTATATGAAAGTTGTAGAATATTGGCGTGAAACAATCAAAAATTATACATATGATGGAGACGTATCATCATGCATGAAACACATAGGAATCCATGAGTATCTTGAGTTAAACACGTAGTATTATAAAGTGGCCCATGAGTGTGGGATCGATGTTGAGGCTTCCTTTGGTTCACATAGGAATAAGAACTTTTCCTATGATGGCATTATTCAAGACATTGGTTTAAACCTATACAACAAAGAAAAAATGGAGATTTTTTTTATTTCCTCTTAATTGTAAAGGAAATATGCAGGAATTTTAAAATCCACTTGGACCATTTTTTAAATTTACCACCCGCATGAAGAACAAATCTGAGATCCTTAGTGGCATAATTTCGTTGTTGTGGTCTGACTTTAGCTTGACTGTGTTTATTAGGATTCCTGTGCTTTTCCTATTCCTTTGAACCAAATACCCAAGTCAGCAAAAATTCTATGTTTTAATCCTCTATTTTACACATGCATTCCTCTCCAATCCTGATTTTTTCTATGTTTTTAGAATTATGTGTTCCAAAGGAGGCCTAAATAGTATTCTTCATGCTAGCACCTGTTTAGCGTTTTGGATACATACTAATCTAACTCAATACAATTGTGTTGGCCGACATTTTGAACTAAAATTTCCGGTAGGCACGATGGATTGAGTAGATTAGTTAGTATGCACCCAAGCAAGGCCTAATTTATAATCGAGGAAGTTATGAAATCGCTATGTGTTACCATGACAATAGTGTGCTGATCATACATGGCCTATAATTGTATCCATGGACGACCAACAATATTACTATATGTGCAATCTCTTTATGTTTTATCTCATAGAGCATGTTTATCATACCTATGTGAAGTCCAACCATGATGGGTGTATTGGTTTTTGCCCATCCTATTTGTTAGTGCGATTGATCTGTCACAATGTCACGTGTCAGCAAAGTTGTAACACATAGAAAATACACATGAGTTTTTTTTTGCAATAGGGGAATCGTTTAGTACATTGTAACAGCCCAAGACTAATTCTTTTCATGTTTATTATAATGCTTGCTCTATTTCATTTTTGCATTGAATCATTTCATCATTCCATCATGTCATTAATTTTAGAACTCAGATAAATAAACTGTGTGGATCTTTGATCCTATTAAAATGAGGGAAATGCACATGGTGTTTTCTCTTTATAATAATATCCTCCCAATATTTTAGGGAGATAAAATAAATATTCCTTTAACTTGGATTTAACCATAACACACTTTCATGTATTTTCCCATGCCTTTTCTAATTCAAGTTTTCCCCAAAAACTTTGCTCATAATTCTTTCATCTCCCCCAGCTCCTAAACCTACCCGATTGAGATCCCCTCGATCTCTCCCTCTCCCTTCCGATAGCGTCACCCTGATACATCTCCAACATATCTATAATTTTTCATTGTTCCATGCTATTATGTTATCATTTTATCACACTTTTTATGAACTTACCTACCAGTTTATAATATTTTTGAACACTAACCTATTGACCCAGTGCCTAGTGCCAGTTGTTGTTTTCTACATGTTTTTCCACTTTTGAGGTTCCAATACCAAACGAAGCCCAATTGACCTGAAACTTTTTGTGAATTTTTATTTGGACCAAAACAAGACCGTGGAGCATCAAAAGAAGGTCAGAGGGCGCACGAGGCCCCCACAAAGCCAACAAGGCGCGACCTGGGGGGTTGATGGCTTGTGGCCCCCTTGTGGATCTCCCAACTCCGTTCTCTGCCCTATAAATTCCTATTTACCTAAAACCTTCGAGGGAGGTCCCAAAACACTTTTTACGCTGTCGCAAGTCTCTGTTCTAATGGGAGGCCGTCTAGAGCTTCGTTTTGGCACTCTACCGGTGGGGGATCGATCACGGAGGGCTTCTTCATCAACCTTGCTGCCCTCACAATGACGTGTGAGTAGTTCAGCACAGACCTAAGGGTCCATAGTAGTACCTAGATGGCAATCTCTCTTTCTTTGATCTTTAATACAATGATCATCACATTTTCGCTTTGATCCATATGATGTAAATCTTTTGTACGGTGTGTTTGTTGGTATCCGATGAATTGTGTGTTTATGTTCAAATTATTCATGATAAATAGTTGAGTCTCCTATGATATATAATGTGATTATTCTGTGCATGATTATGATAGCTTCGTAATTCTCTCCGATCTATTGAAATAGTTTGGCCAACTAGATTGATATTTCTTCGGTGAGAGAGGTGCGTTGTAGTAGGTTCAACCCGACGAGTTTCTAAATCCGAGTGACAAAAGGGGACAAGTTGCGTTTTTGTGTTGCTGTTACTAAGGGTAAAATGATGGGTTTTATTTATATTTTTTTGAGTTTAGTTTGTCTACATCATGTCGTCTTACTCCAAGCATTACTTCATTTGTGATGAACTTAATACGTAGAGAGGCAAGCATAGGAGCACTCTTGAAATGAAGTAATAGTAATAGGTGCAGGCAGGAGTCGACCTATTTTTTATGGACGAGTGATAAGTCTCCATCGTATCTACTTTTCCAAACTCTTTTGCCCTTGTTTTGGACTCTAATTTGCATGATTTGAATGGAACTAACCTGGACTGACGCTGTTTTCAGCACAATTGCCTTGGTGTTGTTTTTGTGCAGAAATGAAAGTTCTCGGAACGTCCTGAAAATTTACGGAGAATATTTCTAGAAAATATGAAAAATACCTGCGCAAAGATCCACCGAAGGGGATGGGCCAATGGGCCACAAGCCCTGTAGCCGCCACCCCCTGGTGGCGGCTAGCAAGCTTGTGGGGCCCACGTGGCCCTGCCGCCCCCAAACTCAGCTCTATAAATTCACTTTCGTCTCAGAAAAAATCAAGAGAGAAGATTTTGTCGCGTTTGCGATACGGAGGCGCCGCCACATCCTGTTCTTCATCTGGAGGGCAGATCTGGAGTCCGTTTTGGGCTCCGAGAAGGGAAATCGTCGCCATCATCATCATCAACCTTCTTCCCTCTCCAATTCCATGAAGCTCTTCATCGTTCGTGAGTAATCTATTCATAGGCTCGTTGGGCGGTGATGAGTAGGATGAGATCTATCATGTAATCGAGTTAGTTTTGACTGGGATTGATCCCTAGTATCCACTATCTTCTGAGATTGATGTTGCTACTACTTTTCCATGCTTAATGCTTGTCACTAGGGCCCGAGTGCCATGATTTCAGATCTGAAATTATTATGTTGTCACCAATATATGTGTGTGTTAGATCCGATCTTGCAAGTTGTAGTTACCTACTATGTCTTATGATCCGGCAACCTCGGAGTGACAATAACCGGAACCACTCCCGATGATGACCATAGTTTGAGGAATTCATGTGTTCACCAAGTGCTAATGCGTTGGTCCGGTTCTTTATTAAAAGGAGAACCTTAATATCTCCTAGTTTCCTTTTGGACCCCGCTGCCACGGGAGGGATGGACAACAGATGTCATGCAAGTTCTTTTCCCTAAGCACGTATGACGACACACGGAATGCATGCCTACTTCACATTGACGAACGGGAGCTAGCCACATATGTCTCCGTGTTATAACTGTTGCATGATGAATATCATCCAAACAAATCACCGACCCATTGCCTACGAGTTTGTCCCACTGCTGCTGTTACTTGTTTTGCTCTGCTGCTGTTACTATTGTTGCTGCTACTGTTACTTGTTTTGCTCTGCTTTTGTTACTACTGTTGCTGCTGCTGTTACTTGCTCTCCTGTTACTTTGTTGTTGATACTTTGCTTGCAGATACTAATCTTTCAGGTGTGGTTGAATCTGACACATTCAGCTGCTAATACTTGAGAGTATCCTCTCACTTCCTACTGGCGAATCAACAAATTTGGGTTGAATACTCTACCCTCGAAAACTGCCTCGATCCCACGCGCTGGTGGGTCATTGCAAGACAATTTATAATTGTTGAGCAATCGAGAATAGCATTTGTCTAGCCATTGCCAGAGGTCTGCTAAACAACGTGATGCTATATTTACATGGTCATTGCCATGAAAATCGCATAACTATCTGCTCTTCTACCAATTGCCCAACAGTAATTTGTCTACATAACATATGCTTATTTTCATGAGAGATGCCACTAGGGAAAGCTATGGCCCCCGGGTCTATTCACAACACATTGCTAAAACCTCCAATACCTTGATTACATTTATTTGTTTTTATTTTAGTTTTCATTTTACAATTATCTACACACATCATTTGCTTCCAAATAACAAGACCAAGGGGATTGACAACCCTCTTGCCCGCATTGGGTGCAAGCTATTTGTTCTTTTGTGTGCAGCTGCTGAAAACAGTTGTGGTTGATATTCCTATTGGTTTGATAAACCTTAGTTTCATAACTGATGGAAATACTTACCCACATTGCGCTGCTATAACCCGTTCCTCTTCACGGAAAAACCCAACGCAGATCACAATATTAGGAAGGATTTCTGGCGCCGTTGCCGGGGATTATCATCACAAACTATCGAGTAACTCCGCACAAAATTTCATTCACTTGTTCCTCTTTTTATTTTCTATTATATTTAGTTTTCTCCTATAAAAAATAAAAATACAAAAATATTTAGCTTTGCTTGCTTAGCTTGTGACTAGATTGCATCTTCGCTCTCTAGTTTGCTTGTTACACTTGTTACGTTGCTCACGTAGTCACCATGTCACTTTACAAATACTAATAATAATGATTTTACTAGTACTCCTATACCACCCGCCACTAGTGCGGATGCTCTTGATATTAATGCTTCATTGCTAAATCTTGTCATGAAAGATCAATTTTTGGGAAGTCCTAATGAGGACCCGCTTCACATCTCAATACTTTTGTGGAACTCTGTGATATGCAAAAAAAGGACCTGGACAATTATATTGTGAAATTAAAATTATTTACTTTTTCACTTAGAGATAAAGCAAAGGCTTGGTTTTCATATTTGCCATGTAATAGTATTCGAACATGGGATAAGTGTAAAGATGCTTTCATTGCCAAGTATTTTCCTCCTACTAAGATCATCTCCCTAAGAAATCAAATAATGAATTTTAAACAACAAGAACTTGAACATGTTTCTCAAGCTTGGGAGAGAATGAAGTTGATGATAAGAAATTGTCCAACTCATGGTTTAAACTTATGGATGATTATTCAAAATTTCTATGCGGGACTAAACTTTTCATCGAGAAATCTTCTAGATTCTGCCGCAGGTGGTACCTTCATGGAGGTGACCCTAGTAGAGGCCACTAAACTTCTGGACAACATCATGGTCAACTATTCTCAATGGCATACCGAACGAGCTCCAACTAGTAAGAAGGTAAATTCTGTTGAGGAAATCACTACTTTGAGTGAAAAAGTGGATGCTCTTATGAACTCGGATTCCAATAAAAATACTCATGTTTATCCCAATGATATGCATTTTTCTACCTTGATTGAACAAAATAATGATGCCATTGATGTAAACTTTGTCTAGCAAAATAATTTCAACAACAATGCTTATAGGGGTAATTTTAATCCTAGGTCGTATCCTGGTAATTCTTCCAACAACTATGGAAATTACTATGGGAATTATTGTGCAAGTTCTAATAGGATACACTATGATCTTGAGAACACAATTAAGGAATTCATTAATTCTCAAACAGTTTTCAATACTATGGTAGAGGAAAAACTGCATATTGTCGATACTTTGGCTAAGAATGTGGATATGATTGCTCTTGATGTAGAAATTCTTAAAAGTAAAACTTTGCCTCCTAAACATGATTTTAATGATACTATTAAATCTATCCAAGTTTCAATCAATGAGAGTAAGTAAAGGACCGCTAAATCGAAAGCTAAGCTGGAATTCCTAGAAAAAGCTCTTCCCCTCAGGTTTTACAACAATCATGATGAAGATCTTAAAATAATTGGCACTTGTCTTATTGAATCCTTGTTTAATTCTCTGAATACTAATGATAAAGGGACTGGAGATGATTCAATTTTAGTTAGGGAGCATCCCGTTTTCTTGGAGGGTGATGATCCTAATAATAAAATTGAAAAAAGCGGGTTTGCAGAGGTCAAAACTTTAACTAGTGATGTACCACTATTTCGGATTATGAGGACTTTAATTATGACAATTTCTCTTTAGTAAATGTATTTCCTTGATGCAATCCATTATTATCTCACCCAATTCTTATGAACAAAATAAAGCTTTTACTCAACATATAGTAGAAGCCATGGTAAAAGCTTATGATGAGAAACTTGAGCTTGAAGTTTCTATTCCTAGAAAGTTGCATGATGAGTGGGAACCTAATATCAATAAATAAATAAATATGAATGCAATTCTTTGTGTCACCTTGGTGCTAGAGTTTCAACTATACCTAAAGCTTTATGTGATGTGCTTGGTCTCACTAATATAGAAGAATGTTCCCTTAACTTGCATCTTGCGGATTCTAACATTAAGAAACTTTTATGTATAATTAATGATGTGCTTATCATTGCAAACAAAAATTATGTTCTTGTAGATTTTATTGTTCTTGATATTGATTACAGTCCTACTTGTCCTATTATACTTGGGATACCTTTCCTACGAACTATAGGTGCAATCATTGATATGAAAGAGGGCAACATAAGATTCCAATTTCAATTAAATAAAGGGGTGTAACACTTGCCTGGAAATATAATCAAACCACCTTATGAATCTATCATGAGGGCCACTTATGGACTCAATTTTAAGGATGACAACACTTGAAACTATGCAATATGCCTAGCTAGGGGCGTAAAACGGTATCGCTTCTTGGGAGGTAACCCAATAGTTATCTTTAATTTTTCTTTCTACTTTATGTTAGTGTGTGACAACATGATTATTCCGTCTGTAATAATTGTATTTTTATGTTTTAATTAGTGCTTATGCCAAGTAAAGCCTTTGGGATGATTTACATGATGAGTAGAATTGATATGGTGCAAAAACAAAAACTTTGACGCCCAGTGCAGAATTTCTCTGAATTTACTAGAACATATTTTTAAGAGGAATTTTTCACACGGTACTTATATCAAAATTTCTTAGCTTTTCCTAATTTTTCAGAATTGTTGGAGTTACATAAGTATGGCAATTTAATATATTACTACAGATTGTTTTGTTTTAAATAGATTCTGTTTTTGCATGCATAATTTACTTGTTTTGATTATGCTATGGATTATATTGGCGAGTATAAGCCATGGAGAAGCTAGAATATTGTACCAAATGATAAAATAAAATTAAAGTCAATTTATAACAGTACTTAAAAGTGTTTATTATGTTGCTTATACAAACTGATCTCACGAGGTTTTGTTGAGTTTTGTGTGATTGAAGTTTTCAAGTTTTTGGTATTATCTTGATGGACAAAGGAATGAGAAGTGGCAAGAGCCTAAGCTTGGGGATTACCAAGGAACCCCAAGGTAATATTCTAGGAATACTCCAGCATCTAAGCTTGGGGATGACCCGGGAAGGCATCCCCTTTTTCGTCTCAATCCATCAGTATGTTACTTGGAGCTACATTTTTATTCATCACAGTATATGAGTTTTGCTTGGAGCATTGTTTGCTTTTGTTTACTTTTACTTTCAATTTGCCACAATCATTTTTTGCTGGACACTGATACAAATCCAACGTATCGATAATTTATGAAGTATTCATGCCATGTTTGCCTATGATTACAATACTTTGATCTGGTTTTGATGCACTTTGTATGATTTATTTAGAACTAACCCGGACTAGCGCTGTTCTTAGCAGAACTACCATGGTGTTGTTTTTGTGCAGAAATAAAAGTTATCCAAATCCAATGAAACTTTTTGACGATTTTTTTGGAACAAAAGAGGCACTAGAAGCTTCATGGGAGGACCATAAGGTGAAGGAGGTGGCCACTACCCACCAGGGCGCGCCACAGACCTTGCCTGTGCGCTGGTGGGTGGGCTGGTCGGTAGTGGGCACCTCGTGGCCCATCTTGGCATGATTGCAACGCCCAAAAATCCTATAAATACATAAACCCTTAGAAATAACCCTATATGAGAAGTTCTGCCACCGCAACTATCTGTATCGATGAAAAACCAATCTAGAGATGTTCCAGTACCCTGCCGGAGAGGGAAAATCTTCTTCGGTGGACATCTTCATCATTCTGACGGAGGCCATGACGAGGAGGGACTCGTCCACCCTCAGGCCTGAGGGTTTTTAACAGTAGCTATGTGTTTAATCTCTCTCTATTGTGTTCTTGAGATGGCACGATCTTGATGTATCGCAGGCTTTGTTAACATAGTTGGATCATATGGTGTTTCTCCCTCTCTATCTTGTTGAGATGAATTGAGTTTTACATTTGAGATTTCATTTTATCGGATTGAATACTTTTATGGATTTGCGAGCACTTGATTTATTTCTTGCTGATAATACCCGTGGTGACAATGGGGTATCATATTGATTCACTTGATATATGTTTTGGCACTCAGCTCGCGGATTCGTGAGATGACATTAGGGTAATTTATGCATAGGGGTTGATGCACGTTCTCGTCTTTGTTTCTCAAGTAGAAATCTTGGGGCACTCTTTGAGGTTCTTTGTGTTGGACTGAGTATTATGAATCTAAATTTGTTATGGTGTTATTTTAGTACAAACTTTTGGATAGATCGATCAGAAAGGATAACTTGCTATTTTAGTATGAACTCTTGGAGAGATCGATCGAAAAGGATACCATTTTATTTTAGTACGAACTCTTAGAATGATCGACCGGAAAGAATAACTTTGAGGTGGCTTTGTACCCTACAAACAGTTTCTTCTTATGTTCTCCGCTAGATAGGAACTTTGGAGTGATTCTTTATCGCATGTTGAGGGATTGTTATGTGATCCAATTATATTAGCATTGTTGAAATATTGCACTAGCAAAAGTACGGACTCTAGGCCTCATTTACAAGCATTGAAATACCGTTTGTGCTCACTTTTGTTACTTGCTACCTTGCTCTTTTTATTGTTCATATTACAAAAATCAATATGTACTATCATTACTGCACTTTTATCACCATCTCTTCACCAAACTTATGCACTTATACAATTTACCATTGTATTTGGTGTGTTGGGGACACAAGAGACTTTTTATTATTTGGTTGCAGGGTTGTTTGAGAGAGATCATCTTCATCCTATGCCTCCGACGGATTGATAAATCTTAGGTCATGAACTTGAGGGAAATTTGCTAATGTCCTATAAAACTCTACACTTGGAGGCCCAACACGACTCTATAAGAGCAAGTTTTGTAGTAGACATGAGACACACCTATTTGAGAGAGAGATACCATGATCATAATTTTGTTAGAATACTCTTTGTGCTTCACTTGTATCTTTTGAGCTTAGAAGTTTCTCTAGTACTTCACTTATATATTTTTGATCATGGTGGCATGTAGATTTTATAGAAATAATATGCTCTCATTCTTCACTTATATTTGTTTGAGATTTAATAAATAGTGATGGTAATTTGAATGGGTCATAAGACTAGACAAAAAATAATGAGTGTTCAATAAGTGATAATTCAAACCATCATCTAGAACATATAGAGAAATTGTGGTTAATGATATTCATGTGGTTATATGAAAAGTTGTAAGTTCAATATCATTAATTCAGAGAGGTGTTGATATTAAGAGATGTTAAAATTTCTTGAACATCTGAAAAATTAAAAGGGCATCGTGATGATGTGTGAGCATTTCTATTCCTCGTTGAAAACCTAGTGTTGTTTTGAGTCGGAGTCGTGCGATGGTTAACTCCTACCAACCCTCTCCCTAGGGGCCTGCAAGTAGTACTTTGATTTGTGATAAGACTAATAAAACTTTGCAATAAGTATATGAGTTATTTATGACTAATGTGACACCATGGACATACGCAATCTCATCTCCTCATATTTGCTAGCCTCTCCAGTACCGCTCATAGCCCATTCTCACCTCGAGGATTGGTGAAATTTTCGTGGGTGCATCCAAACCTCGTGACATGGTAAGCTCTGTTGTACATAAGCCTTATTTTATCCCCCTAAAAAAGCCACCAAACCTACATATTATGACATTTCCAAAACCATTTTGAGATATATTGCCATGCAAATTCCATCGTCACTTCACATGACTAGTTTGTTCATCATCATATTGCTTTGCATGATCATATAGAGCTGACATAGTATTTGTGGCAAATCCACCATTCATAATAGCATTTGTGGCAAAGCCACCAAATATCATATGTTGAATACATGTCACGCTAAATCATTGCACATCCTAGTACACTCCCAGAAGCATTCGTTATGGAGTCATGTTGCTTGATTCATCATATCGAGTTATCCATGTGTTGTAAGTAAATAAAAGTGTGATGATCATCATTATTTGAGCATTGTCCTAGTGAGGAAATAAAGATGAGGGGGGCCAAACGATCCCACCATTCAAAAAAATGAACGAAAGAAAAAGAGAAAAGGGACTTTACTACTATCATTTACCACACTTGTGCCTCAAAGTGGCACCATGTTCATCATGCAGAGAGTCTCATGTTATATCATTCATATGCTAGTGGGAATAAAAAATTCTATAAAATTGGCTTGTATATTTCGATAATGGGCTTCCTCAAATGCTCGAGGTCTTCATGAGCAAGCAAGTTGGATGCACACTCGGCTCACCTAGCTTTAGTAGAGATTCCATACACTCAAAGCTCTAGTGCATCATTTGCATGGCAATCCCTACTCCTTGTGTCTATATCTATCGATGAGCATCCCCATAGCCCGTTGGTACACCTAGTTGACACGAGAGTATCTTCTCCACTTTTCAACCCTTTTGAAACCTACCACCTTACTCTATTCCACCTATATGCTATGTCTAATGGTTCACACTCATGTATTGCGTGAAGAATAAAAAGTTGATGCATAATGAAAAGGTACGATCCAATTGCCTGACCTGGGCACTATGGTGATTGACATTTGTAGTTATGTGGTGAAGATGGAGCCATGCCTTGATAATATAATAAAGTTCGATATAGTTGAGACAATCTTTGAATATAGTACACTTTGAAAAAATAATTGTTTTGCGGCTTATGCTTATAAATATTGTTGTGTTAATATTTGTTAATTCATCATTTCTCAATGAGCATAGATGCATAAGAATACATCATGTATAGCATGTCACATCAAAAATTCTGTTTTTATCATTTACCTACTCGAGGACGAGCAGGAATTAAGCTTGGGGATGCTTGATACGTCTCCAATGTATCTATAATTTTTTATTGTTCCATGCTATTATGTTATCATTTTAGAAGACTTTTTATGAAGTTATCTACCAATTTATATTATTTTTGAGCACGAACCTATAGACCCAGTGCCCAGTGCCACTTGCTGTTTTCTGCATGTTTTTCCACTTTTCGGGTTCTAGTACCAAACGAAGTGTTCGAAATATGCCCTAAAGTGCATTTACCTGGAAGCCCTACTTCTTGTGGAATTGCATTAGTGCGTTGGCAGCCCATTTGCGGACACCGCCTTTGCCTCCATGCTTCGGGGGCGAGTGTGTGCAGTAGCACATGAGAGAGAGTGACAAGGCTAGGCTTCATGTACTTCAGATTACCGGCCTTCAAATCTTGATGTTGTGTCACCCCGTCCACATAGAACGGCAACAACTGGTCAGGCTTTAGGGGCTTGCCGGCTTCGTGTATCCTTTTCTTCAACTTTCCCCTTTCATCATCGAGCGTCGATAGGCCAGGCACTTTGGTGAATTGTTCGTACATCACCTCAAACTTTTACAGTGGGTCATCCACTACATTGTCATAGTTTGCTCATCCAGGAACATGGTGGTGTAAAATTGCATGATCACCTCCTCGCACCAATCCTTCCTGAAAGTGGTCAGCCCAAACACACCTCTCTCTACGTATACCTGCTCCGGGCCAGAAAAACAATCGTTCAGTCTCACATGATCCCAGTCGATGGTCTTCATATGTACCACGCAGTTGTTCAACCCCATCACAACAATTTTATAATAGTCATGTTGTTCGATGGAGTGGAATCTAGCATCCGTCACGCTCCTCCCAACAATTGTAAGGATTGGAAATGCATCAGATCCGACGAAGTACATGGAAACTCTCTATCTTCATGTTTGTGGGTTGCCGATGTATTGTGCCTCGTGCTCGAGTGGAGGGCATCGGGTCAACTCTCTTCGGTTCGTCGTGATGACGCTCACGGACAACGAGTGTCTTTCTGCCATCAGATGGATTTGGGACCAGATAATATTTCTTATTGACCTCGTCCTAGCGACAGGTACAGATGGTGGTTTGTTCTTCGATTTAAACCAAACCCCATTCACCGAACTTGTAGCAGCACCGAATGAGGGATGTGCAAGTCTGAGGCAGGTTGCTATCGCGGCACTCAACGCCTGAGCTCAAAGGTGAAACACGTTTGATGTTGAAGTTGTGGCTGACACACTGTTGATATGTCTCCAACGTATCTATATTTTTTGTTTGTTCCATGCTATTATATTATTTGTTTTGGATGTTTTATATCCATTTATATGCTATTATGTATTATTTTTGGGACTAACCTATTAATCTAGAGCCTAGTGCCAGTTTATGTTTTTTCCTTGTTTTTGAGTATTACAGATAAAGAACATTAAACGGAGTCTAAATGGAATAAAACCTTTGGAATGATTTTTCTTGGACGAGAAGAAACCTGCAAGATTTGGAGAGGGGGGCAGGAGACCTGTCGGGAGATGACAAGCATGCAGGGTGCGCCCCTGGCTTATGGCCCCCCTGCATCCCTCCTAACCCTAATCCTTGGCCTATAAATACAAAATTATTCCCTCATTACCAGAACGAAAACAAAAAATACTTTTCCGCCGCCGGAAGCCTCTGTTTCCGTGAGATCCAATCTTGGAGCCTTTTCCGGTAATCTTCTAGAGGGGGAATCGATCACGGAAGGCATCTACATCAACTCCATTGCCCCTCCGATGATGCGTGAGTAGTTCACCATATACCTATGGGTCCATAGCTAGTAGCTAGATGGCTTCTCCCTCTTTCTTCTTCAATACCATGTTCTTCATGATCCTCACAAAGATCTATCTGATGTAATACTCTTTTGCGATGTGTTTGTCAAGATCCAATGAATTGTGGGTTTATGTTCAGATTATCTGTGAATATTATTTGAATCTCCTCTCAATTCTTATATGCATGATTTCATATCTTTCCTAGTCTCTTCAAAATATTAGTTTTGTTAGGCCAACTAGATTGGTAATTCTTGCAATGGGAGAAGTGCTTAGTTTTGGGTTCAATCTTGCGGTGTCCTCACCCACTGACAAAGTAGGGGTCGCGAGGCACATATTTGCATTGTTGGCATTGATACGTCTCCAACGTATCTATAATTTTAATTGTTCCATGCTATTATATTATCAACTTGGGATGTCTCATATGCATTTATATGCTATTTTATATCATTTTTAGGACTAATCTATTAACTCAGTGCCCAGTGCCAGTTTCTATTTTTTCCTTGTTTTTGACCTTTTTCATATGCGAATATTAAACGGAGTCCAAACGGAATAAAACCTGCGAGACGATTTTTTCCATAACAGAAGATACACAACAGATGTGAGAATCAAGGCATAGGGCCATGTGGGAGGCCACGAGCCCTCAGGCCGCGCCCTAGGGGGAGGTCGCGCCGTGTAGGTTCGTGGGCCCCACGTGCCTCCTCTGCCCTACTTCTTCCTCGTATAAATTCCCATAAATCGTGAAATCGCCAGAGAGAACCATGCAAATACTTTTCCGCCGCCGCAAGCTTCTGTCTCCACGAGATCCCATCTGGAGACCGTTCCGGTACTCTGCCGGAGAGGGATCTGGACATGGAGGGCTTCTTCATCAACACCATTGCCTCTTCGATGATATGTGAGTAGTTAACCACAGACCTTCGGGTCCATAGCTAGTAGCTAGATGGCTTCTTCTCTCTCTTAGATCTTCAATACAAAGTTCCCCATGATCTTCATGGAGATCTATTCGATGTAACTTTCTTTTGTGGTGTGTTTGTCGAGATCTGATGAATTGTGGATTCATGATCAGATTATCTATGAATATTATTTGAGTCTTCTCTGATTTCTTATATGCATGATTTCATATACTTGTAATTCTCTTCGAGTTATTGGTTTCGTTTGGCCAACTTGATCTATAATTCTTGCAATGGGAGAAGTGCTTGGTTTTCGGTTCATACCGTGCGGTGTCCTCACCAGTGACATAGTAGAGGTAGTGAGGCACGTATCGTGTTGTTGCCATCAAGGGTAAGAAGATGGGGTTTATATCATATTGCATGAATTTATCCCTCTACATCATGTCATCTTTCTTAAAGCGTTACTCTATTTGTTATGAACTCAATACACTAGATGCATGATGGATAGCGGTCGATGTGTGGAGTAATAGTAGTAGATGCACACAGTATCAGTATACTTGTCTCGGACGTGATGCCTATATGTATGATCATTGCCTTAGATAACGTTATGACTTTGCGCGATTCTATCAATTGCTCGATAGTAATTCGTTCACCCACCGTAATACTTGCTATCATGAGAGAAGCCTATAGTGAACACTATGGCCCCCGGGTCTATTTCAAATCTATTACTTTCAGATCTATTTACCTTTTGTCTCTGTCAGATATCACTTTGCAAGTAACCGTGAAGGGATTGACAACCCCTTTATCGCGTTGGGTGCAAGTTTGTTTGCTTTTCTGCAGGTGTCTTGGCGGCTCATCTTGATACTCCTACTGGATTGATAACTTGGTTCTCAAACTAAGGGAAATACTTACTTCTACTTTGCTGCATCACCCTTTCCTCTTCAAGGAAAAAACCAACGCAAGCTCGAGAAGTAGCAGCCATCAAGGATAAAAAGATGGGGGTTTCATCATATTTCCTGAGTTTATCCCTCTACATCATGTCATCTTACGTAATGCATTATTTTGTTCTTCATGAACTTAATACTCTAGATGCAGACAGGAGTCGATCGATGTGTGGAGTAATAGTAGTCGATGTAGAATCATTTCGATCGACTTGACACAGACATGATTCATGTATGCATAATCATTGCCTTGTATATCTTCATAATTATTCTCTTTTCTATCAATTGCTCGACAATAATTTGTTCACCCACCGTATTATTTTCCTTCATGAGAGAAGCCTCTTGTGAAACCTATGGCCCCCGGGTCTATTTTCCATATTATAATTTCAGATCTCTAAACCAAAAATACCAAAAATATCTTGCTACAATTTATTTACTGTTGTTTTACTTTTTGTCTCCGCAATCTTTTATATCTATCTCTATCAGATCTCATCCTTGTAAGTAATCATGAAGGGATAAACAACTCCGTTGTAGCGTTGGGTGCAAGTGTTTGATTGTTTGTGTAAGTGCTAAGATTGGGGCCTTTGCTTGTTCCTCCTACTGGATTGATAACTTTGTTCTCAACAAACCGAGGGAAATACTTATCTACTTAGTTGCATCACCCTTTCCTCTTCAAGGGAAAACCAACGCAAACTCAAGAAGTAGCAAGAAGGATTTCTGGCGTTGTTGCCGAGGAGGATACATAGCAAGATCAAGCTTACCAAGTACCCATCACAAACTCATATCTTGCATTTACATTATTCGCCTCTCGTTTTCCTCTCCCTCACTTCTAAAAAGTTTTTTAGAAAACACCAAAAAGATTTGCCTTTTTATTCGCCCTTCTTTCGTTCGTCTTTTCATTTGCTTTTTGTTTGCTTGTGTGCTAGATTGCTTGCTTTGTCATGATGACTCAAGAGAATACCAAGTTGTGTGAATTTTCCAATACTAATAATAATGATTTTATTAGTACTCCGATTGCTTCTGCCACTAGTGCGGAATCTTATGAAATTAATGCCGCTTTGCTTAATATTGTTATGACAGAACAATGTTATAGCATTCCTAATGAAGATGCTGCGTACCATCTAAATACTTTCATTGAGTTGTGTGATATGCAAAAGAAGAATGATGTGGATAATGAAATTGTTAAATTGAAGCTATTTCCATTCTCACTACAAGATCGTGCTAAAACTTGGTTTTCATATTTGCCTAAAAATAGTATTGATTCGTGCAATAAGTGTAAAGATGCTTTTATTTCCATGTACTTTCCACCCGCTAAGATTATCTCCCTTAGGAATGATATAATGAATTTTAAGCAACATAATCATGAGCATGTTGCACAATCTTGGGAGAGGATGAAACTAATGATTAAAAATTGCCCCGCGCATGGTTTGAAGTTATGGGTGATTATACAAAAAATTTATGCGGCATTGAATTTTTCTTCTAGAAATCTTTTAGATTACGCCGTGGGTGGTACTTTTATGGTAATCACATTAGGAGAAGCTATTAAACTTCTACATAATATTATGGAAAATTACTCTCAATGGCATACCGAAAGATCTCCTACTAGTAAAAAAGTGCATGCTATTGAAGAAATAAATACTTTGAGTGAAAAGATGGATGGATTGATGAAATTGTTTGCTAGTAAGAGTTCTCCTATTTATCCCAATGATATGCCTTTGTCTTCTTTGATTGGAAATAATAAAGAATATATGGATGTGAATTTTGTTGGTAGGAACAATTTTGACAATAACGCGTATAGAGGTAATTTCAATCCTAGGATGTTTCCTAGTATTTACTTTAATAATTATGGTAATTCCTACAACAATTCTTATGGAAATTATAATAAGATGCCCTCTGATCTTGAGAATAATATTAAAGAATTTATTAGCTCGCAAAAAGGTTTCAATGCTATGATTGAAGAAAAATTGCTCAAGATTGATGATTTGGCTAGGAACTATGATAGAATTTCTCTTGAGATTGATTCCTTGAAAATTAGATCTATTCCACCCAAGCATGATATTAAGGAGTCTTTAAAAGCTATGAGAATTTCTATTGATGAGTGTAAGGAAAGAACCGCTAAAATACGTGCCAAGCGTGAATGGCTTGAAAAGGTGTGTTCTCGTGATAATAATGATGAAGATATTAAAGTGATTGATGTGACTCCAATTGAATCTTTGATTTCTAATATAAATCTTGAAAAAGATTAGACTGGAGATGATGCAACTTTAGTTAAAAGGCGTCCCAATGATTTAGAGTTTATAGATCTTAATGCTAAGATTGATACAAGTGGGATTGAAGAGGTCAAAACTTTAAATAGCAATGAACCAACTCTTTTGGATTTCAAGGACTTTAATTATGATAGTTTTTCTTTGATTGATTTTGTTTCCTTGTTGCAATCCATGTTGAATTCTCTGAATGCTTATAATCAAAATAAAGCTTTTACTAAACATATTGTGGATGCTATGATGAAATCTTTTGAAGAAAAACTTGATTTGGAAGTTTCTATACCTAGAAAGATTTATGATGAGTGGGAACCTACTATTAAGATTAAAATTAAAGATCATGAGTGCCATGCTTTGTGTGATTTGGGTGCTAGCATTTCCACGATTCCAAAAACTTTATGTGATGTGCTAGGTTTCCGTGAATTTGATGATTGCTCTTTAAATTTGCATCTAGCACATTCCACCATTAAGAAACCTATGGGAAGGATTAATGATGTTACTATTATTGCAAATAGGAATTATGTGCCCATGGATTTCATTGTTCTTGATATAGATTGCAATGCCACATGTCCTATTATTATTGGTAGACCTTTCCTTAGAGCGATTGGTGCAATTATTGATAGGAAGGAAGGAAATATCAGGTTCCAAATTCCATTAAGGAAAGGCATGGAGAACTTTCCTAGAAATAAAATAACATTACCTTATGAATCTATTATGAGAGCTTCTTATGGATTGCATACCAAAGATGACAATAGCTAGATATATTGTGTTGTGCCTAGCTAGGGGCGTTAAACAATAGCGCTTGTTGGGAGGCAACCCAATTTTTATTTTATGCTTTTGTTTTTTGCTTTTGTATTTGAGTGATGAACACATTATTACCTCTGTAGTAAAAAAATTCTTGTTTTAATTAGTGTTTGAGCCAAGTAAGACCTCTGGGATGGTCTACGGTGTTCGTGATTTTATTTTTCTGAAAAACAGAAACTTTCGCCCTCAGTCCAACAATTTTGTAAATTCACTAGAATGTGATTTTGATCTAACTTTTTTACAGAAGATTTATATACAAATTTCCCTAATTTTCCTAAATTTTAAAAAGTTTTGGAGTTACAAAAGTATTCAAAGTATATAGATTGATACAGACTGTTCTGTTTCTGACAGATTCTGTTTCCTTTGTGTTGTTTGCTTATTTCAATGTATCTATGGGTTGTATCGACGGGTATGAACCATGGATAAGTTGGAATACAGTAAATATTACACCATAATAAATAAAGAATGAGTTCACAACAGGACCTAAAGTGGTGATTCATTTTTCTTGTACTAACGGATCTCATGAGTTTTTTGTTGAGTTTTGTGTTGTGAAGTTTTCAAGTTTTGGGTAAAGATTAGATGGACTATGGAATAAGGAGTGGCAAGAGGCTAAGCTTGGGGATGCCCAAGGCACCCCAAGACATATTCACGGATACCAAAGAGCCTAAGCTTGGATATGCCCCGGAAGGCATCCCCTCTTTCGTCTTCAATCCATCGATAAATTTACTTGAGGCTATATTTTTATTCACCACATAATATGTGTTTTGCCTGGAGCATCTTGTATGATATGAGTCTTTGTTTTTTAGTTTGTCACAATCATCCTTTCTGCACACATATTTTGAGAGAGATACGCTGAATCGTGAATATATTAGAATACTCTATGTGTTTCACTTATATCTTTTGAGCTAGGCAATGTTGCTCTAGTGCTTCACCAATATCTTTTCAGAGAACGGCGGTGTTCTATTTTGTAGAAATTATTGAACTCTCATACCTCACTTATATTATTTTGAGATTCTTAAAACAGTATGGTAACTGGTCCAGGTTATGAATTTGTCCTAATATAATGGGCATCCAAGAGGGATATAATAAAAACTTTCATGTTAAGTGCATTGAATACGATGTGAAGTTTGATTCCTTGCATATAGTTTTGAGATATGAAGAAGGTAATATGAGAGTCATGCTAGTAAGTAATTGTGAATTGGAAGAAATACTTGTGTTACACTTTGAGATTCCCGTAGCATGCACGTATGGTGAACCATTATGTAATGAAGTCAGAGCATGATTTGTTTAATGATTGTCAACCTTTGTGTGGAGGTCGGGATCACGTGATGGTTAACTCCTACCAACCCTTCTCCTAGGAGCATGCGTTTAATACTTTCCTTCGATAACTAATAAACTTTTGCAATAAGTACGTGAGTTCTTTATGACTAATGTTGAGTCCATGGATTATACACACTCTCACCCTTCCACCTTTGCTAGCCTCTCTACTACCGCGCAACTTTCGTCGATGCATTAAGCCCACGTTCCTCAAAACAGCTACCATATACTTTCCTCAAAACAGCCACCATACCTACATATTATGGCATTTCCATAGCCATTCTGAGATATATTGCCATGCAACTTCCACCGTTCCGTTTTTATGACATGCACCACCACTCCCATATTGCATATAGAGTCATATTTTGTTCTACGAATCAAGTTGTAATTTTTGAGTTGTAAGTAAATAAAAGTGTGATCATATCTATTATTAGAGCATTGACCCGTGTGAAAAAAGGATGATGGAAACTATGACTCCCTCACAAGTTGGGATGAGTATCCGTACTTTACAAAAAAAAGAGGCCAAACATGCCCACCAAAAAAAAAGAAAAACAATGAGAGAAAGAGAGAAGGGACAATGCTACTATCTTTTTTCATACTTGTGCTTCAAAGTAGCACCATGTTCTTCATGATAGAGAGTCTCCTATTTTGTCACTTTCATATACTAGTGGGAGTTTTTCATTATAGAATTTGGCTTGTATATTCCAATGATGGGCTTCCTCAAATTGCCCTAGGTCTTCGTGAGCAAGCGAGTTGGATGCACACCCACTTAGTTTCTTTTTGAGCTTTCATACACTTATAGCTGTAGTGCATCCGTTGCATGGCAATCCCTACTCACTCACATTGATATCTATTGATGGGCATCTCCATAGCCCGTTGATACGCTTAGTTGATGTGAGACTATCTTCTGTTTTTTCTTTGCAACCTCCACCATATTTTATTCCACCTATAGTGCTATATCCATGGCTCACGCTCATGTATTGTATGAGAGTTAAAAAGTTTTGAGACCATAAAAAGTGCAAAACAATTGCTTGACTTTCATTGGGGTTGTACATGATTTAGATACTTTGTGTGGTGAAGATGGAGCATAGCCAGACTATATGATTTTGTAGGGATACCTTTCTACGGCCATGTTATTTTGAAAAGACACGATTGCCTTGTTAGTATGCAGGGGCAGAGCCAGGATTTGACCATAAGGGGGGAGAGAAACTAATGCTCATAGAATGGAGGAAATATCATGACATATTAAGTCTTATAGTAATGTTGAGGACAAAGCGTAAAAAATATTCGTAGAACTATAAAATAAAGTTACATACCTATTAGCTTAAATTGAGCTCTACGACTACGAGTGTGGAACAAATCGATTATCTCATCAGATGTGATCTTTGCCGCTATTTCCTTCCACTTGGCTTTTTTGTATAGAGAAAACAAGGTAGACAATACGCACCATAAGTTTCTGTCGAATACTCTAGCCAATCAGAAGATTTGAAATAACAGTATTGAAATCGACGGTGATCCATTGTATGGATATTTTTCCATGTATGGATGATAAGCTTCCTCCAAAATATAGAAGCGGCGTGCTTCTTCTTGCTTATCATAAGGGAGTTCCCAAATTTGCTGACGCATACCGGGGTCCCTTACATATTTTGTGCTTCCACTTGTACCTTATCCTCCTGCAATTTCTTCCGGTGTCACAATCTGTTGGTCATCAGTTTGCATATTAATAGGAATATCAATTGTTGCGTTATCTGCAACAGGTTGCTCCTCAGGTTCGGCACCAGTAATGTTAGAGCTTGAAGTCGCCCAACTGGCTTGAAAAAGGAATTTATCCCCCTAGCTATTGGTGTCTTTCGCTTCCTTATTAACTACTATATAAAACAAAAAACATGATTAATGGATTAATTCATTTTATGTACACAGATCCCTAATGCATCCAGGCAGACTAGTATTGTAATCAGGCACAAGTACGTACTAGTACCTTCTTGTATTGATCTCCCAGTAAATCCTCCTCCTCCTACAGCCTTAGATAGTGGACAAACAACGAGAGAGGTTGCGGCAACGAGTCAGCGGCATCCGGCAGCTGGGCGGCAGCGGCAGCGGCTGCGGCAGCGAGCCAGCGGCAAGGAAAAACCGATGCACGAGGAAGGCAGGAAATGATGACTCGATGAACATATTAGATCGATCCAGGGCAAACAATAACACAAGGCAAGGCAGCCACGTACATGGGCAGATGGGCTATTGGGCCATTTATTAGCTTACTTGTTATGTAAATATTTATATGGGCTAATGATGTGTTTATCTCCGGCCAATTAGTACATCTAAAGTAATACTCCATATAGTACATGAATAGATATACTACTACCTGCTTGGAATCGTTGGGGGCGATTGGCAGGGGTCTAGCCCCTGCTCGCCCCATGACTCCGCCCCTGTTAGTATGTTTGAAGTATTACTGTTTTTATGTCAATATTAGACTTTTAAATTGAATCTTATGGATCTGAATATGCATGCCGCAATAAAGAACATTACATGGATAAATATGTTAGGTAACATTCAACATCAAAAATTCAATTTTTATCATTTACCTACTCGAGGACAAGGAGGAATTAAGCTTGGGGATGCTTGATACGTCTACAACGTATATGTAATTTTTGATTGTTTCATGCTATTATATTATCTGTTTTGGATGTTTTATATGCATTTATATGCTATTTTATATTCTTTTTGGGACTAACCTATTAATCTAGAGCCTAGTGCCAGTTTCTGCTTTTTCCATGTTTTTGAGTATTGGAGATAAGGAATATTAAATGGAGTCCAAATGAAATAAAACCTTCGAAATGATTTTTCTTGGATCATAAGAAACCTGCGGGACTTGGAGAGGGGGGCAGGAGACCTTCCAAGAGACAAGAAGCCTGCAGGGCGCGCCCTAGGGGGGAGGCGCCCTCTTGGCTTGTGGGCCCTCTGCAACTCTCCAAACCCTAATACTTGGCCTAATTCAAAAATATTCCCCCATTACCAGAACGACAACAAAAAATACATTTCCACTACTGGAAGCCTCTTTTTCTGTGAGATCCAATCTTGGATCCTTTTTCGGTAATCTGCCGCAGGGGGAATCGATCACGGAGGGCATCTACATCAACTCCATTGCCCCTCTGATGATGCATGAATAGTTTACCACAGACCTACGGGTCCATAGCTAGTAGCTAGATGACTTCTTCTCTCTCTCTCTATCTCTCTCTCTCTTTGTTCTTCAATACCATGTTCTTCATGATCCTCATGAAGATCTATCTGATGTAATACTCTTTTCCGGTGTGTTTGTCGAGATTCGATTATTGTGGGTTTATGTTCAGATTATCTATGAATATTATTTGAATCCCCACTGAATTCTTATATGCATGATTTCATATCTTTGCAAGTCTATTCGAATTATTAGTTTGGTTTGGCCAACTAGATTGGTAATTCTTTCAATGGGAGAAGTGCTTAGTTTTGGGTTCAATCTTGTTGTGTCCTCACCGAGTGACAAAGTAGTGGTAGCGAGGCACGTATTTGCATTGTTTCCATCAAGTATAAGAAGATGGGGTTTTCATCATATTGCTTGAGTTTATCCCTCTACATCATGTCATCTTACCTAATGCGTTACGGTGTTCTTCATGGACTTAATACTCTAGATGCAGACAGGAGTCGGTCGATGTGTGGAGTAATAGTATTAGATGCAGAATCGTTTCGGTCTACTTGACATGGATGTGATGTCTCTATGGATAATCATTTCCTTGGATATCTTCATAATTATTCGCTTTTCTATTAATTGCTCGACAGTAATTTGTTCACCCACCATATTATTTTCCTTCATGAGAGAAGCCTCTAGTGAAACATATGGCCCCCGGGTCTATCTTCCATATTATACTTTCTGATCTATAAGACAAAAATACCAAATATATCTTGCTGCAATTTATTTACTTTTCATCTCTTCAATCTTTTATATCTATCTCTATCAGATCTCATCCTTGCAAGTAACCATGAAGGGATTGACAACCCCTTTGTAGCACTGGGTGCAAGTGTTTGATTGTTTGTGTAGGTGCTAAGATTGGGGCCTTGTCTGTTCCTCCTACTGGATTGATACCTTGGTTCCCAACAAACTGAGGGAAATACTTATCTACTTTGTTGTATCACCCTTTCCTCTTCAAGGGAAAACCAACGCAAGCTGAAGAAGTAGCAAATGTTTACGCCAACTGTTGACTGAGGCGATTGGTTCTTGCCGTATAGTAGGCCTACCTTTGACGAATGCAGAGGACTGCCTCAGAAGGATTTGGTTGCCTTAGTCTTCCGGGTAAAGGTTTTAGTAATGCTACCTAACACTGGTTGTTCCATGCACTTTCTCTTCTCTGTCTCGTGGTTTGCCTTTTTGTTCTCCGACACAAGGATGGACTGTCTTCATGGACGCTTCGAACTACGTGCTTTGTATCCTGGTGACGACCTGGGGTTGATGGCTTCCTTTTCTTTCTGCTGTGTTCGTGAAGGTTCACTGAAATAATCAATGACAGACTGCAAAACAGAATGAACAACTATGTCCAACTCCAAAGCAGTCACGTCATCCATGTTATGTTCACCATCATTCGTACTGATGTTCACCAATACATGACTTGGATGAACTCCTTCATTCCCCAAATCTAGGCGAGGTCCGGATTTCTCCTTGGTGTACATAATCGTCTCTAACCCAACAGATTGGAAAGCCAAAGGGTTGACAAAATCAGTCGCCAGCAAGGTTGTGCTCGTGTTTCCATCCACTGCTTCTCGTGTCGATTAGTCTCCACTTCCTAGTTCCTATCATGTTGTTCCATGTGTGGACTGTTGCACAGTCGTATCGGCACAGTTCATCAGTCCAGTTGTCCCCTTAGTCTTATTATCAGTTGCGTCTGTTATGGCCGGCTGCAATGCACCTAATCCGACAACCCCCACCCCGTCTGTCGTAAACCGGATCACAAAGTCAGATCTTAACAGTTATGAATGATATGTACAATGCAACCCTTTAGAACCACAACCTGATGAAAACATAACAATGTACCGCATTGACTGTAATGGGGCGATGAGCTGGTACCTCGCTTCCAAGTACATCCTTCTGATTGGTACATGCGTATGTGGATCCTTGCATTCCTACATATGCACGCATAGCCGCTAATAATAAAGCTACATCATCATCCCGTCCTACATCAACATCCTCCGCTACATTGCATTCCAATGACCAAGTTTGAAAGTGGGATACCGGGTTCTCGACGATAACCCACAAGTATAGGGGATCGCAACAATTTTCGAGGGTAGAGTATTCAACCCAAATTTATTGATTCGACACAAGGGGAGCCAAAGAATATTCTTGAGTATTAGTAGCTGAGTTGTCAATTCAACCACACCTAAAAGACTTAATATCTGCAGCAAAGTGTTTAGTAGCAAAGTAGTATGGAAGTAAGGGTAACGGTGGCAAACGTGATAGTAGCAGTTTTGTAGTGATTGTAATAGTAGCAACGGAAAAGTAAGTTAGCAAAGAACAATATGTGGAAACCTCATAGGCAATGGATCAGTGATGGATAATTATCTCAGATGGCACTCATCATGCAATAGTTATAACATAGGGTGATATAGAACTAGCTCCAATTCATCAATGTAATGTAGGCATGTATTCCATATATAGTCATACATGCTTATGGAAAAGAACTTGCATGACATCTTTTGTCCTACCCTCCCGTGGCAGTGGGGTCCTAATGGAAACTAAGGGATATTAAGGCCTCCTTCTAATAGATAACCGAACCAAAGCATTAGCACTTAGTGAATACATGAACTCCTCAAACTACGGTAATCACCGGAAATAATCCCAGTTATTGTCACCCTGGGGGATGCGGATCATAACTTGTAATAGGTGTCTACAACTTGCAAGATAGGATCAAGAACACATATATATATTCATGAAAACATAATAGGTTCAGATCTGAAATCATGGCACTCGGGCCCTAGTGACAAGCATTAAGCATAGCAAAGTCATAGCAACATCAATCTAAGAACATACTGGATACTAGGGATCAAACCCTAAGAAAACTAACTCGATTACATGTTAAATCTCAACCAACCCATCATCGTCCAGCAAGCCTACGATGGAATTACTCACAAACGGCGGAGAGCATCATGAAATTGGTGATGAAGGATGGTTGGTGATGACGATGGCGTCTATTTCCCCTCTTCGGAGCCCAAATCAGGCTCCAAATTTGCCCTCTCGGGGAAGAATAGGAGGTGGCGGCGGCTCTGTATCGTAAAACACGATGAACTCTTCTTCTTGATTTTTTCCTCGTTGGATAGGAACTAATAGAAGTGGCAACAAGGTCAGAGTAGCCAAGGGGGCCCCACAAGACAAGGGGCGCGACCTAGGGGGCTTCCCTGGCTTTTGACCAGGTGGTGGCCCCTCATCGGTTTATTCTTTCGCCAATATTTATTATTAATTCCAAAAATATTCTCTGTAAATTTTGAGGCCAATCCGAGATATTTTATTTACGCACAAAAATAACACCAAGGCAATTCTGCTGAAAACATCGTCAGTCCAGGTTAGTTCTATTCAAATCATGCAAATTAGAGTCCAAAACAAGGGCAAAAGAGTTTGGAAAAGTAGATACGTGATAACCCACAAGCATAGGGGATCGCGACAGTTTTCGAGGGTTAGTATTTAACCCAAATTTTTTGATTCGACACATGGGGAGCCAAAGAATTTTCTTGAGTATTAGCAGTTGAGTTGTCAATTCAACCACACCTGAAACTTAGTATCTGCAAAAGAGTTTTAGTAGCACAGTAGTAACAAGAGCAGTGGAAATAGCAGCAGTAGCAACAGTGTAATAGCAACAGTAGCAAAGTAACTTAACGCAGAGCAGCGGTGAAAAGCTCGTAGGCATTGGATCGGTGATGTGTGAGTATGTTGGATGGCATTCATCACGCACCTGTGAAATCATGGGGAGATATGAAACTAGCTCCAGTTCGTCGATATAATGTAGGCATGCACTGCGTATATAGTCATACGTGCTTACGGAAAAGAACTTATATGACATCTATTGTCCATCCTTCCCGTGGCAGCAGGGTCCTAATGGAAACTACGGTATATTAAGGTTCTCCTTTTAATAAAGAACCGGAACAACGCATTAGCACATAGTGAATACATGGACTCCTCATACTATGGTCATCACCGGGAGTGGTTCCGGCTATTGTCACTCCGGGGTTGCCGGATCATAACACATAGTAGGTGACTAAAACTTGCAAGATAGGATCTAGAACACAATTATATTGCTGAAAACATAATATATTCAGATCTGAAATCATGACACTCGGGCCCTAGTGACAAGCATTAAGCATAGCAAAGTCATAGCAACATCAATCTAGGAACATAGTGGATACTAGGGATCAAACCCCATCAAAACTAACTCGATTACATGATAGATCTCATCCAACTCATCACCGTCCAGCAAGCCTACGATGAGATTACTCACGAACGGTGAAGAGCATCATGGGATTGGCGATGGAGGAAGGTTCATGATGACGATGGCGACGATTTCCCCTCTCCGGAGCCTAGAACGGACTCTAGATCTGACCTCCGGAGGAAGAACAGGTGGTGGAGGCGTCTTCGCCTCGAAAACACGGTGGAAACTCTTCTTCTGATTTTTTTTTCCACGACGATACGAACTAAATAGACTCGGGGAGAGAGGCGGCGGAACCACAGGGACTCCACGAGTCACCACGACACGGCCAGGGGGCGCGGCCTGGTGGCTCGTGGGCCCTGGCTGCGCCCCTCCGGTTGATTCTTGCGCCAGTATTTTTATATATTCCACAAAAATTCTCCGTAAATTTTCAGGACGTTCCGAGAACTTTTGTTTCTGCACCAAAACAACACCATGGCAATTCTGCTGAAAACAGCGTTAGTCCGGGTTAGTTCCATTCAAATCATGAAAATTAGAGTCCAAAACAAGGGTAAAAGAGTTTGGAAAAGTAGATACGATGGAGACGTATCAACTCCCCCAAGCTTAAAACTTTGCTTGTCCTCAAGCAATTCAGTTGACAAACTGAAAGAGACAAAAGAAAAACTTTGACAAACTGTGTTTGATCTTGTTGTTGCAACTATGTCTAACTCATATTCAGATTTTCAGCAAGATCACAAGCTAAACACATAAGCAATGATATTCAGGTCTCAAGGTAAACTCATATCAATAGCATAATCAACTAGCGAGCAATAATAATGAGTTTCAAATACTAACACTTCAATCAAAACAATCATAACACAATATGAACACGTGGTATCTTGCTAGCTCTTTCTGATACCGCAAAACATGACCGGGCTCTCTAATTGGTGCCTTTGTAAGAAGAGGATGACTCAATAGTAAAGTAAATGGATAGGCCCTTCGTAGAGGGAAGCATTGATTTGCAGAGGTGCAAGAGCTCAAGCTTTTGAAACAGAGAATAATAATTTGAGCGGTATGCTTTCATTGTCAATGCAATGACCAAGGGTTTACAATATCTTCCATGCTACACATATCATAGGCGGTTCCCAAACAGAAAAGTAAAGTTTTAACTCCCCCACAACTGATCCATCACACTCCACGGCTAGCCGAATCCTCGGGTACCGTCCATACCAACAACAATCCAGGGGGAGTTTTGTTTGTAATTATTTTGTGTTTTGAGCGTGGAACTGGGCATTCAATTACCGGCCCTTTTCTCATAAGTGATAGTGAATAAACATGTATCGAGTATAACACACCTAGCATGGAAGATACCGACCGCCCCTTGTCACCACATGAGCGGTTCAGGCATACGAAACAGATTATTGTTTGAGGATTTAGAGAATGGCACATGCAAATTTACTTGGAACGACAGGTAGATACCGCATATAGGTAGGTATGGTGGACTCTCATGGAACAACTTCGGGTTTATGGAAGTGGAAGCACAAGCAGTATTCCCGCTTAGTACAAGTGAAGGCTAGCAAAAGACTGGGAAGCGACCAACTAGAGAGCGACAACAGTCATCAAAATGCATTGAGATTAACCAACGTTGAATGCAAGCATGAGCAGGATATAAATCACCATGACCATGAATATTGTAGAGGCTATGTTGATTTGTTTCAACTACATGCATGAACATGTGCCAAGTCAAGCCACTTGAATCATTCAAAGGAGGATACCATCCTATCATACTACATCATGATCATCTCAAAATTCATATTGGCACCCAAAACAAACTATTACGAGCTCCTAGGTAATTAAGCATGGCATAAGCAGCTATGATCTCAAAGTTGTCATTGCAAACATGTTTCTCTCATAACAGAGCTGAATAGGAACGATGAGCTAGTCATATTTACAAAAACAAAATAGGTCGAGTTCATACCAGCTTTTCCAGACTCAACCACTTCATCATATATCGTCATTATTCCTTTCACTTGCATGACCGAATGATGTGAATAATAATAAGAGTGTTCGTGCATTGGACTAAGCTGGAATCTGCAAGCAAACTAAGAGGAGAAGACAAGGTAATATGGCTCACTAAAAGATAAACAATAAAGCATATGAGAGCCACTAATCATTGCAATCATGGTCTTCTACCTCGACCCAAAGGAAAAGAAAACTATTTACACGGGGAAACTCCCAACAAGCAAAAAGAAGAACAAAAAATCTTTTTGGGTTTTCTCAAATCTAAGAAAACACACGAAAAAGAAAACAAGAAAAAGAAATAAACTAACATGGATAGCACAAGGGAAAAAGTGTGAACACCGACTATGAAAGTGAATATGTGAACATGAATGTAAAGTCGGTGAGAAACACGTACTCCCCCAAGCTTAGGCTTTGGGCCTAAGTTGGTTTACTCCCACGGATGGAAGTATCCTGCTTCGGGGTACTCCGGAGTATGCTGAGGTTGCCACTGCTGGGGGAGCTCCTCTAGCTCCCACGGATAAACTGGCGCCTGGTACTCAACTGGTGGCTCGGGCACGGGCGCCGGAGGCGGCGACATGCCCCAGTATGCGTAGATGTCCACGGGCATAATAATGTACCTGCCTGAATGAAGATTGAACAAAGAAGGAGCAGGCAAGGTAATAGTCTCACGAGTACCTTGGCTAAATACCAAGTTATAAATCATTCTTCTACCTGCATCTTTATCAAGAAAATCATGGCGAACCATGCTATCATAATCTAGATATCTCTCGGGAAGAAGCATCTCTTCCTCCTCATGCAGTCTAATAGGTATCTCAAAATGTCTAGCAAGACGGGTAGCGTAGATACCTCCATAAACAGCACCCTTGGTGCGGTTCATGTTCAACCGCTGAGATACTATTGTGCCCAAGCTATAAGTTCTATCGTTATAGAGAGCTTCGCACAGCACCGCAAGATCTGGGGAACTAAGAGCCCCAGCCTTCCCACGGCCAATCAAACATTTTCCCACAAATAATGAGAAGTACCAAAGTACGGTAAAATGCACACTGGCGACTCTAGCGCTAGATACTCCTCTCTCTTCGCCTACAGCAATAGTACTAATGAAAGCCTCCAAGTCACGTGGACGAGGTTCATGAATATCCCCATGGTAGGGTAATTTGTAAGCATTGCAAAATTCTTGAAGTGACATGCAATGGGGGATATCATATAGCTTGAATTTAACAGTAGGAGGATTCTTTCTAGGAGATAAATTAAAACTTTGTACGAACGTATTAGTGAGGAGTAAGTACTGCGGGCACTTATCTTCGATGAAGGTGGTAAGGCCTGCGTTTCCAACCAAATGATAAAAGTCCTCATAAATATCGGCGGCGTACAAGAACACGTCGCCTGGCCACTCGCATGCTCGAAATTCTGTGAGGCGAGGGACCAGATACTTGGGTTTCTTTTTATCAAGGTCATCTCCCTTGGGGTCATGGCTCGAAGAGCCTCTCAAGAACCTCTTCATTTTCCTTCTCCCTTTTCTGAAAATTTCTGAAATTTTTAGAGACTCAAAGAGAAGGTGAACTAAGCTCAATAAAACTCATAGCAACTGCTCCCATAAGTGCCTAGAGACTATATCATGCTTCAAAACCACTTGGGACCAACTAAAATTAGCATGCAAAGCTCAAGAACAGGGTCACCAAGGCTATAATAATACGCGAAGGATAAAGCACTAGAGCAAAAACTAATTGGACCAATGAAGGAGTCACATACCAAGGAGCAATTTCCCCAAAACAGTTTGGTGAATGGGGTTTTGCACAAGGAGATTGAAAAAGTGAGCAAAACGAGCAAGAACACGGGTTTGAGCTCTAAAAGGATTTTTTTTTTCCGGAGTAAGAAGAAGGAGATGGGGCCTGGGATAAGTGGAGGGGGGCCACGTGGGCCCCACAAGCTTGCATGGCGCGGCCAGGAGCACCGCGCCGTGTAGGCTTGTGGAACACTGGCACGCCTCCCTGACGTGTTATTTGCCCCAAAAATTCTCAAACATTCCAGAAAAATCATACTTGAGTTTCGGGAAGTTCTGAGAACTTTGATTTTTCGGTCACTTTTCCATGGAGCGGAAAAAGCAGAAAACAGGGCGAAAAGGCCAAAAGTAATATTTTTCTTCTAAGCTACAGAAAGTAAAAGTTAATAACAGCAGGTTGTGACTTCTAGGTTCATCCATCTCATGGTCATGAAAAGAAATTCATCAATGAGGTTGATCAAGTCTCCTTGATAAACTTTTTTCGAATCACATAAAATCGGAGAACTTTCGAATAATCACTAAGTTACCTCAATGGGGACGAGCATATCCCCAACAAGTATATGATCTCTCATATTGACAGTAGGAATAGGGAATTCAAAGCTTCCAATAACAATAGACGGAGATTTTTCAATAACATTGATGGAGTGAACATGGTATTGTTTCCTCAGGAAGTGCACCGTGTGCTCATTACCATTGACGTGGAAAGTGACATTGCCTTTGTTGCAATCAATAACAGCCCCTGTAGTATTTAAAAAGGGTCTTCCAAGAATAACACCCATAGTATCATCCTCGGGAATATCAAGAATAACAAAGTCTGTTAAGATAGTAACATTTGCAAAAACAACAGGTACATCCTCGCACATGCCTATAGGTATCGCAGTCGATTTGTTGGCCATTTGCAAATACATCTCAGTGGGTGTCAACTTTTCCAACTCAATTCTATGATATAAAGAGAGAGGCATAACACTAACACCGGCTCCAGGATCACACAAAGCAGTTCTAACGTAGTTTCCTTTGATGGAGCAAGGTATAGTGGGCACTCCGGGATCACCGTTTCTTAGGAGTTCCACCCTTGAAAGTGTAATTGGCAAGCATGGTGGCGATCTCCATATCAGGTACCTTTCTATTATTCGTGATGATGTCTTTTATATATTTGCCATATGGAGACATCTTGAGGATATCAGTTAAGCGCATTTGCAAAAAGATAGGTCTAATCATCTCAGCAAAGCGCTCAAAATCCTCATCATCCTTTTTCTTGGATGGTTTGGGAGGAAAGGGCATGGGTTTCTGAACCCATGGTTCTCTTTCCTTACCATGCTTCCTAGCAATAAAATCACTCTTATCGTATCTCTTGCTCTTACGATGTGGGTTATCAAGATCAACAGGAGGTTCAATCTCCACATCGTTATCATTGCTAGGTTGAGCATCTACATGAGCATCATTATCTATATTATCACTAGGCTCATGTTCATCACCAGATTGTGTTTCAGCATCACAGATGGAAACATCATTAGGATTTTCTGGTGTAGCAGCAGTGGGTTCACCAGTATGCAGGTTCCTATCATCTTTCTTTTTCTTTCTATGATCAGGATGAATAGGTGCATCAGTGTTTACCCTTTGAGAATCTTCTCTAATTCTATTAGGATGACCTTCAGGATACAAAGGATCCTGAGTCATTTTACCGCCTCTAGTAACGACTCTAACAGAATTATCATTCAATTCATTGAGCAAGTCGTTTTGCGACTTAAGTACTTGTTCTACTTGGGTGGTGACCATAGAAGCATGTTTCGTGATAAGCTTAAGGTCACAAGCATTCCTATCCATGCAAGCACTTAGACGATCAATCATACGAGCACTTTGCTCCAGTTGTCTGCTAACGTAATCATTGAAACTATGTTGTTTGGCAACAAAGTTATCAAACTCATCAAACCATAGGCTAGCAGGTTTATTATAAGGGACATCACTCTCATTAAATCTACAAAGAGAATTTACCTCTACTACATGTGTCGGGTTATCGAGACGATGTATTTCTTTGATAGGTGGTAGATTTTTAACGTCTTCAGATTTAATACGCTTCTCTTTCATAGGTTTCTTGGCTTCTTACATATCTTCAGGACTAAGGAATAGAATGCCTCTTTTCTTTGGAGTTGGCTTCGGAGGTGGTTCGGGAATATTCCAAGCATTATCGTCGATCGACATATTATTCAATAGAGTTTCAGCTTGTTCCATAGTTCGTTCCCTGAAAACACAACCAACACAACTATCTAGGTGATCCCTAGAAGTATCGGTTACTCCATTATAAAAGATATCAAGTACTTCATTCTTCTGGAGAGGATGATCAGGCAAAGCATTGAGCAACTGGATAAGCCTCCCCCGAGCTTGTGGGAGACTCTCTTCTGCAATCTGCACAAAGTTATATATTTCCTGCAAGGCAGCTTGTTTCATATGAGCAGGAAAATATTTTTCGCAGAACTAGTAAGTCATATCCTGGGGACTACGCACACAACCAGGAGCAAGAGAATTGAACCAAGATTTAGCATCACCCTTTAGCGAGAAAGGAAATAGCTTGAGGATAAAGTAGTGGCGGATTTTCTCCTCACTAGTGAATAGGGTGGCTATATCGTTCAATTTGGAGAGATGTGCTATCATGGTCTCAGATTCATACCCATGAAAAGGATCAAGTTCGACCAGAGAGATTAACTCAGGGTCGACAGAGAATTCATAATCTTTAGCAGTGATAAAGATGGGTGAAGTAGCAAACTTAGGATCGTATCTCATTCTAGCGTTCAGCGATTTTTCCTTCCACTTGCGTAGAAGATTCTCAACATCATAACTATCCTTACAAGCAAGAAAATCTTCAGCTACCTCTCCCTCCATAACATAACCCTTGGGTATATCAGACAATTCATATCTAGGGGAGCTAGGTCTAACAGGTGTAGCAACAGGTTCTATCTCAAAAGTTTCAGCAGTCTCAGAAGTATCATCGCACTCAGCGGTAACTCTAGCAATATGAGCATCTAGGAATTTACCTAGTGGTAAATTATCAAGCAAAGTATCATCATGAGCATCATGCATAGCAGAGATAGCATCATCTAGCACAGGCGACATATCAGGAGTACCAATAGGTGGTGGTGTCGCAAATTTACTCATGACAGAAGGAGAATCAAGTGCAGAGCTAGATGGCAGTTCCTTACCTGTCCTCATAGTTGAGGGCAAGACTTTGGTTTTTTGATCTTTCAAATTCCTCATAGTGACCAGCAAATGAAAATCCCAAGTGACTCAGAGAATATAGCTATGCTCCCCCGCAACAGCGCCAGAAAAAGGTCTTGATAACCCACAAGTATAGGGGATCGCGACAGTTTCGAGGGTAAGTATTTAACCCAAATTTGTTGATTCGACACAAGGGGAGCTTAAGAATATTCTTGAGTATTAGCAGTTGAGTTGTCAATACAACCACACCTGAAACTTAGTATCTGCAAAATAGTTATAGTAGCACAGTAGTAACAAGAGCAGTGGAAATAGCAGCAGTAGCAACAGTGTAACAACAACAGTAGCAAAGTAACTTAACAAAGAGCAGCAGTGAAAAGCTCGTAGGCATTGGATCGGTGATGTGTGAGAATGCTGGATGGCATTCATCATGCAACTGTGAAATCATGGGGAGATATGTAACTAGCTCCAGTTCGTCAATATGATGTAGGCATGCACTCTGTATATACTCATACGTGCTTACGGAAAAGAACTTGTATGACATCTATTGTCCATCCCTCCCGTGGCAGCGGGGTCCTAATGGAAACTACGGGATATTAAGGTTCTCCCTTTAATAAAGAACCAGAACAACGCATTAGCACATAGTGAATACATGGACTCCTCATACTATGGTCATCACCGGGAGTGGTTCCGGCTATTGTCACTCCGGGCGGATCATAACACATAGTAGGTGACTAAAACTTGCAAGATAGGATCTAGAACACAATTATATTGCTGAAAACATAATATATTCAGATCTGAAATCATGGCACTCGGGCCCTAGTGACAAGCATTAAGCATAGCAAAGTCATAGCAACATCAATCTAGGAACATAGTGGATACTAGGGATCAAACCCCATCAAAACTAACTCGATTACATGATAGATCTTATCCAACTCATCACCGTCCAGCAAGCCTACAATGAGATTACTCACGAACGGTGAAGACCATCATGGGATTGGCGATGGAGGAAGGTTGATGATGACGATGGCGACGATTTCCCATCTCCGGTGCCGAGAACGGACTCCAGATCTGACCTTCGAAGGAAGAACAGGTGGTGGCGGAGGCTCCGCCTCGAAAACACGATGGAAACTCTTCTTTTGATTTTTTCCAAGACGATACGGACTAAATAGACTCGGGGAGAGAGGCAGCAGAGCCATAGGGACTCCACGAGTCACCACGGCGCGGCCAGGGGGGCCGCGGCCTGGTGGCTCGTGGGCCCCTGGCTGCGCCCCTCCAGTTGATTCTTGCGCCTGTATTTTTTATATATTCCACAAAAATTCTCCGTAAATTTTCAGGACGTTCTGAGAACTTTTGTTTCTGCACAAAAACAACACCATGGCAATTCTGCTGAAAATAGCGTCAGTCCGGGTTAGTTCCATTCAAATCATGCAAATTAGAGTCCAAAACAAGGGCA
The DNA here is from genome assembly GCF_904849725.1 of Hordeum vulgare subsp. vulgare. Taxonomy (NCBI): domain Eukaryota; kingdom Viridiplantae; phylum Streptophyta; class Magnoliopsida; order Poales; family Poaceae; genus Hordeum; species Hordeum vulgare. The sequence goes on from NC_058518.1 coordinate 379,849,818, forward strand.
AAAGAGTTTGGAAAAGTAGATACAATGGAGACGTATCAATACGTTGGAGACGTATTGTTGGGGAACGTCGCATGGGAAACAAAAATTTTCCTACGCGCACGAAGACCTATCATGGTGATGTCCATCTACGAGAGGGGATGAGTGATCTACGTACCCTTGTAGATCGTACAGCAGAAGCGTTAGTGAACGCGGTTGATGTAGTGGAACGTCCTCACGTCCCTCGATCCGCCCCGCGAACAATCCCGCGATCAGTCCCACGATCTAGTACCGAACGGACGGCACCTCCGCGTTCAGCACACGTACAGCTCGACGATGATCTCGGCCTTCTTGATCCAGCAAGAGAGACGGAGAGGTAGAAGAGTTCTCTGACAGCGTGACGGTTCTCCGGAGGTTGGTGATGACCTTGTCTCAGCAGGGCTCCGCCCGAGCTCCGCAGAAACGCGATCTAGAGGAAAAACCGTGGAGGTATGTGGTCGGGCTGCCGTGGAAAAGTCATCGTAAATCAGCCCTAAAACCTCCGTATATATAGGTGAGAGGGAGGGGACCTTGCCTTGGGGCTCAAGGAGCCCCAAGGGGGTCGGCCGAGCCAAGGGGGGAAGACTCCCCCCCCCAAACCGAGTTGCACTTGGTTTGGTGGGAGGGAGTCCTTCCCTTCCTTCCCACCTCCTCCCTTTTTTTCCTTTTCTCTTGATTTTCTCTTCTTGGCGCATAGGGCCCTTTTGGGCTGTCCCACCAGCCCACTAAGGGCTGGTGTGTCACCCTCAAGGCCTATGGGCTTCCCCGGGGTGGGTTGCCACCCCCCCCCCCCCCGGTGAACTCCCGGAACCCATTCATCATTCCCGGTACATTCCCGGTAACTCCGGAAACCTTTCGGTAATCAAATGAGGTCATCCTATATATCAATCTTCGTTTCTGGACCATTCCGGAAACCCTCGTGAAGTCCGTGATCTCATCCGGGACTCCGAACAACATTCGGGAACCAACCATATAACTCTAATACGCATAAAACAACGTCGAACCTTAAGTGTGCAGACCCTGCGGGTTCGAGAACTATGCAGACATGACCCGAGAGACTCCTCGGTCAATATCCAATAGCGGGACCTGGATGCCCATATTGGATCCTACATATTCTACGAAGATCTTATCGTTTGAACCTCAGTGCCAAGGATTCATATAATCCCGTATGTCATTCCCTTTGTCCTTCGGTATGTTACTTGCCCGAGATTCGATCGTCAGTATCCGTATACCTATTTCAATCTCGTTTACCGGCAAGTCTCTTTACTCGTTCCGTAATACAAGATCCCGCAACTTTACATTAAGTTACATTGCTTGCAAGGCTTGTGTGTGATGTTGCATTACCGAGTGGGCCCCGAGATACCTCTCCGTCACACGGAGTGACAAATCCCAGTCTCGATCCATACTAACTCAACTAACACCTTTGGAGATACCTGTAGAGCATATTTATAGTCACCCAGTTACGTTGCGACGTTTGATACACAAAGCATTCCTCCGGTGTCAGTGAGTTATATGATCTCATGGTCATAGGAATAAATACTTGACACGCAGAAAACAGTAGCAACAAAATGACACGATCAACATGCTACGTCTTATTAGTTTGGGTCTAGTCCATCACGTGATTCTCCTAATGACGTGATCCAGTCATCAAGCAACAACACCTTGTTCATAATCAGAAGACACTGACTATCTTTGATCAACTGGCTAGCCAACTAGAGGCTTGCTAGGGACGGTGTTTTGTCTATGTATCCACACATGTAAATGAGTCTTCATTCAATACAATTATAGCATGGATAATAAACGATTATCTTGATACAGGAATTATAATAATAACTATATTTATTATTGCCTCTAGGGCATAATTCCAACAGTCTCCCACTTGCACTAGAGTCAATAATCTAGCCCTCACATCACCATGTGAATTACATTGTAATAAATCTAACACCCATACAGTTCTGGTGTTGATCATGCTTTGGCCGTGGAAGAGGTTTAGTCAGCGGGTCTGCTACATTCAGATCCATGTGCACTTTGCATATATTCACGTCCTCTCCCTCGACGTAGTCGCGGATGAGGTTGAAGCGTCGTTTGATGTGTCTGGTCTTCTTGTGAAACCGCGGTTCCTTTGCTAAGGCAATGGCACCCGTGTTGTCATAGAACAAGGTTATTGGATTCAGTGTGCTTGGCACCACTCCAAGATCCGTCATGAATTGCTTCATCCAGACACCCTCCTTAGCCGCCTCCGAGGCAGCCATGTACTCCGCTTCACATGTAGAATCTGCCACGACGCTTTGCTTGGAACTGCACCAGCTTACTGCAACCCCATTAAGAATAAATACGTATCCGGTTTGCGACTTAGAGTCGTCCGGATCTGTGTCAAAGCTTGCATCGACGTAACCTTTTACGGCGAGCTCTTCGTCACCTCCATACACGAGAAACATCTCCTTAGTCCTTTTCAGGTACTTCAGGATATTCTTGACCGCTGTCAAGTGATCCACTCCTGGATTACTCTGGAACCTACCTGCCATACTTATGGCCAGGCTAACATCCGGTCTAGTGCACAGCATTGCATACATGATAGAACCTATGGCTAAAGCATAGGGGACGGAGCGCATATGCTCTCTATCTTCATCAGTTGCTGGGCACTGAGTCTTACTCAATCTCGTACCTTGCAGAACTGGCAAGAACCCTTTCTTGGACTGTTCCATTTTGAACCTCTTCAAAACTTTATCAAGGTATGTGCTTTGTGAAAGTCTATCACGCGTTTTGATCTATCCCTATAGATCTTAATGCCTAGAATGTAAGCAGCTTCTCCTAGGTCCTTCATAGAGAAACTTTTATTCAAGTAACCTTTTATGCTCTCCAAAAACTCTACGTTGTTTCCAATCAGTAATATGTCATCCACATATAATATTAGAAACGCCACAGAGCTCCCACTCACTTTCTTGTAAATACAAGATTCTCCAACCACTTGTATAAACCCAAATGCTTTGATCACCTCATCAAAGCGTTTGTTCCAACTGCAAGATGCTTGCACCAGTCCATAAATGGATCACTGGAGCTTGCACACCTTGTCAGCATTCTTAGGATCGACAAAACCTTCGGGTTATATCATATACAACTCTTCCTTAAGGAAACCGTTAAGGAACGCCGTTTTGACATCCATTTGCCAGATTTCATAATCGAAAAATGAAGCTATTGCTAACATGATTCTGACGGACTTAAGCATTGCTACGGGTGAGAAAGTCTCATCGTAGTCAACTCCTTGAACTTGTGAAAAACCCTTTGCCACAAGTCGAGCTTTATAAATGGTCACATTGCCGTCAGCGTCCGTCTTCCTCTTAAAGATCCATTTGTTCTGCATGGCCTTGCGGCCCTCAGGTAGTACCTCCAAAGTCCACACTTTGTTCTCATACATGGATCCTATCTTGGATTTCATGGCCTCTAGCCATTTGTTGGAATCTGGGCCCACCATTGCTTCTTCATAATTTGCAGGTTCATTGTTGTCTAACAACATGATTGATAAGACGGGATTACCGTACCACTCTGGAGCAGCACGTGGTCTCGTCGACCTGCGTGGTTCGACAGAAACTTGAACTGGAGTTTCATGATCATCATCATTAACTTCCTCCTCAACCGGCGTCGCAATGACAGAGGTTTCCCCTTGCCCTGCGCCACCATCCAGAGGGATGAGAGGTTCGACAACCTCGTCAAATTCTATCTTCCTCCCACTCAATTCTCTCGAGAGAAACTCCTTCTCGAGAAAAGCTCCATTTTTAGCAACAAACACTTTGCCCTCGGATTTGAGATAGAAGGTGTACCCAACTGTCTCTTTTGGGTAACCTATGAAGACGCACTTTTCCGCTTTGGGTTCCAGCTTTTCAGGCTGAAGCTTTTTGACATAAGCATCACATCCCCAAACTTTAAGAAACGACAACTTTGGCCTTTTGCCATACCACAGTTCGTATGGTGTCGTCTCAACGGATTTTGATGGTGCCCTATTTAAAGTGAATGCAGCTGTTTCTAATGCATAACCCCAAAATGATAACGGCAAATCAGTAAGAGACATCATAGATCGTACCATCTCTAATAGAGTACGATTACGACGTTCGGACACACCATTACGCTGTGGTGTTCCAGGCGGTGTTAACTGTGAAACAATTCCACATTGTCTTAAGTGAGTACCAAACTCGAAACTCAGATATTCACCCCCATGATCAGACCGTAGGAACTTGATCTTCTTGTTACGATGATTTTCCACTTCACTCTGAAATTGCTTGAACTTTTCAAATTTTTCAGACTTGTGTTTCATCAAGTAGACATAACCATATCTACTTAAATCGTCAGTGAAGGTGAGAAAATAACGATATCCGCCGCGTGCCTCCACGCTCATCGGGCCACACACATCGGTATGTATGATTTCCAACAAGTCACTTGCACGCTTCATTGTTCCGGAGAACGGAGTCTTAGTTATCTTGCCCATGAGGCATGGTTCGCACGTGTCAAGTGAATCAAAGTCAAGTGACTCCAAAAGTCCATCAGCATGGAGTTTCTTCATGCGCTTTACACCAATATGACCTAAGCGGCAGTGCCACAAAAATATGGCGCTATCATTGTTAACTCTAACTCTTTTGGTCTCAATGTTATGCATATGCGTATCGCTATCAAGATTCAATATGAACAATCCTCTCACATTCGGTGCATGACCATAAAAGATGTTACTCATATAAATAGAACAACCATTATTCTCTGACTTAAAAGAGTAACCGTCTCGCAATAAACAAGATCCAGATATAATGTTCATGCTCAACGCAGGCACTAAATAAAAATGATTTAAGTTCATCACAAATCCTGACGGTAACTGAATTGACACTGTGCTGACGGCGATTGCATCAACCTTGGAACCATTTCCTACGCGCATCGTCACTTCATCTTTCGCCAGCCTTCGCCTATTCCGCAGTTCCTGTTTCGAGTTGCAAATATGAGCAACAGAACCGGTATCGAATACCCAGGCACTACTACGAGAGCTGGTTAAGTACACATCAATAACATGTATATCAAATATACCTGATTTTTCTTTGGCCGCCTTCTTATCTGCCAGATACTTGGGGCAATTGCGCTTCCAGTGACCCATACCCTTGCAATAGTAACACTCCGTTTCTGGCTTAGGTCCAGCTTTGGGTTTCTTCGTCGGATTGGCAACAGGCTTGCCACTCTTCTTCGAATTGCCCTTCTTTCCTTTGCCGTTTCTCTTGAAACTAGTGGTCTTATTCACCATCAACACTTGATGCTCTTTACGGAGTTCAGACTCTGCTACTTTCAGCATCGCAAACAACTCGCCGGGAGACTTGTTCATCCCTTGCATGTTGTAGTTCAACACAAAGCCTTTATAGCTTGGCGGCAGTGATTGAAGGATTCTGTCAGTGATAGCTTCTTGCGGGAGTTCAATCCCCAGCTCAGCTAGACGGTTTGAGTACCCAGACATTTTGAGCACATGTTCACTGACAGATGAGTTTTCCTCCATCTTGCAAGCATAGAATTTATCGGAGGTCTCATACCTCTCGATCCGGGCGTTCTTCTGAAAGATAAACTTCAACTCCTGGAACATCTCAAATGCTCCATGACGCTCAAAGCGACGTTGAAGTCCCGGTTCTAAGCCATACAAGACTGCACATTGAACTATTGAGTAGTCCTCCTTACGTGCTAACCAAGCGTTCTTAACATCCTGATCAGCCGTAGCGGGTGGTTCATCTCCTAACGCAGCATTAAGGACATAATCCTTCTTCCCAGCTTGTAAGATTAGCTTAAGATTACGAGTCCAGTCTACAAAGTTGCTTCCATCATCTTTCAACTTAGCTTTCTCTAGGAACGTATTAAAATTCAGGATGACTGTCGCGTGAGCCATGATCTACAACACAAATATATTCAAAGTGGACTTAGACTATGTTCAAGATAATTAGAGTTTAACTTAATCAAATTATTCGCTAAAACTCCCACTCACAAAGTACATCTCTCTAGTCATTTGAGTGGTTCATGATCCACTTACACTAGCTCAAGTCCAATCATCACGTGAGTTGAGTATAGTTTCAGTGGTAAGCATCCCTATGCTAATCATATCATCTATATGATTCATGATCGACCTTTCGGTCTCATGTGTTCCGAGGCCATGTCTCCACATGCTAGGCTCGTCAAGCTTAACCGGAGTGTTCCGCGTGCGCAACTGTTTTGCACCCGTTGTATGTGAACGTTGAGTCTATCACACCCGATCATCACGTGGTGTCTCGAAACGACGAACTGTAGCAACGGTGCACAATCGGGGAGAACACAATTTCGTCTTGAAATTTTAGTGAGAGATCACCTCATAATGCTACCGTCGTTCTAAGCAAAATAAGGTGCATAAAAGGATTAACATCACATGCAATTCATAAGTGACATGATATGGCCATCATCACGTGCTTCTTGATCTTCATCACCAAAGCACCGGCATGATCTTCTTGTCACCGGCGCCACGCCATGATCTCCATCAACGTGTTGCCATCGGGGTTGTCGTGCTACTCATGCTATTACTACTAAAGCTACATCCTAGCAAAATAGTAAACGCATCTGCAAGCACAAACGTTAGTATAAAGACAACCCTATGGCTCCTGCCGGTTGCCGTACCATCGACGTGCAAGTCGATATTTCTATTACAACATGATCATCTCATACATCCAATATATCACATCACATCGTTGGCCATATCACATCACAAGCATACCCTGCAAAAACAAGTTAGACGTCCTCTAATTTTGTTGTTGCATGTTTTACGTGGTGACCAAGGGTATCTAGTAGGATCGCATCTTACTTACGCAAACACCACAACGGAGATATATGAGTTGCTATTTAACCTCATCCAAGGACCTCCTCGGTCAAATCCGATTCAACTAAAGTTGGAGAAACCGACACTTGCCAGTCATCTTTGAGCAACGGAGTTACTCGTAACGATGAAACCAGTCTCTCGTAAGCGTACGAGTAATGTCGGTCCAAGCCGCTTCAATCCAACAATACCGCGGAATCAAGAAAAGACTAAGGAGGGCAGCAAAACGCACATCACCGCCCACAAAAACTTTTGTGTTCTACTCGATAAGACATCTACGCATGAACCTAGCTCATGATGCCACTGTTGGGGAACGTCGCATGGGAAACAAAAAATTTCCTACGCGCACGAAGACCTATCATGGTGATGTCCATCTACGAGAGGGGATGAGTGATCTATGTACCCTTGTAGATCGTACAGCAGAAGCGTTAGTGAACGCGGTTGATGTAGTGGAACGTCCTCACGTCCCTCGATCCGCCCCGCGAACAATCCCGCGATCAGTCCCACGATCTAGTACCGAACGGACGGCACCTCCGCGTTCAGCACACGTACAGCTCGACGATGATCTCGGCCTTCTTGATCTAGCAAGAGAGACGGAGAGGTAGAAGATTTCTCCGGCAGCGTGATGGCACTCCGGAGGTTGGTGATGACCTTGTCTCAGCAGGGCTCCGCCCGAGCTCCGCAGAAACGCGATCTAGAGGAAAAACCGTGGAGGTATGTGGTCGGGCTGCCGTGGAAAAGTCGTCGTAAATCAGCCCTAAAACCTCCGTATATATAGGTGGGAGGGAGGGGACCTTGCCTTGGGGCTCAAGGAGCCCCAAGGGGGTCAGCCGAGCCAAGGGGGGAAGACTCCCCCCCTAAACCGAGTTGGACTTGGTTTGGTGGGAGGGAGTCCTTCCCTTCCTTCCCACCTCCTCCCTTTTTTTTCTTTTCTCTTGATTTTCTCTTCTTGGCGCATAGGGCCCTTTTGGGCTGTCCCACCAGCCCACTAAGGTCTGGTGTCCCCCCCCCGGTGAATTCCCGGAACCCATTCGTCATTCCCGATACATTCCCGGTAACTCCGAAAACCTTCCGGTAATCAAATGAGGTCATCCTACATATCAATCTTCGTTTCCGAACCATTCCGTAAACCCTCATGACGTCCGTGATCTCATCCTGGACTCCGAACAACATTCGGGAACCAACCATATAACTCTAATACGCATAAAACAACGTCGAACCTTAAGTGTGCAGACCCTGCGGGTTCGAGAACTATGCAGACATGACCCGAGAGACTCCTCGGTCAATATCCAATAGCGGGACCTGGATGCCCATATTGGATCCTACATATTCTACGAAGATCTTATCGTTTGAACCTCAGTGCCAAGGATTCATATAATCCCATATGTCATTCCCTTTGTCCTTCGGTATGTTACTTGCCCGAGATTCGATCGTCAGTATCCGTATACCTAGTTCAATCTCGTTTACCGGCAAGTCTCTTTACTCGTTCCGTAATACAAGATCCCGCAAGTTTACATTAAGTTACATTGCTTGCAAGGCTTGTGTGTGATGTTGCATTACCGAGTGGGCCCCGAGATACCTCTCCGTCACACGGAGTGACAAATCCCAGTCTCGATCCATACTAACTCAACTAACACCTTCGGAGATACCTGTAGAGCATATTTATAGTCACCCAGTTACGTTGCGACGTTTGATACACAAAGCATTCCTCCGGTGTCAGTGAGTTATATGATCTCATGGTCATAGGAATAAATACTTGACACGCAGAAAACAGTAGCAACAAAATGACACGATCAACATGCTACGTCTTATTAGTTTGGGTCTAGTCCATCACGTGATTCTCCTAATGACGTGATCCAGTCATCAAGCAACAACACCTTGTTCATAATCAGAAGACACTGACTATCTTTGATCAACTGGCTAGCCAACTAGAGGCTTGCTAGGGACGGTGTTTTGTCTATGTATCCACACATGTAAATGAGTCTTCATTCAATACAATTATAGCATGGATAATAAACGATTATCTTGATACAGGAATTATAATAATAACTATATTTATTATTGCCTCTAGGGCATAATTCCAACATACAATCATGCTTATACTCAATATTAATTAATAACAAAACGTACAAATGACGGAGGTGCTCTCTAACTAGTGCCTTTTTATAAGAAGAGGAAGACTCAACAGTAAAGTAAAATAGATAGGCCCTTCGCAGAGGGAAGCATTGATTTACAGAGGTGCCAGAGCTCGAGCTTTTTAAAACAGGGATGAATCATAATTTTGGGAGGTATGCTTTCATTGTCAACATAACACCTAAGAGATATCAATATCTTCCATGCTAGATACATTATAGGCGGTTCCCAAACAAAAAAAACAGGGATGAATCATAACTTTGGGAGGTATGCTTTCATTGTCAACATAACAACTAAGAGATATCGATATCTTCCATGCTAGATACATTATAGGCGGTTCCCAAACAAAAAAGAAAGTTTTTACTCCCCTCCACCAATCGATCACACTCCACGGTGGGCTGAATCCACGGGTACGGTCCATACAAACAATAATCCTGGGGGAGTTCTGTTTCATTATATTTGATTTGATTATGAGACTGGGCATCCCGAATACCAGCCATTTTCTCGTGAATGATAGTGAATCAACACATATCATAAGAATAACCCACCTAGCATGAAAGATACTGACAGCCCCTAGTCACTACATGAGCGATTCGGGCATACAAAACAGAATTTTTATTTGAAGATTTAGAGTATGGCACATGAAAATTTACTTGGGACGGCAGGTAAATGCCACATATAGGTAGGTATGGTGGACTCATATGGAACAACTTTGGGTTTATGGAAATGGATGCACAAGCAGTATTCCTGCTTAGTACAAGTGGAGGCTAGCAAGAGACTAGGAAGCGACCAACTAGAGAGCGACAACAGTCATAAACATGCTTTGAGGTTAACCAACATTGAATACAAGCATGAGTAGGATATAAATCACCATGAACATAAACATCGTGGAGGCTATGTTGGTTTTGTTTCAACTACATGTGTGAACATGTGCCAAGTCAAGGCATTCGAATCATCCAGAGGAAGATACCATTCTACCATACTACATCACAACCATTTTAATATGCATGTTGGCACTCAGGACAAATCATTATTCACTCCTAGCTAATTAAGCATGGCATGAGTAACTATAATTTCTAATTTTCATTGCAAACATGTTCAATCCATAATGAGTTGAATCCAGAATGATGAGCTAAACATATTTACAAAAACAAAATAGGTCGAGTTCATACCAGCTTTTCTCCATCTCAGTCATTTCATCATATATCATCATTATTGCCTTTCACTTGCATGACCGAACGGTGTGAAAAATAATAATAAGAGTGCACGGCATTGGACTAAGCTGGAGTTTGCAAGAAATAACTCAAAGGAGAAGGCAAGGTAATATGGGCTCTCTTATAGATAAACAATAATGCATATGAGAGCCACTCAGCATGTCATCGTGGTCTTCTCCTTACGACCCAAAGAATAAAGAAAAACTATTTACACGGGAAAGATCCCAACAAGCAAAATAAGAATGAGAAATCTTTTTGGGTTTTCTTTTAACACTACAGCTAAACAAACTAGAAGGTAAAGCTAGAACTATTTTTTTTTTTTGGATTTTCTCAAGGTTAATGAAATACACAAGAAGAAAGCAGAAAGAAGAAATAAGCTACCATGGATGGTACAATGAAAAAGTATGAACACCGACAACTGGAATGAGTGTGTGAACATGAATGTAATGTTGGTGACAAATACGTACTCCCCAAGCTTTGTATTTTGGCCTAAGTTGGTCTAGGTCCATGGATGGAAATAACCCTTTCCTCAATGCTGTGGAGGATACTGAGGGTTCCACTGGTTTGCGAGCTCCTGTGGCTCCCACTGGAAAACTAGAATGTGATATAGATCAATGGCTGGTGCAGGCTTAGGTGTTGGGGGTTGCGACAAGCCCCAATATTTGAAAATGTCCTCGGGCATAATAATGTACCTGCCTGAATGGATATCGAACAAACAAGGAGCTGGCAAAGTAATAATCTCACAAGTACCTTGACTGAATGCTAAGTTGTAAATCAGCCTCTTATCGTTATCTTTCTTAATAAAATCATGTGCTACCATACTATCATAATCTAAATATCTTATAGGGAGTAGCATTTCCTCTTCCTCGTCAAGCCTAATAGATATCTCAAAGTGTTTAGCTAAACGAGGTGCATAGATACCTCCAAATATAGGGCCCTTCGAACGGTTTAAGTTCAACCGTTGGGCTACTATAGCGCCCAGACTAAAAGTTCTATCAGCAAGTAAAGCGTGGCGCAGAATAGTGAGGTCGGGAGCACCGAGGCTTCCACTCTCGTCTCGACCAACTAAACCTCTCCCTGCAAATAATGAATAATAGCATAGAATAGGAAAATGTACACTGGCCGCTCTTGCCTTTGACACCCCTCTCTTTTCCCCTACAGTGATTGCGGCAATAAAACCTCAATGTCTCTACGACGTGGTTCACTAATGCTGCTCTCAAAAGGTATTTTGCAAACATTGCAAAAATCGTAAAGTGACATTTCCTTAGGCACATCATATAAATGAAATTCTACCATGGGAGGATTCTTCCTAGGATAAAAGTGAACATTTTGCACGAAAGTATTAGTAAGTAGGAGATACTGGTCACACTTATCATTGAGGAAGCCGGTGATGCCTGCATTCTCTACTAGATAATAGAAATCTTCATAAATTCTGGCCGCCCTCAAGAAGGCCTCACTTGGCCATTCACATGGTCGAACCTCCGCAGTGCGAGGAAAATAATATCTAGGCTTCTCATTTTCATTTTATTTAAAACCCAGCCTTGAAGAGTCTCTTAACAATCTCCTCATCCTTTCTTTCTCTGAAAAATTTCTCAAATTTTTAGTGAGTTCAAATAAAAATAAACTAAACTCAATAAAATTTATAGCAACTACTCCCACAAGTGCCTAGAGGCTATATCATGCATCAAAACTACTTAGGACCCTACAAATTTGACATGCAAGCTCAAGAACAAGGTCATTACAACAACAAAAAATTGCAAAATATAAAGCACTAGAACAAAACTAATTAGACCATTGGAGGAGTCACATACCGATGACCAATCCCCTAAAATAGTTTTGCAAATGGATCTTTGAGCAAGGAGATCGAAAATGGTAGCAAGATGAGCTAGAACACGGGTTTGAGCAATGGTGTTATTTTTTCTGGAGGAAGACAAGGCGGATGGGTGCGGGAGTAAGTGAAGGGGCCCCATGTGGGACCCACAAGCTAGGGGCACGTCCAGGGGGTGGCCACGCCCTGCAGGCTTGTGGCCCACTGGTGCAACCCCCTGTTGTATTCTTAGTGCCAAAAATTCTTAAATATTCCAGAAAAAATCACACTAAATTTTCAATACAGTCTGAGAAATTTTATTTTCAGGTCATTTTTCTATTGCACGGATAAAATGGAAAATAGAGATAGAATAGCATTTTTACTAAATTGAAACTAAAGAACATAAAATAGAAGTTGGATACAGAAGGTTGTGCTTTCTAAATTCATCCATCTCATGTCCGTCAAAAAGAATCCATCAATAAGGTTGATCAAGTCTTATTGACAATTTTTTTTTGAATGACATGGAACCACAGAATTTTTGAATAACACTAGGTTACCTCAATGGGGATATGCATGTCCCCAACAATAAGTATATCATATTTCTTCTTGACGGTAGGGAGAGGGATTTCAAAGTCTCCAATAATAATCGTTGATTTTTTTCAATGGAGTTGATACTATAAACTTGAGGTTGTTTCTTCGGAAAGTGTATCGTATGCTCATTACCATTAACATGAAAAGTGGCATTGCCTTTGTTGCAGTCAATAACAGCCCCTGCAGTATTCAGAAAGGGTCTACCAAGGATGATCGACATACTGTCGTCCTCAGGAATATCAAGAATAACAAAGTCAGTTAGGATAGTAACGTTTGCAACCACAACAAGCACATCCTCACAAACACCTATGGGTAAAGAAGTTGATTTATCAGCCATTTGCACGGAGATTTCAGTAGGTGTCAACTTATTCAAATCAAGTCTATGATATAAAGAGAAAGTCATAACACTGACACCGGCTCCAAGGTCACGTAAAGCAGTTTTAGCATAATTTCCTTTTATAGAGCATGGTATAGTAGGTACTCTGGGATCTCCTAGTTTCTCTGGTATTCCAACGTTAAAAGTATAATTAGCAAGCATGGTGGAAATCTCAGGATCCGGTATCTTCCTTTTATTCGTAACAATATCTTTCATATACTTAGCATAAGGAGACATTTTCAGAATATTAGTCAAGTGCATACGTGAAAAGACAGGTCTCAACATTTCAACAAAGCGCTCAAAATCCTCATCATCCTTCTTCTTGGATGGTTTAGGAGGAAAGGGCATGTGTTTCTGAATCCATGGTTCTCTTTCTCTACCATGCTTCCTAGAAACAAAGTCTCTTTTATCATATCTTTTGCTCTTAGGTTGTGGGTTATCAAGATCAACAGCAGGTTCAATCTCCACATCATTATCATTGCTAGGTTGAGCATCAACATGAACATCATCATTAATATTATCACTAGGTTCATGTTCATTACCAGACTATGTCTTCGCATCAGAAATAGAGATATCTTTTGGGTTTTCATGTGAATTTACAATAGGCTCACTAGCAGCATGGAAAGTCTTGTCGTCATCCTTTTTCCTCAAATTAGAAGGACCAGCTGCATTAGTATTAACTCTGTGAGAATCTTGCTCAATTCTCTTAGGATGACCCTCAAGATACAAAGGTTCGTGAGTCATTCTACCTCCTCTAGTCACAACTCTAACGTAATGATCATTGTTCTTACTAATGATCTCATTGAGCAAATCATTATGTGCCTTAAGTACTTGTACTACTTCAGTAGTTACCATGGAAGCATGTTTACTAATAAGCCTAAGATCATTAATGGTTCTACTCATATTTTCTCCCAAGCGATCAAGCATCTAAGCATTATGTTTCAACTTTCTACTAACATAAGCATTGAAATTTTCTTGCTTAACAATAAAGTTACTAAATTCATCCAAGCATGGGCTAGCAAACTTATTATAAGTAATATCGCCTTCATCAAATCTACGGAGAGAATTTACCTCTACTACCTGTGCCGGGTTATCAATCCCATGTATTTCTTCAATAGGTGGTAGATTCTTAACATATTCAGCTTTAATACCTTTTTCTTTCATAGATTTCTTTGCCTCTTGCATATCTTCAGGACTGAGGAATAGAATACCTCTTTTCTTTGGAGTTGGTTTTGGAGGTGGTTCGGGAATAGTCCAATCATTATCATTGCTCGATATATTATTCAATAGCAGTTCACCTTGTTCAACAGTTCGTTCCGTGAAAACACAACCAGCGCAAATATCTAGGTGGCCCCTAGAAGCATCGGTTAGTCCATTATAAAAGATATCAAGTACTTCATTTTCTTGAGAGGGTGATCAAGCAAAGCATTAAGCAACTGGAGAAGCCTCCCCCAAGCTTATGTGAGACTCTCTTCTTCATTTTGCACAAAGTTAAATATTTCCTAAAAGGAAGCTTGTTTCTTATGGCAGGAAAATATTTTTTAGAGAAGTAATATATCATATCCTGGAGACTACGCACACAACTAGGAGCAAGAGAATTAAATCATATATTAGCATCACCCTTTAATGAGAACGGGAACAAATTAATAATATAGTAATAACAAATTTTTTCCTCTTGAGGAAATAGGGTGGCTATATCATTCAATTTAGTAAGGTGTGCCACAACAGTTTCAGATTCGTAACCATGGAAAGGATCAGGTTCTACCAAAGTAATTAACTCGGGATTGATAGAGAATTCATAATCCTTAGCACTAACAAAGATAGGTGAAGTAGCAAACTTGGGATCATATTCCATTCTAGCATTCAAAGATTTTTTCCTTCCACCTGCATAGCAATTTCTTAAGATCATCTCTATCCTTACAAGCAAGAAAGTCCCTAGCTACTTCTCCTTTCATAAAATATATTAGGCAATTCATATCTAGGAGAGCTAGGTCTAGCAGGTGCATCATGGTGTTCAGTTTCAATAATTTCATCAGATTCGGAAATATCAGTTTCAGCATTCACTCTAGCAATTTGTTCATCAAGAAATTCACCTAGTGGCATAGTGGTATCAAGCAAAGTGTCATCATAAGCATCATGCATAGCAGAAGTAGCATCATGAATTACTTGCGACATATAAGATTCAGTAGCAGGTGGTGCTGTCAAAAATTTACTCATAACAGAAGGCGAATCAAGTGTAGAGCTAGATGGCAGTTCCTTACCTGTACTCGTAGTTGAGGGGTAGATCTTGGTTTAGCGTCTTTCAGATTCTTCATTGTGATCAAGAGATATAAATTTCAAGTGAGTCAGTGAATAGAGCTATGCTCCCCAGCAACGACGCCAGAAAAAGGTCTTGAAACCCACAAGTATAGGGGATCGCAATAGTTTTTGAGGGTAGAGTATTCAACCCAAATTTATTGATTCGACACAAGGGGAGCCAAAGAATATTCTCGAGTATTATCACCTCAATTGTCAATTCAACCGCACGTGAAAGACTTAATACCTGCAGCAAAGTATTTAGTAGCAAAGTAGTATGGAAGTAATGGTAACAATGGCAAACGTTACAATAGCAGTTTTGTAGTGATTGTAACAGTAGCAACGGAAAAGCAACTTAGCAAATATCAATATGTGGAAAGCTCGTAGGCAATGGATCAGTGATGGATAATTATGTCGGATGGCATTCAGCATGCAATAGTTATAACATAGGGTGATATAGAACTAGCTCCAATTCATCAATGTAATGGAGGCATGTATTCCATATATAGTCACACATGCTTATGGAAAAGAACTTGCATGACATCTTTTGTCCTACCCTCCCGTGGCAGCAGGGTCCTAATGGAAACTAAGGGATATTATGACCTCCTTTTAATAGAGAACCCGACCAAAGCATTAGTCTTTAGTAAATACGTGAACTCCTCAAACTACGGTAATCATCAGAAAGAATCCCAGTTATTGTCACCCTGGGGGATGCGGATCATAACTCGTAATAGGTGTCTACAACTTGCAAGATAGGATCAAGAACACATATATATTCATGAAAATATAATAGGTTCATATTTGAAATCATGGCACTTGGGCCCTAGTAACAAGCATTAAGCATAGCAAAGTCATAACAACATCAATCTCAGAACATAAGGGATACTAGGGATCAAACCCTAACAAAACTAACTCGGTTACATGGTAAATCTCATCCAACCGATCACCTTCCAGCAAGCCTATGATGGAATTACTCACGAACGACATAAAGTATCATGAAATTGATGATGAACAATGGTTGGTGATGACGACGGCGTCGATTTCCCCTCTCCGGAGTCCAAATTAGGATCTAGATTTGCCCCCCCCCCCAAGGAAGAACTGGAGGTGGAGGCGGCTCCGTCTCATAAAACGTGAGGAACTCTTCTTCTTGATTTTTTTCTCCTCGGATAGGAATTTATAGAAGTGGAAACAAGGTCGGAGGAGCCATAGGGGCCCCACAAGACAGGGGGCGCAACCTAGGGGGCGCCCTGGCTTGTGGCCAGGTGGTGGCCCTTCTTCGGTTGATTCTTTCGCCAATATTTTTTATTAATTCCAAAAATATTCTCCGTAAATTTTCAGGTCAATCCAAGAACTTTTATTTCTGCATAAAAATAACACGAAGACAATTCTACTGAAAACAGCGTCAGTCTACGTTAGTTCTATTCAAATCATGCAAATTAGAGTCCAAAACAAGGGCAACCGAGTTTGGAAAAGTAGATACGTTGGAGACGTAACAGTCAACACAGCCACCAACATCCTCCGCTATATTTACTTGATGTATTTGTTCACATAACGGGTAATCGGTACTGTTTGCATCATAGTTCTTCTCATTACCATGTGCATTACCATCGGCAACCAAGTTCGATATCGGGGTGGGTTCACGTGGTGATTTAGTATGTGAAGCTGGTTCAACGCTTGGAACCACATGCGTTAATTGCCACATGTAAAATCACAGATATAAGGCAATATAAACAAATGTAGAGACTAGAGCGACAACAACACTCAAACAATGTTAGTCTTGTCCTACAACAAGGCATTACGTGTTGTTGCTGGATTGATTTAGACCGACAAACGATAATTGAGGCCACGGTAGCCTCCTTATGTGCCACGCTCCCGTGTGAAAAGGTGCAAGTTGTGCTTGCCACACTTCGATAGTGCTGGGGCATTGTAATATTGTTGCCACCGTCTAAAAATCCAAGATAGTTACCATTATCACCAAGCGGTGATGAACCATTTGTAACATCAAGTTGAAGACAACTTTCTACAAAGGTAATATTGTTTCCATCTTCAAGTAAGCCATTTGCAAATGTCTGGTACAAATGGGGGACATGATTCGAAGATTGGCTAGCGCAAGAAGCACCAAACTGATTCACGTTCGTACTCTATGCAAGAACGCGATGAACTACTGTCAGTGTTCCATGCAGCAGCTGTGGAATAATAAGGGAACTAGACCTAAGACAAATTGTTTCTGAACTGAACAAGAGGTAAATTCAAAGACAACAAGCTTCGGAAATAACGCCCGACCCAACTAATTCGACGGTACACCAAACAAAAAGGAAAATCTTTGGTGATTACGATAACTTACTTCTTCCCACGGTTGAAACAGACACCCACTAGCCACCTTTATGCACGGTGTGCATGTCTGTCGGTGGAACCAGTCTCACGTAAGCGTACGTGTAAAGTCGGTCTGGGCCGCTTCATCCAAATATTATATTAAACTCGTAGTATATATTAAATATTTTTTTAAATACTCATATCTTTTAAACCGTAACTCCAAATTTAACATATTATACATGGAATTTGATTAGAAAAATATGTAGAATTTAAATATGATATTATTTTATATGTTAAACGTTTAATAAAAATACTATCTGGGGTGCAGTCTTAATAAATAAGTCATTATTCGTCTTTCTTTCATACCGGTACTCATCCGGGTTGGGGATGAACACGTCAACAAAATCAGGATTAGAGATGAAACTGAAGGTCACTTGACTGATTCTTTGTATGTATTAAATCTACATGCAAGCCGTGTTAAAATAGAAGACCTGGGAAATTTTAAACTACATTTTTGTAGGATAAGACCATCTTTATTTGTATCATAACTATAAATTCTCAAATTATAGACATTTTTTATAAATTAAGAGCGTGTGCCGTGTGGTATTGTTGGAAATATGCCCTAGAGGCAATAATAAATTAGTTATTATTATATTTCTTAGTTCATGATAATCGTTTATTATCCATGCTATAATTGTATTGATTGGAAACACAATACTTGTGTGGATACATAGACAAAACACTGTCCCTAGTAAGCCTCTAGTTGACTAGCTCGTTGATCAAAGATGGTCAAGGTTTCCTGGCCATAGGCAAGTGTTGTCACTTGATAACGGGATCACATCATTAGGAGAATCATGTGATGGACTAGACCCAAACTAATAGACGTAGCATGTTGATCATGTCATTTTGTTGCTACTGTTTTCTGCGTGTCAAGTATTTGTTCCTATGACCATGAGATCATATAACTCACTGACACCGGAGGAATGCTTTGTGTATCAAACGTCGCAACGTAACTGGGTGACTATAAAGATGCTCTACAGGTATCTCCGAAGGTGTTCGTTGAGTTAGTATGGATCGAGACTGGGATTTGTCACTCCGTGTGACGGAGAGGTATCTCGGGGCCCACTCGGTAATACAACATCACACACAAGCCTTGCAAGCAATGTGACTTAGTGTAAGTTACGGGATCTTGTATTACGGAACGAGTAAAGAGACTTGCCGGTAAACGAGATTGAAATAGGTATGCGGATACTGACGATCGAATCTCGGGCAAGTAACATACCGAAGGACAAAGGGAATGACATACGGGATTATACGAATCCTTGGCACTGAGGTTCAAACGATAAGATCTTCGTAGAATATGTAGGATCCAATATGGGCATCCAGGTCCCGCTATTGGATATTGACCGAGGAGTCTCTCGGGTCATGTCTACATAGTTCACGAACCCGCAGGGTCTGCACACTTAAGGTTCGACGTTGTTTTATGCGTATTTGAGTTATATGGTTGGTTACCGAATGTTGTTCGGAGTCCCGGATGAGATCACGGACGTCACGAGGGTTTCCGGAATGGTCCGGAAACAAAGATTGATATATAGGATGACCTTATTTGATTACCGGAAGGTTTTCGGAGTTACCGGGAATGTACCGGGAATGACGAATGGGTTCCGGGAGTTCACCGGGGGGGGGGGGGGGCAACCCACCCCGGGGAAGCCCATAGGCTTTGGGGAGACACACCAGCCCTTAGTGGGCTGGTGGGACAGCCCCAAGGGGGCCTATGCGCCAAGAATAAGAAATCAAAGGAAAAGAGAAAAAAAAGGAGGGAGGAAGTGGGAAGGGAGGGGGACTCCTCCCACCAAACCAAGTCCAACTCGGTTTGGGGGGGGAGTCCTCCCCCCCTTGGCTCGGCCGACCCCTTGAGGGTCCCTTGGACCCCAAGGCAAGGTCCCCCTCCCTCCTCCTATATATATGGAGCAATTAGGGCTGATTTGAGACAACTTTCTCACGGCTGCCCGACCACATACCTCCATAGTTTTTCCTCTAGATCACGTTTCTGCGGAGCTCGGGCGGAGCCCTGCTGAGACAAGATCATCACCAACCTCCGGAGCGCCGTCACGCTGCCGGAGAACTCTTCTACCTCTCCGTCTCTCTTGCTGGATCAAGAAGGCCGAGATCATCGTCGAGCTGTACGTGTGCTGAACGCGGAGGTGCCGTCCGTTCGGTGCTAGATCGTGGGACTGATCGCGGGATTGTTCGCGGGGCGGATCGAGGGACGTGAGGACGTTCCACTACATCAACCGCGTTCTCTAACGCTTCTGCTGTATGATCTACAAGGGTACGTAGATCACTCATCCCCTCTCGTAGATGGACATCACCATGATAGGTCTTCGTGCGCATAGGAAATTTTTTGTTTCCCATGCGACGTTCCCCAACAGTGGCATCATGAGCTAGGTTCATGCGTAGATGTCTTCTCGAGTAGAACACAAAAGGTTTTGTGGGCGGTGATGTGCGTTTTGCTGCCCTCCTTAGTCTTTTCTTGATTCCGCGGTATTGTTGGATTGAAGCGGCTTGGACCGACATTACTCGTATGCTTACGAGAGACTGGTTTCATCGTTACGAGTAACTCCGTTGCTCAAAGATGACTGGCAAGTGTCGGTTTCTCCAACTTTAGTTGAATCGGATTTGACCGAGGAAGTCCTTGGATGAGGTTAAATAGCAACTCATATATCTCCGTTGTGGTGTTTGCGTAAGTAAGATGCGATCCTACTAGATACCCATGGTCACCACGTAAAACATGCAACAACAAAATTAGAGGACGTCTAACTTGTTTTTGCAGGGTGTGATTGTGATGTGATATGGCCGACGATGTGATGTGATATATTGGATGTATGAGATGATCATGTTGTAATAGAAATATCGACTTGCACGTCGATGGTACGGCAACCGGCAGGAGCCATAGGGTTGTCTTTATAACTAACGTTTGTGCTTGCAGATGCGTTTACTATTTTGCTAGGACGTAGTTTTAGTAGTAATAGCATGAGTAGCACGACAACCCCGATGGCGACACGTTGATGGAGATCATGATGATGGAGATCATGGTGTGACGCCGGTGACAAGAAGATCGTGCCGGTGCTTTGGTGATGGAGATCAAGAAGCACGTGATGATGGCCATATCATGTCACTGATGAATTGCATGTGATGTTAATCCTTTTATGCACCTTATCTTGCTTAGAACGACGGTAGCATTATGAGGTGATCTCTCACTGAAATTTCAAGACGAAATTGTGTTCTCCCCGACTATGCACCGTTGCGACAGTTCTTCGTTTCGAGACACCACGTGATGATTGGGTGTGATAGACTCAACGTTCACATACAACGGGTGCAAAACAGTTGCACACGCAGAACACTCGGGTTAAGCTTGACGAGCCTAGCATGTGCAGACATGGCCTCGGAACACATGAGACCAAAAGGTCGAGCATGAATCGTATAGTTGATATGATTAGCATAGAGATGCTTACCACTGAAACTATTCTCGACTCACGTGATGATCGGACTTGAGATAGTGGATTTGGATCATGTACCACTCAAATGACTAGAGAGATGTATTTTTTGAGTGGGAGTTCTTAAGTAATATGATTAATTGAACTAATTGTCATGAACATAGTCTAATGGTCTTTGCGAATTACGATGTAGCTTGCGCTATAGCTCTACTATTTTTTATATGTTCCTAGAGAAAATTTAGTTGAAAGTTGATAGTAGCAAACTTTGCAGACTGAGTTTGTAAAACCGAGGATTGTCCTCGTTGCTGCGCAGAAGGATTATGTCCTTAATGCAACACTCGGTGTGCTGCACCTCGAGCGTCGTCTATGGATGCTGTGAACATCCGACATACACGTTTCTGATGACTACACGATAGTTCAGTGAAAAATACTTAAATGGCTTAGAAGCAAGGCGCTGAAAACGTTTTAAAACGTCACGGAACATAAGTGATGTTCTAAAGAGATGAAATTGTGATTTCATGCTTGTGCCCTTGTTAAGAGGTACGAGACCTCCAACAAGATTCTTTGTCCACAAAGTAAAGGAGAAAATCTCAATCGTTGAGCATGTGCTCAGATTGTCTGAGTACGACAATCACTTGAATCAAGTGGGAGTTAATCTTCCAGATGAGATAGTGATGCTTCTCCAAAGTCACTGCCACCAAGCTGTGAGAGCTTCGTGATGAAGTATAACATATCAAGGATAGATACAATGATCCTTGAGCGATTCGCGATGTTTGACACTGCGAAAGTAGAAATCAAGAAGGAGCGTCAATAGTTGATGGTTTGTAAAACCACTAAGTTTCAAGAAAGGCAAGGGCTAGAAGGGATACTTCGTGAAACGGCAAAACAGTTGCTGCACTAATGAAGAGACCCAAGATTAAACCCAAACCGGAGACTAAGTGCTTCTGTAATGAGGGGAATAGTCACTGAAGCGGAGCAACTCTAGATACTTGGTAGATAAGAAGGCTGGCAAAGGTCGAAAGAAGTGTATTTTGATATACATGATGTTGATGTGTACTTTACTAGTACTCCTAGTAGCATGAGGGTATTGGATACCGGTTCGGTTGCTAAGTGATTAGTAACACGAAATGAAAGCTACGGCATAAACGGAGACTACCTAAAGGCGAGGTGACGATACGTGTTGGAAGTGTTTCCAAGGTTGATATGATCAAACGTCGCACGCTCCCTCTACCATCGGGATTGGTGTTAAACCTAAATAATTGTTATTTGGTGCTTGCGTTAAGCATGAACATGATTGGATCGTGTTTATTGCAATACGGTTATTCATTTAAAGAGAATAATGGTTACTCTGTTTTCTTGAATAATCACCTTCAATGGTTTATTGAATCTCGATCATAGTGTTACACATGTTCATAATATTGGTGCCAAAAGATACGAGTTAATGATGATAGTACCACTTACTCGTGGCACTGCCGCTTGAGTCATGTTAGTATAAATTGCATGAAGAGGCTCCATGCTGATGGATCTTTGTACTCACCTGATTTCGAATCACTAGTGACATGCAAACCATACCACATGAGCAAGGCCTTGTTTTCATTGAGATGAAATAATATAGTAATTTGTTGGAAGTGATACATTTTGATGTATGCAGTCCAATGGGTACTGAGGCACGCAGTGGATATCATTATGTTCTTACTTCACTGACGATTTGAGTAGATACAGGAGTATTTACTTAATGAATCACAAGTCTGAAATGTTGAAAAGTTCAATTCCATTTCAGAGTGAAGTTCGTCGTAACAAGAGGATAAACTGTCTACGATATGATCATGGAAATGAATATCTGAGTTACGAGTTTTTGGTACACAGTTAAGACAATGTGGAAATTGTTTCACAGTTCATGCCACCTGGAACATCATAGTGTGATGATGTGTCTGAACGTCATAGCCACGCACTATTTAGTATGGTGCATGCTGTGATGTCTCTTATCGAATTACCACTATCGTTTATGGGTTATGCATTAGAGACAACCGCATTCACATTAAATAGGGCACCGCGTATTTCCGTTGAGATGACACAGTATAGACTGAGGTTTAGAGAAATCTAAACTGTCGTTTCTTGAAAGTTTGGGGCTTCGACACTTATGTGAAAAAGTTTCAGTCTGATAAGCTCGAACCCAAAGCGGATAAATGCATCTTCATAGGATATCCAAAACAGTTGGGTACATCTCCTATCTCAGATCCGAAAGCAAAGTGTTTGTTTCTAGAAACGGATCCTTTCTCGAGAAAAGGTTTCTCTCGAAAGAATTGAGTGGGAGGGTAGTAGAACTTGATGAGGTTATTGAACCATCACTTCAACCAGTGTGTAGCAGGGCGTAGGAAGTTGTTCCTGTGGCGCCTACACCAATTGAAGTGGAAGCTGATGATGGTGATCATTGAGCTTCGAATCAAGTTACTACAAACCTCGTAGGTCGACAAGGTCGCGTACTGCTGCAGAGTAGTACGGTAACCCTGTCTTGGAGGTCATGTTGTTGAGCAACAGTGAACCTACGAGTTATGGAGAAAGCGATGGTGGGCCCAGATTCCGACAAATGGCTGGAAGCCATGAAATCCGAGAGAGGATCCATGTGTGAAAACAAAGTGTAGACTTTGGTAGAACTACTTGATGGTCATGGGACTATTGAGTAAAATGGATCTTTAAAAGAAGACAGACGATGATGGTAATAAGTCACTATTAAGAAAAGCTCGACTTGTCGCAAAGATGTTTTCGACAAGATCAAACAGTTGACTATGATGAGACTTTCTCACTCATAGCGATGCTAAAGGTCTGTTGGAATTATGTTAGTAGTTGATGCATTATTTATGAAATATTGCACGTAGGATGTCAAAACATTGTTTCCTCGACGGTTTCCTTGAGTAAACATTGTATGAGATACAACCATGAGGTTTTGTCGATCCTAAGGATACTAACAAGTATGCAAACTCCAGCGATCCTTCAATGGACTGGTGCAAGCATCTCGGAGTTGGAATAAGCACTTTGATGAGATGATCAAAGATTTTGGGTGTGTACAAGGTTTATGAGAAACTTGTATTTCCAAAGAAGTGAGTGGGAGCACTATAGAATTTCTGATAAGTATATGTGGTTGACATATTTTGGATCAGAAGTAATGTAGAATTTCTGTAAAGCATACAAGGTTGTTTGAAAGGAGTTTTCAAAGGAATACCTGGATTGCGCTACTTGAACATTGAGCATCAAAAATCTATGGAGATAGATCGAAAGCGCTTAATCGAAGTTTCAACAAGATGCATGCCTTGACAAATTTTTGAAGGAGTTCAAAATAGATCAGCAAAGAAGGAGTTCTTGGTTGCGTTGTGAGGTGTGAATTTGAGTAGGACTCAAAACCCGACCCCGGCAGAATAAAGAGAATAGACGAAGGTCGTCTACTATGCCTTAGCCGTAGAATCTAAAGTATGCCATGCTGTGTACCGCACCTGATGTGTGCCTTGACTCAAAGTATGTTGAGAGGTACAGAGAGTGATCCATGATTGAATCACTAGCAGCGGTCAAAATTTATCCTTAGTAACTAAAAGGACTAAGGAATTTATCTCGATTATGGAGGTGGTTAAAGAGTTCGTCGTAAAGGGTTACGTTGATGCAAGCTTTGACACTAAT